>NW_025767102.1:0-1200000 GCF_003918875.1 Haliotis rubra
GTTGAATTCATTCGGCCTCGAACTCATCATCAATAACAGTTAATGTCAAAGTCGTCAATTGCCGTCAACATGATTAACGAAAATAAGTCGGACACCAGTGTTTCAGATTCGACTTTGCACTCTTCGATATGTAAATATATCGGTTCCGTTTGCCGCGATCACAAATGCCATTTGCGGTCAAACGCAACATGCCATATCGGGGATCATTACTTTCTTACAAGCCCCAGCACCTTTGCGGTGCCGCGGCGGCTCAAAGGGCCAGGTACAGACCAAAGTCACATCTGGTGCCCGACCTGAGTGGCGTGGGTTCGTTCTGAATGTTTTGTCGGTTAGTTATGCACCAAAGAGAAGAGCAGCCATCATTAAAGTTATTTCATTTATTATGAGTTCGTTTGTTAAGACAATATTGATATTTAAACAATATGTATATCGCTAAGAATTAATTATTTGACCGCATGGTTCGCGTTAATTCTCATTGATGAAAGTATGAAAGCGATTTAGCAATATTCCGTCATCAGTAACAGACATTACGTGGGGAATGGTTCGGTTCTTCGGAGCGAACGATTTACCACGTTCTTTCCTCATGAACGTTGGTATAGCTGCAATTATTCCAATTTCTTTATTTAGTAAAGAAACAGTGCGGATGGTTATAAGAAATATACGTATAAACACAGATCTCTCAATACTTTTCAGGCATATTAAATTCATTTAAATCACATTTTCGTTATCGCCATTCCCGAACCACTTCATCTTCCATAACAAGATAACAATGTCCGTAAAACATACACATATAGCCAGGTCAGGTTGATTGAACAGTTAACTCAACGCCGGTTAACAACAACAGCCGAGAAATGCCCTATCGACAGTCATCATCGCCGTTGTGTTCGATCAATATTGCCAGCGTGCAGCTCATTGTTACCAAGATTTCCAACACTTTCGTTACGTCCGGAATACACATCGTTGGTCAAAGTCGGTTTCAACTAATAGCCTTCATCATCATCAACATTCGTCGTCTTTCAAGTAAAACTCATTAACATCGATCATAATAAGCGAGCTGTTTTATCGCACGGCAATGGTCAATAGTCATAGAGCCGAAAGGTAACGTTGAGATACGATAAGCCGTCGATCAGCGATCAGCAGTTCATTCAGATCACATACATGCATTTAAAATCAGTAAAATACCATTGCAGAGACGATTGCCAACATGTCAAAACAGGTTACAGAGTCAACAATCGAAATGGCAAAGATCACTGATATTAGGGACCATGGGGACTTTGTTAGTGCCTTTTGCGTTACTCGATGGACTCAATCAGCACAAAGTATATCGTAAAATGTTATCGTTATACAGAGACAATATAACAATAATATGTTAAGATTAAAGACCGATTTGAAAATAGTCGCCTGCCGCAGCAATATCGAAGATTGTCTGGGAGCATAACGTGAGATTAAACCCCCGATCACATGAAACAGCTTCAGCATTGGTATTATCCTCGGTCGCACTTTCCGGAATATGCTCAAATACCATCAACAGCTTCCAGTCGAACTAATATTCATCGAATAAATGAACGAATATAACAATATCAGATTTAACATAATCAACACGTCATCGCAACCCATTTCGATATTTTATCAAAACATTTGCAGCGAAATACATGAAATTTCATGCCGTTTGCAGTCATTCAATTCCACTTCGGTCGTTATCACGCATTGATACGTCATCATTCGTCAGCCGTTGTGCCGAACCTCTTAGTGTTGACAGCGATCGGATTCGAAAGATAAGCCGTAGTTGTTGCTCCAGAGAAAGCGAGAATGAAAGGAATATTTTGCGTCGCACAGTTATCTGTTACGAAGACGGTGCAATATTCGCGCTCGAACAATCCAGATCAACAACATGAAAGATACCAGAGACGTTTGACGATACGTATCAACCGTCAGTAAACTGAAGTCATGCTCGACCAGTTAAAGCCTCACGTTACCGAAGATCATTAATTTAACCTCGACTTCGAGCGCATACTGTTTGTTGTGACCAAATAAAGTTTGGCGAGTTCTTCACTCTACGTCACCAGCCGAAAACGTCGCGTCGGCGACGGTCGCGCCCCGCTGGCAACGCCGACCATATCATCAACAATGCCAAAACAGGGTTTCATCCGGTCGAGATGCGAAGCCCGTTCTAATATCGTTGAAAAGGTGCGTAATATAAACACCAATCAATACGTATCGCTCAACCAAATATTTATAAATACCGATCGATTATGTATCATTTTACGTTACGAGCGAAAAGCCAGCTAATGTCGCTTTGCGAAAACATTCAATATCACGGTATTAGAATGACAACATTGCTTTCACGGGAAGTCGAACCGCCACCGGCGATCAATGAACGCTTCATCGTCTGAAGGTCGCGTTCTCGTGGCGAACCACAGTCAGTCACAGTATACCGAAACAAGTTATAGAACGCCGAAACATTAAACAGAACTCCGGAACAATGCGTGCCGTTCAAAAGATCAACGTCACTGAAAGCGCGCTTGTCGCGGCGTGAAAGGAAGTCGTTAAACATGTCAGCGTAGAAGGCCTTACTGGCGAGATCGATTATAAATATAATTTCAGTCAAAGGAACGACATTGTTAAACATGTGTTCCCCTTATAGCTTTTTCCGGTTTTCACTCACAGCAAAACATGAACCGGTGCTACGCAGAACACCTGCTCGCGCAGTCTCCGCCTGCTCACTATATATGTACGAACAACTGGTGAATCCATCAACAAAGTTATCCGCGAAGAGCTCGCCGGGCGAATCACCAGTTTGTTTCATCATTACAGCGAAGCGTTCCGACGTCCCCTAAAGTCACTGCCAACAACGAACACAAACGTCAATATCAGACATCGGGTCGATACGCCGGTCCGATACGCTTTCCAAAACAGCCGCACCGAGATTTATCAGTGAACCCGTCAATGACACTTTTCCGCTTCCATTTGGCCTGGAAGTCGTTCCGGGGATAAAGTTTCTATTAGGCCGAGATCACTAAAAATGAAAGAATTGCCAACGTCATCGCAGTTTCAGATCTTTATCATTTCGATTCGAAGATTTCGTCGAATTCGCGTAATAAACGAAAGATCCGTTTGTTTCAGATTCAGCAGAAATCGATAGTTTCGAAGACGTGACAAGTATCAGAAATTGCATGAGCCGCGTATAAAGATCAATCTCTGCCATATTTCATTCACGGTTTTTCTTCAGATGCCAGCTTTTGAGTCAACATATCCACCGCGCGAAATATAATACCGCGCCGTCTCCAGGCGCTGTGTTCGATTTCCGTTAATGAAGCGACTTGCTCATCTCATTGTCATCAATTATCATCATTCTATTAACCGTCATCCTTTAGGAATTCGGCAAGTTAGAATGATCAAGCCACGGTAGAAGATGTAATGTCGATAGCAAATCATTGCGTTGCCATGGAGACAGAACTCATTAAAATTAGTCGTCGATCATTCATCATTACATTAAAGAATATTCATAGCGTTAGCCACCAGTACCCGACATGATGAAAGCGTTCATCTGGATTGTCTCCATCTGGAACATTGGGGTCAATGTCGTCTCCACTGACTCAGACATACATCATCGAACGTTTCGCCCGGAAGTTAAAGACCAGGTCAGCAGTGTCAGACCCTCTTCAGTAGTTGCAAGTCGCGAGTAGTTCACAGCCGACGGCGATAACGGTCAGCAGTAATGAAAGAACAGAATCGATGACTTCGATTTGGTTAAACATCGGAGAATCGAGTCTGAGCACGTCACTCCCGTTCAAAATTGCTTCGACCCCTCGACATCACCATTAATACACGGCATGTATTTCGCAACAAAAGCATTCCCGTTCACAGCGAATACGGTGAATGTAGCCGAAGTGCTGTCATTATTACTGTGAATCACCATTGGCGCAAAACAAATTTCATCGCTCAGTATTATTTTCATTAAGGTGATAAAATCGCGTATCGTCTGGCCTTAAAACAAAACAGCAGCAATAGGTCATCACGCGGTTGCATCAATCGTATCGTCCCATTGACGAAATCAGTAACGTCGTTCACGGGATCACGGTCATAGATCAGGTTATCTGTCACAGGCTCTTATGTGACCAGCATAAATGCCTGGCGTCTTCCGTTGTTACAGAACCAAACAGAGCAGAGATTCGAATTATTTCGTAGCAGCCATTGTGCGCATCAAAACTAAAACCCGCCCGAATGTTTTCAGCGTCTCGGCCTTCCGATTGTAGCCTTCGTCATCGCCTGTCAATTCGAGTTAGTGAGTGCTATGTCAATAATTTCCGGTTCATCTATGTATAAGGCGGTCTGTAACAATCGAGTTCGACCAAACAACCAGCGATCGTCAGCATATATCGATTCAGCAATGGGGAATGATCACATGTCACCAGTCATGAAAGCTCGACCACCGGGATCCGTCGTTTTCGGTTTAATGATCGAAGTGGTAGGTTATCAATAAACGTTAACGAAGAAACAATGTAAAATTGGTCATTAATTACCACATTTTGTTCGCCAGTTGACCGCAAAGTTATCCTCAAAATCATTGGCGAAAGTAAAATCATCGTGTTCAAATTTATTTTCTGTTTTGGTTGATGAACGGCGACCAAGAAGCGATACGAAAGCGATTGCATGTTGACAACACGCATCATGCGAACATTTATGAATGAATGAATGCGCAAAGCTCATATCTCGCTTGAGAACTAACACCATCTTTATTCACGTAGAACAGCGCTGTCGTCGTCCACAGATCACATGCCTATACTACGCAGCCGGGCTATTGAAATGGTGATCACCGTTTCAACAGCGGAGCGACCTGTTTGTGTTTAGTACTCCGACGCATTCTGTGGTTGCTCAATATCAACATTTGTTCTCTCGAGGCGGCACAGCCAGAAGTAACAGCTGCCGGAGAGACGCAATGAAGGCAACGCGACGGCCCAGATTCGCCGTGCCGATCGATGAGTGCGTCAACCGGCCGACTGCTTCCGGTCCGACAATGGCTTATCTTAATCTTCGCACAGCCGAAACATTGCCGAGCGTTATCAACAAATCACCAATAGTCATGAATGTGGTCCAGCGCCTGGTCATCGATCAACGCATCACCGTCTTCGGTTGATATAGGCATCAATATTAAAGTCGTTCTTTCGTAAACTTTCGAGCGACATATACATAATACGCCATATAGTTCACGTAATGCCGTCGAATGAACGCCGGGGATGGCGGCACTACGCAGATTGCGGTTTATCAGCGTAACGACGGCCTTTCGAACAGCAACAAGTTTCTCCATCATCGATCGTTTGAAGAGGAGATTCAGGCGTCGGAATAGCTGATTTCGATGTCGATAACGTTTCGCCAGTGCGAAACGATAATAAGGCATTGGTGTTGTAAAGATTTTACCCGCGAATATCGGAAAAGAATTCGTTCACAACTGTCGAAGAAGCGGTTCAACTGGTTCGGGTGGTTTGTTGTTTGATCTGGTTGACATCATCGTATCGCAGATCGATGTCGCCGTTGATTCATGATTATCCGGTTCAATCGATTTGCCGCTGAACAGTCAATAATAAACAAACTGTAATAATCACGTTAATAATGGTTGTCATCCTCGCCCTTAATTGGATGGGGAGTGGGGTGTTCGGTGATGCGGGATATGCGGGTAGTTTGGCCGCCGGTTAATGACATATCTTCGTTCCGGCGATCAAAATATCGAAAACCGATCTTTTGAATTCATTTCGTGATGCGTTCAGAACCGTGGAAAGATCGTCTTATCAACATATGCGTAGTAAATGGGTTATTTATTCCAGCGTTTAACTTCGCAGTTTTCACCAACATACGAGCCGTGAAATTCAGACTTATTAGCGTAATAAATCGGCTCGCTACTGGGAACTGATTGATTTCCACGATCGAAAATCAGATATATATCGCCGCAATCAATACGTGCTCAACTCTTCCGATCAATCAAAACAATGTCATAAAAATGACCAGAAACGTACTACCCAACGCAAGCCGACGTCAAAATCATCGAACCATCGTCGCAACAAGAATTATCACCGCATACGCGCCGTTAACGCATTGTGTTTAGTATAAAGGAAACAGTAGTTCATGTTAACGTTACACTAACCAACCGAAGTTTCAGGTTCCCCACTGCGAGCATAATATCTGCATTAACATCGCGCCAAACAGCAAAACGGTCAATTGTTGCCGATTTTGAATTAATACGATCGTACAGTGCTTCAAAGAGGTAATACCGTACACTCAGATCATCATGTCATCACGCACAGTTGTTCCCGTTACTTTAAAGCCGCATTAAAGAAACGTCAGTAAGCGGAGCCTGTGGTTACCGATTTTGCCGGAAGTTGGTTATCGCCATCACGCGATGAACCCAAAATTGCGTTTTTGTGAGAGGCAGACGTCGATTCAGGTAAGATTTGAACTTCAGCGGAAGACATTATCGCCCAATAATCGACCGTTAATGCCCGATCTGAGATATACACCCTGCGCAGGGGATTTGATCGAACGAATGGAAGATATATCGAGTCGGGAATCAGCCGATATGATGGTATGCCGAATTGGAAATTAATGTCGCGCTTGAGAATACCGTCATATGACGACGCAGAACATACCGACTCGAGCCGAACGTCATAGACCGTCGCTATTAACGTTCAGTATTACCGCGTCGGGCGATCTTCCGAAGACGCGACCATCATTACGGAGTAAGTAACGCCAGTAATGAATGTTAAAGAGCGCATCATTACCAGCACTTCAGCCATATCAGTTGTTCGTATAATCGCTTTTGAAGATGATTGGTATATAATGCGCTAACTTTATTTCAAAATAATCGGTGAAACAAACGACTAACAACCGTGACGCAATGATTTGTCGTAAACATGGTTTGTGCGACAACATACCCACCACCAAAACCGTCGTCGGTAACGATCATCCGATGCGCCGCATGAAAGTCATCGCGTTGTTCACGCGCACAAGAGCAAGTTTAGTGGCGATAAATGAATGTTCGAAAAGCCAGTTAACGCCATTTCCATCCCCGCTATTGAGCAACATCATTCGCTTCGAATAAACATGTCGGATCAATTCAGACTGCCGAATGCCACGACAGTTAGCATCGAGTGAGCGGTTTTATCGCCGCTTCAGCAATATCGAGGTGCATCAGAAATGGCTTCAATAATATTGCACCAGCCGCCAAAGAAGAAGTTAATATTGATTAACCGCTACGATAAGATGATGCCGACGATACCCATGAAATATGTTCGTTAAAGGCAGCGCAGATAAAACCAAACGACATTGGCCAGTGCACTTCATTCGGTATCAACTTCAACAGTGAGCGGACATCATCTCGAACATTTTTCACTCAAACCATATTAGCTGAAATAGAGTCATCTAAATACTGGCGCGCAGGGTACCTACCACAACACCGCCAGCCGCGTTAAACAGAGATGGTTATGATGATGATGGTGATAAAGATAGTGATGTTAAAGGTAATGATGATTAGTCGATCTACAGCCTGATGACAAGGTATCGATGATGACGATGCCGATGATTATGATGACGATGATAGTTGCGATGGCGGTACGACCGCCATGGTGATAATGACAAATTCATGATAATGAGCAGAGCCGATGGTATTGATGAGATGGCGTTGATGCATCACGGCTTCGACACGCGTATATTTGAGCCATTATATTGTTAAGGAATATCGGCAATACCGAAGTCATGTATCCGCAAAGAAGAACATATACGCCGTGGACTATTGATACAGCAGCCAGCTTCGTACCACGCCTGATCCACGTGATCTAAAGAAAACACGACACATTAAAATAACCCATCATCCGAATAGATCGATGCCGATGCTGTTGATCACCGGAAATACTGGTTGTTCATTAGATCGTCGCTGCCGGAGCGTTAAAATCGAAAACCAAACCTGGATGAAGCTGAATATTTTGCGAGAGAAGTCTTCGACGACGCACATAACGTTCTCGACGAAACGAATCTTCTGCAAAACACGTTACCGGTTGATGATCATTTATCATTAACATAATTATGTACGATTTCAATAACGAAAAGATTTGCATAAAGTGTTGTTAACAGCAACCAATAATATCATTATAACCAAGTTTTCACACGGAGACAACAGACCACCGGAGCCCGAAAAGCGCCATTCCACCATTGCCAAAAAGCGTATCATTAATCGTAAGACAACGCATACCGCATATCCACATGCCCACTGTCGCGTAAGATACAATATCTGAAGATATATTCCGGACGTTAAAGCCGTTGCGCTGTGACGTTGGCGCCACCGTTAAGTGGTCATCCGCGTTTGTGTTCTTTCGATTGAAAGCAAGAAAATATTCAAAGCGCCAATGTGAACATGGCGGAAGGCGTATGTGGTCGGGTTTAAACGCAATGAAAAGAACACGAAATGAAGCCACCGGTATGCCCGCCGCATGTCAGCAGTATGTCTCAAGCCTGAACAACAACGCCGAGATGAAAATTTTCATGAGCGGTTTACCAGCCGACATTTACCATGAAATCGGCACCGTTTCACATGCACCAATAAAAATCATCATACCATACGAATTACTTTTGGGGACAAACGTTTGTAGTTTGATACCGCGTCATTTCATGTTTCAGGCAATACCGCGTGGTCATACCTTCTGCAGCCGACGATGGAAATTTCGATTGATGTCAGTGATTGTCACCATTAATTATGTTGAATGTTGAGCTTCCGGAGTTCGATTCAAAGCCGGTACAGACGACAAATAGCAGCCATTCGTTCTAACCACCGCAGTCCCGTGCCACAATATCCGATGAAGAAATCAACCAATTGTTGCCCAGCAGCCTCGCCGTTTCCCATTATCGTAAATGAATACGCTGGTCAGGCCGGTGAAGATGAAATACCTTCAAAACCGAGTCTTACAGATAGACGTTAAGAAGAAAACACCGTTTTACGTGGTTAACAGACAATTGGTCGATAGAAGTTAACACGCATGCCAGCCTTTCACACGATAATATCTAAATTGCACCTTTCATCAGCGTTTGCGTCAAGCGTTCATGTGTCACCGGGATTGACGATTGATTGATTGACTTCAGTTTTAGACGCTTTAAAGACACTTCAGCAATATTGGCAGGAAATATTCACAGTTAAACAGCCAGCTATTGTGAGTTCAATCATTTTCGCATTATATCGATTCATTTATTTAACTATATTTCATGACCGTCGGGTTAAAAACACCGCGTCTGGCACCAACTTGTCTAACGACGACATTAAACCGCTTTGGCACGGCCGCGGTCATCATTCAAGATACCGCTTGAAGGTGTTCTTTACAATATGAGGTAATGTTATTCAGTTTCAGACAACACCAATGCCGTTTTTCCGTTCACAACAATATTGGCGGCACAAGCTAATAAGTTTCCGGCGTAACAACGTTACTTTAAAGCGTTCAGGCGTTCGGGAAGACACGTGGTGCAGGTGGTTTCCAGCCAGCTCAGGCTTAACAGTCTTGTTAAATAATGTCACGGCTTTGTGTGGTGAAACGCCTACTGTACGAAGTCGTCCCCCGCCGACATTGCTGAATAATAATCAACACCGGGGTAAATAGCAGCGACAAAAATTTGTGGCACAACATGCACCAAATCACTGAATCCCGGAGCATTTTCAGCACCGTCGAAACAATTTCAGCGAACGCATAATGTCGAAGTATACTGGCAGACGATTTCAGAAATGTTCATTTAAACACAGCAATAATAAGTGAAAGTATAGAGCGTTAAAGCCACCAAAATATTAAACAACATTACACAAAGGTTACGCCTGGAAAATGTTTAGTACGACCGCCGCCTCTTTAAGAGGTCATCAGCGTCAAATGCGTTTGAAAGCAATCGTCAAATAATGTTACGTGAAAACATACACACCGTAACAGTAATCAATTGCCAAACTAACACCAGAAACTATTGCCAATATAAAAATGCAAGAGCTTAGCGATGACGACATAGTTTACATATTGGCGTTCGTTTAGGAACACGTTAATAAAAGTAACGTTCGTTTTGAAGACGATTTTTAACGACTATCGTTCAGCCGCAAAAGCCTTATATCATTGCCTTTCGAAACAACATTCGTTCCATATCGAGCCAAAGATATCAATCGAAATTCAGAATATCATCGAAATGTAATTTCACGCCTTGTATTTTCGACGTTAATATGGTGTTGAATGTATTCATGGCGCCATATGAAACTTCAGCATCACCAAAACGACGCAGTTATCCGTTTGAGCAGAGCACAATTGTCGATCATACCTTCACGTAACATCAGTGCTGCAAATCATCAAGATGATAAAACGATTTAATATGCCGATAAAATTGAAGCGTACGTTTGCCCGATACTACAGATTTCGTTAAATCGTTTCAAGTGCATGAATCAGTAAACGAAGTATCCTCATCACCACAGTGATTAAAGCGTTGTAGACCGGTCAAACGATCAATCTAGGCCAAGTTTCCAGAATACGCTCTTCCCCAGATTTTGCCGTTTCGTCATTCGTTAATAAAACAGTTCTTTGATTTAACGTTAACGTAGGTAACAATGTTAATATACCGAGCCGTGAACTGATAAGATGGTAAAGGTGTTTCAATGCCGTCATAATATCCCTCATTTTTGCGATTCATTTGCGCTTCGCGTCGTATTTTATTGCTCTTCGATTTTAATTCGGTGACGTTACCGTAAATGTAGTATAAACATGTCAATGCGAAATATGTTTACCGAGCACACTTCTTTGTTTTTCGCGACGAATTAATCAATTTCATTTCGATATTTAACGTTAACAAAGAAGTCTTTCCACGGTTTATGCCGATATTGTTACTACGAACGCAAGTCAACTTGGCGTTGCCTGGTCGCCGACGTTTAATACCGCGCCGAAAAGAGTGTAACGTGCCGTTCAATATTGCCAGTTCGGGGAAAATAGATTTCATGGAACGTCAGACTGGTTTTTACACTTCAATTTCGAATTAAACAGTTTTCAGAATGACCGTGAAACGCACATTATTTATCACCCAGTTGAAGGTGCCAACAATGCCATTACCTTCAACAACCTCACCTGGATATCGAAAACCATATTCAGCATCAATGAATGCATTTTCAGTAAAGTTTTGACTTCGTTTGGATGTCCGCATTGAAGTATAGCTGTACCGTTACGCACGCCAGTTTTATTATTACAAATCAACATATCTTCGCGTTTGCGTGATATCGAACCATAGGTTGTTGTCGAATTAATTTCCATTTTCGCAGGTTTTCTTTCAATTGCCGATCGTTATCAGGTTTTACGCAAACAGAGTTTTCAGGAATTTCCAACGTTTAACATTAAAATACAACAAAACAAAGAATAATCATCAGTTTCAGTCACGGAAGCTTCATGTTGAGATCGTTTGGTTGTTAGCGCCAGCCAGCGATATCAGTTTGCAGTTCGTTAAAACATCAGTAATCATATTTTTACAGACGGGCGGCAGTCTTCCTCCTGAATGACGACAGCGAACGTCTCCGCTCAATGTTCAGTACATGGCGAAATTCCGCGAATCAACACGCACTCATGTTGAGTCCGATTATTAAACGCACAAAAAGGTCAAAGTTTGTGCCAGTCTTGAATACCGTATTTGCTTCGTCCTATATTATCGCGGCGATATTCTTTAAAAGCGCTAACGTTCCGGTTGTTGTTTCGCCAAATGAAGTGTTCAACAGAACATGACAGCCGGCGAGATCGATCGCGCACTTCGAAATGCATGTCATTTTGTGAAATAGTCTTCACGTACTTCAATGGTAGTACTGGGCATACTTTATTTCAAGACACAATATGAAACGTTCATATTACATGAAAGCACGACTTCATCAGAAGCAAAGTTCGTAACAGACCCGGATATTGCGATGCTCTGAACAAGCCGACTCAAATCATTTCAAAGTCTCACTGGCCTTTCACAGGCGTCGCCTTTACCGCTTTCTTCATTTCGCTAGTAAAATTGCGTCGTTGCCGTCCAGTCAGAAATCATCGCCGACGTCAACCGTTCTCAATAAACAGCCATTTGATCACGGATCTTCCCGTTCACTTCGAGTACTAAACAAGCACGAGAAAGAGGAACATTACCGCGTCGAAGGTTGGTCGTCACTACTTCTGTGTAATAATCAAACAGTCTGGCATACCGAATAGCCGACAACGATAAACCAGACGAAATGTCAAGCCGCTAAACAATTCATGAAAATTCGATTGTTTTAGTCATGAAGAATATCACGAATATTTGAGCGAGAAGTGAGCTATGACCACGTCACGCTCGCTCTTTCATCCTTTAACTTTCAGCCTGCCATTCACCACTTCACTTCGAACACGAAAACTGCCGAGTCGCGTAAAGATGAATGAATAAAAGCGGGCGCAGCTTCGTTCAACACAATAAGTCTTCTTCACTAAATTTCAAAGGAACATCCAAATGTCGTTACCTTCGACGTATTTCGTAAGTTAAAGGTGCTGTAATATCATGTTTGTTTCATACAGCCTTTCTACAGTTCATCGAATGGAATGAAAACAGCCAATGCCCAATAGCATGCCATAATCATGCCGGCATAATTAATATAAGAACACCTTTCAAAACGCACGGGCAAGCTCGCACTAACAACGCAACACAAGAAAACATTGAATTACGTGACAATAATACTGGCCACTGGTTACCAATACCAATAATAATGACCATGACCAGCCATCATCACGAAATGAGCATCATCACTTTGTTGCACCGCATTAAAACCCTTTCGGTCGAATTTTCATCTGCTTATTTCACGTTTCAGCGACAGTTTCGAATTATGATTATAGAAATCGTTAATACCCGTTATCGCCGATAGCCGAACAAGTCGCAGTTTGAAACCACCGACAGCATAACATTTGCGAATAGTTTCAAAGTGAGCAAAAACAAATTACATTTTCTATCAGTACAATTAACATACCATAGCGACGCAAACTTTGAAATACTAATGATCAGCAATCATCACCAAAATGGAAGGATGAAATGCGTTCTGTCTGATGCCAGCAGCCGAGCGTCAGTTACCGTAGTCGAGCGCCCGCTTGAAATAAGTCAACATCTGACGAAAAGCCAGTATAAAGCCGAGCTAACAAAGTTGCGCACAAAGTTAATGATATCGAGCTAACACGTTGCATAGTGCCGAGCTAACACGCATGCCGAGCGTCAACTCAGCATTCCGGAGATACACCTGTAGCGGAATACGTCAGTTCACAAAACAAACATAGCAATACGTAATACCTGCCGTCGTTCCGGCGACGTCACTGGTAGCTCGAGGTATGTTCTTTCAAGACATTGAGCGTTCGTTAAAGAGTGAGCGCTACGCCAGCAATATTCAGCGTAGACAGGACTTCAATATCAAAATTACGTAGAATGGAACCAGAACGAACGACGTTTTAACATTTTAGTAAGCTGCTCAGCGTATTCGCCGCTGCGACTTTTGGTGATTTCCATTCAACAAAGACAGCAATGTTGACGCATGAAAACGGTTCAACGTTTGGTCAGAAACAGATAGTACGTTCGCGTTAACAGTGTTGGCTTTTCCGTTCACGACCGGAAGTCACCTTCGCAAGCTACAAAACGATACAATAAACTGCCAACACACGACACCTTATAACAAGGATTGAAACGGAGAAGTAAAATGAACATGGTATTAGTACCGGTGTTATACGCGACACGAAGGCGGATTTTATATGATATCGTATTGATTAACAACAAGCTCATACCGCGACGATCAATCGCCATATTACGGTCATGTAATACCATAATATAATGCCGCAGTTAATGCGCCCGAGGTGAACCAGCGCTTCATGCCAGCGTTCATATCGGCCGAGTACCAATATTGAAGTCACTAACTCCGACTTTATCGCTCTGAAATCTTCCATTTTAAACATCAGTCAAACAAACGTTCCATAACGCCGTTAACACGAAGCCGAGCGTCATTGAACTTCGCGCGTCAAGACACACCAGCAGCACACACAACTTCGTGCGTCACCAGTGTCAACACAACTTCGCGCTCAACAGCGTTATCAGGCTCTTCATGCCTGCAAAATGACCATATAATATTTCAAAATCATATGCATCATTGTGATAGTACCTTATTTCACAAGTTTAAGGCGATATAGTCACTAAATTTACACGAGATTTTAAGATGTAATTACGCATCAATAATAAAAGTTAAAAACCGCAATAATTGTCAACAAAAGCGTTTCAATGAATAATACACCAGCAGCACAATATAGCGAGATGCTCTTCCGCCCAAACGTTGGGCGGGTAAGAACGTTCGTGTACCGTCATGTACCCAACCATTCAAAGCGGTTATCGGTCGTACAAAAGCAGACCTTATACGACGTTCATCGTTCCAGCGGACGACACCAGGCACTACTGGCACGATGCATCTGATCATTTCAGTTCAGCGGCGATTGAAATGCGATCTATCGTCCAAAGCGATACTTTCAGCTCATCAATAATGACTGTTTCTCCAGATCATCAGCTAAGCAGTTCGATGGACTAAAGCCGATTATTTCACTTTCGCCATCTTAAAGCCGATATCTCACCATCATACTTCGAATCGTTCGTACTTTCACCCACGACGAAACGTTCGGTCGCAATCGTATCACAAGAGAATAAGCCGTGGCCTAAGTCAGTTTCGTTGTTTATCCAATATTGAAGGGCGAGACAAAATTAAGAAAGGGCCTTCGACGATCAATTTACGCAAATTGTCATTCTCAAACATGATTGGTCATCTTTACTGACATCTCGATCATTGAATTTGGTGAACACAAATGATGTTCTGGCCCAATACACCACGACAGAACAACCAGCTGACAGGTTGTCGCCAGGCGTCACCACAGCCCCAGACTATCGCTCGTTCCCCGATTCCAATCAATCGGTCGATTTTCAGCAAATTTATAAAGCCGCAGAACGTATTATTTAAAACATAATACCTGCGAAATTCCGTTTCGTTTCACCATGCAGCATAGGCGGGCGTATTCGCAGAACATTTTGTATAGTTCAACTTCAGGGTAGGGAAGACAGCAGGTCTTTCCTTCCGGAATTGGTGTTTTTAATCAATGGCATGTGCTCATGTTATTATCGTCGGGGTCCGAAATAGGGTGTGTTATCAAGTCGAAACACCGTACATTTGTTCTTCGGGTAGAGTCGCCCAGGCAAAGTTTAGTAAAGCCGAACATAACAGCATGCCGTGCGAACATAAACATAATGGACATTTTCTTTCGTGGAACCATGAACCAACATCCATCTGGTTACCGTATTAGTCGGAAATGAGCATACACCGACAGCCGTTTCCGATACAATGTCAAAGACATATGTTTTAAAGGTAGCTATCGACAATATAGAGTAAAGAAAACGTCCGCCGGGCACAAGAACGCCATGTTAAATATTATATTGAAGTCATTAAGTTGTTCATAATATCGAAGACCATGTTCGTTGAAAAGAATTTACAAACAATTTACGCCATCACCAACATTAAATGTGGCGTATACAGGAACGTTACGTATGACACTGAAAGCGCTGTTCACAGCACTCGTCGTAAGTAATGTTTCAGTAAACATCAGCTATTTCGAAAATACTGCTAAACAGAAGTTCTCACACCAGCCTTACTAAACATACATGGTAACCACAACAGCCACAATCGCCAGCAACCAACACAAGTCTAAGCATAATATAAACAGCATTACCACAACGCCTGAATGCTGACATAGTTAATCAACATTGGCGTACTGGCACGACATGAAGACAGGAAGGTATCATATGTTTATAATAATACTTAAACATGTTTCTTTACAGCCAGCATGAACAGTTTATCATCACCTTTTACCGACGGACCGTACCAGAAGAAGAAAGAAGAATGCCATTCAGCGCAATTTTCTTTGAATCTGTTCAGACATTTACCAAAATAACGTGCAATAGTTTATTAATTCTTTTGTGCGCCGGGGAACAAGAAACAACACGTCATCTGTTTACAATACTTTCATAAATGGTTATGCACTTTACATTTTCAATAAAAATGTTCCAGAAACAAAATATGAAAGGCCTGAGAAATCTTAACCGACAGCGCCGATTATTTTCAAGATGTGGTACTTTTTTCGTTATTACGCCAGTCATTAATGAGCGAGCGACATCGCTTTTGCTAATAAGCTTAAACATCACGTCAATATTAAAATTACGTTGTTCGCACGATCGTTACCCTCTTCATCGCCCTCTTGAATATTAAGACAGTCAGACGATACTTCACCATAGTGAATATTGATGAGCAATCCTTTTTGTTCTGGTAAAGGCACATTACGGTGATATGATTGTTTATTTATGCAGTTCTTATCATTAAAGAGTTGAGTCATGGCATATTCAAAGTTTTTACATTACATAATAGTTATCAAATTTATTCAAATCATAATTAGAACATGTGCCAGCATGCGAGGTGAATACCACGACTGTATGTAATAGTGATCAATTCGAATGATAGCGTATCAGCCTTAGTAAAGATTAGCATGTCATACTAATTGTGCTCATTGGTCAACAACAGTAAGTTTTTGTGGAACGCCTGTTCCTGTTGGCACAAATAACCTTGCTGAGAATATCCAACACCTCCGTGGGTGCAGACAATTGGAAGGAACTTCTATTTTTGAAGGGTAGTAAGATATTCTCAGCAAGGTGGTTTTATTAATAACAGCAGAACAGACGTTTCCAAGTTATTTTCCCACAAAAACATTTTCAGCTTTCTTTACCCATTTGTGTTTATTGTACAGCTGAACAATTGGAAATTTTACATGGCGTATGGGTCTCCTACTAAAAGATATGATTTGATGCATATCGATCGAATTGATCATTTACTATTTTGCCACAATTCAGTGACATTGTTTATACTCTGCATGGCAACGTGATTTTATAATTATGATTTGAGAGATGGTTTGATGGCTTGTTATAGCAGTATGTTGCATGTAGAAAACTTTGGAATAATAAAGTTATGCCATGTTTCCTGTACTTTATGAACTGTAATGTACTGTTAAGTAAAACTGACTTTTGTGATAGGGTTGCACATATAAATGCAGCCAAGTCTCTGCATATCTGCCATGGAAAGCATGTGCAATTGTTGCCCTTTACCAGAACTAAAAAAGTTATACATGTGTAATTCATGATATGAGAACAGAATGTCTGACATGTAATGCTACATCTTAATATTAAGGGGCGGTGGGGGGAGCCTAGTGGTGGGGTAGCCTAGTGGTTAAAGCGTTCGGTCGTCACGCCGAAGACCCAGGTTCGATTTCCAACATGGGTACAATGTGTAGAAGCCCATTTCTGGTGTCCCCTGACGTGATATTGCTGTAATATTGCTAAAAGCGGATTGTAAAACTCACCTCATTCACTCTTAATATTTAATGTGTATGCTTAGAAAAGAATTACCACATCTTGAAATAATCAACTTTGTCAGTTTAAGTTTCTCCAGATTTTTTTCCATATTTTTGTTTCTGTAGGTCATTTTGTGGGAAATGTAAAAGTGCATATTTTAAAATACCAAACCATTTTATGAAGGAAATGATTTGTAAACAAGATGTGAAACAGTGTTGTTTCTCTTATGACTACAACACAAAAATTAATGAGCTTATTTTTAATTAGTATTGGGGAATTGTTTTGGTAAAATGTCACAAGACAACACAGGTTCAAAGAAGGAAATCACACTTGCATAATTAAACGTGGCATGTGTCTTCTTCTTTCCAATGGGTACCCTGTTCTGTGAAGATTTTGGTCAAGATCATTAAAGTTGATGTCAGTGTTCATGTAGCTGTAAAACGTGTTTAAATTATTATTACTCGTATATGATGCAAGATGTTCCCTGTCTTCATGTCTCGTTATAATTACTACCATGTTTAATGTTAGTGCTATGTCAACATTCAAGGTGACATTTGTGGTAATTGTGAAACGTGACTGTAGTACTTGTATTTATATTATACTTAGACTTGCTTATTGTTGGATTTTAAGCAGTTGTATTGTTGTAAATTTACCATGTAATATTTGCAAATAGGAATGGGGTGTAGGGGGTGCTTCTGTTTATGAAAGTATTTTCAAATAGCTACCTTGGGGTGGTGTGTGTGTGTTTACTTGAAACATTACTACGACGGGTGCTGTGGGTATAATGCTCAATGTCATATACATGTAACCACCACATACTTACACATTTAATGTTGGTGAGGCAGTGGCATTACTTAAATTGTTTGTAAGATTCTTTTCAACAGACATAAAGATATGTATGAACCAACTTAATGACTTCAATACTACATATTATAATATTTAACATAGCATTCTTGCAGCCTTGTACTGGACGACAAGCTGCTCTGTATTTTGATGATAAAACACCTTTAAGAAAACATATATCTTTTTGACATTGTATGGGGAAATGTAACAATGGTCAGCTATGCTGATGCTATACGACATTTCTTAATACACAGTAACTAACACCAAGATTTGATGGATGTTGGTTCATGAACTACACAGAAAATGTCCATTGTGACATGTTCACTTTTGACATGCTTGTCTATGTTCAGCTACTTAAACTTTATGTGATGCCACAGATGTTGGTTTGACTCCCTACCCCAGTGCAAATGTGTACAGTTGATGACCTTGATTGATAGCACACCTATATTTCAAGTTTATTGATAAATAACATGACACATGACCCAACCATTGATTAAAAAAACACCAGATTCAGTTCGAACAGGGAAGACCTGCAGACAACCCTCTACCCTGCTACAAGAGTTGAATTCAAACTCTCTAAAATGTTCTACAGATACACACCCACCCTGTCTGCATAGTGGAAACAAAACAGGTTCTTGTCATGACGGAGAGGTATTATGTTTTATGTATTCTACAGCTTTATAAATTTACTGAAATCATTGATTGATTAAAGTCAAGTGTAATTATTACTTGTCATCTGGAATGTAGGTGACACCTGACATTTCTTTCCCCTGTCAAACAGTTTGATACAATGTCATGAGTCATTGTATTGTTAGAACATCATTTATTGTTCACAAAATTCAAATTATTAAATGTCAGATGTCAATTAGAAAACAAAGATGACCAATCATGTTTGGGTAAACTAATTTGCATAAATTGATCATCAAAGTGTTACTGTAAATATATTTCATAAAAGTTTTATCTGTATAATAGTGTGATAAACAACAAAACTTGGCCATTACACAACTTGAATACAAATCTTGTAATCTACATTACGATAACATTGTTTCTTCGTTTCATTCATCATTTAAAGTACAGACAGTTCAGAAGTATAGTGAAAAATCATCCAAGCTGTTGACACGTCACCTGTTTAGTTTGAGGTAGAATATCAACAAAGATAAGCCAATTAAAAGTAAATAATCAATAATGTGTAGAAGAGTTCATGCAATAGCTTTAGATCCATCAAACTGCCTTAGCTGAGTAGTCCTGATAGTGTGTGGTGAACTGTAAAGTGTCACTGGACAATCGTCCACATTTCAATCACGCCACTGAACAAAATGTCCGTCATGCATTTGCGTTTGGTGCTTGGGTGACTGCGGCAATATTACTTCTGGAACCAGTGGACGGTCAGTGCCAAAGATACATAACTTTTGTGTGCATACCGCGAAAGAGATGATGCTCCTTTGGAAATGAGGTTACGTAGATTACATAACGTAGAGTACACAGACGTTCTTTAGTACCCACCAAACGTTTAAGGTGTAAGGAAGAGCATCTCCTTCACTTAGTTATTACTACTGAATATGTCTATTCATTTAAAAACCCTTTGGTGACACTGGTGGTACAGTTTTATTTTATTGTGGTCACGTAGATTACATCCTTAAAAATCTCGACAACTTTAATCCTGTGAAGCATCATGGTGAGAATTCGGCTGAAATTTAGTGGCTATAAGATTAATATTGTATTGTCCCGCTATAAAACTGTAAATAAGGCATACTATCTAATGAATACATATATAATTTTAAAAATAATTATATGGTCATTTTACGGAAGCGCTGAAGGGACCTGATGAAATATAATTTATATTGAGCGCAGAAGTTAGTATGTTGAGCGCAACAAGTTAACATCTTTGAGCGCACAAGTTAGTATCTTGTGCGCACAAGTTAATATCTTGAGCGCACAAGTTAGTATCTTGAGCGCTCAACTTCGTGTGTAGCATTTAATGGCATTTATGGAACGCACGTTTGTTTGACTGATGGCTAAAATGTACAAACTTATACCATATTGGGAAGATTTCAAACGATGCAAAGTCGGAGTTAACTATAGGTGTTTAAGGTGACTTCTAATATTGGTACAGCGTATTATGAACACTAGCATAAAGCTTGGATACCTTGTTTTGTGCTACGGCTTTATTATGAATATATAGTATTACATGACCATGAAAAATGTAAACGTTGAGTGTTATACTTAATTATGAAACTGATGTCTGATGTATTGAGTTTAATTCTGTACAATATCATATAAAATCCGCCTTATTTATTTGATCCATTAGTATGTGCACGTATAGCACATGTACTGACTTTATTTCTTACTAAAATACCATGTTCCCCGTTTTACTTCCTCCGTTTCAATCCCTTATTTATAGGTATGTGTGTTGTAGTTTATTTAACATGTTTTAACAACACAGGAAGTTGAAGAATAAACACGTCGATGAAGACGGTGCCTTGAGCGAAATTCAACGCCATCCCGGTCCAACACTATTAGCAACGAACGTACACTATCCTGTTTCACGATTAAACCGCATTGGATACATTTTTTATGCATCCAACGATAACCATGTCTTTGTCCAGATCGTGGAAGTTGTCCGCAAAAAAGTCTGTAAGATCAGCGGGCCGCTGGGGTAGCCTCGTGGTTAAAACGTCCGTTCGCCACGCCGAGACCTGGGTTCCATTCCCCACATGGGTACAATGTGAAGTCCATTTCTGGTGTCCCCGCTGTGATATTGCTTGAATATTGCTGAAAGCGGCGTAAACCGTACTCACTCACCACTGTGACAGCAGCAAATCTAGTATCTTGTGCGAAAGAGGAACATACACCTCAGAATACGCTTCAAGTGGCGTACTATACTATGCCATGATTTTTGACAACAAGATGTATTACATGTATATGTTTGTTTTGGAACCAAAGACTGAAATAAACATGAATTAGCTCGCGTTTCCGCTCCCCCGTTGCTTCGACATGAACTGCTTATGGAGTAGTGTATCTCAAGATACTAAGTTGAGCGCTCAACATACTAACGTGTGCGCTCAACATACTAACGTGTGCGCTCAATATATTAACTTGTGCACACAAGATAACTAACTTGTGCGCTCAACATACTAACTTGTTCGCTCAAGATGTTAACTTGTGCGCTCAAGATACTAACTTGGGCGCTCAATACATTAACTTGTGCACTCAACATACTAACTCGTGCGCTCAAGATAAATTTTATTTCATCAGGTCCCTTCAGCGCTTCCGTACATTTTCATGAGGTAACGTGGATTACACTTTTATGGAGACATCATATTAAACATATATTCTAAAAAATTTAAATCATATGAAGATATGTTCTGGGTATGAACGAAAGGGACAATACCTTTTGTCGAAAATGTAATTTGTTTTGCTCACACTGGATGAATTTACTTTGAAATATTCACACAAAATGTTATACTATCAGTGGAGACAAACGTTTTGGTGATTTCGGCTTTGTCTTTGTACCCTGAGTCACACACATGAATAACAGATTATTAACAATTTCTATATCCCGTAAACCTACCAAGCCTGTCGCTTAATATAAACATGAAATAAACAGGTAAATTCAGTAAAAAGGGGGTTTTTTAATGCGGAGACACGTAAAATTACAAATGGTGCACATTTCGTGTGAGTAGTAGTAGTCGTAGTCGTAGTCGTAGTCGTAGTAGTAGTAGTAGTAGTAGTAGTAGTAGTAGTAGTAGTAGTAGTAGTAGTAGTAGTAGTAGTAGTCACATGAATGTGTAATGTTTTCTTATGTTTCCAAATGATACGTTTGTTAAGATGCGAGCCTTACGTGCGTTTTGAAAAGGTGTTTCTTTATATTAATTATACCAGCTGCTGCACTGGAGTTATGACATACTGGTAACAAAAAGGAGCATTAACTGTTTTAATGCACCATTCCCATTATTCATTTTCCAAGACAGAACAGCTATGGTAAACATGATGAAAATAAAGTTCCCTGAAATGCCACCTTTGCTTACAAAAATTACGATCGAAATTTTAACAAACATTTGGATATTGATTTTTCCCTCACTTTTAAATTTAAGTAAAGAAGGAAAGGCTGTTTTTGGTATGTTGTAGGGCAAAAAAATGCACCCTTATTCCACGTTATTCATCTTTACACGACTCAGCGGACGTAGATGCACTTTCGTGTTCAAGGAAAGTAGTGTGTAAGGATGATAAAAGAGCCAAACTGAAAAGTTAAAAGGATCAAAGAAAAGTCAAAAGAGCGAAACACGTGTGACGTGGTCACATAAGCTCCGCCCACTCATAAATATTCATGACTATTCTTCACATATTTCACATCATCGAATTTTCATAATTGTTTGTAACTCTTGACGACTCGTCTGAACATCATTGTCAGGCTATTCCGAGCAGCCATGTCGGGCTATGCCGGACAAACGATGTGCCACACACAAATTGTTGTGACTGAAGAGTCTTTGCTTCGACGTAGTATCGTTTCCTCTTTCCTCATTGCTGTTTTGCAAATTATGAAAAATTAAGGAACAGGAACGAGGAAGAGGAAATAGTCCCGTGATCAATAGTATTTGTAAAGAACGGATTGACGTCAATACAGTGAATTTCTAACAAGGACGTAACTGACACAAAGTACCTGCCCAAATCCAAACAAGAAAAGCCTTATTAAAAAGGCAACGTTGGAGGCACCTGAGTAAATTATAAAAATTAGTGAGAAGGACTTGAAATGATTTGGGGGGTGAAGCTGATTTCAAGAGCATCACAATGACCATACATCCGTCTATTACAGACTTGCTTCTATTAGAGATCAGTACTCGCATCTCCAGTATATGACATTTCATATTACAGGTCTTTGTCATGTCTAACCATGTCTGGAAATAAAGTACTAGTACTACCATTGAAATTACATGAAATAAATTCTTCTAAAATGGCTTATGCATTTCTTTGTTTCAAGAGTGCACTTGATCGATCTCATAACTGATTTGTATGTATGTTCTTTATTAGGGTTGAACTTACTTATTTTAACATGGACGGTAGTAATAATAACCGAACCGTTGTTTTTTAAAAATATCATATTCACGGTCTTATAGGACCAAGCAAACACGATTATTCAAGACTAACAAACATTTGGCCTTTTGTGGCACGTTTAGTATCGGATAACATAGAGTGCAATCGTTGATTCGCAGAACTGCTTTCCATGCCCCTACTGAGACTACATTGACGGAAATTATTCTACTTCAAATCATTTCAGGAGGAAGACTGCCACCCAAATCTGAATAAAAAATACTTAATGAATTGTTCTGTGTGTTTTTTTAACAGACTGTAACTAATTCCTCTACTGCTTGTTGGCAATGGTTGACTGCACTAGTAACCTAAACAAAGGCAGCAGGCACAGTGAGGTGTCCCTCTAACATAAACTTCCGTAACTGAAATTTGAGTAATTGATTTAAAAAAAATCTTCTCTTTTCTTCTTGTTTTGATTTATATTTTGTATGTTAAACGACACTTTTGCTGGAAGGTTCCCTGAAAGCTCTGAAGCTACACGCTCACAAAACCCTGTCACGATCAGCAAGTTGAGAAAATATACGAAAATGGAAATTAATTCGATAATAGCCTCTCGTTCGGTAATACGCAAAACGCCTTGAATGGTGATTTAGTAATATGTCAAAACTGGCGAGATTTATAATGCATGTAATTTTTAGTAAATTTGCCCTCCCTACAATGTGCGGATGATTTCATAGAAAAGCGAATTTCAAACAGAATTCAAAACTGCAAAGTGCATTTATCTTCGTGATGTACTTGGATATGGTTTCGATATCAAAGTGAGGGTTGTTGAGAAGGGAGTAGCTAACTTAGATTGTTGGCACATTCTCTAGCTAGATGTGATGCATATATGTACGTTTCACAGTCATTCCCAACGAAACTGAACAATTCAAATTGGAAAGTGATAAAATTGAATCACGACATTCCATGAAAGAAGTCTATTTTCCCAAACTACAACATGTGAACGAACATTTTATACTTTTTCAGCACTCAGTGAACAGTATTAAACATGCAGCACTGGTTTGAAGTTAGGTACCCATAAACACCCAAGTTATTTACGTTCATGGATGACTAGTAGTATCAACATAAACCGTGAGGAAATGAACTCTTTTGTTCTTGATTCAAATATCAAATAAGGAAACAATTAATTCATCTGAAAAACAAAAAGAAAGTGTACTCAGTAAAGCATATTTCACACTGTTGACGCCACATGGTACCTGTTCAAAATCCAGAATAGACGGAACCACGCATACCACATTTACATTGTATCACAGATTAAAATCAGAAACTTGAAAATAAAACGTTCCCTGACACGAAAACGCCATGGAATCACACAAAATGGGAATGAATATATTTTGGCTTTAACTGTTAAACACCTTTACCATCTTATAGTTCTACAGCTTGAGGTATATTACGTTGTTACATACGTTCTTGTTAAATCCAAAGACTGATTTTTTATTAAACGCCAAAGATGACAAAAACAGTAAAAATCTAGAAGTGAAACGTATTCTGGAAACTTGGCCTAGACAGTCATGCAACATTGAGATATCTACAAGCAGCAATCACACAATGAGACATTGGGATAAAACATTTGTTTACTTTTGGATTCATACTTATTTAGAGTAATTTAAAGCAAAATCTGTAAAGTATGACAAAACGTACACTTCAATTTTATCAACATATTAAATCGTTTTATCATCTTAATTATTGATTCCGTTAGAAATATTCTTATGAAGTTTACGTAACACCTTTAGTCATTTACGTTAGGGTGAAAAAGAGGCATGATCGACAATTGAATCCATACAATGAACATTGCTCTGCCCGCATGCAGGCATTCAAACGGATACTAACACGTGATTTTTTGGTGTCTTTGGGGTTTCCCATGTAACGCCATAGACCATTCTAACTGCCAATTAACGTAAAATACAAAACGTAAATTACATTTTGTTTGTCTGAAGTGATCTTCTGGGTTCTACGGTTGTGTTTCTGCGTTGATGCTGTATTAAACTATAGAACGAAATGTTGTTTCAAAGAAACCAATGGTCTCATAAGGCTTTGCAGCAACGTTACAATATCATCACCTTCACGTATGATTACGTCATTAAAAAATCGGTCTTTAAAAACGAACATTACTGGTCTGTGTTCAACTAACCTGTATCTTTCGTAGACATAATATGCTTGCTATCTAAACTATATCATTTCATCCACTAAATAACACATTTTTTTATATTGTAATAGTTTCTAGTTGTTAGTTTAGCAATTGATTACATTGCAATTGTGTATGTTTTCACATGCGTATTTGATGGGGGTTTTCATAAACAGTTCCTGATTGCTTTCAAAACTTATGTACATTTGACTCGTGGTAGCGGTGGCCATCTTAAAGAGGCAGCTTCTATTGACCGGTCCTTCACTAAACGACACCAGAAAAACCGTACCCCCTCCCCATGTATGTCAATCCATGCTAAGCATTTGTTTAATAACTGGTTAGCTTTCTTGCTTTTCCTATACTTTCCTTATTATTATTACTGTATTTAAAGTTTAAAAGGTCTTTTTGATTTCACAAATCGCATCCTGCATACTCGCCGACTGCAGTTGTGCAGTTTCGCTGTAGAATGACTGTTCAGTTTTGCTGAAAGTAGATACTGTTGGAAGGCGACTCAGGTTCAGTGTTATACAGTTTAGTTACGTGGTAACACTTTTCGTACAATGTATACTATTTTTTTGAGTGAGTGAGTTTGGTTATTATTCCAGCAATATCAGCAGGGGACGAGCCATTACAGTGTAGAACCGACCGATACACAAAGCCAGCTGACGGCCAGGCAACAAGACGGTTAAAACGGTAGCCTGGGAAACGAGACACAAGAACCACACCTGCACCACGTGAAATGGTATCTTCCCATAAGACAGACCTCCCAAAAGACAGACCGCTTAAAACAACACATGTTATGGTTGGTTGCATAAGGCTTAATTAAGCTGTACCCTTGATAATAATGGTATGTGACAAGGTAAAAAAGACAACATTAGTGTTGTCACAAGCCCTAGTGTACAGTACATATCCCTGTGCACTTAAAAGAACCCACGAATAAGCTGGTATATGACCAGATGGTGGCCACACGAATACGTGCAAAATATAGTTTAATGTCGTCATTCGTTTATAAGTTGGGTACCAATTGACGTTATTTGCAAGGCACATAAGCTATGGTGTTTTTATTGTGGTCATAGAACTCTCGTTAAATGTGCAAAATATGAATCGATATAATGCAAAAAGTAATTAGTTTCTAATGATAGCTGTACTGTTTTAACTATGAGAATGTGAAGCCCATTTCTGGTGTCCCCCGCCGTAATATTGCTAGAATAATGCTAAAAGCGTCCTAAAGCTAAGTCAATCAATCAATCGATCAATCAATCAAATTGGCTATGAGGCTGCTTGACAAACACTTTTAATGCTGAAAAAGTGCAAGACAAAAAGGTTAATTATCGTGTAAAGTTGCCCTTTAAGGCCATTGTAGGTTTAAGGGCACAACATGCGTGTGTGCAATATTCTTCCATTCGACCAACTTCTATCAATGAATTATCTGTCTCCGCAGCCTAAAGGCAAACAGGTCACTTACCGATGTTTTCTCTTCTGCGTCTATCTCTTCCATAGAATCAGTTTTAGGAATTATTTCATCTTCACCCGACTGGCCAGACGTGGCAGCATAGACTTCATTTACAGAATAATGAGTTGAGGTAGCAGAATGCTGTCCATCAGATTTAACAATTGGGTTGGTTTCTTCATCGGATGTACGATGACTTGGATCAGGGATGTAGCCATGCTTGGGTTCACGGTGGTTAGAACCAGTGATGAAGCCTTCCTTGAATTTATCACGTCTAGTACCAGGGCTTTTTACAGAATCGAGACTCAAGAGCTCAACACCAGACTCAACATGTGAAGATTGTAGGTTGATATCCACTGACATGTCAAATTTCAAAATGTGTCGAAAACACAGAAGGTATGACCACACGGTATTGCCTGAAACACTAAATGACGCGAGCGGTGTATAAACCTAAACGATTTTGTCCCCCCCCAAAAAAAAATAATTCCGTATGAAAAGGAAGTATTGTTATTTTGTGAATTGCATATGAGAGCAATGCCGGTTTCATAATATTAAATGTCGGACTTTGAGAAGTATTACTCATGAAAATTTTCACATCTCCGACGTTGTGACTGGGCTGACTGGGACATACTCTACTGCTGACATGCAGCTGTCATAAGCCAGGCATACCTTTGGTGGCTAGGTGCTTTCGTGACTCATTTTCGGTGATGCATTCAAAACCCATTGGCCATTTGTCACACTGTCGCCATGTCACATTGTAGCGCTTTGAATAATATTTTCTTACTCAATCAAAGGGCTACAGAGCGACAGAGGATTGAATGGCTCACCGAAAACGAGTGACTCGAAAGCACCAACAGTATGTCTAGCATATAACAGCTGTATGTCAAGGGCAAAATGTATCGCCCCATTTAAGATGTGTAATATACGCGACAATGCGACATAATGAATATGTCGCATTGTCGCGTTGTCGCCCTTTTTGATTAATGATACGCTTTTGTAGTAAGTGATTAGTCTAATCATGTGTAGAAATAGATATGCCTTTTTCAGACTCCAGTGGTCTGTTGTCATCTCCATGATAATAAAAACGAAGTTGTAATGACAATGTGGGTTGCTTTTATTTAACTTGCTACTTTATACAAATCTTTCATCGTTATTGGGAAATCATTTTATAGTATGTTAATGTCGGTGTCGTATTTAGCCAGCCAAACGTGTTTTTGCAGAAAGACAAATTCTTTGCGTTTCTATTCAGGGTATTGTATGTGCGTCGGTGCGAGACGGACTGAACTCTCTCAGAGGCCAAAACTGTCGAGCATGGTCAACCATCCAAGGTTTGGTTTCTTGTTTTACGGTGCACTCAGCAATACTCCAGCTATATGGCGGCAGTCTGTAAATAATCGAGACTGGACCAGACAATCCAGTGATCAACAGCATCAGCATCGATCTATTCAGGATGATCGTTGTCTTTGAAATGCAGTGTAGTCATATTGTTTTCTTAAGATCACGTGGATCAAGTGAAAACGTGAGGAAATTTTAAACTGAAAAACCTTTATATCCCAATAATTCCCACGAAAAACATATATTTCTTCTTGCAAGTACATGACTGTGTACCAGTGTATAGCAAATATGTAAGCTCCAAATACACTACCATTCATAATCAGAGCCGTAATCATCAACACCATCATCATACCATCAGCATCACTATCATTATCATAGATTTATCATCATTATCACCATAGCCGTTATCATCACCACCATCACAGCCGTAATCATCATCATCATCATACCACCCGCATCACTATCATCATCAACATCATCATCATATCCGTTATCAACACTATCATCAGAGCTGTAAAGATCAATATCATCATACCTTTAGCATCACTATCATGATTTATCACCATCATCATCATAGCCGTTCATCACCATCATCATAACTGTAATCGTCATACCTTTAGCAGTGTATGAAATAAGGCCCGCCCCACCGCCCGAGACGGGCTAGATTTGTCTAATTTTATAGCTAGCCAGCCCGATGGACAGGTGAAAAAAAATATTCAGATAGAGTGTCCACTCACACTGTCTATTTAGTATTTAAGAAGGACTGGTTGAATCTCTCCTGGGCTGGAAGTTACTAGCCCAAATGTCTGGCTGGGTTTTTGGCTTATATCATACACTGCCTTTAGCATGACTATAATCTTCATAGATTTATCATCAACATCATCATACCTTATCATAGCAGTTATCCAATAGTAACTTCTCTTGTAACTGGGTACAATGTGTGAAGCCCATTTCTGGTGTCCCCCGCCGTGATATTGCTGGAATATTGCTAAAAGCGGCGTAAAACCACACTCACTCACTCAATCTCTTGTAACTGTCTTCATTAAGCATTCAGCAATTTATCCTAGGTGTCCGACATAGACATTCAAGCAGGCTATTATTTACTCTTAAAAAGTAGGGGATAGAAAGTAGCGTTAACAAACTTTCCAAAGACAGACATCTTATGAACGCACCACCATTTCGCTTTATCACCCCACTAAACACAACTCTTGTGGTGCACGTGAACAACGCAGTAGCCTCATACACGTACATGGGATGTCATTTTTTATTTTGACGGTTTTCAAGATGGTCGATAAATGACTGTACACCATTATGTTTTACAACCATCTTGCATCACACAGTTGTTAGTGTTTGTTTCTAGCCGGGTTGGTTTTTTTGAAAATAAAAAAAGTGCACATGCAAATTTCACGTCATACACCAATCATCTTTCAAAAGCGATTACTGTACAAACAACTACAACTATGGCTATAAGGAAGTGCAAGTGGTGATGCACTCTCGCAACATTCATTACTATCATATAAGACCGCCTCCGTGGTGTAGTAGTTAAAGCGTCCGCCCGGATTGCGGAAGGTCGCGGGTTAGATCCCCGACCGCGTCATACTAAAAGACGTTAAAATATGGTACTTGTTGGTCCCTGCCTGGCGCTCGAAATTAATGGGGACTGGTCGGCTCGGAGTCAGTATAATGTGTCTGAGTGGGGTATTCATGCTCCACTTCACTCAGTGGGCTAGCACTATAAAACCAGCTTCAGTCTGGTCTAGTACAAGCAGATGCACATACACATACACACGCATGCACGTCGTCATATGAGCGAAATATTCTCAAGCACGACGTTAAACCCAATTCCAGCACCACCACTATCATATCAACATTGATTGACTCCGATATATCTCCCATTTTGTTCAATCTTAAATCCCCTACTTTTTTTAAAGTGTATATCTAAATCGACGCATGCAACAGTCGATTATTGGGCCCCAGTAGTGTCTCCATTGCCAAGTTCGTCGCCTGTTTCGTCGGCGATGTCCTCCCCGCCTCTCACAAAAGCCTGGGCCACAGGTTCATCACTGAGAGGTGGCCAGCGTTTTATCAACACCCACGCAATGATGGCTCCAACTCCAGCAAAAATCAGAGACACGCCAGCAAAATACAAGGCTCCACTTACTGACGACGTTTCTTGTAAGATTTTAGCTAAAATGGCAAGAACAAACAATGCATGATGGACATGACAGTGATCTGAAATTATACGGTATTACCTCTTTAAAAGCCTGTACGATCATGAGTAATTCAAAATCAATATGTGTGCGTTTACTGTTTAACGCGGTATTATTACAGAATATATACTCTGAGTAGGGGAACCTGAACTTTCAATTTGGATAGGAAGTATAAGCGTTAACAAACCTTTCAAAGACAGACATCTTATGAACGCACAACCATATCTCTTTGCCACCACCTCTAAACACAATGCATGTGATGCACGTGCACAACGCAGTAGCCCCATACACGTGCATCGGGTGTCATTCTTGATTTTGACGGTAGACCATTAATTTTGGCAATCAGCTTGCATCACATAGTTCTGTTGTTAGTGTTTGTTTCTAGTCATTTTTTTTGTGTTTTTGTTGTTTTTTTGGGAGGGGTGGGGGTGGGAGGTTAAATGAAAATCATACACATGCAACATTGATTTGCATCGATATATATCCCAATTTTTTCAATCGTAAATCAAAAATGAAGTTCCCCTACTTTTTTGAAAAGTATATATGACCGGTTGTACATAATAGTCTGGAGCTGACACAGCAGTGATTGAAGTGAGGCGCAAACTACAGAGTTAAACACTTTGTTAGATAATAGCCCGTTACTACACGTATATGTTGTCGGGAGGCTAATTCTAACCCGGATCACCCTGGGGCCTGAACACGCATCACAGAATGAATTCAAAAGTCGGTTTTCAGTTGGTCATAATATTTTGTCACCAGAACGAAATATACTCATGCCAATAATGGTTGTGGTCCCCCTACCCACACATAGGGACACACACGTTGTCACACCAACACCCCTCATCCGCTCGTGGGGAATTTAAAAATTTGAAGGGGATGACAACCATTATTGGCATGAGTAATACCTTACAGTTTGTTTGTGTGTTTGTTGTTTAACTCCACACTCAGCAAATAATCGATTCTGGACCAGACAATCCCGTGATCAACAGCACGAGCATCGATCTACGCAATTACGATACGATGACATGTCTCAACCAAGTCAGCAAGCATGACCACCCGAACCAGTTAGTTGCCTCTTACGACAAGCATGGGTTGCTGAAGACCAATTCTTACCCGGATATTCACGGGTAAAATACCTTACAACACCAATACCTGTACTCCATTTCCTTTACAAAGGCATAACGTTATCGAACATCAGATCCAGCAGTACAACATACCCATGCTAGAACCGCCTACAAGTCCTCCCACCTCTTCAAAGCAGCCCAGTATTGGTAAGGAAAGCTTCAAATTGCTTCTTCCCGTGGTGTGGACTAATGCTAAAGGCATCATTACTTGAGCGAACGCTGTAATTTCAATACAAATCATAAGTCTGTAAGGTGCCACCATCCCAGCGATTGCATTCCGACAACATGCATGACTACATAACATGTATATATATATCACTCAAAGTTTACAAAAGAACGACTTTTAATATTGTCTATATGGCATCCAACCGAAAAGGATTGAAATAACAAGTACACATTGATCAAATGACCAAACTCCTTTAGGACCACAATTTCATGATTATTGGGTTGATTTGTTGGTTTGTTGTTTAATGCCGCACTCAGCAATATTTCAGCTATACGAAGGCGGTCTGTATTAATCGAGGCTGGACCAAACAATCCAATGATTGACACAATCGGCATCGATCAACGCAACTTAGTCCTAGGCCAAATGCTGGAAAAATGCCTTCATTTTAGAATCTCTCAGCAGCTGTTATACAGCAATTAGTATGATACCCCCACCCTCCAAGAAGTCATGTTGATGTGGAACTAGCCACAGGGGCCCGTGCATCGTTAAAGCGTTCGCTCGTCACGCTGAAGACCCGGGTTCGATTCCCACATGGGTACAATGTCTGAAGCCCATTTCTGGTTTCCGGTGGAGGTATTGCTAGAATATTGCTAAACGCGGGGTAAAACTAAACTCACTCACACTCACAAGTATACAGCAACAGACCTTCCACCCCATAAAGTGGAGAACAGGCTGTGAGTAGAATATGAGGCTTCTCAAACTAGGACTATAGTGTGAGTGAGGGTTTAGGTCTCTTTCACTATATGTATTACAGTGTACTGTTATCCCAACCCGCCGTGATGTTGCTGGAATATTGCTAAACGCGGCGTAAAACCACACTCACTCATTCTTATCCCGGCGTTTCAGGTTGATGTGTGAAGAGTGTGGTGTATATGTCTAACGTCCATCATTTTGATGAAACACTTGAACAAAGATATGGTGCGGAGAAACGTATACTCGGTGCCACTTCCAAGATTATTTCAGTCATTGCCTGGAGAGAGTATGGTTTTACGCCGCTTTTAGCAATGTTCCAGCAATATCACGGCGGGGACACCAGAAATAGGCTTCACACATTGTATCCATGTGGGGAATCGAACCGGGTCTTTGGCGTGACGAGCGGAAGCTTTAACCATTAGGTTACCCCACCGTCCTACATTGTATATGATGTACAACGAGATAATACATACCGATGACGGCACCCAGTACCAAGGTAAAAACTCCTACAACCCAAACGTTAACAAACGCCACCTGGTGGACCATGGTACCAAGGCCGATAACCAGCACCAGGATTCCCATCGTTAAGAGAGCTGTCTTTTTAAGGTTTTCCCTCTGGAACTTTCGAATGATCAGCAGAACGATCAGCACAATCAGCTGAGTGCCAAACAGGACGAAGTACAAAATTGTACTCGCCAAGTTTGTGCTGAAACCTCTCTCAGAAGGAATGGTTTGGGCCGACGGTATGAGAATTGACAATCCTGTATTAATGAAAAGAAACCAATCAGTGATGTTTTCATTGGTTATGGAACACCTGTGTTATACATATTACACATGTAATACCTGCTTCATATGATAAATATAAAATATGTTATATTTGGGATTATACTTTTTCAGTAAAGTAAACGTTCTAGTACTTTTGTGGTCGAGTCAATCCGGAAGTCGCACCGAACCTTGTTTCCAGCTTACAAAGCCGAGGCTACCAGTTGTCAAAACTCCATTTTCTCGATGGCTGAGTGGGTTAGATCGCTGACTTTGCCCCGGGGCGATCAGGTGTCTGGCTCTGAGAGTTTGGGTTCAAACCACGGATGGAACACAATATTGTTCCAAGTTATGTTCTAGACATGTGATAACCTTTTCACAAAGAATTGTAAAAAACAGATTGATACCCTCAACATAATCGAGAGGGAAATTCTTTTGAAATGCATTGTTCTTTAAAACTTACCTACAGACGCGGCAACTCTAATCCATATGAGGAAATAGAACGGCGGGTGTTTGAAAACCTTTGGCACATTCTGTTGGGTCTGTGAGTTCTTCTGCAGGAAGCTTCCGGCAAGAAGTCCTATAACAGCCGTTATCTCGAATACTCTCATGACGTTAGACCAGCTCCGTCTACTGCCCAGATATTGAATCAAGTCGAAGATGATGACAATGATGCCGATGATGTTCCCAATAATGAAGCTGATGTAGCTGATGAAGAGAGCGAGAGCTGGGCGTGTGTTGAGGTAGTCGATGGTAGCCACGACCCCAGTGGTCCGAAGAAGACCCAAAGCAATACCTTGCAAATATCTCGTATGAAACGTAGTGAATATAATTATTCAAAGGCACTACAGAAAGCTATGTTTACAACGAACACGTTTATAACGAACTGACGGATATATCGAACTGGGTTTTTTTATATTTTGCCCATGCCACTTGCTGTAAATTTATTAAAAATTCGTATGATGAACAACCTTGTTACGAACTAAAATTAGATCTCCCTTTGAGTTCGTTACAACCATAGTTTATTGTATATTAGTGTGAGTGAGTGAGTTTAGTTTTATGCCGCACTCAGCAATATTCCAGCAATATGGCGGCAGTCTGTAAATAATCGAGTCTGGACCAGCATGAGCATCGATCTACGCAACTGGGATACGATGACATGTGTCAACCAAGTCAGCATGCCTGACCACCCGGTTGTCTCACAGTCCCTGAACCACATTATTTTCCTTACTACCTAGGCGTCTCTGCAATGCTAAAGCCCTAAATGAAGCAAGTCTAGATTTCCCCAGGCTCTCACAACTCACTGGGGCTCCTGGTTTATTTGTTAATATCAATATTGACCCGTGAAGATCCGGGTTAAAAATGATCTCCAGTAACCCATGCTTGTAAGAGGCGACTAACGGGATTGGGTGGTCAGGCTCGCTGACTTAGTTGACACATGTCATCGTATCCCAGTTGCGTGGATCGATGCTTATATATATTCAGGGACTAAGCGTTAGCGTAACTGAACATCAATAACATCTGTTTTTCCTGTTACATGTTTGTGTGTAAGGTTCGAGCTTTACACATCTCTGAAAGTCCATGCAATATACATATGTAACTGTTGTACTGCCCACAACGATTTATCGGGAACATGTGTTGCCACCACAGAATATTTTTTCCCGTTGTTAAGCGCTTTATTATTAAACAATACAGCAAACTACTGACTTGTTGTCATGATCAATAATAATACGTACCTCCCATAAACCCGTACGGTATAGCCAGAATATCAGCAGTGGTTGTCAAAGACGACGAGATACAGGAAAAGATGAGTAGAACACTTCCGCCGAGAGCGACCTTCCGGAAGCCGTATCTGATCATAAGTGGCGCACAGGCGGCAGCTGAAATACATCCCTGATGTGTGATATCTACCAAAGACTGGTTAAAGTAAAACTACTATTCATTACAATAGAAGCGACAAAACCCTTTCCACATCCATAAGAAATCTCTGCTAAAAGCAGAGTCGATTGTACAATTGTGGCTATATCATGAGTATATATTTGTTTTAACAGTATTAAAGCATGAAATTCTGGAATGATCTAGAACTCTGGATTAATAACTATTACCACGAAAAATAAACATCACAAAATATTTGATTTGGTTTGGTACATTGCATAATGATGTATTACTAAATCAAATCATTATCTCTGCCAAAAAAACATATCAATTTATGTCCTATAAAAAAATCAATTCCAAAATACAGTAATTATAAAAAGGTATTAAAAGAGATATTTTCTGTAGAAAAATGTATTTCAAAGAGAAACAATGAAATCGAAAAATTCAATCTTCAATCAAATATTCAGCAAAATTATTATTACATCTCTACAGCAATGTATCTTCACCTTTTCTGTCTTGTTCTACCATATCCCTGTTATTGACTTTGTAACCATGGGAACAAATAAAAACAACAACAAACAAACAGTATTACAGCTGCACGATGTTGTTTGTTTGTTGATGTCAACAATGGAACAACTTGACAACAACTTTTGTGTATGACGGATGTAAAACGGTTTTTTTGTGGCTATTTGGACTAAGGATGTAGTTCCAAACTAGTTAAAACACATTGACCCTCAGTTTAGAACCACACAGAAGCTTATGAAACTTTATGTACATATGAATTTACGGATATAAATGACGTATCACCGTGTAATAGTTAAAACACATTGGTTTAGAACCACACAGAAGCTTATGAAACTTTATGTACGTATGAATTTACGGATATAAATGACGTATCACCGTGTAATGTTATTGGTTTCTGTCAAGCTCCACTAGAAGACCAGTGAAGATCAGGGTTAGAATTGATCTTCAGTAACCCATGCTTGTCGTAAGAGGCGACTAACGAGATCTGGTGGTCAGGCTCGCTGACTTGGTTGAGACGTCATCGTATCCCAGTTGCGTGGATCGATGCTCATGATGTTGATCACTGGATTGTCTGGTCCAAACTCGATTATTTACTGACCGCCATCATATTGCTGGAATATTGCTGGGTGCGGCGTAAAACTAAACTCACTCACTCAATAGACTAGGAACGAAAAATATCTATATTTTGACGGAATAGATATAGTTATCGCAATATACCCGCCAGCGCTGAAAACACCCTGAATGTGTTTTGTACTTTAGCGACCATATCTCCATCTTCATCGAAGGCGCTGCTTACGACGATCTGGACCACGAGCAGGAAGGACATGTAGAAGAACCCTGCTATGATGTTCACTGTGACACTGGCAAATATGGGAACAAGAAACACAATGATCTTCTTGCCCCTGTCCACTGCTCTACTCCTCAATGTAAGCTGAAAAAGAAGAATAGTGCTATATGCATATATGACGTCATGCATACGACGACTAAAAGGAGGATCGGTTGGTCAAGATGTGTCCATATGTCGTCATGCATATGTGAAAGTGTTCGGATCGGATGGTCAGGATTGGATGTTGGATTGTTGTGTACAGGCCGCGATCAGATATCATGCAGGTGCATTGGGTGCAGAGTCATAACCAAACACTTACGTTTTTTATGCAACTTCTGTGATCCCGATAGGGCAGAATTTTCATTTTTTGTGTTTCTCATCGCCCGCCCAAACCCCCAATCCCCATCCCACACCCCACACCCCAATAAAAGAGTTTTTATTTTCATTCCAACACCGCCAACTCGAACCTAAAAGAATTATAACGCCCCGTCATATAAAGATTATATCTTTTTAATCCCCGACGCGGTCACAATTTGTCCACAGAAACGCATAAAACGAGGAATCGCAATAAACATTGCTTATTACAAAGGTTGAGAATCAAGAACATTATTCATATGCCTTTTAAAAATTTGTTCCCCGACCGACCGACTCGTGTTCTGAATTTGGTGGCTACGTGAAACTATATAAGGGGAGTGGTCACTCCTCGAAAAGCCCCTTAGCGTATGCCTCGGCTCGTCACGTGACCAGTGTAGCCAATATGGCGGCAGCGTAGTTTTAAGATTGAGCCCGGTTTATTTTCAACAGCTGATTACATACGCTGAGTGTTGTGACAACTGAAAACCTACATGTAGAAGATAAGTTACCTATTCTGTCACTTCATTTTAAGTCAAATAATTGTTATTAGTGTCAGTATTAGTACAGTAGATTTGTAGTAAAGTTTCAAGTCGGCATGTTGTAGCTCACTGGCTTCAATTCTCAGTACACAGCGAAGAAAGACTAAATTCTATCGCTAAAAACTTCTTTCACATATTCGTTTAATTTTTAGAAGGGAAATATACCTTTAGTTGAAAGGTGTTTGCAAGTAATAGTGATAGTTTTATAACTAAAAAAAAATTTGTTAGGGTGTATTTGAGGTGTGTGAAAAATATGACATATCGCCGATCTGCCATTGAAATACTACAGGGCGTTGTTTGAGTGTTTCTAGTTATTGTTCTAAAACATCTTTCACATACACCTTTAATTTTTATGAGGGGAATATACCATCAGGTGAAAGGTGTTTGCAAGTAATAGTGATAGTTTTATAATTTAAAAAATTTGTTAGGGTGTATTTGAGGTGTGTGAAAAATATGACATATCGCCGATCTGCCATTGAAATACTACAGGGCGTTGTTTGAGTGTTTCTAGTTATTGTTCTAAAACATCTTTCACATACACCTTTAATTTTTATGAGGGGAATATACCATCAGGTGAAAGGTGTTTGCAAGTAATAGTGATAGTTTTATAATTTTAAAAAAATTGTTAGGGTGTATTTGAGGTGTGTGAAAAATATGACATATCGCCGATCTGTTCTGATACGCCATTGATGCTTGTGATGCTTGAGTGTTATAGTTCTAAAACTTCTTTCTTTCTTGTTGATCTTAGTATTTGACAAAACTGGAAAGGTGTTTACAACGCTTTGTGATAGTTCTAAACTTTCTGTTTTTGAGGGGTCTGTGACAGTGTCAGTTAACATTCTGTCAATGCCCATGCCATTCCACACATGCAATAAGATATCTGAATTAGTTACTAATGTAAAAAATGTCTCAAAGTAGATTTTTTAAAAAAAAGGACAGCTGATGTTAACACATGTGTTCTACCGATAGTTTTGCGTTCTTTAACATGTTTGGGGAGGGATGGCCGTGGTGTATCATTTATTCTTTCATTCATTCACATATGTATTTCTTTCTTTTGTTCTTTTTCTTTATTTCTTTCATTCATTCACATATAATTCTTGCTCTTAATTCATTTCATTCATTCATTCATTCATTGTAAAATTCCGACTGATACAATACACTGGCTGAAGTACTGTTAAACGCAGCCGAAGTTGCGCTGGGAACGAACCAAGTCACTGTGTGCGTTGGAGCATGACGAGGCACACGTTAATTAGTACAAATGGTAAAGAAAGCAAGCGAGTGACCTATCCCTGTTGTAGAGTATCCCTGGAGAATTGCCAAAGACGGCGTTAAACTAAACTCAGTCAGCCACTGATAGTTATAAACAAGGACTGACTGACTGAGTTTGGTTTTACGCCGCTTTTAGCAATATTCCAGCAACATCACGGCGAGGGACACCAGATATGGGCTTCACACATTGTACCCATGTGGGGATTCGAACCCGGGTCTTCGGCGTGACGAGCGAACGCTTTAACCACTTGGCTACCCCACCGCCCCTATAAACAAGGATATGTGTGCACAGTACATGTGGGTAGACTTAATCCGACCCTGTGGGTAAACCGTTCGCTACCTCATCCCACCAATACACATTAACAAACGCCACGCTGCCATATCCACAAGCAGAAAGTGCAACTGTTCTTTTCATATTATGCACGTCATTGTATCCAAACTGCGATCGACGTTCACGATGCCAATCACTGGACTGTCAGGTCAGATGATTTACAGGCCGGCTCCATGTAACTTAGACCACAACATAATAATTGTTTCTTGTATTTGTCTTTTGTTTGTAACGCTACGCTTCATTCATTGTGAGAAAGTGAGTGAGTGAGTGAGTGAGTTTAGTTTTACGCCGCTCTTAGCAATATTCCAGCAATATCACGGCGGGGGAGCACCAGAAATTGGCTTCACACATTGTACCCATGTGGGGAATCGACCCCGGGTCTTCAGCGTGACGAGCGAACGCTTTAACCACAAGCTATAGGCTACCTCACCGCCCCCTCGTTCTGAGAGAGAGAGAGAGAGAGAGAGAGAGAGAGAGAGAGAGAGAGAGAGAGAGAGAGAGAGAGAGAGAGAGAGAGAGAGAGAGAGAGAGAGAGAGAGAGAGAGAGAGAGAGAGAGAGACTGAATGTGTCTAAATTGATGTATTTATATCCTGATTAGGATTATCATTTGCAATGTTATATAGAGCTGCTTTGTGAATGATGAAACTGGAGAACTATGCATGGTGCCAAACAAATTTCCCTTGGGATAATGAAGAAACTATCTTATCTTATCTTCTCTGCAGACTGAGAGCATCAGAGAACATCACGCAGAGAACATCACAGGTTTGGAGCAAGTTTATTCTTATATCTGAATGTGTACTACCTAAAAATACCCAAGCAACATATGTTTTAATATCGAATAATTAGTTCGATGTTATATGCCCACGTGGATCAGTTGTTAAAGATATTATATATTTCATATACATTGTAACATGTGCAAGCTTCAATGACTCCATGAGCCTGTAACATCGACCCTTGTTCCATTACGTTGAGTCCACTGTTCGTGTGTTCATTCATCCATCTGTTCATCTTTTTTACCTATTTACATATTGGATTTTGTGTCTCAATATTAATCATATTAAGAATAATGAGTTCTTGTTAATATTTACATTTAGTATTTCTGATTCAATAAAAAAGTAATAGTTCTCCATTTACGAGCAATATATCTAGTTATATTTATTGAGTCTGTTTATTAAACTTTGAGTGAAACGATATTTTAAGATAACTACGAATATATATCTGAATGATCAATATTAATTTGCACAAGCTGTTGCAATACCATTTGTATTTAACCCTTGCAATCATATTTCATTGCAGTGTTCGTGTTTTACATATTCACGGTCTCTTTGCTACGAGATTGCGGACTCGCTCGCAGTATTGTCAGTGGCCATACGGTGTTGAAAGTTTGCAAGAACAGGGTTTGCTGCAAAAGAAGAATCATGAGCGCGACATCAGCAAATAAATATGATTTCTTCGCACAAACGGCAGTGCCGGAAAGGTTCAGTGAAAAATATGAGCAGATCAGGGAATTTGTATCAAAACACAATGCGATCGGAAACAGAGTGGTCCTTGTATCAGTGAGTATCTATCCAATGTTAGTCACGTCCGTATTTGAAAGCAGTAGATCATACGGATTTTGATTGAAGTATCGTAATGTCTATGAATAATGTTCGAAGCTGTTGGATAAATATCGTTTTAAAGACAGGCTTACTTTACACGTTCTGTTTACAGTCACCTATTTAAGCAGAAAATATATCTAACCGTGAATGAACTTTGGATTTGCTCTATAATCTAAAGGGGCATAAATCTGATCTGATTTTGGTGGTATATTCATTGAAGCATTCGTAAAATCACGTTTCCTAAAACTCCTGAAAATTACACTTTTTCCATATATTTATTATGGTGGTCAATGTACATTGTTTCTCATCAACCTTTCTTTCATATTCATTTTACCTTAAACTATACAAATGGGACAGCACATAAAAGATGCAAGTTCCAAATTTTAAGCCCACATTTTTCAAGGACTGTATCATTGTTTTAAAAATATACAAATAGAATAGACTGGTTCCACAGGAGTAAACATACATTGAATACCCAAAGGAAACTATCAAAACTCAATGTGAATAAACACATGTGAATAAATATTCAGTGACTTAAACAATAACATGGCTTGCATCCTGCAATTTTTGTATAAGCCTTTAACCTGGAAGGTATACATAACAAGAGCTGACTTAATGTTGCTGAGAGATGGCATACTCACTCACTCACTCAAACACCCACCCACCCACTCACTCACTCACTCACTCACTCTTCCAAATGACTCGCCCACCATCTTGTTGAATTCATCCCTTGTTCATTTATCCAGTCAGGAGGAACCACAGTACCCCTGGAGAGCAGAACAGTGCGCTTCATCGACAACTTCAGTATCGGCACCCGGGGCTCCGCATCAGCAGAATATCCTTTGCCACTCAGTGTTGGACATTAGGGGGGTCATTGTTGACCCAGACAGGATAGGGGTCTGGGTGTGGATGTACGCCTTGGCACTTTGTAAATGTCTTGTAATATAATTTTACGTTTAATATTAGAGTTACAAGAACATTTGACTTTTGTGGTTAATTTTCACCATGGTGACAAGCTATTTGAACAGCTCAGTAAACAAAAAATATTTCAATAAATTGTGAGAAGATTCATGTACCCACCTCTGTCACTGTAACATGTTTGTTGCTTAGCGTCACACTCAGCAATTTTGAAGTTTTATGGCGGGAACTGTAAATATCATGCCTGGAGCAGATGAGGGGCGGTGGGGTAGCTCAGTGGTTAAAGCGTTGGCTCATCACGCTGAAGACCCGGGTTCGATTCCCCACATGGGTACAATGTGTGAAGCCCATGTCTGGTGTCCCCCGCCGTGATATTGCTGGAATATTGCTAAAGGCGGCGTAAAACTAAACTCACTCACTCATTCACTGGAGCAGATGATCCATCAACATCATGAGCAGCCAATTGGGATTCAATGCTAAGTGTAAGCAAAGTCAGCGAGCCTGACCACCCAATCCCGTTTGTCACCTCTTATGTAAAATGAATCTGCTGAATTTATTTACATGACAGTATGAAATGTAAACCTATATTATGGCAGCAGGTGTTTTGGCGCAGACAGGTTGTGTGAGTTTCCTTGACCTTGTGCCAGATATTTCCTGCAGCATGGGTACGCAGTTATATTTTTGTATCGACTGAGGTCCCTGGAGCCATACTCTCGCCATCTTCAACGCCGCCTGATGGACATGTTGGAGGTCAAAGGAGATTCAGTAACTGGTACTCTCACTTCCATTCAGATCTAACCATTATCCGAAGAAGAGGTTCCCAGATCCACACCTGTAAACTGAGAGACACATAAATCAGTGGCGGATCCAGAGGGGCTTCAGGGGGTTCCAGAACCCCCACCCCACCCCACCCCCATCCTTGAAAATGACTAAAGACTACATTGAAGTTAATGTCTTGCAATGGCCGAGCCAAGGTGGGGTTCAGAGGGTTCCAACCCACTCCCACCCCACCCACCCCCACCCCTCCTTTGAACATTTCTGGATCCGCCTATGTAAATTGGGATATGGGGGTTAAATGGTTGAACTGTGAGCGTAGGGTTGGGGTTAGGTATAGGGCTGTTTGTTTGTTGTTAAACGCCGCAAGCAGCAATGTTCCAGGTATAGGTGGCAGTCTGTAAAAGTTTTCTAAGCATTTGTGATACGATGACATGTGTCAGTGAGCCCGACCATCCAATCCCGTTAGTCACCTCTTACAACAAGCATGGTTGCTGAAGATCAATTCTAACCCAGATCTTCATGGGTACCCACGCCTGTAATGTGAGAGACACATAAAAGGGGATTGTAGGATTAAATGGTTGAACTGCGAGTGTAGGGTGGGGTGGATATAGTCCTACTTTGTACAGTATTTCAGTCTCTGGGGGACTTATGGGTTATGATAGTATCACTGTCATGTATGATGGTCGTAAGGGGTGACGAAATGGATTGGAAGGTTACTTGTCTTGCATGTCTCTCTACCTGTGAGGATCACTGCATATAATATCAGTCATTGGATTGTCTGGTCCAAAAACTGAAGTCTGGATCAGACAAACAAGTTGATACTTGAGTGAGCCCCAATTCATTCAGTTGTTGTCGTTGCAAGATCAAGTCATATCAAAGTCCTACTCTTAACAAACTTTTAGCCTCTCTCTGCTATTCTGCCAATTTGGACCAAGGCATGTATGCGTAAGACATACATAATTGGGCAACATGAGACATCAGACATACCTGTAATATAATTAGGTGTTAGGTAAGATAAACAATATAGTATTGCCTATATTTTGCATATATTAATTTCAAAACTAATTTTGATAATTTTGCTTTGAGTGAGTTAAAAACGAAAGTCACATCTTCACACTTCACCTTGTTCAATTCCCCACATAGTAACAATGTGTGAAGACTGTTTCTGGCATAAAAACAAACTCACTAACTCAGGATTAACAATTCATGACCAACAATTCATGACCATAATGAGATATGTTGTCCCTGACATTGCCAGTGAAGCGTGATCACACATCATCGCTCAAGTCAATCCTACAAGAGTACGAGGACGTGAAGGCGAAGGACCTGTTGCTGAGCATCGACTTCACGTCCCTGGCTGAGTATCTGCACCTCCTCCGAGCCTCGGCACAGATCCTCAACTCCATCCACAACAAGGCCCTGCTCTACCTTGCTGCAGCTGTGTCCGACTTCTACATCCCCAAACACGAAATGGTACAGAACTTCGACATTACATCTCAACTTGATCCGATCTTTTCAAAATTACTTTCTTCCAAAATGGGACTTCTACATACTCAAACATGAAATGATACAGAGTTCTTTGACATTGTATCTTACTAAAAACCCATTTTTCGAAATTATTCTTTCCAAAATGGATATAATTACCTAGTTCTGTGACGATATATCGTAGTATCAATAGCTGTCATACTTTATCTGACGATAAATATATTGGTACTATTTTTTGTATTGTGATACGTATCGTTGGCCTAAAAATTATTAATTTTCACTAGAAATTGATGGTTATGTAAAAATGTACACTGTAACTTGCTATCAAAATATACTTTTTTACAGAAAATAACTAACGATGGTATTGTTCCAAGATATCAGGGGCGGTGGAGTAGCCTAGTGGTTAAAGCGTTGTCTCGTCACGCCGAATACCCGGGTTCGATTCCCCACATGGGCACAATGTGTTAAGCCCATTTCTGGTGTCCCCCGCACGTGATATTGCTGGAATATTGCTAAAAGCGGCGTAAAACTAAACTCAGTCAGTCAGTCCAAGATATCATGATACATATCGTATCATGAATGTTCTGTATCGTCACACCTCTAGAATTACAGTTATGTTTCACTTTATGCCCGAGGACAAGATACAGGATCACAGTGATCCACAATCAACAAAATTGTCTTCTTTGAGTGGCATTTTTGGAGTTGGAGAGTCAGATAAGGACAAACTTTATGGATGAACAACTGCTTTATTCAGGTGATGTGATGTTTCGATACAGATTCTTGCATCGTTGTCAAGCAGGTACCGCATCACCTGAATAAAGAAGTTGTTCATCCATAAAGTTTGTCCTTAACAGAATTGTCATTGTAAACCTGTTCTATACATCTTCCCTTTCCTATATGTTGAATATGTTGTGGGGTGGTGGGGTGGTGGGGTAGCCCAGTGGTTAAAGCTTTTGCTCATCACGCCAAGGACCTGGGTTTGATTCCCCACATGAGTACAATGTGTGAAGCCCATTTCTGGTATCCCCACCATGATATTGCTGGAATATTGCTAAAAGCGACATAAAAACCAACACATGCATGCATGCATGCATGCACGCTCGCACAAATTTGTTGTGACTGGATTTGACTAGATGATGGGAACAGGTGCTATATATATTTATTATGAATATTTATTACACACTAACACAAATCCATATTGTCTATTTTCTTTATGTATCCTTAGTGGCTGTGTGTGAAATAGCCACTGGCCCGCTAGCCCGTGGCTTGTAAAAATCCTGTCGGGCCAGTAAATCTCCAGTCACTGGCCCACTTGGCTGACATTATCTTTTTCTGTACTTTACTAAGAAAGTAATCCCAAATATACTAAGCAGCAAAAGAAAAGTCAGTTTGGAATTTTCCTTCACAGAAACGGATAACTGTAAACTCATTTCATGTTTTGATCGTATATTTTTGGCAACATCTCCAACTTTACCTGAGCAAAGACATTCTTTCCCAAACTCAGAATTGAACCGGGGGAATTGTCTAAAAAATGCAACCTGATCTCGGAGATGCTACAGTGTTCTCCATGTTTTTCATGCAACTCATGCTGCACGTGTTGTTCACAAGGACCAGACCTATAAAATGCACCCCCAAACCTGGTTGAAACATTCACATTACAACGTCAGCAGGATTCCGCGACTCACAACAGCTCAGATCAACCAGGCGCTAGGAAGACTTGAAGCTGGCCACACTGCACAAGCCATTGCCAGTCACTTCCAGGTCAACGTTCGGACCATCTACAGGCTGCAGCATTGTTTCCGGGCCACCAACACCACAAATGATCGCCCCGTACTGGCAGACCATAGGTGACCACAAGACGACAAGACTCCCGTGTTGTGCGACAGCGTGTACAGAATCCCTTCATGCAGGCAGACCAATCAGTACATCAGTACTGATTCAGTACGCCGACGTCTTAACAGCGGGAACCTCCATTGCCGTAGACCTTACCGTGGACCTATCCTCAGCCCTCGTCATCAGCATGAACGTCCACAGTTTGCCCTACAACACCAAAACTGGCAATACAGGCATTGGAGAACTGTTCTGTTCACAACACTTGTGGCCAGCGTTACTCAGACCAATGTGTTATGGAAAGAGACTCATAGGGAGGTGCAAGCATCATGGTATGAGGGTCCAAATATGCCTGAACCAGACACCACGTCATACCACATTTCGCACGTCACCTGAACAACATTTTCCAGCATGATAACACCCGAGCCCATACTGCCAGAGCTACACGGGACTTCCTACAGCAGAACGGTGTCAACATAATGCAGTGGCCAGCCCTTAGTCCTGATTTAAACCCAATTGAACGTCTTTGGGATGAAATTCAGAGGAGACTGAATAATGTCGTACCAAGGCCGAACACAGCCGATTTATTGCGCAAGGCCTTGATCAGAGTATGGTTCCAGGTGCCAATAGCCTTCATCAATCGATTGGTGCACTCCATGCATAGATGCTGCTCTCGTGGTGGTCACACTAGATACTGAAGTCAAGGGTCTGAATGGGCTGCAAATGTTAAAGTAAAGTCTTGAAATTGTGCTGAGTTATTCATTGATGTGTCAATATATTGTACACAAAAAATGTTTTTGATCCGCTTATTATGTCCATTTCTGTAATGATTTGATTACAGCGCCTATCTAATTTTGAATTTGTACTGACGTTTTTTTTGCTGCTGAGTATATAACATACTCTACATTTGACCACTTTCTAAATGGCATTGTGTATTCATAGCATTTTGTAAATTAAAATACAGAATAATCACCTCCTATTTGAAGAGAGAGATTTTTACATTTTCAGCCTGAACATAAGATCCAGTCGTCCACTGACAAACCGCTGCAACTCTCACTACAGCTTGTCCCCAAGATGTTGAAACCTCTCGTCCATGAGTGGGCACCAAACGCCTTTGTTGTATCTTTCAAGGTACGAAAGATCTACTATATGGTCACTAAATTCATTCCAGAGCAAGAAATGGCCTCTACCTGTTTAGGGCTTTGTCTTGATAGTGTTGAAAATATTTATGGCAAATGTTGATGTGGTGCATTGTGTTAGATAATAACTTTCAGAAATGTTAGTATTTGTCATCTCCATTGAAACAATTGGTATATGTTGGAAAATGTATCTAAAATATAGACCATATTTCTTGATGTAAGTTTACATTATACTCCCAATATATGTATGCTACTTTTCAGCTTGAAACAGACAGAAAACTCCTGATTAAAAAGGCACTCTCAGCTTTGGAGAAATACCAGCATCAGGTAAGTGATTAACTTGAATATCCCACTGACACAGTCCAGGTATAGTATGACCAGAAATTATTGAGAATTTTAGAAATATGTTTAATTGGATTTCTAGTATAAACAACCTTGACCAGCTATCAAGTGCTTGGTTTCATTCAAGAGAGACAACTCTGTTAATCCTTTTTCATTAGTTTGTGAAAAGTTATCCCCCTTTGTTTACTTTGCTAGCAGACAACATTTTCAGTGATCCTCAGTATGGATGATTTAGAGAAAAGGTAGTTGATTTTAGAGTATTATAACAAGGACATCAGATCAGCTAAAGTGATTTCAAGTAGAACAGGCATACCTTTGTCCACTGTTTATTGTGTTTTGAAAAATATTGCAAATGGATATGGCATTGAGCACCAGGGAGGCGCAGGTAGGCCCAGAAAATTGACTGTCGGTGACAGGAGGCAGCTTGGTATTGTTGTTTCTAAAAACAAACGAAGGAGTGTAGAAAACTTAAGGCTGGATATGATTGATAGAGGAACTGTGGCCGTCTGTAAGGAGACAATTAGACCTGAGCTGCATGCAATGGGTTGGCAGAAAAGTCGAGGAATTCCATCACCGATCATGAAACCTGAATAAAAGGAGCAAAGGTTGAACTGCTGCTTACAGCATAGAAATTTTATCTGGGACAATGTGATTTTCTCAGATGAAAGTTCTGTGTAGCTGTTTCCTAATACACTGAAATTCTGAACCAAACAAACTGAAAACCCTTTGTATCAGCGCCCAAAGTACAGTCCAAAATTTAACGTGTGGGGTGGCATATCTGTGTTAGGGGCAACGCCCCTCTGTGTATTTGAAGGGAATATGAACAGTGAGCGGTACACAGATATTCTTGAGGGAAATTTACTTCCATCTGCTCACGTGTTCTATGGAAACTTTTTGATTTTCCAGCAGGACAACGACCCAAAACAAAGTTCAACTCACTCACTCAGTCTAGTAGTTGTTGTCCTTCAGTAAGAACCCCCAGATGAATTCTAGACCAATCTGTAAATAATCTTTTAAAGTGTCCCTACTTTGTCCAAAACTTTTAAGGCAGCTGCAAAGCTTTTCTGGCACAAAACAGTAGCAAAGAAGAGGTATATAATTGCTCAGTAATTATTATTGTGTGTGAGTGAGTGAGTTTAGTTTGATGCTGCACTCAGCAATATTCCAGCCATATGGCGGTGGTCTGTAAATAATCGAGTCTGGACCAGACAATCCAGTGATCAACAGCAATGCAGTGATCTGCGGAATTGGGAACCGATGGCATGTGTCCACCATGTCAGCGAGCCTGACCACCTGATCCTGTTAGTCTAATTATTATTATAATTACAATTATCACTTATTCATGACATATTATATACATTGCTGATTATGAAAAAATATATAAACAAAATTATAAGCGTAGAATCGCAAATCAAAAGTGCAATATCTTGTACTTGGGTTTACTTCCCAAGAAACGAAGCAGCCGGGATACCAAACCCAGTCAGAGCGGGTGGGTGTGCACTCAAGTGTAAAGGCTGGTTCATTTGCAGATGCCCTCACGGCTCATTGTGTGTGTATGTTGGGTTTTGTAAATACATGCTCATTTTTTGTGTATAACATTTTGCAATCAACAGACATCATAACATGTCATGTGAACAAGTATCCCACCTGCCTGTCTGTTTAACTACATAATGTGACAGAGACTGTACTCGCATTGATTTATGGTGTATAGCCTGATAGGTGTTAAGTTCAAATTGCATGTGGTCAGTGATCGAAGTTGTGTATTGAATATTGTCATTAGCAGGCAGGCAGGCAGACACATAGGTGTCAATAAAACAGACATTGAGTTTTGTCTGTGACAACGACATATCTATATCACAGTTAGAAATTCTGTCAACACTAAATAATGACATTGCTTTTAAGTATCGAACTGAGAAAGTGACTCGGTAAGAAGAACGTGTGGTGAAATAGACCAATGAAATTGTATAAACAGTTAAATCGGTAATCTACTGTCATAACATATAAAAAGCTCGCGCCTGTGAAATATCAACAAAAACATTATAAAAATAGCTCACACCAAAGCCTTCACCGAGAATTCACTGGACAACCCGCTTCCAAGCTGCACGAACCTATTTCTCTGCGCATGTGCTGAGCGCAGCCCAGTCCAGCTGTTGAAACCACTTTTTTCCCCAAGCTCTGGGGGAAAATTAGTGAATCGTTTGAACTCCGATTTGCGCTGGGTTTTTCATCGCGTTATTTTTCAACATTATAAGTTGAAATTGCATTTTTGATGATTTGTTTCGGTAAGTCCATACCGAAAGGTATCAGAATCTGCAAAGTTGTGTTTTACGTCGCATGTGACCTTTAAGTAAGATGTACCAGATCACAATATGAATAATGGAATTACATTTTCAGGTTGTGATAGCAAACCTTCTTGACACACGGAAGTATGAAGTTGTTCTTGTTACCAAGGAAACAGAAAAGCCAATCTTACTTTCCAAAGAAGATTCTGACAAGGGACTGGAGATCGAGGAAGAAATTGTGAAGCAACTAATTGCTCGACATAAACATTTTATTGAAAGCTGATGAAATGTGATAATTTTAAAGATGAACACGGTGAAGGGAGCACATGACCGATAGCTAGCTTATCTTGAGACTTTTTCATGGTAGTATACTCAGGATTATACCCAGCCAGAGCTCCAGATTCAGAACCATGTGTACAGTGGAAAGGCTGGAGCATCCTCATTCACAGATGCATCAATTATTGACCAATCAGCACTCCACACTTGGTAGCTGACCACTACTCTTGGTGGATTAGAAGACATGTTATGAATAGATTCTTATGTCAAGTCAGCTTAGTATCTGCATAGTAATTCCTGGTTGACCAGTTTTGGTTTTCCTTGATCCCAGGAACTTTCAATGTGTCTTAAGGATGCTTGCCTGTCTGTACTCGAATATTCCACTTTTTTCTAGAATAGATATTTACGAAATCTTTATAATCTGTTTGCATGACTGGTAAAAGCAGAGGGGTTAAAACATATAGGGAAATCAGTCACGTCACCCCTTTGCTAATCTCTCCTTAAAATCAGATCTTAGTTATTCCTCTGATAAACAATGATTACCCATTTCATGTAATGTTGCATGATATTTAGCGATCTTTGACTGACCAATATGATCACTAATAAGATGTCAGCAGATGCAAGCAGATTTCACCTGCTTTGGGTGAGACTTTCTGTCTAGTCACTTCTATCCATGACAAGGCTTGGAAGAAGGTCGACTGAACAAAGAACATTCTGACATGTCTAATAGTGGGCTTAGGCTCAATGTTTGCTCTTAACCCTGAAAATCGGCAGGCTGTAAGGACGCAAAACCATAAAAAGTTGTGGGTCCTGATCAGAATGTGTAGGCCCTATATTTTAATATAGATATAATACGCTTAGTTATTGGGGATGAAAAAGCTGTCGGCCATAAGGACCTGCAGAAAACAAAAGCTGTGGGTGCGAGTGGTTTTCAGTCGGCTTCGGGCCTAAGGACCAATGTTAATGTCAAACACTGTATGGCAGTACTTTTTCAGTCGGCTTCGGGCCTAAGGACCAATGTTAATGTCAAACACTGTATGGCAGTACTTCTGTTGTTTAAACCATTATATTGAGAAATACATGAGGATTTTCAGGGATTCATCCTTACAGACCACCTTACAGCCTTGACATTGTGATGCTACACATTCACATTCATGAACAAATTAAGCAATATGTTGTGAAGAAATGAGAATTCGTTCACTTGTTGATACACATGAATGTATGCCCCGAGTTTTCAAGATTTCATCTTTTAGTCTGACTTTCTGATTTGAGTATTTCATTGACCATAGATTGAAATAGATGGTTGTTGGAAATGTTGAGAGTTGTTACAAGCTGTAGACTGTCAATATTACCTTTTCCAGCATACTATGTATTAGTTGTAAGATGGCAAGAGCTGGCTGAAAATCATAAATTTTGCAGAAAGATTTATCTTCCCAACCAACAAATACAATAGTCTCTCTTGAATTCTTCACTCCCTGGCACTCAAGTCTATCACTGTGATAACCACACTTAAACGTAGGGTACATATGTATTATTCTCAACGTGTATGGCATTTTGTTCAAATGCAAGGCTTTTCAAGAGGGAGGTGTCATTGATTTTGTACATGAGATGCAGGGGGTCACTTACTGTGTACATAATTAATTTTTTTTATGGGGGCATGGAATTCACATTGCACATGCTTCTCTAAAAAATTATCATCACCCCTAGCTATACATTTATAGTGATTTATTTGTGTTTGTTGTTTAACGCCGCACTCAGCAATACTCCAGCTAAATTGCGGAGTTCTGTAAATAATCTTGTCTGGACCAGACAATCCAATGTATCAACCAAGTCAGCAAGCCTGTCCACCCAATCCTGTTAGTCACCTCTTACGACAAGCATGTGTTGCTGAAGACCAATTCTAACCCGGATCTTCAGGGTCACTATAAAAAATATATAGTGAATACCAGTTGCCGATGGTTTGTCATATGCATTCCTTCCATTCTGCACATCTTTGTGAACATGGCTGTTCATGTTTAACATATTTATTTTGGTCATATTTCAGTGGTAGATATGGATCTTGCTAACATATATTTTATGTAATCAACAGAAATTCATTTCTGTTAAACAGTTTGTGATCAATAAATTCAATGACATTGTGGATTGGATGTATATTTACTTGGTGATGTAATGACCGTGTTTTGTTGAACACATGGAACATTATTTGTACCATTCTGAAAGGAAAGATGAAAGTGATGCAGGTCTTAGATGTTCAGTGAAACTTTAAACAATGGGTATGGTGCAATCTGGGGTTCATTAACAGGGTGATGTAATGGATAAAACACGACTCCGAGGTCTTGGTCGGGATTGTAAAACCTGAGAGCAGCAGGGACGGAGCTTGCAAAACCGAGGGCGAACTTCGTCCCTGCTGCTCTCAGGTTTTACAATCCCGACCAAGACCTCGGAGTCGTGTTTTATCCGACTTATGAACTGTCATGAATTTCAACGTGCTGCCCGCAGTACCCGTCTTGTTAGGAACACATGGTTCATACTGACAAACAATCTCTTTCTCCACAGCGATCCTTCTTAGCCTAGTGGATAAAACCGCCAAGCTAAGAGCGAAGGGTTGCGGGTTTGAAACCAGTTATTGCCACTATTTAATGGAAGTTTTCAATAATGAGATATTTTACGATAAGTCATAGCAAAACAAAGTTGTTTCAATCATAAATAATGGTCATTTCAAAACCTGATATCAGGTTAAATAATGACTATTTCAAAACCTAGGTTATGAAATGGTCAAAATTTAACCTGATATGAGGTTTCGAAACGTGTACTTCAAAACCTGTGTTTATAAATGATCGGTGCAAAGTCTCGGCAGAGGTCTATTCGATTGTGGAAGGAACTTACTTTACTGCAGAGAAAATCGGAGATAGGTTTATAATCTTGGATTCGAAACCACAATCAATTTGCTGGCACAAAGGGATGCAACTCTGAGTAACACATTGCAGCATCTTTGACAACCGGAATATTTCTGCCTCGTACTTGGACATAACACATGGGAATGGTAATCCCTGTAAACCAATATTTCAACTGAATTTAACCTAACTTCACACACAATATTTTGTATTTTCACCATGTTAATACTTGTTGGACCTTTGAGTAGTACAGTATGGAGCCACAACAGAGATAACCCTTTCCCATTGTGTTTTTGATCATAAAGATGAGGCTTCTGATGAAACGGGGCGGTGGGGTAGTCTAGTGGTTAAAGCGTTGGCTCGTCACGCCGAAGACCCGGGTTCGAATCCCCACATGGGTACAATGAGTGAAGCCCATTTCTGGTGTCCCCCGCCGTGATATTGCTGGAATATTGCTAAAAGCGGCGTAAAACCAAACTCAGTCAGTCAGTCTGATGAAACGGTTTCTCGTTCAAATCCCATGACAGAAAACCAAATGTAATGGACACTACACTGTGGCTCAACATGAGGTTGAGCAGCCCCAACCAACCTCAAAGTCCCGGTGCCAAAATCGCAGCGTAGGTTATGCTGTCTGTTGACAGGGGATGCTGAAGCTGGGCAAGGAGTTTCAGACTTGCAGGTCATGACATGCCTTTAAGTAAAGTAAATTGGGTTTAACTTTGCTTTGAGTATACTAGTAGTATTCAACTTTTAAATGCCAGTCAAAGACTTACTCAAGCTCTATCACATTTTGTCAGCTTGATGTGGGAGGAAATCCTGAAGCAATGCAAGGCTCACATCTTTCCCGCTTTGGTGAAATTAACAAGCACAGGTATGGTGCTGTTTGGGAAAAAACTGGGATTCGAACCCATAATCTTAAGTTTATTGTATAAGCAAGGGACCTAACTCTTCATAGTGAATGTCAGTGCCTCAGATGGCTGTGCCGCCTGTGTCCTGATTAGTCAAATCAGGAGTGTGAGCGACTGCGTATGATTTTATGCTGCTTTTAGCAATATTCCAGCAATATCACGACGAAGAACACCAGAACCACACCGTAGAAGACCTGCATTACTTACAGTCTGTTTGATTCCATTTGAGACCAATGAATTGCTCACTGACAAATCGCAACAGACAGACCAACTCTGATGATTTGTCTTATAATTTTTGACACCCGATTATAAGTTCTTTAACGAATTATTTTGTTGTCACTTACCGCTATTTTTTACGATGGAGACCACTTGCTGGTAGAACAGCCAGGTTTTCGAGTTGCATGTGTCAAACTGAAATCTTGTTGATTACCTGGCTGTTCTACCAGCAAGTGGTCCCCATCGTAAAACATAGCGGTAAATGACAACAAAATAATTATCCTTTGCTAAACATATTTATTTGGGTGTCCAAAATTAAGAGAAATCATCAGAATCGGTCTGTTGATTTCATATGTTTTGTTGCAATTATTCAACTTTAATGAAATCAAATGGACTATAGACTTTCTGCTCACATAAAGTTGACATGCCTTGATACAACTGAAACCTGTGAGGATTCTCGGTAACAACAGAAGGACCCAGCATCCTGTGCTTGAAAGAGGCAACCAAATGGATGGGTTGGTTAACTGACTTTTTTGATTCTATGAAACACTATCCTGATTCCCTGGATCAATGCTCAAGATATCTATCACATATCCAAACTTGATAATATACAAATCACTGTCTTACAGCTGAAATCCTGCTCGAAGGGGAGTAAAGCAAATTCACTCACTCAGAGGAAATAGTATAATAATCACTGAAAAGCAAATTAAATATATATCCTATGAGGCAACAAGATGTGTGAGCAAATATTGTTTGTTGTTTGACCCAGCGCTTGGCAATATCCCAGCTATATGATGTACATCTGTAAATAATCAAGTCTGGACTAGACAATCAAGTCATCAACATCTGGAGCATCGATTTACGCATTTGGGATATGATGACATCCTGTCAAAAAAGTCAGCGAGCCTGACCACCTGATCCCGTTAGTCAACTTACGACAAATATGGGTTGCTGAAGACCAATTCTTACCTGGATCTTCAGAGGTCATGAGCAGATATTACCTGATACAACTTTGCATAGCACAACGACAACATGGAATAATAAATGAAGCAAATTAAACTACTCTGTAACATGATTTCAATGGAATGATATCATTTATGACATAAGATTCATTTACAAATAAAAGAAAATATTCTAAAAAATGTTCACATTATCACAAGTAATTTCAGTTCTTGAAAGAAAGATGGCACAGTAGCACTTTTTGTGATTGATTGATGGTGTTGTTTAACGCAGCACTCAGCAATATTCCAGCTTAAGGCGGCGGTCTGTAAATAATCGTGTCTGGACCAGACAATCCAGTGATCAAACAGCATGAGCATTGATCTACACAATTGGGATATGATGACACATGTCAAGTAAGTTAGCAAGCCTGACCGTTAGTCGCCTCTTATGACAAGCATGGGTTGCTGAAGACCACTTCTAACCCGTGATGATCCTTTTTTTTTCAGTGAGCGAGTTAATATTTAATGTCACATCGGCAATATCTCAGCCATATCGTTTTTCAGTGAGTTATGATAGGCGAATCGCATGCCCTATACTTCAAATGAAGTATCGATAAAACAAATAGAAAGCCCCATGCATCCAGATCCTTTAAATAAGAAAGTTAAAAACATTCTCTTTAGCTTTGTGGTTCTGTGTTTAAGGTATTTCTGTATGTTTGTGAACAGAACAAAAAAAAGATATTTGTATGACTAAATTTTTGTATAGCAAACATGTTTTTACGCCACTAGTAGCAATATCACGGAAGGGAACACCATAAATAAGCTTCACAAATTCTACCCATGTAGAAAATCGAACCTGGGTCTTTGCCGTGATGAGTGTATGTTTCAAATACAAGGCCACCCCTACCTCGGTCTGAAAGAAGTCCACTTGAAGGTATAAATCAATAGTTCCACAATAAGACACAAGCACATCCCTGTATCCATATATTGCACCATAGTGTGTGTCTATATTGTTTATATATGTTACAGTAAATGTGTCAAATCAGGAAATGTGTAAATGCCAAGCCTTGTCATCCCCAAAGCCAGGGGTCTGTAGAACGTCTTAACTGTGACATCAAGGATATGTTAGTTGCCTGGTTAGCGGAAAATGACACCACTGACTGGCCGAGTGGACTACAATTTGTGCAGTTCCAGGAAAACAGCAGCCATCACTCAGCCATTTACTGAGTGAATCAGGAAATGTACACATTTCCTAAATATTCCAGGAAATTTACACATTTCCTGATTTGGCACATTTACTGTAACATATACACATATTAAATCCCATTGTTGTGAGTTTCCTCTTCCCCTTTGCCCAGACTGTGTCATGAAACATGCTCAGTGTCAATATGAGGTGTACATTAGATGACTTTTCACTGTCCTCGCAAGTGTAATTCCATAAACAATTTAAATTTTATGAAATAAGGCCTGTCAGACTGTCCGAGACGGGCTAGATTTCTGACTGTCTAAATCTACAGCTAGCCAGTCAAATGGTCTGGCAAAAATTTCAGATGACATGTTCCATACATCTGAGTAAACTCACCATATCTTAAAATCTATTTTTTCAAATTGAGCCTTATATTTAGACTTGACAATTACTGTTTGAACATTGAACTATCATATCACAAGCTCAATGCGCTGCCTTGACATATAATATCACTAAAACACCGACACCTATCGCTGCCCAGAGTTCCTAAACTCGAAGCACTGCATGTCGGATTTCTCTGAAAATGACTGTTGTGAATAGACTGTTAGACAGTAAATACATGTCTCAGGTTCATCAACTTATTCACCGTAGCTAAAGATTTAGTTATTTTCCTTAGATTGTTTGGTCTGGTTTAATCCATTTTGGGCTGGTAACATTTTGAAGTTACCAGCCCTGATGTCTGGCTGGGTCTGGGGCTTATTTCATACACTGCAATTTATGACCATTTTAAAGGTAAAATACTCTTAGTGAATTTGTATAATTGCTGACATGTATCAAGAATCCCTCCTCACCTCTTATGTGCAATAAGCCAAAAACAAATTGTTACAATGAATAAATGGATGATGCCCATTCGAATGAGGCATGTTTTGCTTCATTTTTCGTCATCTTCCCCCATTCTTCATGCCAAAATCTTTACAACAGGCAACATGAATCAAGAAAATACACATTCTTTGATGTTGCCTTAGAATATTCTGTTGGCATGCTAGAAAACAAACTGTTGAAGTCACAGCTGCTTGTTACACATCACTGTTAATGTGTCAGAATATTCTGTTGGCATGCTAGAAAACAAACTGTTGATGTCACAGCTGCTTGTTACACATCACTGTTAATGTCAGAATATTCTGTTGGCATACTAGAAAAGAAACTGTTGATGTCACAGCTGCTTGTTACACATCACTGTTAAATTCAGAATATTCTGTTGGCATGCTAGAAAACAAACTGTTGATGTCACAGCTGCTTGTTACACATCACTGTTAATGTCAGAATATTCTGCTGGCATGCCAGAAAACAAACTGTTGAAGTCACAGCTGCTTGTTACACATCACTGTTAATGTCAGAATATTCTGTTGGCATGCCAGAAAACAAACTGTTGAAGTCACAGCTGCTTGTTACACATCACTGTTAATGTCATGACTGTAAGGTTTATTTTCTCACACAGAATTCATCATAAAATACATGAGGTATCCAAACTTGATAATCTGTTCCTTACAAAATCATGTCCGATGGCTTTGTTTCAGGGCCATGCTGATTCCAAATTTATCGGCTGGCAGAAGATCTCTTAATCTTGGAAGATTTTTCTTTGGTATAATAACATAATTTCCACATTTCCCTCCATTTGCCTCCAGGATTTTCAACATCTTCTCTGGTGGATGCTTCTGATAAACAATGACAAAGCTACGTTTATCTCGAGTTTTCTTGTTAGTGCTGTAAATACCATGGCTGTTGGCAGTTATCTTGATCTGCCTTTGATCTCCCAAAGGAAACCCAGGTCCGAAAATGAGTTCCTCCAAAGTTTCGGTTTCGGCATGATCCTCAATCATCTGCTCTACCACTTTTTTCACCCATTTGTTGACTGGGAGTGTCGACGATGGTGTGTCACTATCACCCACAAACCTGTCTCGATCTGACGATGGGGCATCCTTATCTGCTTCCTCCTGATCCACCCCCATGAGTTCCTCCTGGATAGTTTTCTTTGAATATGGGTAACCAAAAGAGTAATTGATGGAGATGATGTCATCTGTATCTGAGTCCTCACTCTCGGCCTTCATCTTATCTGCTTTTTGTTTGATTGACTCATACGTGTGCCAGGACTTGGAATCATCTGTCTCACTGAAGAACTGAAACCAGATACAGCCAGCTATAGTTACAACAACTTTAAAGGGACCATATCTTCATAAATTTTTGAAAAAAAATTCTTATTAGAAATCTTTTATTTTCTCATGGCTTTGGATTTGTGTGGCTAAATCAAATAGTTGATAACATTAACCTACTTCAAGAACAATCTGTTAGCATGTATTATCAAGAATGGCATTCCTGTTTAGACAATAGTTCAAGATATCAATTGTATAGTGAGTGAGTGAGTTTAGTTTTACACCGCTTTTAGCAATATTCCAGCAATATCACGGCGGGAGCCACCAGAAAATGGGCTATCAATTGTATAGATCATATAAAAGCTTAATTCAACCAGAACTATATCTATCTGTATCAACATCTAGAAATATCAGACGCACAATTGTCAAGTTTCGATTGGACTTGTTAGACCCATCAGTAAATAAAGACAGACAAGTTTCAATAGAGAGAAGTTTAAGGATATGTCCATTATGTAACTCGGTGGTAGAGGATGAAATTCACTTCGCATGTGTATGCCCACATTATGCTGATTTAAGAAAACAATATATCCCAAACAATTATCAGTTAAAATATCCTTCAGCTGCCTTTATTTCCATTCTATCCTCCAAAAATGAAAATGTAATAGGTGATATAGTGCTTTATGTAAAACATACCGTTATCCTTAGAAGCAATATCTTATCTGAACTGTAATTTGTTTTGTGAAATTTCTGTAACGTGCTGTATGTATACTTCTATTTATTGTATATGGGCCGGAGGCCTTAAGTACAATAAACATCATTGACTTCAACTTTGACTTTATAAAACTCAATGAATAACCTTGTTACCACCTCCAGTTGCAGTCAAACAACACCTGATTTTCATTATAAGTGACAGATATCAACTATAATGTACTGTTATTAGGGCTGGCTATCAACATATATCATAGAGATATAATCATTAGCAGGGCTCGATTTAGTGCTTTGATACTTTCACTGGTGCATTCCAATATTACAACGTGCACCCTAGTTATTAGTCTAACTTGCTCCAGGTGCAAGTCAATTTTTGAGAAATAAATCAATAAATCTAACATCATAAGTATAATTATGTCAGCTCCTTTTTCTTCTAAAGGTTGAATAGCCATGGCACCGAAACATTGATATTTTAGGGCACCTCTCTCGTATGACAGCTCGTTAACAGGGATCAGCTGTGTGGCTGTGTTGCTATGGTTTCATGGGTACTATGTCACAGAAATATGTTTATGTGCACTGAAACCTCTGATGTTTTAACACACTACATCATCATTTTAAGTGATAGCTGACAGATTTATTGCACATGGTCGTGTGAAAAGCTAAGACTGCTGTCAATTTTGATTATTCAAACCATGAATGAAAATAACCATGGGTAGAAAAAGTAAACAACAGGCAAGTATTATAACATTTTTCCTCAAGTGAAGTAGCTGACAAAGTGGTAAACAAAACTTGGAAACTGAGAAACATGCCAATATGAACAAGAGGGATTCCATTGACATTGCCGATGCGTGTGGCATTTTGAGGCTACAGATGATGACTTGAAATGTAAATTAGAGACAAACATAAATCCAGCCACATGCAATGCTAGAAAATTTAAGACTTACAAATTTAATGGAAAAACAAAACAGGGATTAGTTGCTTTATGATGAGATTGGAAACATCTAAATAATTCAACAGCATATTTCTTTCATTACATATTCCAATAAAAGCAGTGCAATTGGAATTTGGCTGATGCAACTAGGTTTCTATCTTAGCTTGCACTTGGTGCAAGTAGGTTAACATCTCTTAAATCGAGCCCTGATTAAAAAAATATCAGTTGATTATTGTCTTTGAACAAAAAATATATTAAGTCTGAATATTTTTTATATATTTCATGTCACTGATGAGGGAGACACATTTATGCATATATAATTTGGATAGAAACAAATGATTCCTTTTAAATTGAAAAGGAGCCCCTGTGAGTAGTGAAATTAGGACAAATCTAGACTTGCTTCATTTGGAGCTTTAGCATTGCAGAAAGCGATAGGCACAAGGGAAAATAATGGGCAGGGGTGAAAATAACCCATTGCCCAACGTCCAAGTCCAGTGGTTTTTTCTGTCGGGCTAGCAAATTTGTATATCACACTGTACCGGTGTCCACTTGACTTTCCAATGTTAATTATGTTGTTTACTTAAAGAATTAACAAGAAAACTGCCGGTATAGTGGAAAAATTATCAGGGCAAGTTATTTTACACGTGCCAATGTACCGGAGTACACTAGCAATTTGAAAGTTATTTCCGCCCCTGATGGGGTTCAGGGACTGTGAGACAGACTAAGTGTTGACAATTTGTTTCAACTGAGGGAAAAATTAGAAGAGGGAATAATACACAGAATTTCATCGATGGTGTTTCTTAATGCCTCGCTAAGAATTCAAACACTGATTAACAAACATGATGTTAATTTTTCCTGTATTAAAAAAACCCACAAACTCTATATGTATGAAATGTTCCATCAATATTTGTCTAACAAAGTATCTTATACCTTGATCACGGGTTGATGCTGATACAATTTGTAGAGGATTTTGGCGGCTGCTGTTGCAGACGCGTGAAAACTGTTCTTGGCACTCGCCTCTGCCAGCTTTTCACCTTGCAGGAACAATTCACACCTAAACAAAAACACCAACATTACAACTATCATCTTGAGTCAGTGAATCTATCTCTATAGTACAGCTAGTATTAGGTGACTAACTGAATTAGAGTTAAGTTTATTGTGTTAACTACCTTTTTCAGTTCTATAAGAACATTTTGATTCTTTTTCAAACCATGCACTTGGAAATATACTCAGCAAAATTGAATAATTGACACTGATAAATTTCGACATTTTCCTTTTTGTTTAAGGTCAGACCAATTTTATTTCTTGTCTTACTGATTTTTTATCACAACCGTGTGAATGCTTAATTCTTGAAATTGTAAGGTCATGTGCAAACCATGACTTTGTAGCCTATAAAGATGAAAAACATGAAATGCATGTGTTAAAAGAAAATTCTTGAGGTCATTCTGTGCATGTTTGCTTAAACTGAACACACACATTGAATGTGAGCTGAAACAACAAACTAAACTTTTCATTTTAATCTTTGTGTGGAAATGCATCGCTTTTCAAATCAAGAATGTCAATGTCCTATGGGGAGGCTTGATGCTGGTCAGTCTGTGGTCGCTGTTGCAAGAGCCTTTAATTGCTCACGACAAACAATCTATTATCTTAGGATTGGGGTGCATCAAAAAGGAACTGTTTCCGACCGCCAAGGCTGGGAGCGTCACATGTGACGTCACTCCAGGAAGATCAAGCAATACAATTACGTCATCTTCAGAACGGATTTGTTGCTGCAACTTCCACAAGTGGGGAGAAGTTTGGTGGAAGGAAAACTGCACAAACTGTCAGAAATTGCTTGTGTGCCGCTGGACTTTGCATCCGAAGACCTCATAATGGACCAATTTTAACGCCTCTTCATTGCCGCAACTGACAGGTGTGGGCCACAAGACCCATAAGGTTCAGTCAAAGACAGTGGATTTCGGTTGTCTTCAGCAACGAATCTTATTTCACATTGAGATTTGCTGACTGCAGGGCCTAGTGAACCACAGACGAGGTGAACGTCACGCTCAAATCTGCATCCGTGAAGTGGACAGATTTGGTGGCAGCAGCATAATGGTATGAGGTTCGTTTTGCACACAAGTACCTTCACCCCTTGTTGTCGTTCGAGGGAACTTTTAATACTGCCCAGTACAGGGATCACATTTTGCAACCTGTCCTGCTTCCATTTCTGCAGAGACATGGCCCTGGACTGACATTCCAGCAAGACAACGCTAAACCACATACGGCAATTCTTATACAGAATTTTCTACGAAATGCTGGTATTCAAGTTCTGGATTGGGCATTGCGTAACAAAACCTCAATTCTGAATATCAAGTTTTCAGTTTTGCTCAGTATAGATAAAGTGCCTAGTTAACAATCATCTTGTGACCAAAGCCCCACATGCTGAAGTATCAACTGATCTTTCACATTTAACACTCTTTTTTTCTAACTTACCGGCAGATGTCTGATGGAGACCAAAACTTCCGATACAATGATGTGAAGTTCTTTACAGCAGATTCAGAAAGGATGTCATATGCCCTTTTCAAGCGGTTTGGTGACCACTTGTCCTGCTCTATGATAATCATGTTCTGCCAATCTCTTGGAAACTCTCTGTAGTCCGGTACAGGTGGAAACATTATACTATTCCTTGTGCCCCTGATCTTTATTAAATTTGAATTGTAAAATATCTTGTTCCTTTTGCCCTTAAACACCTCACAAACTTCAAACACTCCCTGCACATCTTCCGAAGTCACTCTTTTGAATTCATTGAAGACGGTGTCTGCTGAACAGTTTGAAAGCACAGTAAATGCTTCTGTGTAAGCATTGACTTCAGCCATGTCACAATTGGGCCCTTCAGCTGAGCAGATATAGATGCAGTTGAGGTAAAGATCACACTCAAGAAAGTCTGATCTCTTGAAGATACACGTTAGAAGCAAGTTGGCTCTTTTGAAGGCCATTATTAGCTCATCAACAACGTCACTTTCTTCTGGTATTTTCTTCACCAGGCTGATGAGCCTTTCAAGCTTCTGTAGAGTGTCTGCAGTTGGCATTTTGATATGCTTTTGGGTCAAGACATCATGTGCTGAAAGAAAGTAATTGTACTTATCTTCAGCAGCACCACCAATCACAACCGACATAGGACTTTTCGTGAGAAAATCTACTGCTTTGGCATATGTCCTACGCTTGACTTGCTTGGGTTCTTTCCCAGTAACAGTAGCGATTAGGAGGCCATCAAGGGTGACAGTTCCTTTACAAAATGGGACTCCCTCTGGAACTTCTACTGATTCTTCTTTGTATTCCTGGTGTAGTTGACATGCTGAGGCATCAACCGCATTGTTCAACTCAACAGCAGGGTTATCGTCTCCACTCCTGGAATCGTTTAGATGGTTGATCAGCTTCTTCAACTTGCCACACAGGTCAAGGTTTTCCACTTCCTCAGCACCTTCATCAATGAAGTAAAGGATTGAACACATACTCAGGGGTTTAGGTGAAAAAGCACACGTGAGAGCATGTAGAAAACACTACTGTGAGTAGGCCTGGTGGCAATCAATATGGTGAACTGCATTGTCTTAAAGTTTGATTATTTCAGGAATGAGATATGTCCTAAAGAGATTACTAGCCTCATGTGCTTCTAAACATGGTAAATATATATAATGAACACAAGATATGCACAACACTTGCCAAATGCTCACATACCATGTATATTCTTAATACTCTTGTAACTGCCCTGGTATTACCATGATTACTAAACCCCTACATTCTACATGTTACCCTGTCTACATTAAAACGGTGGGGCTTGCAATGCAGAGAAATAGCATCAAAGTATATATTGTCACAAACAGGGTCTCAGGATCCTTTTATGAAATGCTGAGTGAGTGAGTTCGTTTACTTTTACGCTGCTCTGGCTATATTCCATGAATATCATGGCAGGGACACCAGTGAGTGAGTGAGTGAGTTTATTTAGTTATACGCCTCACTCAGCAACATTGCAAGCTCTATGGTGGCGGTCTGTAAATAATCAAGTCTGGACCAGACAATCCAGTGATTAACAGCATGAGCATCAGTCTACGCATTTGGAATATGATGACAAGCGTCAACCAAGTCAGCGAGCTTGACCACCTGATCCTGTTAGTCGCCTTATACGACAAGCATGGGTTACTGAAGATCAATAATTCTAACCCGGATCTTCACGGGTCGGGGACATCAGAAATCAGCGTGCGAAATAGTTTCGAAAATTTTGACAACCAGACGGGCTAGATGTGCCTGAAAGTTACTAGTGCACAAAATAATTCACTGGCCCGAAATTTCAATGTAGACACAGGTTTCATCATTAAACTGCTAATATGATGAAAATTTTTATCAGGCCATAATCTTGCATGATTCAAAAGTGTATTATAACTTGACAAGTCGGAGAGAGTGATATACATGTATTTACAAAATGAAAACTCACTAGCCAGTCGGGCCAGTGACTGAAGATTTACTGGCCTGACTGGATTTTCACAAGACACGGGCTAGTGGGCCCGTGGCTATTTCGATCACTGACAGAAATGCGCTTCACACATTGCACCAATGGGGGGAATCGAACCTTGGTCTTCAGCTTGAATGAGTGCTTTAATTATTAGGCTACCCCACTGCCCCTACAGAACACAAAGATCCCATCACTGACAACATATACTTTGATGCTATTTTTCTACATTACAAGCCATATGCTTAAACAAAAAGAAAATACATGTTTATTCCTGGAAAACACTTACCATCACTTGGTTTATTTTGACTTTGAGTCTTGCTGCCACTGGCTGTTTTACTTGTGGTGTGTCGACTCTCCAGCCTTCTCATTTTGTTTGAATTGCTGGTCTCCGTCTCCTCGACAGAATCATGCCTACTACTTACTCTTTTTTTCCCTTCATTTCTTGTGTCAGCTGTTCTCTCATTTGGGTTGATTTCTGCAGCCTTTTTTGCATTTGATTTCCCTCTTCCCGACTCAAAATTTTGCTTATGGTACGGTTTACACCTTGAGTCAGTACTTGTATGGTCTGGTTTAGACTTCTCCCTTGAACTCTCCCTATCATATCCTCGTTTCATTTGGCTCGATGTGCTACTATTTTCATGAAACCTGTTGCGTTTTGTCTCCGAGAATGGTCTTCCAGATGACCTTCCATAATTGTTGCTCTCACTCCTTCTGTCCTTCTTTGGATATCTACTACTTTCATTAAAAATATTCCTTCCAGTAGCAATGCGATCAGAACTGTCAGTATTTCTCTCTCTCTGTCTGTCGCTGACTCTCTCACTGCTTCTTGATCTCCTTGGAGAAAGTCTGAGGCCTTCACTTACTCTGTCGCTTTCACTCTCCAGCCTTACATTTGAAGAATAACTTTGACTCCCAATCTGTCTCGCTCTTTCCGTTTCCATTAGAATGGAGGTTCTGATACCATGTACATTGAATATGTCACTTTCAGGTCCCAAAATTAGATTTGAGGGATAACCTTGATTTACTCGGTTTAGCAAATCTCTGACATCATTATTCAATGCCATGCTTTCTGACCCCATCGGGATCAATGTGTTACTTCTATTTTCAAGATTTCTGCTTCTGTCAATTTCCAATCGAGAATATGTAGCCAAACCTCTTGATTCCAGACCAAATCTGTTTCTGTCAGGTTCCTGCATTAGATTTGTGGGATAAATTTGATTTTCACTGTTTATCCTACCTCTGCCATCTTTATTCAATACCATGCTTTGTTCTACCATTGGATACATGTTACTTCTGCTGTCAAGGACCCTGCTTCTGTCAATTTCCAATTCAGAAGCTGGAGCAAAACCTCTTGATTCCAGACCAAATCTGTTTTTGTCAGGTTCCTTCATTCCATTTGTGGGATAAATTTGATTTTCGCTGTTAATCCTACCTCTGCCATCTTTATTCAATACCATGCTTTGTTCTTCCATTGGATACATGTTACTTCTGCTGTCACGGACTCTGCTTCTGTCAATTTCCAATTCAGAAGCTGGAGCAAAACCTCTTGATTCCAGACCAAATCTGTTTCTGTCAGGTTCCTTCATTCTATTTGTGGGATAAATTTGATTTTCGCTGTTAATCCTACCTCTGCCATCTTTATTCAATACCATGCTTTGTTCTTCCGTTGGATACATGTTACTTCTGCTGTCACGGACCCTGCTTCTGTCAATTTCCAATTCAGAAGCTGGAGCAAAACCTCTTGACTCCTGCCCAAATCTGTTTCTGTCAGCTTCCTTCATTCGACTTGTGGGATAAATTTGATTTTCACTGTTAATCCTACCTCTGCCATCTTTATTCAGTACCATGCTTTGTTCTACCATTGGATACATGTTACTTCTGCTGTCAAGGACCCTGCTTCTGTCAATTTCCAATTCAGAAGCTGGAGCAAAACCTCTTGATTCCTGGCCATATCTGCTTCTGTCTGTTTCTTGCCCAGAATGTGAAGCAAAATCTCTAGTTGTCCTGTCAAATCTGTTTTCATGAGTTTTCATTCCAGAATTTCTCATCAAATCTTGTCTTGATTCCAGATCAAATCTGCTGTTGCTTGTGTTCATGCCTGGAGGGCCCATCCAACTCAGCTCCTTAGTCAACCTGTTACTTTCCATCTCCATCCCAAGGCCAGTGGTCCCATTCCTGCCACTACTTGTTCTAGTTCTATCTGTTTCCATGTTACCTCGGCCAATCAAATAATCTTGACCTTGATCTAACCCAAATGACTCATCCCTGAAGGAAGACCTCAATCCATGATTTGCCGTTTCACCCATACTGCCTGGCCTGCCCCGACCAACTGCTGCGGAGGTGTTCATTAAATCAAATCCAGTAGTCTGACCAAACTGTTTCTGATTATCATCATAAACTTTATCTTTAACAAATTCCTCTGTTCTCCTTCCTCCTGAAGCCATGTGAGATACAGGATGCCCCCAAGCATTCAAAGTAGGCGTTGCTGGAAGCTTCTCGAAACCTAACATATATCCCTGTCTATATCTGTCTGTACTGTTAATGTTAGACATCGTCCTGCTAGGATATGAGAACTGTGATGGAGTGTCAACATTACTGCTCTGTACAGCTCTCGCTTGAGGGTTTCTATCTTGCTCTTCTATGTCCCTGCCACTATAGTCAAACTGACACTTTGAGTACATGATGGATCTTGGAGTTCACCTGAGGAGACGAAGGAAAGAATAGGTATAGTGTTTTGTAAATGGAATGTTGCATTTTTCTAATACATGGAGCATCTTTAAGATTATGTGTATGGTGGTGGAGAAAATGAACATCTGAGATTTTAGAAAGACCATCATTAGAAATGTTAAAAATCTGTTAGTAGTGAACAATACCTAGAATATTTATCATAAATTTGTTTATTATTTAATGCCGCACTCAGCAATATTCCAGCTACATGATGCTTGTCGTAGGAGTTGACTAATGCAGGGCTCGATTTAAGAGATGTTAACTTACTTGCACCAGGTGCAACCTAAGATAAAACCTACTTGCACCAGCCAAATTCCAGATGCACTGCTTTTATTGCAATATGTAATGTAAGAAATATGCTACTGAATTATATAGATGTTTTACTCAGAGTTTTCCCACTCAAAAATTGTGTTGCACCTGGTGCAATTTAGACTAGTAACTAGGTTGCATTTTGTAATATTGGGTTGCACCTGTGCAAGTAACAAAGCACTAAATCGAGCCCTGTAATGGGATAGGGTGGTCAGGCTCGCTGACTTGGTTGATGCATGACATGGTAGACTGATGCTCATGATGTCAATCATTGGACTGTCCAGACTTAATGATTCAATTACCGCTGTCATATCATAGCTGGAATATTGCAGAATGTGACACTAAACAACAAACAAATCAAACTAATCAGTCACTTTAAGGAACTAGCATCCTCCTCTTTGGGCAACAAAAATGTTGGAGAAAAGATGTCTAGGTGAGGTGAGGTGAAATTGGGTTTAACGTCGTACTTGAGAATATTTCGCTCATATGACGACACGCATGCGTGTGTATGTGTATGTGCGGCTGCTTGTACTAGCCCAGACTGAAGCTGGTTTTATAGTGCTAGCCCACTGAGATACTATGCCGCAGTGAAGCATGAATACCCCACTCAGGCACATTATACTGACTCCGAGCCGACCAGTCCTTGTTGTACCCATTAATGCCGAGCGCCAGGCAGGGACCAACAAGTACCATATTTTAACGTCTTTTGGTATGACGCGGTCGGGGGATCGAACCCGCGACCTTCCGCTCTCCGGGCGGACGCTCTAACCACTACACCACGGAGGCGGTCAGATATTTAGGATATATAGCACATTACTTGCGTTCACACTTGATCATGGCTAAGTAAAGAGCTTTTTCAAGATTTGAAAAAAGAGAAAATCTTTAGGATACCACAGCAATAAAGGATACCAGTGACATGCACACCATATTACATAGGCAGTTACAAAATTATACATGACTCGAAAGATTCCACAAATTAAACTTACAAATTTAGCAACTCTTACAAGCATGATATATGCACATATGACTACAAAAACAAACCTATGACAAGTGTCAAACTGTGCAGGAACAGTCAGTCTGGGAATATTGTGAACAGTGTCTTAAGTACCATTATGCCATATTCAGTCAATTAACAGTGTTACAAATTATCGGGGGAGGCTAGGTCTTGTATTCTATCAATTTCTAATCAGCAATCCAAACCTCCAATCACTTAGGCTTGCAACAAAGACTTCTTGGTAAATACTACTCATGCTCACAGGCAACAAATCATATTTTTAATATCATAAACCGGTCCTCATCACCTCCACTGCATGGATCACTGGATTGTATGATACAGAACTTTGTTTGTAGACATATTTATCTGAAAAATTCCAATCAAACAGAAACAGTTCAATGATTGTAAATGTGCATTTCCTATCATGACCCTACTCAACTGAATTAATTGTTATGAGTATACCATAATCATATCAAGCTGATAATCCTAAACAGTCATATTTAAAATTGCATACAATGTCATGAAGCCAAAATGATATCGGGGTCCGATTCACAAAACATTTGTAGCGCTATGACAATTGACATTCGTAAGCCAATGATTAACTATGGAGTTTAGACAGGTCGTAACATTGTGAGCGCTTTGTAGCTTGGGACCCAGGTGAAGACATACAGGCACCTTGACTTTGTGAAAAGAGCACTGTTTCTACTGTTATTCTATTTAAAATCAATAAGAATATGACAGTTGTATGTCATGTTCTACAGTTACCTTCAAGTGAAGTTGACTTTAAATGGGATAACTGAGATAAATATCAATATGCTACATATGCAATAAAAACAGATTCATGAATCATACTTTTCACCAACAATATCTTCTGCAAGTTCAAATCACACTAAACTAATAATACAGGTACCTAAAAACACAGGCTTCTTTCATCAGTGAGTCTTTCAGTTAGTTTGTTGTTTGATGAAATGAGGTTCACACCACACCCATGGAGATTTGTATCTTGTATACTTTGGTTGACTCAAGCACATGTTTGATTACCAGCATGTGATAACCCAAATCCAATCGTGCCCAATCTGCTGGAAGACTCATACACACTGAAGTGTATTCATACACACTATAAATTTCTATGACATTCACTGATATTACCTGGAGATTGTTGAGTGACAGGTTACAAAATTAAAAAATATTCAGAAAATACTTTAAGTCACCTCTGAAAAATATTAGCTCCAGAACAACAAAGATAAACAGTGATTACACAATGCCATTTAGAAAGTGGTCAAATGTAACATGTTATATTTGGGATTACACTTTCTCAGTGAAGTACATATTCTAGTACTTTTGTTGGGTTGAGTCCATCCGGGATTCGAACCCACACCCTCAGAATCAGGCACCTACGAGCCAGCACACAAAGTCAGCCGCCTAACCTGTTCAGCCACCGCGACTTAAAAAAAAAAAAGGAAGTCGGACAACTGGTAGTCTAGACTGCGGACTTTGTGTACCCCTCTGATAAGTGCAAACTGGCACAGCTCCCACAACCATAAGCTATGATTACAAAATGCCATTTAGAAAGTGGTCAAATGTAACATGTTATATTTGAAATTACACTTTCTTAGTAAAGTACTGATTCTAGTATTTTTGTTGGGTTGAGTCCATCCGGGATTCGAACCCACAACCTCAGAGTCAGGCACCTACTCGCCAGCACACAAAGTCAGCTGCCTAACCTGTTCAGCCTTCGCGACTTCCCAAAAAATGGAAGTCGGACAACTGGTAGTCTATACTGCACTTTGTGTACTCGTCTGATAAGTGCAAACTGGCACAGCTCCCACAACCGCAAGCTATGATTACACAATGCCATTTAGAAAGTGGTCAAATGTAACATATGTTATATTTGGGATTACACTTTCTTAGTAAAGTACAGATTCTAGTACTTAGACTAAGAAAGTGTAATCCCAAATATAACATATGTTACAAAACATCAACAGGTTTGGATCTGAGCTATTATTTGTCAGCTTGTTCAGAGTGTTAACCTCTTTGGTCAAATGGACAAGACTCCTGACTGAATCAGAAGGTCCATTTTTCAAATCTCAGCATGGGACCAGGAAATTTTATGGCCACTAGATTCATTATAACAACACATGAATAGTCCAATTACCAATGAATACACATTTTGTCTCATCGGCCAACTTTCAAACACCCCTTTACAATCCTTAGGGTTAGTTGTGATGGAGGTCATGGGCCAGCTTCCTCTGGAAAGGTGCATCCTGTGTTTGATAGGCTACCTGCTGAAAATGTACTGAGAATGTGCAATCCCAAATATAACGTGTAAAATTTGACCACTTTCTAAATGGCATTGTGTATTCAACACAGGAATTGTTGAATAGAATTCTAATGTTATTTGCTGAATGATTGGGCATGGAGCTGAAGGGGTCAGATGTGGATCCCAGGTAGTTTCTGTGCCACAAAGGTACCCTACTTGGGTCCCTTGTCAAAATCAAAATCATAATACAGGAACGTACCCTACGTCCATTCTGTATTGTCATTTATCTTGATTAGAATTTTCAAACGGTTGTAATAGATGTACAGACCCGTGCAAAAAGTATTCGGACACTTGACGTAATTTCCATAGACTTACAGAAAGACTTAAGCCCGTATCTCCCTTTAATTTCATTCTAGTAAAATCATATGACCTGATAAGGATGAGTTTTAACATATTTATTTAATTGTATCTGAACAAACTGAAAGACATATCCAACTTCTAAAATTGCCACTCAAAGAATATTTTCGTAATCGTTAAAATTTAGGGGGGATACACTCAAGTTACAGGCGGAAGTCTTACCCAATTCCACTCGCAATCAGTTGAACGGGAACTAGGCTTGCATACGGTTTCGGTTTTGGGTTGCGTAATGTGGACTCATCCACCGTTTAGGGTACCGGTACGTCTCTGCATTTTGACTTTAAATAGGGTACATTTCTGTATAGACATGCACCTGGGTGCCAGTGCTGACAACGACCTCTTCAGCATTAATACACCCGATGACTGATTTCTAAATAAACAGAAATTAGGATGGCTCCTATGAAAGATCTTGTTGCTGTGATCTTTAATGCTGTTGCACCCTTTTGTGGATGAAAATGTGGTGTTTGTGTTCCTCAGATAGATCTATACCAAACAAAATATATGGAACATCAATAATAAAAGCGACATTGACGCCGTTTCCGACTTCATAGGTGTTGTTTAGATTGCCCACTATCAATCCACTATTGTTGTTAGTGTCGTTGTAATGTACTATCCAATATAAATAATAGAGTAAAACCACACACCTTTCGGTGCAACGAGTAACAACTCAGAAAATCAGCGGGTAGAATCTAAACCATAACGCGCGTCTCCATGTTGCAGCATTCTGAATTATCTCCCCGGAAAGCCTCACATTTCAACCCAGAGTTCCATGCGGTCAGCATGCAGACCGGTGAGCTAGGTCCCGTCTCGCATATCGCAATATGCACAAGTTGTTGCACGCAAGGGGAGCCGGGAACCAGCTTCATAGACCGGTACCTAAGCTGGGTCCCGGTTTCCTCTGCGCTCCTCAGCTTGCGCTAAAGCTATCGGCAAAAATTATTGCGATACACACAAAACAAAAAAAGATTTAAAAAACAGAATCAGTGTTAAACTTTCACTGCCGCGACTGGTGCATTGAGGGTGTGTGTTTATGTAGTTTTACGCCGCATTCAGCAATAGCCCAGCTATATGGCCGCTCTTGTGCACTGACACAGAACCATGCACCTTCCGACACCTTCAGATTGTGGTGGTCGATGACCCCCACAGGCGGATCCAGAAATTTTCAAGTTTCATTTTTTTTTTTTTTTTTTTTTTTTTGGGGGGGGGACCCTCTTCCCCCAGTCTGGATCCGCCACTGCCCCCCTCGATCTCGATCATACTTTCTTGAGAATGTTTACAAAAATATTTCAGAGGGTTTGTGATTGAGAAGTTGGTGTCGCTATTATATGTATATCTATTCACCATTCACTCAAACGCAAGTTTAGTTTTACAAACAAATTAATGAAGAAAATAATAATGGTTTGTCTTGTTTCATAACAAAATACATGTATATAGTTACACGGTAATACAAGTCAAATTTTATGGACAAAAATTTTATTATTTGGTTACCACGACGTTTCTTGCCCCTTCTTCAGGTGGATAATGTATATAGTGAACAGTAGTGTATATATACAGAGTCCAGGGAGCAATTAGTAAGATGGATACTACATATAGTCATTCTCAAACTTCGAGCATATTAATGCTATATGCGTGTACCCGTCAAAATGAATAATTTGTTTATGATAACCAATTTATCTCAGGTCATTCTACACTTTACAGTAACAAAATTGGGAAAAATATGTTTATATTTATTTTTAACCCCCCAATTACCTACCGTTACTGTCGCTGCTGTTATCATGGGTTTTGTTACGGTAAGGACAGATTTTGTGACGGCAGTGACATTTTTCTAGTTTAATGTTGTTTGTATCTATATTTTCAATTCAACGATATCAAATGTTGTGGAATCTTATTTAACATAGAATTTTTGCACCAAATGAATAAACTCAATAAGCATATAAGTATGTGTTTTCTTTATACGGCGAGGACAGGGTAGTGTAACGGCTTTGACAAAGAAGAAAGCAGCTGTGACAGGGTCGTTACGGTAGTGACAGTATATGCCTGACTAACAAACTTCATAAAATCAGCTTAAGTTTAAAGTAACCATATAAAACTGGCTATTAACAAAAAGTCATTACCGTTGTTGTGTCACTACCGTAACAATTAATGCCACTGTCCATGCCATAACATTATAATTTTCCTTATTTAATTAAAATTGATTTATCTGTTTATGTCTGGACTTTGTAGTGAAAGTATGTTTGGTAGTAGTGCTTCAAGTAAGCATAATATAATTCATATTTTCATTTTGAATTTTTTGTTAGATATTACTTTATATTTGCAAATCAGAAATGAAAGGAATATTTTGGCTTGTTGGCCCCATTAAAGCAATAAATATAAAATTTCAAAACTCATTAGCCATGTTATATTGTAAAACTAGATATTCTGATATATATGCACATAAAATTATTTCAGCTTTGGATTTTTTTCTTTTCAAAATGACGTTACAAATTTCGTAACGGTGGTGACGCAATTTCATGAAATTTCTTAGAAAAAGGGTAAAATATGATAAATGAAATGTCGTTAAGCTTGTATTGTTATATATAGTCATGTATTGAGGTGCAGGAAGCCAGAGATGTAATTAGTATATAGAAGCACAAATGGAGCAAGTAATATGTACAAACAATAAATGAGATGATCTCGGGCATCAACAGGGATCAAGGGAGTTTTCCTCCCTATAGCGCCAGGTGTATCACCAAGAAATCATAACTCTATCAGCTTTAACCACTCTGCTATGTAAACACATCCTTGTCCTTATTGTAAAAACATACCCAGTCATTGTATTCTTCTCTTTCATCTAATTTATTGTTCATATGAAAATTAATATAAATTCCAGGGGTGCTTCAGTACCCGGCCGTGAAGAGCGGCTTGGGTCCCGGCATCTCAAGCTTTTTTCTCTCTCTTGGGTTGGAAGCTCTTCAGTAGAACAGGAACTGACTGGAATTAGATGTCGTGAGTGAGTTCATATTTAACGTCTCGTTGTGGTTGTTTTGGCCAAATAGGGACATACTAGTGAGAACTGATGGGAAAATCATAATCCTCGAGATGCGAGGGACACGGAAGACACACTGTATCCAGGAAGTCGAGATGTGTGGTTGAGGTAGCTCTGAGGTATGGTGCAGAATCCATGGTGATATCAAAACAGATCTTCTTTTTATTTTATGCCACTCAGATTCCTCAAAGCTTTATTGCTAATATATTGTTTTCTAATTGTTTCTCGAGTAATTGTATAACGAAACACTTGTGTAAAATAAATAATTTAATGACGTTGGAAAACCGTTAAAAGGTAACATTTAATTACCTGTACGTTTTGATGGTTTTTTGTGAACAAGCATACTCGCACGTGTTGATATCAGAGACCATATAATCTATTATATGGTCTATGTTGATATTTATACATCTATGCATGTAGGATTCATATGGATATACCAAAGGGATGGTGTCTAACTATTTTCCAGGTGTGTAGTTTCCTAAGAGGGCCATGGGGAATGATACAACCAAATAGACCAAAGAGGCGGTCTTGGACGCAAGGACCAAACTGCAAGCAAGTCGTGTTCGTGTGTCAGATCTAGAATCAAGATGGCCGACCCAGGGCTGCCACATCCTAAGAAAATGGCCCCGTCATCACACGGTACGCGAAGTCCTACATGACACAAGCAGGGTTACATCTCTGTGCATATCACTTGTCAACTAAATGTTTGAAATGATCCATTGACTAGCATATCCCTGGGTAGAAGTATTGTTCATATGACAAATTAGTTTTGTGTGTTTACTGATCACTATGGAATATTCGTGATCAGGTTTTCTTTAGACCATATCCAATGGTAAATGTCTGCATATGTGTTACCTAAATATAGGCATGTTCTCCAGAGATTGATACAGATATTACAGCTTTTATAGACAGGGCTGCGGGCTTCAGCAACATTGGTGTCGAGTTGCCCGGAGTCCCCGAGACTGCATCCAAAGCAATCTGACACAGAACGAATGTACTCTGAACTACTGTTATAAGGGACCTTTCATAATTTATGTGTGTGTGTGTGTGTGTGTGGTTGTTTGATGATGATGATTTTAAAGGGGGGCCACCCATTTTGTTCTGGGGAGGTAGGGGGGTCATCAAGTTTGTACACGTTTCTAGGGGGTCAGCAATTCTGTACATAATATATATAAATTAGGCTTAAAAATATTGGAAGGGGAGGGGGATTATTGATTTGGTACATGACGTGCAGGGGGCACTTACTTTGTACATAAATATTGGGGGGGTTCATTCACATTGTACATGCTTCTCAATAAATATCATCATCACCCCCACTGGCCATAAATTACGAACGGTCCCTAACGAACTCAATTGCACCACTGATTAGTTCGTTATAACCATATAAATGGTCTTCAGTAACCCATGCTTGTCGCAAGAGGCGACTAATGGATTCAGGTAGGCAGGCTCGATTTGGTTTACAGGTCATCGGTTCCCAAATGCGTAGATCGATGCTCATGATGTTGATCACTGGATCATCTGGGAGGGGGAGGGAGTGAGGGAGGAAATAGGCTTTTGAGATTTTACCCATATGGGGAATCAAACCTAGGTCTTAAGTGCAACGAGCAAATGCTTTAACCACTTGGCTACCCCACTACCCCTCATTGTTTCATTTGTAACTGAATATTCATGGTATAGATCATATTCGTCTTGTAGTGCATTCCTTGTAGTCAATTCATAAATTGATATCTTCTCTTCATGACTACTTATACAAAATACACAATGACATACAGCTTCATCAGATGGTTTAATTTCTGATTATTTGTTTCAATGTTTGCAAACAACAGATTTGTGGAATCTCATTTACGAAAAGGTCCACAAAAGGCAAATTGACAGCAAGATAAGAAGTTCAAATCCACAATGACCCATTGGACCCATCCAAAGGAGAAATCACCTCATTAATCATCCAATGATACATAGAATTTTTTTAAAAGAAAATACATAATACAATGGAGTATAACCAGGATGCTGTTTTAAGCAGAATTCAAGTTAAAATAAATGAGGCAGTCAGCTCAACCGACTGGGAGGCCACATTTTTGTGAAAAAAAGAATTCCATGATTTTTCAAGACAAATATTGCTTTTTCCAGACACAACAATAAATGTCTTTCGGTATTTTGATATGTTTAAACATATATTACAGTCTGTAAAATAAAACAATATCTTATATACGGCCTCCCATCTCCCCTCACAACTGCCGATCAAACATTGAATACATCTTATGGTTTAGAATTTTAGTATCAAGTGTTTAAGCAAGTATTCACATTTATTACCTACGTGGTCGAAAATATCGGGGTTCATATTTTTCAAACGATGCCCAAGGGCAAAAATATTACTTTGTCATGGTGATGTGATATCATGAACAATGCTATGACATCACGTTTCTTCTATGACGTTGCGTTCTACGTGCCGAGTCAGAAAGCCTATGTTTGAAAGTAAATTTGGGTTTATTTTACTCAATTTGACGACTTTGGTAATAAAAAGAGGATATTATATGAGTGCCCATATCATACCATGTTTACGACACTTGTGCCTAAATATTGGTATATCTTTAGCTCTTGCCCAGGAAATACAACATTTAGGCACTCGTGTCGTAAACATAGTATGACATGGCACTCATACAATATCCTCTATATATGCAAACTATCCAGAAACACATTGGCTGCTATAGCCCTTGTAGTACTGTTAAGATATACAATCTTGTTAGATAAAAAAACCCAAGATCTCCTAATTTGGAAATACTATTTAAAACTAAGAAATGATGTAGAATATTTTACAAAAAGCTTCTTCACAAGGAGGTCACAAACCAAAACTGCTTTATCAAAGTAAATGAGAATAAAGAATTGTACATAGATATCACACTTAATCTATGAAAAACATATAAATTTATACAAATACAAACTAATAGAATCACCACTTTGTGATGTTGAAATGGAATTGATCATTCATCTACTATATGAATACAAATTTGTCAAAAAGCTGTGGCAAGATCTACTAGAATGGATTGAAAATGAAACAGACATTTGAAATTAAATGCAGAAACTATTATTCTTGGATTAATAGACATACAATTATGTACTGAATTTCATTTTTATTTTAACTAAAGAATACATCTATTCTAGAAAAGTAGCAAACATTTTAAATTCTCTAATTTGTCTGAAACCAAAACTGAATTACAATTACCAATAAATTAAATGCCTACTCTCACTGCAAATATGACACTTTTGTCTCATTTTGGTCGTTTAAAGTGAGTTAACTTTAGTGTGAGTGAGTGAGTTTAGTTTTACGCCACACTCAGCAATTTTCCATCTTTATGGCGGCGGTCTGTAAATAATCGAGTCTGGACCAGACAATCCAGTGATCAACAGCATGAGCATCCATCTGCACAATTGCGAACCTATGACGTGTCAACCAAGTCAGCGAGTCTGACCCCCAGATCACGTTAGTCGCCTCTTACGACAGGCATGGGTTACTCAAGACCAATTCTAACCCAGATCTTCGTGGGTGAGTTAACTCTAAACTCTGATAAAATGTGTATTTAATGCCTTCTCAGCAGTATTCCAGATTTATGAGTGAAACATCTAAAACTATTTCATATTATTTGTAACTACATGTCATAGTACTGAATACATAGAGACAATGATAAGATTTGTGCTTACAACCACTGCTTTGACAGAGAGAAGGATTGGACTGGAGCCTGGATCCCATAATTATGTCGTTTGATACACTACCTGCGACATCGAGACATATCAAAATATTTTAGACCCTATTTCCAAGGTTTATTCAGAATGTCGAGCATAATTATTCACCAGAATGATCCCAGTGTCAGAGAACCTTTCACTCAAATACGATACATCCTGGCTTCAAGATCTGAGAACACCTCCACAGAAAGTGAAGCCAGGTGAACATTTTAATTGACCAATAAGCATTAACACACATGGTACAAGTGAAGCATTTTTTTCTGTGTGAAACAACCATAAATAATGACCTGTCAAAGGTTGCTTCAGGGTTCACCTCGATAATCTCCCGGGTATACCATGGAGATTGTCGTTAATCTCCAGTGGACCAACAACAGGTTTCTGGCATGCCTTGACCAGCAGCTGAGATCTATCAGAACATATACCAAAGAGATTATTGAGGATGACCTCATGTAGCCTTGGATCATCTCACAGGGAATACTACATAGGAGTAAAAATATGATTTTTAAGTGGTCACAATGTTTGTTGCACAATATCAGCGGTGAATGATATGATACATAAGATGTGTATCGTGATGTGCATATTTACATCAAATTCTGTGGAAACTTCTTGAAAATTTATTTCTCAGAGTGGGTTTAAAAGGAACACTTAGCGGCAGAAACGTGTTCATACAGGCAACTGTATTACTCAGCCTAAAATGCTACGTACAACACTTTTTCCAATATTTGACCGAAATGTTGAAAGAATAGAAGTATTGTAAATCATTTTTGAAAGTTTACCGTCTCTTATTGATATAAACGAATGATATCATACTTATCATTAGTTAATAACTCATGTTATACTGGTGCACCAATCTATCGTTTCACCAGACAAAACTTGTATCCAAACTTGCAATTCAATAAGAAGCAAATGCAATATGTTAATCACTTTGAAAATTAAACATTAAATTCTATTATTGGCCAGTATATACATACACATACAAGTGAATGAGTTTCGTTTCACGCTGCACTCAGCAATTTGTTTTGTGTACATTCTTTAAAAAAGTAAATTACAAACTAATAACATATTTATCAATATATGATTGTTTCTTCAAGATTGTGGCCATCATGTAGACTTTCTCTATCAGGATGACTGATGTCTGTCGATGCAGGGGAAAAAACAATGGTATCTGAAAGCTTATTTTATTCAAACTGCTTGAAAAAAAATAGAGTCGGCACCAGAAGGGTCGGTCGGGTAATCGGAGCCACAATATTTCTTTAGGCCTAAGCATCTAGAAACCTATAACAAGAGGATAGTAAGAGAAATATTACAAATGATACTCTTTAGAAGTAGATCACTAAGACCTATAACTGTCAACATTTTGCTGTAAGCACTTTCTAGACATTTTTATTCAGGTCATATAGTCAATGAATAAAAAACTTTTAATATATCTTGAGAAAAAGGCCTTTTGATGAAAACTCTGTGGGGAATCAAACCCGGGTCTTCGGCGTGACGAGCGAACGCTTTAACCACTATGCTACCCCACCACCACGAAGACAGTTCATATGATATCACTGATGGATGTCCAACAACGTGATGGAGCCAGCATATGGGTCTGTTTTTGTTACAATTGTTCTCATGGGTAGACATCAGGACTAAGAGTGGCTTTTAGCAATATTCCAGCAATATCACCGCGGGGACACCAGAAATGAGCTTCACATAGTACCAATGGGGGGCAGTCGAACCTGGGTCTTCGGGGGTGATGAGCGAACGCCTAAACCACTGGGCAAACCCACTATCCTGACTATGAGTAGAGACTGGGTACTGGAAACAATGGCACACAAAATCAGCCTTAGCCTTACGACTTATGCACAGTAACAAAAAACTCCGTCGAATACATTTCGTATTTCTTTCACAGTTCTACAGACATGACAATAAAAACCACAAAATCTTTAAATTTGAACATGAAATCTGAGCCATGGGGCTAAAACATGGGATAGCACTCTTGAACAAGGATTCTACAAAGCAAATACTGTAGAATTGTCCAAGCACTTCTCCAGATTCCAAATGTTCAAGCAGAATATCCATTCACAATATATACAATTAGAAAAATGAAGTTACTGCTCGAAATCATTCTTCTAAATTTTTCTGCAGACATTATGACAGTCTGATCTCTGAACTTCACCATTTAGCATTGTTCACATGCACCATACAAATATGTAATTTTTCAAGTAAAATTGATATTTTTATACTTATCCTGACTCATGATCTTGTGCTTATCTCCCTTTCCTTTTCAAATGGTTGTGGAACACTTGAATCCCTTGAAGTTCCTGAAGCGGACATAAAAATACACTCACCCATGAGTTACCTCCCTTTTGCCCTTTTCCGAAACAAACAGTCATGTGACAAGCTTTACTTGTCACTCTCTCCTGATTTTCTGCCCATGCACTTGGATCTGCTGTGAAATCCACAGTGTCTTCAGCGGGGAGGTTGGGAGGGCTTCTCGTCATGAGTCAGTATAAGTATAAAAATATCAATTTTACTAGAAAAATTACATATTTTATCTTATCCTGACTCATGATCTTTTGCTTATAGAATCCAACGGATTGGTGGTGGGTCAAGACACTTCGTGGATTCATCAGCTGTTCTTAGATACGTCATGTATCCCCCCATGGGAACTGCGAAACGGCATTTCCGTGATCCTATTCTTCCAACTTCCGTTATAACTCAGGGGGACCACTTTCTTGTCTTACTTCAATCTCAGACAAGTTGAATCATGTTGATTCATGTGGCTACAGATAAACTAGTATCTTCTTATTACTAGATATCTCATAACAACCCATAGATTATGATAAGATCTTTATCATAAATGAGTTGCGACCCCTTCACGTACAGGTAAGATCTTTACCCGTACCGGATCTTTAATCACTCATGCTAGCCTGTGCTAGACTGTGCGCATGGACTTTCAAACTACTACTTTTCTTTTAGTAAAAGTTATCAACAAGTCAACGTGATAAAGGGTGAGATTTTCAAAATCAGCGCCTTTGAGGAACTGTTAGTTGCTGTGCTACAACGAGAGGCCCAAATTGGTGAATGCCTGAGACGTCTTCAGTGGCTATGTCTCGGAGGTAATGGTTGGCAAACACCGTGTCCGACTTCCAAAAGCAGCCCTCCATAATTGCTGGTATAGAGCAATTTCCGTGCAGAGCCAGTAATGACGCCAGTGCTCTGACTTCGTGTGGATTTGAAGCACTAGGAGGTTCTAGTCCTGCTGCTTTATAGGCTCTCAATATGACGGCTCTCATCCAGAACGATATGGTCGTTCTTGAGACTTCTGCTGATGTCTCTATTGATAATGGGATGAACAGGCGCTTGAATTTTTGTCTCCTCGTCTCAGCCTTTTGAAGATATATCTTCAGGGCTCTGACCGGACACAAGGATAGGTCTTCCATATTCTCTGGGCTGAGGATTGTAGATAGCGCTGGTATGTGGAACTGTCTATCTGGCTGACCAGGTAGTTGGTTCTTGGCAATGAAGTCCCATCTAAGTCCTAGATGAACTGCAGCATGCTGCCCCGTGTCGAATCTGGTTCGACCAAAGTCCAGTGCATGTATCTCTGATATATTGAGCTGCCGTAGCTAGCGCAAACAGGAACAGAGTCTTCTGTGTCAGCAGCTCGAGGGTAGTCTGGTCTAGAGGTTCGTAGGCATCACTTGTAAGATGACGGAAAATTACATTTAGATCCCAGGCCGGAGCTCTGAACTTCTTTTGCTGGTCCTCCAGTTTAAAAGATCTCAGCAGAGCAAGTAATTCTGGTACTTTCGTCAACTTGATGCCTGTTTTCATGGTAATCACTGTACTGAAGGCGGCGAGGTATGTAGATAATGTGGAACCTTTCAGATATCTGGTCTGTCTAAGATGACACAGATATTCCGCCACTTGAGGATGAGTAGCTTTCATCGCAGTGAAGCCTTTCCGCCTTGCATAAGTCTCAAACTTCAGCCATTTGTCATCATACAGGTTATGAGTAGATCTGCGTAACGCTAGCGTTACTGCCTTGGCTTCCGAGATCTTCTATTAGGTCTAAGAACCATACTCTCGCTGGCCAGTATGGCGCAATCAAAGTCAGTTGTAGCGCCTGTGTCTGTTTGATCTTCAACAGTACTTCCGGAAGTAATATCGGGGGAAAAGCGTAAGCGTTAAGTCCTTCCCAAGATATGCTCAGTGCATCTGTTGCCCAGGCTTGAGGATCTGGAACTGGTGAGACAAACGTCTGTAGTTGTTTGTTGAACCTCATGGCAAACAGGTCTATGCAAGGGGATCCTATTTCCCTTATGATGAGCCGGAACGCTTCTGGATGGAGCATCCATTCCGTAGGTGACGGGTGCAGTGGTCGGGAGAGAGCGTCTGCAAGTACGTTCTTGGCTCCGGGTATGTGACACGCCTTTATCCAGATGTTTGCTTCCTCCGTGATGTGGAACAACTGGAATGTGAGCTGTAGCAGGCTTGGAGACCTTGTGGATCCTTGCCGATTTATGGAGAATGCCACTGTAGAGTTGTCCGTGTGGACCATCAGCATTCTGTTGTTCAGCGAGCTCGACCATAGTTGTAAGGCGTTGATCACGGCTTTCATCTCAAGCAGATTGATGTGAAGATGCTGCTCTATTTTGGACCACCTTCCTGACGCAACTTGATGGTTGAGATGCGCACCCCAGCCCTGCATCGAAGCGTCTACGTAGAGATGTGTGTCGAAGGCCGACTCTTGTAAATAGGTCCCTCCGCAAACGTTCGACCTGTGCATCCACCACAGTAGATACCTCTTGAGGTTGTCTGGCCGCAAGATAGGGTCGACGCTGTCTTGATGTTTTGTCAGGAACCGTTGCAGCGGTCTTAGTTGTAACCTTCCTGTGCGAATCAAGTCATGCGCTGAGGTTAGTAGACCGAGTAGAACTTGCCATGATCGTAGTGTTAACGGAGAGATGACTGCTGGTGGAATCATGGCTTGTATCTTGACCCAGCGATCTTCTGGGACGACAATACGATTCTCTGTTGTGATCCCCAGAAATTGCAGATCTTGTTTTGGTTCCAACTCTGACTTCATAAGGTTCACCAGCCATCCTAGTTGAGTGAGCAACTTGATCGTGAAGTTCAGCTGTAGTCTGAGTTGACTGGCATCTTGGTGAACCTGAATTCCGTTGTCCGAGTAGAAGGCATTGATAGACCTCGATGATGTAGATATGCGACTATAGGCTTGGTTACTCGTGCGAATAGCCATGTAACCGAAGATATTCCAAACGACACGACGTTCCATTGGAAGTGCTGCCCTCTGAATAGGAATCGTAGATACTTTCTTGATTCCAGACGTATGGGGATGTGTAGATACGCATCCTGCAGGTCTATGCTGGCCATGTAATCTGCTGGACGGACGAGTAGTCTGAGTTGAGGTAGGTGGATCATTCTGAACCTCTCTGGTTTCAGCAGATAGTCTTTGTTGAATATGCACAGGTTGTAAATCAGTCTGAACTTCTCCTTGGAGTTCTTCTTGGGTACTAGAAAAATTGGGGAATAGAAGCCTTGAGTGGGATGATGCTGATCTATTATCTCTACCGCCTCCTTCATAAGTAGTGAGTCGATGGCTTCTTGTCGTTTGTCTGCCTGTTCCTCTGTATAGTCGAAGACCATCGGGCTGAGGGTTAGCGGAGGTGTGGCCTTGAGTTGTACTCTGTATCCTTCTCTTAGTACTTGGGAGACGTAGTCGTCCTCTAGTATTCCCCAATTTTTCCAGTACCTTTGTAGACGTCCACCCACTGTCGACGGATTTACAGGAACGGCTGGGGGTGGAAGACTCCAGTCGTTCCGAACCTTGATGTCAACGTCTAGTTCCTTTAAGGATAGTAGACGCCTCCCATGGAGTTCTCAGTAGCGGTTGGGTGAATCTATCACTCCATGAACAGGATGCAAGTAGCCCTTGTCTGCGTACTAAAGTGAGACCTGCAGATATAGATGCCAGATGGTCCAATAAAAAGTATTGGTCCTTCTTCTGTGTTATGAGGGCTGAATATATCATTCTATCCTCTTCCAAACTTGAGTTCTGGAATTTATTGATCAATGCTTCATTGATGGCTCTGGACCTGGCCAACCCGAAGAAGGATCTCCTTGTAGCAGTATCAAGTTGAGATAACTATTTATCTTCCACTTTATACACCTTGTTTCGGGAGTTGTTGAGCAACTTTATGTTATCATCCCATTCAGGCGCCTTTGTAAATGGATCCATATAATGTCATCTCTTCTATCCTCTTCCAAGATGACAGAGTCCAACTGTGGAGACCTTCGCAAAGGTGTACGTTACGTTCGCCAACGTAGTCTTGAGACGTAGTTCTATGAGTAGTAGGTTCGCGCATATCCGTAGGTTTGTAGATGAGAGGCTTTGCCGAGCCTTCGCTTCTTCCTCGAACCTACGTTCTATCATGGCCATCATCTGGTTGGTGAATTGTCTCATAAATTCGCCCGGGTCAAAGTTCTGCGTTGGTTGAAGCTGGTGCGATGTAGAAGAAGCGTTTATGAGTTCTGCGCCTCAACTTCACTCCGTTGAGAAGTAGGTGGTAGTTCGTCAAACAGCTGGCCTGCTGTGACCGTTGCTGGGGACGATCTAATAGTTGTGGAAGTCGATTGAGTCGCTGATCTCATAGGTACTTTGGGGAGAAGAAACAGGGGGTCATCAAAAACGTCTACTTCATGTGGAGGTAATATCTCTTCGTTGAAGGATTTCTGCTGCGTTGACTTACTAGCACCCGTCGATTTACCCTCCGATCTGGTAACAGATGCTTTCTTCTGCGATGTAGAAGAAGATGATGTCTTTTTCTTAGCCTGAGTCGGAGTCAACTGCGTCGTGGCCGATCTCTTCTTGGCCCCCGTACCAGCAGACTGCCCCTGCAACGCACTAAACATAGCACCAGTATTATGAACTTCAGCAGTAGCAAGCATCACACGGTTTGAAGGCTGATCTCGTGTTTTATCAGCCGTAAATTGAGATGACTTCCTCACCCGATCAATGGCACGTCTATAGATATAACACAAATATTGATTAAATTGAAGATTTGATAAATCAACACAATAAGTACAGCTCAAGCTGGAAGAACATGGTTTGATGCACAAAGGGCACTGGGGGTGAGAATCAGCCACGGACAACCTGTGCCTGCAAACACTGCAAGATTTCATGAAATGTAAACAATGTTACATAACGATGAAATAAAGACAGAAATATAAATAATTTTTACAAAAATGTTACATATAATACATAGTAGTTATTGCCAAATCCATATACAGCGTAATTTTGAAGAATAGGACCTAAATAAAAAAGATATAATGCCGTATAAGGGACTCCAGTGCTTGCCCAACCATCCGCTTGGGCAAAAGGGAGAGAGTGACAGGTCACAAGTAAGGCTGGTCACATGACTGCTTGCGCGGGAAAAGGGCAAAAGGAAGGTAAATCGTGGGTGAGTGTACTTTTACGTCCGCTTCGGGAACTTCAAGGGATTCAAGTGTTTCACTGCCATTCGAAAAGGAAAGGGAGATAAGCAAAAGATCATGAGTCAGGATAAGAAAAAATTAACTGTCTGTGATGGCAACTTGTCTCAAGATCAATTTAAATCCCTTAAACAAGTCCTATTTATTTGGTGCTGTTAGGGCCTGTGATTCTTCAGTTCCTCTTTGAGAATAACCTCATAGGCATGTCTTTCATTTCCCTTCTCACATAGCAGGTGTTGCAGAAATTCTCATTCATCACCTTCATTTTGTTTGCGTTTTTGAAGACTTTTCCAATGACTTCGATGCAGATTGCTGTGTATTCCAAAAGAATCCTGTTCAAGATCTTCTAATTTTGGGAGTTCTTCCTTGGGTATGAGGGCATATCTCCCACATTTACCATCATTCAATCTAAGCGTTTGTAGTGTCATCTCAGGGGAAAGCTTTTGATAGACACACACATAGTTTCGTTTATCTGTAGCTGTCTTAACACCACTGTAAACGCGATGCTTTGATGCAGTAATCTTGATCTGCTTTTGATCTCCTAAAGGAAACCCAGGACCAAATATCAGTTCTTCCAAATTTTCAGTTCCCGCATACTCTGCAATCATCTTCTCTACCACTTTTTTCACCCATTTGTTGACTGGGAGTGTCGATGATGGTGCGTCACTATCACCCACAAAACTGTCTCCATCCTCCACAACATCTGTACGCCTTACACTCGACATTGAATGACTTGACGATGGGGTATCCTTATCTACATCCTCCTGATCCACCTCCATGAGTTCCTCCTGGACCTTTTGTTTTGGAACTGGGGGAAAGTCATTGATGTAGATGAAGTCATCTGTCTCAGAGTCCTCACTCCCAGCCTTCATTTTATCTGCTTTTTCTTTGATTGACTCGTAGGTGTGCCAGGACGTGGAATCATCTCCCTCAGGGAGCAGCTGAAACAAGATGTTGCATTAGTCCTATTTTCAAAACCAGAAAATATACTGCCCATCAAAAGTTTAGACTCACTAGTGTAAATGTAGCCACTTACTTCAGTCAACTGTCCTAAACTAGATTTTGCAAAATATTCCATACTGTTTAAAGGAACTGTTTGCACATGAACTGATGTATTGTAAAACAAATTCGTAACTTCAAAACATTATTGTCATGAGTTCGATAAATGATGAAACTCAGTGAAAATCGACAAATTCTTAAGAAAACTGTACACCAAAACGCAGCTGTTCACATGCACGATATTTGCACATGCTTTTCAGAAATTTGATGCATGATCCTCGTGCAATTCATCTGCATAAGGTTTGCAGTTGGTTCCCTCAAGTTAGTGGAGAAATCCATCTTCGATGTAACCATATGTATATGCATAACATATAGTGAATGCTTTAAGTGAGTCAACTTTTGATGGGTAGTATATATTCCCGAGTTCGAACAATATCAGAACGAACTCATCTCCAAAAGTGAATTCTGCTCGAAGGCAATACTTTTTGGAAAGTGGTAAACAAAATTCATCAATACTTTTGCTTTTAGTAAGGAAGAAATAGTGGTAACTTCACTGAAGCTGATGAACACAAGTGTTTATTTTGGATTCCAATCTGGCAGAAAAAAATGTAATTTTCTGAGTAAAATTGATATTTTATACTTATCCTGACTCATGTATTATTGCTTGTCTCCTTCCTTTCGCGAACGTTAGTGGAACACTTGTATCTCCTTTTTGAAGCTCCCTTTCAAAAGAGCAGACGTAAAATCACTACTCACCATGAGTGCCTAGCGGGGAGGATGGGAGGGCTTACCTCATGAGTCAGGATAAGTATAAAATATCAATTTTACTCAGAAAATTACATATTTTTCCTTATCCTGACTCATGTATTATTGCTTGTAGAATCCGTCGGATCTGGTGGTGGGACAAGACACTTCTGGACCACAATTGTTAACTTTTGGTCCTTGCTTCTGTTAACATTATTATGTGGATTTTGCAACTCCATCTCTTGATGCAAGCATCAGTGGAGAAGCGACCCTTTATATGTACGAGATACGTCCTTACAAGTACTGGGTCTTATCACTCATGCTAGTCTGTCTTAGACGTGCATATGGACTCTAAAGCTGTAACTCTCCTGAGTGTAAGCTTTTGCAAGTCATGTGATAAAAGGGCGAGACTCCGTCTCAGCGCCTTTGTCGAACTGTCAATTGTTGTGCTACAACAAGTGGGCCGAAATGGTGAATGCCAGAGACGTCCTCGATGGCGATGTCTCTCAGGTAGTGGTTGGCAAACACCATGTCCCATTTCCAGAAGCAGCCCTCCATTATCGTCGTGATAGAGCAATTCCCATGTAGAGCGAGTGTTGGCGCTTCCCAGAGCTCTAATTTCATGTGGATTGGAGGCTCTTGGAGGATCAAGTCATGCTGCTTTGTAGGCCCGTAGTATGACAGTTCTCATCCATATTGATATCGTAGTGCGAGAGATCTCCGTCTGTGTCGCTGCCGATATAGGGATGAAAAGACGCTTGAATTTTCGTCTCCTGGTTCTACACCTTTGTAGGTAGACTTTCAATGCTCTTACTGGGCATAAGGATAGGTCCTGTGTATCCTGTGGCCCAAGGACTGATGATAGTGCTTGGATGTGGAATTGTCTGTCGGTTGACCTGGCAGTTGATTCTTTGCTATAAAGTCCCATCTCAGTCCCATATGGACAATGTTTCGATTTTAGATCAAATCGTGTCCTCTCAAAGTCTAGAGCATGTATTTCCGACATCCTTGCTGCTGTTGCTAAGGCGATCAGGAATAGAGTTTTCTGCGTCAAGAACTCAAAAGATGTCCTATCTAATGGTTCGTAAGCGTCACTGGTGAGATGCCGTAGAACTATGTTGAGGTCCCATGCCGGAGCTTTAAATCTCTGTTGTTGGTCCTCCAGTTTAAAAGAGCGTGGTAAGGCCAGTAACTCTGGTACCTTAGTCAGTTTTACACTCGTCCTCATAGTGATAACTGAGCTCAATGCCGCTAGGTATGTTGAGAGTGTTGACCCTTTCAACCGCTTCGTTTGTCTTAGGTGACAAAGATAGTCCGCCACTTGAGGGTGTGTCGCTTTTATGGTTGTGAAGCCGGTTTTCAAGGCGTAGGCCTCAAAGCTTCGCCACTTGTTGTCGCACAAGTTGCGTGTTGACTTGCGTAAGGCTAGCATGACTGCTTTCGCTGCTCTGGCGGAATATCCTCTCCTTTTCAAGCACGCCTTGATGCGCTCCACGCGTGTAGCCGGAACACCTGTGGGTTGCCGTGTGCTTGCTTTGTGTGTGGATGTACTAGCAAGTTCGTCACTCTGGTAGTTGCACTTGAGGCGGTCCTAGTTCTTGTATAAGAATGGGGAACCATATTCTCGCTGGCCAGTAAGGCGCGACCAAAATCAGTTGCAGGTTCTTCGTCTGTATGATTTTCTGCAACACTTTCGGTATTAGAGCTGGTGGTGGGAACGCGTAAGCGTTTAGTCCTTCCCAGGAGAAGCTTAGAGCATCTGTTGCCCATGCTCTTGGATCTGGTATTGGAGAGACGAATGTTACCAGTTGATTGTTGAATCTTGTGGCAAATAGGTCTATTAGTGGCGCTCCTATCTCTTGTATGATCTGTTTGAAGATCTCTGGATGTAGCATCCATTTTGTTGGGGATGGCTGAGTTGGCCGAGATAGTGCGTCTGCTATCACATTCTTGGCTCCTGGGATGTGGCATGCTTTTATGTGGATGTTCAGATTGTCTATTATGCTGAACAGTTGAAAGCAGAGGTTCAGAAGGTTCGCCGACCTTGTTGATCCTTGTCTGTTTAAGGAGTTGTCCGTGTGTACCGTTAGATGAGCATTCTTTAAAATGCTGGTCCAGTGGAGTATGGCGTTTATCACTGATTTCATTTCCAGCATGTTGATGTGCAGATCTTTCTCGTCTATTGTCCATTTCCCAGCTGACACTTCGTTGTCGAGGTGTGCTCCCCAACCTTGGAGCGATGCGTCCACATACAGACGCGTCTTGCACTCCGGCTCTGCTAAGTAGGTGCCTCCGCAAACATTCGATCTCTGAGTCCACCATAGTAGATATGGTTTTAGTCTGTCCGAAGGGGTCCGGATCGTCCAGATGTACATTCACGAAGACCTGTAGTGGGTGTAGTTGTAATCTCCCTCTGCGCGTCATATCCTGTGCTGATGTGAGGAGACCCAACAGGCTCTGCCACTGTCGTATTGGCCACGGAGAGAGTAGAGCTTGCGATACCATCTGTTGTATCTTAGCCAACGGTCCTCTGGTACTGCTATGCGGTTTTCTGTTGTGATGAGCCGAATTCCTAGGAACTGCAGGTCCTGTGTAGGCTCTAGTTCCGACTTGAGGAGATTCACTAGCCATCCTAGTTGTGTGAGAAGCCTGATGGTGAAGTCCAGCTGTAGTCTGAGATGATTGGGATCTTGATGAGCTTGAATCCCGTCGTCTAGGTAAAACGCACTGCGTAGACCTCGATGATGTAGGTATGTGACTAAGGGCTTCGTCACTCTTGTAAACAACCAGGGGGCCGATGATATTCCAATTCGCAGGACTTTCCATTGGTAGTGTCGTCCGTCTAGTACGAATCTCAGGTACTTCCTTGATTCCGGATGTATAGGAATATGCAGGTATGCGTCCTGTAGATCTATGCTGGCCATGTGGTCCAACGCACGGACGAGATGTAGTAGTTGTGGTAGATGAATCATGCTGAACTTTTGTGGTTTGCATAGATAATCTCTGTTGAATGTCCTCATGTTGTAGATGAGTCGGAACTTTTCTTTGGAGTTTTTCTTTGGTACGAGGAAAACTGGGGAGTAGAATCCTGGTGAGATCTGGTCCTGGTTTATCACTTCTATGGCGTCCTTCTCTAGTAGAGATGTGACCGCTTCTTGTAGCCTCTCTGTCCGATGGGTTGCAAAGTTGAACCTCTGTGGTGCGTTTGTTAGTGGAGGGGTTGCTTGTAGTTGTATGTGATATCCGTCTCTTAGGATGTTGGATACAAAAGGATCTTGAAGAATTCCCCAGTTCTCCCAGTAGTGTTGTAGACGTCCACCCACTCGGGAAGGTTGAACAGGAACGGCTGGGGGTGGAAGACTCCAGTCGTTCCGAACCCGTCTTTCATCGTCTATAGCCTCTGGGTGCCCTGCCTCGTCCGGATCGTCCTCTATAGTCGCCGGCTGGGCAACGAAAAGAGTCCTTTCCTCCTTTGGAAGTCCCCATTTTCTTTTCTCTTGCTTTCTGGATGCCTGCAAATTTGGATTTGCCCGAGTAGCGTTGGGACGTCTGCCTTATGACACTGGCTAGTGTATCAATGGACTTGATCATCAAGACCTCCCTAGATTCCTTCGTGACTTCCTTGGCGACCTCGTCAATCTCCCCTGCGAAGATGGATGTTTTAGACCATGGAGCTTTGTACAGCGTCTTAGTGAAGCGTTCGCTCCAGTTGCATGGCGACAATAGTCCTTGTCTTCTAGCTAGCGTCAACGCTGCTGATATGGATGATAGATGCTCCGACATAAATTGGTGGTCCTTTTTCTGCGTTAGTAGGGCAGAATAAATCATCCGGTCTTCCTCTGCAGTAGAGTTGGTGACGAGCGCCTCATTAACTGCCCTGGATCTGTTAAGTCCGAAGAACATCCTTCTGGTCATAGTGTCTATCTGTGCCAGCTTTTTGTCCTCAATCTTGTAAGATTTGGTCCGGGAGTCGTTGATGATTTTATAGTTCTCATCTATTTCTTGCGCCTTCATCAAGGGGTCCATGTTGTGTAGTGAGAACTTCTTTGCGTTGAACTGTGGGATATTAGGAGCCTGGAACTTCGTTGCCTTCCTGAAGGCTGCATCTAAATCCTCTGGTACTTCCGAGATGGGATCAATTGGAGGTAGAGTGATTGTGTCATCATCGTCCTTCATTAGGTACGTGAGTGCTTCATTCTCTTCCTTAGAGGGTGACGCTAGGTCCAGTCCATTAGCCATCCAATATTTTATCTCTGAGTCCGAAAATATGATCCCGCCATCGTCCTCTGTATCATGTTCACTATAAGATCGTTGACCATCCTTTGTTGGGGATCTGCGTGGAGATCTGCGTGGGGATGAGCATGTTGAACTACGTGTAGTTCTAGGAGGCGATCTGTAAGGCGACCTGCGTGTAGGTGAGCGTCTTTTTTTAGTCCTGGATTGCCTTCCTGACGATCTTGTTGACGCTGTTGACGATATTACAGATGACCTTCGCGCAGGTGAGAGATTCTGTTGAGGGTCTGAGTCCCGAGACGTCTCTCTCGACCTTCTAGGTGGTGTAGGTTTCCTTCTCTGTGAAGTGGGTAGCCTGCGTGAAGGTTCTTTATTAGCCTCATCATCTGATGACGATCTCATTGGTTCTGAAGAGCGTGCCGTCCTGTGCGCAGGTTTGCTGATGTCATGTAGCGTAGATCTGCTCTTAGTCTTGGAGCTAGATTGTCTGGTGGGCCTCTCAGATATATCATCAGTGTAGGGTCGTTCGTGCAGGTCTGGATCCTCTCTGAGGTTGATGACTTGAGCATGAGAGCCGCCTGGCTGTCCATCATGTGAGGCTCTTTCCTGCGCGAAGCGCTTCTCCATCATCTCCATCATCTGTTGAGACAATTGCTGCATGAAGGCCCCAGGGTTGAATGCCTGCGACGATTGTAGAGATGTCGTATCTGAGATGGTAGCGATATGGTCCAGGGATCTCTGTGCCTCATGGATCTCTGCTGTCAGTGTAGACTCGGACTCCGTAGATAGTGCTGCTCACGTTACCGTTGCTGAGGCCTGCTTCCTTTTCTTATGATGCATCTCTGGGATGATCAGCAGCGGTTCATCATAAAGTCCTCTCTCTTCCATCGGGACGATTTCGGCCGCAAAGGTCCTCGTAATCTGCGAAGAACTCCCCGTAGAACTGCTTGAAGTCTTAGGGGTGTGAGGCTTTTTCTGCATTGAAGATGGCCTCTTCTTCTTCGTCTGGGTTGAGGAATTGTCCGAAGTAGAAGACCTTTTCTTCGATGTAATGGCGGACAACATCCCACGCCCATCTTCAGAGGACGCCTCCGGCAGGTCACTGGATGGAAGTATGTCGTCGGACAACAATGGACAGCTCTTGAGGGACTCAGCCGGTTTATCCATGACTTGTAAAAGTCGACGGGATTTATCCTTAGCACGCCTAAGTACAGAGAAATAATAATTATTAAATTGAATTTGTGTTAATTGCTGACATAAGTTACAGCGAGAGCTGGAAGTGCATATTGTTGTGCAGCTGGGGCACAGTAAATGCAGGTCTGCAGCAGATAACCTAAACCTACAACGAAAACAGGTTTTCATGAAATGTAAACAACTGAACAATCACGTAAAAAACGTGAATAAACAGTCAAATTACAAATAAATTTCAAACCATGTTGTAGAAGGATACTCCCTAAAGCCTTATAAAGGTATCTTATAGGGAAATAACTAATTAATCAAAGGATATAGTGCCGTATTGGAGACACAGGCACTCTCCCAACCGTCCACTAGGGCGAAGAAGGAGAGAGTGAAGCGTGGGAAGACAGGTGGCGCTGTTTTCCCGCCAAAACCAGAGGGACATAACTCATGGTGAGTAGTGATTTTACGTCTGCTCTTTTGAAAGGGAGCTTCAAAAAGGAGATACAAGTGTTCCACTAACGTTCGCAAAAGGAAGGAGACAAGCAATAATACATGAGTCAGGATAAGGAACAATTTATCATAATATTGTCCAAAATTGGGTACATATGAATGTTAGTATTGTCTTCAATTTACAGAAATTAGGCAATTTTTAGTGCACCTTAGCAATTCATACTGTCATTAGCGGTAGGCTGGGTAGGTGAGTAAGTAAGTGAGTGAGTGAGTTCAGTTTTACGCCACACTCAGCAATATTCCAGCTATATCAGGGGTGGAAATAACCCATTGCCCGACGTCCGAGTCCAAGGATTTTTTCTGTTGGGCAAACAAATTTGTATATCACACTGTACCGGTGTCCAGCTGACTTTCCAACGCTAATTATGTTGTTTATTTTAAAAATCAACAAGAAAACGGCCGGTATAGTGGAAAAATTATCAGGGCAAGTGATTTTACATGTGCCACTGTACCGGAGTACACTAACAATTTTAAAGTTATTTCCACCCCTGTATAAGGCGGCAGTCGGTAAATAATTGAGTCTGGACCAGACAATCCACTGATCAACAAGATGAGCACCGATCTGCGCAATTGGGAACTGATGACATGTGTCAACCAAGCCAGCGAGCCTGACCATCCGATCCCGTTAGTCGCCTCTTACGACAAGCATGGGGTACTGAAGATGAATTCTAACCCGGATCTTCACGGGTTTTGCCTTTTCAGTGATCCATTCAAATATTTTTCACAGCATTTTTGCAGGAGAGAAACTAGTCAAGAATATTTTGTTTATCCATAGTGTAGTCTAACAGACTTAACAGACTTCAAATGCCAAGATGGGGACAAAAGCTGAGGTGAAATTAAAGACAAGTGAGGTGAAAGGCATAGAATATGGGATTACAGACAACAAAATATATTCTCTTAAAATTTCATAACAGGATGAAAAGTGACGTTCATCCATATACTTTGTTGGACATCTAAATTCTGTATACCTTGATCACGGGTTGATGCTGGTACAACTTGAAGAGGATTTTGGCAGCTGCCTTTGCTGAGGCTTCAAGATTGCTCTTCCCAGTGGCCTCTGCCAGCTTCTCACCTTGCAGGAACAACTCACACCTAAAACAAATTCAGCAGATAGTCAGCTTGGTGAGTGAAAGAAGCTTAAAGGGGAGGTAGTGGCAGTGACATCATAAGCATCTACATTCTTCACCTCCTATGAAATGCCTCTTAAAACAACCTGACAACCAATTCTAACCCATATCTTCATGGGTTTGATAGATGCATCCAAATTTGTCTATAGGTATGTTCCAAAAATATTTTTGGTTCGGAATCCAAGTTTTTGGTAGATAACTGGGCTCCAGATAATTTTTCATGATCAGGAGTACGTACTCCTTATTTATCCAATGTAGGAGTACTGGAAAACCTTAAGAGTACATTTAGAGTACTGAATGGAAATTAATGGCATATCAGTAATCTTGTGTTTCATTTCATGCACCACAACATTGCTACTCTTGTGTAAACAGGTCAATAAACAATAAAACAATACTTTTTAAGATAAATATGTCTGTAAATGATTCTAAGACCGTACACCATTGCTATGGTGCGTATCTGCTACGCTTTCTAAATTATTTCCTACTGTATCTTATAAATATACAGAAATAAAGCCACAATGTGCTGAAGCTGGCCTCACATGTGAGGTAATAAATTGATGACACTTCAACCATGTCAACCTTTTCTGGCGGCGTTTAAGAAACATTTGCCCAAAGAGATCAAGACAGTATGTTTGCAAAATGTCAAGAACATCTGTACTGAGGACTATTATTGATGCCATCTTCAAAAGATCATGATATTGACACAAAGTGTAAGCCTAGTAGTTTGAAAGAATAAGATTCTGAACCATGTATCACAATATATTATTTGAGTTATTACATACTTTTAACACCAATGACATATAATCAATTCACTTTGATTTGAACAAGATAAGGTGTCTCTGTAAGAAAGACCCAACATCGGATACATGTCAAATTTCAGCCTCATCAGTTTAGCAGTACCAGAGGATGAGGGTTACCATGAGTCAAAGGGTCATGCACCTAGTAAATATTTTGTCCCAAAAGATTTTTTTTAAAAATTGCTGACAGTTCCAGCTTTGCTTTAACTGCTGAAACAATGCTTGGTTTCACTGTATTATCATGATTTCACAACACGGTCTACTTACTTCAGAACATTGCCTTCAGTTGTGCCCTTTCCAAACATTGTTACAAAGCTTTTGGTTGCAGTGTGCAGAAGTATTTCATATGCCTTGTTCAACCTATCTGATGAAAACATGTCCTGTTCCATGACAGGCATGCGTTCCCAATCCCTTACAAACTCGGGATCTGACTTATACAGTATTTTTCTCTTCAATAGCTGAATTTTCGCACAGTTTGACCAGAAAAATGTCTTTGTCTTCTTCCCTTCCCAAAATTCACAAACTTCTGCCACATTGTGCACATCTTGAGTTGTTATCTGTTTGAAGTCGTTGAAGATGAGGTCAGATGAACTGTTGCAAAGCACTCTTACTGCTTCCTCATTGGCCCGCTTCACTGCATCAGCATATTTGTAGCCTTCACCACTGCAGATGTAGATGCAGTCAATGTAAAGATCACATTCAGTAAACTGCTCAGCGCGCCTCTTGTTCTTTTTTTGAAAAGGCAAGTCAGGAGGAGATGGTTATTTTTGCAAGTAATCTGGAGTGTGTTGCTTGGGGGCTGTTTGGAGGCTACAATATTCTTCACCTCACTGATCATTCTGCCCATCTTCTGCTCCGTCTGATGGTCTGGAAGACTGACATGTCGGTGTGACAGAACGTCATGTGCCGAGAGGTTGGTATAGTCATCATCAGCTGGGACACCCTCCAGAACAACAGACATTGGACTGTTCCTGAGAAATTCAACTCCTTTGGCGTATGTTTTGTATTTGACTCGTTTACATGCTCTCCCAACTGCTGTAGCAATCAGATGTCCGTCAAGCATAAGAAGTCCTTTGACAAGACAGAAAGTCCCCCAAAGATGAATTGTTTCTTCCTTGTATTCCCGATGAAAGATAAGGCTTGTAGATACATTTGCATTATTTAATTGGATTATTGGTGTCTCAGCTCTTTTCTCAAAACTGTTCAGAGAATCGATCAACTTCTCCAATTTTTCACGAAATGTGAGAGGAGGTGGGGCTGCTGCAGCTGCAACAACCACTTCTTTAGCCTTTTTCTCCTCTTCGTCAGCAAGCAATTTCATCCTCAATTTCTCCACCCCCTCATCCTCAAATTTCAATATTTCAGACACTGGATTAGTCATTAGGACTGCTATGGCTTTCTCATAACATGCATGTTTCACTTCCTTCTTTGATATACCCGCACTCCTGGCAAGGAAGACATTATTAATCTGTAAGCTTCCAGTAAATACGAGTTTTTTCCCTATTCTCCCTAGCGAATCCTGTTTGTAATCACTCTTCAATTTACACTTAGACATGAAAATGTCTAGAGTGTGAATGTCATTTACATGGTCTTCAGTTTCCCTGTAGTTCCTGATATCAGCAATAAGTCTCGTCAGCTTCGACTCAAATATTTGAGGCGCCGATGGTGAACCTGTAATGTAAACATTTGTGTTCAATCAATAGTACAGTGAGAATATGTTTAAGTGAGTGAGTTTAGTTTTACGCCGCTTTTAGCAATACTCCAGCAACATCACGGCAGGGGACACCAGAAATGGACTTCACACACTGTACCAATGTGGGAAATCGAAACCCAGGGCTTCGGCCTGACGAGCCAAAGCTTTAACCACTTGGCCACCCCACCCCAGCACATGTTCAAGGGATGCACTTGTGTCAACTTACTATTACTAGTCCACACTAACACCAGCTTTATAGTGTTGCCCACTGTCATACCATTAACACTTTTTACATTGACACCCGTCTCACATGCACAGTACCAACTCTACCCTTTTTAAGTCATAACTGAATATGTTGATGTCATGATATCATGCTCAACAATTAGCTTATGCAACCAGGTGGTACTTCAGAATGCAGTGTACAAAACCAAGGGACCCAATGTCCTTGAGGCCGTCTATGCTATTTGAACAAGGAATCATCAAAATCTTAAACTTTAGTGTTATGATCAAGACGACTTGTCTTTCACTTCCAATTCTGAACTTTGGCCTGTATAGCATAGACTTAAGGTACTAGGAAGGGTCTTGGGCCAAATTAAAAGAAGAAATGTTTCACTTGACCAGCTGTTCCACTGGTCGGAAGAGACTTACCCTGATCTGGAATACCTAAGTCCAAACTCAGTAAAGGGACTGGTTTTTCTTTTGGCTGAAAACTGGACTGCGGTCTTCTCGGTGTTTCAGTTCGGTGATAGCTGCTGGGTCTAGGTTGAATACCGGACTGCGGTCTTCTTGGAGTTTCTGTTTGCTGATAGCTGCTGGGTCTAGGTTGAGTACCGGAATGCGGTCTTCTCAGTGTTTCAGTTTGCCGATAGCTGCTGGGTCTAGGTTGAATACTGGACTGCGGTCTTCTCAGTGTTTCAGTTTGCTGATAGCTGCTGGGTCTAGGTCTGTCTGTAAAGCCTTCCATCCTTCCTCTCTTGAAGCTGCTATCGTCTCTGAAGCCATGCATGCTGCCACCTCTTTTCAAACCTCGTGATTCTTGAGGAGGACCAGGTGCTTCCTTTCCATAAGAGCCTCTTGTTATTGCACTTATCGACTGAGACAGATCTTGCCTATGTTCTTCAGAAAACTGGTCCACAATTTTCATGACTTTCATGACCTTGTTCATGTCCACTGCATTTTCTCCATGATGCTGCCTCTCGGCAGCCATTCTCATTCTTAACTCCTGCATTACTCCTGTATCAAGTACAGAACTGTCCCGACCCTGTTGCATTCCTTGTAAAGCTGGAGTACGTCTCGACATCTCAGATTTGAAGTGTTCAGATTCCCTAAACGGTTCTGCAGACTGACCTCTATGACTTTCATGAGACCATTCAGTTCTGGTTTCATTTCTGGGCTGATAATAAGGACCTCTAGTTCTGTTACTGTTAAATTCAGGCTCACTCGGGTTTGTAGGTTTTCTGCCGCCTTCAAAGGTATCCAATCTCTTACTCCCAATTTCCATTGGATTTGATGTGTTACTACGTTTGCTTAAGAATCTGCTTAGATCTTTTTCAACATTAGGAGTTGAAGTTTGACCTGTTAATTCCATGCCAAATCTGCTGACTGTGTCCATTGATGTATTGGTCAACCTGTCCATCTCCAGGCCACTCCTGGAATTCCCCCTTGTCCAAGTTATCTCACTTTCCATGCCTGTTGGGCCTCTGCTTTGGGTACCAAAGTAATCTATACGTTGCTCCTTCTCAAATGACTCATCTCTGAAGGAAGGCCTGAGACCACCCCTAGTGTGTGAAGTAGTATCTGTCCAAGACTCCTGCTGGAAATCATAGTTTGATCCTCGTCCGTATCCGTGCATTCTGTCAGACATTGTTCTGCTGCCAGGGGAGAACTGTGATGGGTTTTGGTCAGCATCACCCCACATTTTGCCACTTGTCTGTTGGCTCGTCCTGTCAAAATATCCTGTCCCCCTGCTGTCATGCTGAAACCTTGACCTAGAATACCTGTCTGACCTTGAGAACTGTGATTGGTTGTCTTCAGCATCATCCCAAAGGTTGGAGCTCATTTTGTCCACCTTCTCCTTCCCAAACTGATACTAGGACCTTGAATAAATGTGTGATCTTGGTGCTCACTAGCACCTGAAAGAACAGAAGACAACTAATTATATAGGGGCTGGTAATTGGGGGTAGAGTAGCTGGGATTTTTTAGATATAATTAGTGCATGACTGAGTTGGGTTTTAGTACTTTTACGTTACTTTTAGCAATATTCCAGCAAAATCATGGCAAGGGAAACAAGAAATGGGCATCACAGACTGTATTTGGTATTTGCCCTTAACGCCCGCTTCAAATGTCAAAGTGTAAACTGGGTTGGGGCAAGGCATAGAATTATTTTTAAAAAAACGGGGGTTACGGGAGGAAATCTTTCCTATTTAAAATAAGACATGCTGTCGCACATCGCTCTATGAAAGCGTGATCTAACAAACATGGCTGACAGGCCTATCTTTATCCGTCATCGAATAAATCATTTACTGAGTCTGTCTCGATGTAAATCCCGTGTACATCAATAGCTAGTTTTCAGTAACAATACGAACGCGAAGACAGAACCACATACCGTTAATGGATTTCTTTGCAAAATAATGAAAAGTTCGAGGCTTTGCACATCGAACTTCTCTCTGAGTGCAGAATTATCTCCCGTTGATAGCACTCGCGCGATAGCGGTACGGGGTCAAAACGGCACTGAGCTGAACAGCTGCAAGATCTGTGCACGATTCACTGCTGAAAGTATGGGCACGGAGATCGGAATTCTGTAGCTATTATAGAGAAGCCGAAGTGACATGTTTCTGTCTATCGTGTATTTTTTTAGAACATTTAGTTGTATTGAACATCCGTAAGTAGTCCTGTGGATGCGACTTTTGTGGTCCGACCCCAAATCGAGTTATACAGAAAGACTTGGTAAATTTAGTCGTTTCCCTGACTGGTGTTTTAGACATTACCCACAACTACTGGTCGCCTGTCAGTATACTGCATCCATTAATCAATTGAAACTGTGTCAAGGTATTTCTCACTGTTGAACCGCCACCCGAATCCTCACGTAGTCCAACCGGAACAGAGGGAATAATTTTTACATTCTTCAGTTTGGGCTCAGAGTACGAGTTAGGGACCGTTCATAATTAATGGCTAGGGGGTGTGATGATGATTTTTGTGGAGAAGCATGTACAATGTGAATGACACCCCCAACCCCCCTAAAATGTATGTACAAAATAAGTGACCCCCCTGCACGTCATTCACAAAGTCAATGACCCCCTTCCCCTTCCCATAGTTTCTAAGCATAATTTTACACATTTTTATGTACAAAATTGCTGACCCCTAGCTCCACAGAACAAAATTGGTGACCCCCTTGAAATCATCATTCTCTCTCCCCACCCCCACCCCAGCCATAAATTATGGGGGTCCCTTAGTGCGAGCATAACACGTTTTAAGCCTTCACAATGCAATAATTGCTTCCCAAAACATGACATTGAAAGTTACGCAGAATACTTTTTAACATTTTAACATAACTGCCTTTAAGCAGTTCTTAATTGAAGATCATCTGTCATCAGTTAGTGGAAAAGAGAGTTGGTGCATGTCATGCTCGGCTCCAACCAGGGTACTATGAAATATTACTATACACATTTTGATTGAGGAACTAACGATTGCACTTTTTTGTAGTGTACAAAAATGAATGAGACTTAATTGTAACGGACATGAAATGAAAAAAATATATGGCTAAATTCCAGTGAAATTTACAGACTATCGCCGCCAATCTTTATTCAGTACTTAAAAAAGGCCACAGACCTGTAGTACATATTGACCATTCTTAATGAGGCCTCATGAATATTCATATCTGTACCAAAACGAGGCTAAATGGGGCAAGGACACAATCGCATAATGGCGACAAATCTCAATGTTTACTTCCTGGTTTCAAATTTCCCTTGAACGGTACATTACGAAACTGTCCAGTAGTTCAGGGAAATCGCAGAGAAATGGAAAAGGGCTACACAAATGTTTCTGTAGCATATCCACGGATTGAAGGGTGAATAATTACTGTACACCACGACACATCACGATAAGTCATATGACCTAGATGTCTAGGTAACGTTTACCGTGTTGCGCAGCATTTATGAAGGGAAGCTACTCTAAAGTCACAATAGTGGAAATATTACCAAGGGAAGTCAATTACGTTTACTTTATCAACATATGAACAAAGCAAAAGACTCAACGTATTTCCTGACCTGGATTCAAATCATCCACTTCCACATGGGAGTAGTGTTGTTAATTCTTGAGCTGGATAATCGAAATTATAAGTAATATATGTAGATCAAGATAGCTCTCCTCGAGTGGATCTGGACCAAACAAATTTGTTTGTATTATTCATGTGATGAAATTATTTGTTTGGTATTTTTTCTGTTTAAAATGTTTTGTCCTATCGACTCTGTTTTATAGATATTGGGTATTTATTCACGCATTTATTTACAGTTGTACAGGACTAGTGGTGATGGCGATGTGCGCGTAGCTGCATGTTACAATCGCAGAGGAAAAACGAATCGCCACATCATCATGTAGAAACTATTTATTTCAATCAACATGAGTGGGACACAATGTGCAAGACAAAACTGGATGATTTTTTTCAAGTTTTTTCTTGACTGATTTGGAGGTGAATAATTATTTTACCTAAATGGACAAGTGGTACCTGCATGGGGAATATTTGAACCAATTTCCTGTTAACATAACAGGATTCACACTACAGCAAACAATTAACCCAAATAAATAACGAACACCTGGAGTGCAGTTAATAATAATTTATTTTGAAATGGTGTCTTAAAAGTCCAATAACAATAGACACATTCACAATAGCTTCCAACTGTAATACTGATGAATAACAATAAAATTTTCAGAGGATGCAAATTGAAAATATATTGGGTGCAATATTTATGTTGATAGAAGTATCCTTTTAGATTAGTCTGACATAAATGGCAACAATTACAGCTGGATCAATGCATAATTTATCATAGTTTTCTCCCCTTACACATTATCATAATCTCTTACCTATGAATGATGTTTTTTTTCTGATTCCCAACTAACTCTTTTCAAACAGGATGAAATACATTCTTTTTCATCAATTATTAATTAAACAGCAGCAAATGAGTTACATTTACAACTATGCCATTATGAAAAACCTTTTTATTATTCAGTTAAATCCATCAATGTGTATGTATTACAGCTGTCTCTTTTTTCATCCATCATTTACACAACACAAAAGCACCAAACAATTTCATTTACATTCATGTCTGTCAATTTTTGTGCTGTTTGGGCAAGGTACTTCACAAAACCTGGAAAGATATTCAACAAATGAAAAAGTTCAAGCTAATCAGTGCCAATGTTTGAAATGATGGAATACTGTAAAATTTTCAATCAATTTTTATCATCATACATGAATTTACAAACTCCAAACTTTTCAAGTTCAAGTTTTCTGTTCAATTTTTCTATTTTGTCAACCTTTTCCTTGAGTTGCCCCCCCTGTTCATGTAAGTTTTACTGGAGTTATTCTATGTTGGACTGGGGTCAGTGGCTGCTGTATCACTCTCTGCTTCACTGTAATATAAGCATTGTAAAGCATCAGTATTATCTCTTCGACCACACAATCTATAAATATATCTCTGGAATTACAAATATACATCAAGGAATAAAGGCTAACATCATTTCACATTTTAGACAGTATGGGCAATCAATATTTTTATATGTAAATAACATAGAATATAGGTCAAAGTTCAGTTGTATTAAATTCTTTAAAACCATGTCAGTTGGCAAAATATACGTAATACGATCTGACATTCTTACTGTATCTGAGATGGTGACTGTGGTAGATTCCTTATGGGAGGTTCCTGAGCTGGTGACATGCTCTCTGACTCTTAATTAGCAGCATCTGAAATGTATATTTAAACACTAAATATATTTCAGTTGGTGTAATTAGATTGTCCAGTAATATGTCCTGTATCCCTGAAGTACTGGTCAGTATGCAGTAATTTTGAAAGTAGATACATATTTAAGATTATTTTAACAGCATGTGTATGTCCGGCATATACAAATGTATATGTACTTGAAATGTTACTTTGATTTGCAGCCAATCTAATTTCACGGATACAGAATATTTGCAAAACAAATTCCCTTGCCATCATGACAAGAGTGTCTGCACATGTCCATATGCTTAATTCTTTTTAATATATTGGACCGTTCATAATTTATGACTAGGGGGGTGATGATGATTTTAGGTGCGGTGTTTGTGGGGGTTGGGGTGTCTTCCAGTTTGTTTTGGGAGGCAGGGGGAGGGGTCAATTGTGTACATATGAACTAGGGGGGTGATCACTGATTTTGAACATGACAATGTGTGTGTGGGGGGGTGGGGCAGAGGTTTGAATGTGTCTGTGTGTGTGTGACATTCACATTGTACATGTGCCCCTGATATTAAAACCTTGCAAAGTGAACAGTTTGTACATTACACGGCAGATCTAGACTATGCCATGTGTCGTAATTATTTTGTACTTACTATGAATCATTTTCCAGGATCTCTCCGTATTTTCGTCAACCACTGCCTTCTTCTGATCTTATTCTTTGGAATATGGTGAAAAGATACCGTAAAATCCTTACGGGCATCACTCCAACGCAAAGGCACAAAGCAGTAATCTTTCCTTTTCGAGGTCGCCATTTTCAAGGTTGGGTCAACCTATTTAAGCCACGCTTTCGATTTGACCTCGAGGTCATGCATATTGGCTAAGAATGGTCTATAAAGTTTACATGAGTAGTTAGAGGTCATTTACAAATTCTTTTCTATAACAATCCTTTTTCTTAAACTCATAGCGAAATAGATATACATTGCCAGATTCTGTAATAATAATGGTGGTATCTGTTAACAATGAAATTAATTTTCTTACACGTGGATGCTTATAATAGTATGGATTTAGGTATTTCGTTCGTAGAGTCGTATATAAACTGGACGGATTAGAAGGAAATGTAATTCATCCTCAACAGTATTCATATTACACAATTGACATATCTGTTTTCTCTTTGTATGCCTGCCAGTTTCAATAAATACTTCGTGGGAAGAGCAACGAAACCGAGAGAGAGCTATACGAAACTTTGTTTACGTCGATTTTTGCTCAAAAGACTTCCAAACGTATATCCGATTTCCACTGATTATAATATCAACAATTTGTTGATAGAAGTAATGATTCCGACCAAGATTGAAAATATATATCTTTCATTCTTTGTGTAAATGATATGATGAAACTAGCATGGGACTAAACATTGTGATCACACCACACATAACCATAACCTGTTTTGTACTATCAATTCCCTATATTTTAAATTATACAGTACAACCAGAAATTATTGAGAATTTAAGATTGTAATTTTATATATATTTTTCACTCATTACTCACGTATTAAATGTGAATGTAAGCAGAACATAACTCCAGATTCAAAGACAGTTGAACAGTTAGTATTTTGTCAAGTCACCATGGGCAGCAATGCAGGCTTCAATGCGGCGGGGCATACTACTGATCAAAGAAGTTAGAAAGTCGTGGTCCATGCTGTCCTAATATCGGACCACCTCTTCTTTCATTTCAGCAATATTTGTCAGATTTTTCTTATTGACACTTTCCTTTATAAGTCCCCAAACATTTTCTATTGGATTTAGGTCAGGTCTATAGCTTGACCAATCTAATGTCATATTTTGGGTCCGAAACCAGGCCTGTGAATGCTTTGAACGATGTTTTGGGTCGTTGTCCTGCTGGAAAATCAAAAAATTTCCATAGAACACGTGAGCAGATGGACGTAAATGTCCCTCGAGAATATCTGTGTACTGCTCACTGTTCATATTCCTTTCAAAAACACAGATATGCCACCCCGCACGTTAAATTTCCGACTATTCTTTGGGCGCTGATACAAAGGTTGTTCAGTTTGTTTGGTCCAGAATTTCAGTGTATTAGGAAACAGCTACAAAGAACTTTCATCTGAGAAAATCACATTGTCCCAGTTAAAATTTCTATGCTGTAAGCACCAGATCAACCTTCGCTACTTTTGTTCAGGTTCATGATCGGTGACATTCTCTTCCCACAGAGGTTACTCCTGTCATATCTTCCTACGTATGGGTCGGTGATGGAATTCCTCGACTTTTCTGCCAACCCATTGCATGCAGCTCAGGTCTAATTGTCTCCTTACAGACAGCCACAGTTCCTCTATCAATCATATCCAGCCTTACGTTTTCTAAACTCCTTCGTTTGTTTTTAGAAACGAGAATACCAAGCCACCTCCTGTCACCGACAGTCAATTTTCTGGGCCCACCTGCGCCTCCCAGTGCATGCTCAATGCCATATCCATTTGCAATATTTTTCAAAACACGATAAACAGTGGACAAAGGGATGCCTGTTCTACTTGAAATCATCTTAGCTGATCTGATGTCCTTGTTATAATACCCTAAAATCAACTTCTTTTCTCTAAATCATCCATACTGAGGATCACTGAAAATGTTGTATGCTAGCAAGTAAACAAAGGGGGATAACTCTTCACAAACTAATGAAAAAGGTTTAACGGAGTATTCTCTCTTGAATGAAACAAAACACTTGATAGCTGGTCAAGGTTGTATATACTAGAATTCCAATTAAACATATTCCTAAAATTCTCAATAATTTCTGGTCCTACTATTAAAGTGACTTTGCCTTTTGGGGAGATTATAATCATATCGTCACCTCCTTGCTAGATGGAACTGTCCTATTGCAATCTTTCAGCATAACTATGTGAAATTTTATGGACTCCGTGTTGTAGAATCGATATTATTTTGCAATGAAACTTTGGCCTTTTTTTAATTACTTGGTTTATGGATTTAAAAAAAATAATTATTAGGTCGGTAGGGAGGGAAAAAAAGAAAGAAAGGGGAATATGGAGATGTTATTTGCACACTTGAGATTATCGTGGTGGTATGGGTTTTGGTGATTTGTTTGATTGTCTTTAGTAAAATATAAAATAGTTTCAGGGAATATTTTAAAGGTATAATTTGCTATTTTTTCATTTTTTTTCTTCACATTCTTTGTCTTTTTTTCAGGTCGGGGGTGGCACATAATGGCAAAAAAATATGTAAAACAAATGTTGTTTTTCAACTTTCTTCACATTTCGGATCGACGGATCCTTAAACCAAGTAATAAAAAAAGCCCTTATCAAAACTTTGTGTTGTGCGCATGTTTCTTTGATGTCTTTGCGCGATCATAATACTGTCATTCCTTTGACACGAATCAACCAAAAAGCCTTTACTGCTAGGACTCTGAGATGATAGATAAAACCTACATTTATATATCAAGGAAAATAACAGTAAAACAGTATTGCTGCTGTATGTCTAATCCTACTGTTGACAAATATGAAAGTTATTTTTATCGTATTATTCAAGTAATGCAACAGCAACTTAAATAGACCATTCTTAGCCAATATGCATGACCTCGAGGTCAAATCGAAAGCGTGGCTTAAATAGGTTGACCCAACCTTGAAAATGGCGACCTCGAAAAGGAAAGATTACTGCTGTGTGCCTTTGCGTTGGAGTGATGCCCGTAAGGATTTTACGGTATCTTTTCACCATATTCCCAAGAATAAGATCAGAAGAAGGCAGTGGTTGACGAAACTACGGAGAGATCCTGGAAAATGATTCATAGTAAGTACAAAATAATTACGGCACATGGCATAGTCTAGATCTGCCGTGAAATGTACAAACTGTTCACTATGCAAGGTTTTAAAATCAGGGGCACATGTACAATGTGAATGTCACACACACACAGACACATTCAAACCCCACCCCCACCCCACACAAACATTGTCATGTTCAAAATTAGTGAGCCCCCCTAGTTCATATGTACACAATTGACTCCTCCCCCTGCCTCCCAAAACAAACTGGAAGACACCCCAACCCCCACAAACACCGCACCTAAAATCATCATCACCCCCTAGTCATAAATTATGAACGGTCCGATATATTTTAAAAAATTAAGCATATGGACATGTGCAGACACTCTTGTCATGATGGCAAGGGAATTTGTTTTGCAAATATTCTGTATCCGTGAAATTAGATTGGCTGCAAATCAAAGTAACATTTCAAGTACATATACATTTGTATATGCCGGACATACACATGCTGTTAAAATAATCTTAAATATGTATCTACTTTCAAAATTACTGCATACTGACCAGTACTTCAGGGATACAGGACATATTACTGGACAATCTAATTACACCAACTGAAATATATTTAGTGTTTAAATATACATTTCAGATGCTGCTAATTAAGAGTCAGAGAGCATGTCACCAGCTCAGGAACCTCCCATAAGGAATCTACCACAGTAAGAATGTCAGATCGTATTAAGTTAATTTTGCCAACTGACATGGTTTTAAAGAATTTAATACAACTGAACTTTGACCTATATGCTATGTTATTTACATATAAAAATATTGATTGCCCATACTGTCTAAAATATGAAATGATGTTAGCCTCTATTCCTTGATGTATATTTGTAATTCCAGAGATATATTTATTGTTTGTGTGGTCGAAGAGATAAGTGATGCTTTACAATGCTTATATTACAGTGAAGCAGAGAGTGATACAGCAGCCACTGACCCCAGTCCTACATAGAACAACTCCAGTAAAACTTATATGAACAGGGGAGGCAACTCAAGGAAAAGGTTGACAAAATAGAAAAATTGAACAGAAAACTTGAACTTGAAAAGTTTGGGGTTTGTAAATTCATGTATGATGATAAAAATTGATTGAAACTTTTACAGTATTCCATCATTTCAAACATTGGCACTGATTAGCTGGAACTTTTTCATTTGTTGAATATCTTCCCAGGTTTTGTGAAGTACCTTGCCCAAACAGCACAAAAATTGACAGACATGAATGTAAATGAAATTGTTTGGTGCTTTTGTGTTGTGTAAATGATGGATGAAAAAAGAGACAGCTGTAATACATACACATTGATGGATTTAACTGAATAATAGAAAGGTTTTTCATAATGGCATAGTTGTAAATGTAACTCATTTGCTGCTGTTTAATTAATAATTGATGAAAAAGAATGTATTTCATCCTGTTTGAAAAGCGTTAGTTGGGAATCAGAAAAAAAACATCATTCATAGGTAAGAGATTATGATAATGTGTAAGGGGAGAAAACTATGATAAATTATGCATTGATCCAGCTGTAATTGTTGCCATTTATGTCAGACTAATCTAAAAGGATACTTCTATCAACATAAATATTGCACCCAATATATTTTCAATTTGCATCCTCTGAAAATTTTATTGTTATTCATCAGTTTTACAGTTGGAAGCTATTGTGAATGTGTCTATTGTAATTGGACTTTTAAGACACCATTTCAAAATAAATTTTTATTAACTGCACTCCAGGTGTTCGTTATTTATTTGGGTTAATTGTTTGCTGTAGTGTGAATCCTAGCTGTTATGGTAATCTGATAATATATTCTCCTTCAAAATGTCTTCAGTTACAGTGGTACAGAATAAATACACCTGATCTACAATAAATCAATTTTATGGTATAGTAACACAGTATTGAAAATTGGTTCAAATATTCCCCATGCAGGTACCACTTGTCCATTTAGGTAAATTAATTATTCACCTCCAAATCAGTCAAGAAAAAACTTCATCCAGTTTTGTCTTGCACATTGTGTCCCACCAGAGACAGCAAAAATAACTTGGTTTCCGCAATGCGGAAACCTGGTGGAAAGTGGACTGAAACTTAAGTTTCCACCTAGAATCCAGTGAGTTTCCGTTCTTTTACATTGAGTTTCCGCAATAACGGAAACTTACAATTACCCACTTTCTAAGGGTTTCCGCACGGTTTCCGTTACCCACACTCCGACAAGTTTCCGTTGAGTTTCAGTTGTTAACTTTGAATCCATCAGGTTTCCGCAAGGTTTCAGTTATTAATAAGACTCCAACAGGTTTCCGCAGAGTTTCAGTTACCAACAATCCGACATAGTTTCCGCATAGTTTCAGTTACCAACAATCCGACATAGTTTCCGCATAGTTTCAGTTACCAACAATCCGACATAGTTTCCGCATAGTTTCAGTTACTGGTTTCAATTTCAGGTTCACAGGTTTTCATATGCGCTTCAAAGAGCCAAATGTAACCATTCTTCTTTATTCATATCATAAACTCTTGTTAAAAACAATAGAAGAAATTTGTTATTATCATGACATTTACTTAAAGAAAAACAGAATATATAATAAGATTCATTGTTTTATTTTCTCAGCATGAATATGAATTAGCATTTAAGGCAAATAAAGATCATACATATAACTAGTAATATAGCACTCAAAAACAGAGCCAAACATTTTGGCATAACTCAATCCAGTTTAAGAAATCATATATCATTTATAGCAAAGTAGGAATTTTTCATCAGTTAAACTTTCATTCACTTATTATCTTGAAATAGCATGTTAGATATGAAATTTATTTCAAAAATCATGCTAATGGTGAAAAATAACACTAAGACACAACTTAACACAGTAATAAAACATAGCTGCATCGGACATTTATTTGCACGCCTTGGTATTCTGCCACACACAACTATCGCCAAACATCCACTATGATATACATCATACAATAACACAACATACAGCTTACAATACAAAATAAAATAAAATAAAAATTACATTATGAAATTGAAAATAAATTCAATTATATTGCAAGAGTTGGTCAGTTAGCCCAATAAGGCATCCCTGGGCGGAGATCCCTCCGGTGGGTTGGATGCCTCATCCTCGTCCTCACGTTGGCCATGACGAGAGCAGTGGAGGTGTAGATTCTTTCCAAGTTCAGTGTCGTCGTGTATGCCCTAAGCTTGCTGGACTCCCAGACAAAGGAGACGGAATGCAACTAATTGACGTCATCTTCGTCACTCACGACTGGTGATGTCATGTCTATGGTGAGTGTTGTCGCTACCTTTTCTTTGGTCTATCTGGCCAATCGATAGATGCAAGTTTCTGAAAATGGCAGGTAATAACGAATTACTAGGTTATTTTGATAAATTACACAAACATCAATCAACAAGAAACTGAAAATGTCAAGGATGATTTAAAATGAGTAATCCAAAAGGAAGTTTGAATAAAAGAGAATTGAACAATCACACTTTGCACTAGTTTTCTCAAAACTCAAATTATGCAATTCATCACACTTCATTGACTGAATGAAATATCTTATTTTCTAAAGAGGACACACAATCTATACAAAATTTGCTCTGGAGTTACATGCTTCCCAGACCAGAGGTAGTAATATGTTATATATATATCTGAACATTTATTGCATTTTCTATATAGTAATAATGGTACTAGTAATAGATTTTCATCAAATTGCTATATTCAATCTCTTACAGTTCGTATTGAGCCCATTTCTGGTGTCCCCCGCCGTGATGTTGCTGGAATATTGCTAAAAGCGGCGTAAAACCAAACTCAGTCAGTCAGTCGTATTGTTGAAGGCACAAGTATATTCACCCAGTAGTGACTGTATGTTTACACCATCTAGTCTTTCAAGACATGAATGTTTACGGATGTCAACGTCTTTATTATGTGAAAACACAATGTTTCGGAGTGAATGCTTACACCTGACGAAGGGGTAAGCATTCACCCTGAAACATGTTTTCACATAATAAAGGAGTTGACATCCATAAACTGTCTCTACACCATTAATTTGAAATTATTTACTATTTATAATGAAAGTCGCTACAGATAGGTCAAAATTACCTTCACATGTTCCTGCTGACCACCCTTGGTCATTCATTATACAGTCTCCAGACTCATCATCAGCTTTGCTGAAAAAAAATAAACAATAACACGTTACTTTTCTTTGCATTTCCCCATTCATTCATTCGAGTTTTAAATTTGCAGCGACATTTATACCAACAAGCAAACTACAGATTTATCACTTTAGATTATGCAATCAGTAAGTGAACGGCCTGACATAAACATCCTGATAAATGGAGTCGAGTTATCTCGTGTCACATAACCTTGGAGTAATTACGGTATTGTAAAATCAAGGGGTCAGTTTGACTGCAATTTCACACAGGTGTGAAGTTAAGATTTATTTGTTCCAATTTGAAATCATGATTAAGTTACCGGTTATTCAAATCAATTTGCAAATGTAACTTTAGTATGGTTCATTTTGTGAAAATGTATCTAGGGAAGCATAATAATAAAATATTCAAAGTGAAATTATGTCTATATTTCGTAGTACCATAAACACATACCTTCAGTAAGAGAGGGTGATCTTTTCCTCCAGGAGTAGTCGTGGCACATGTTTCCTCACAACAGCCTAAATGAATAAAACAAATCCGTTAATATATAATCTATTTGCTATATTTTTCAAAACTGTAGTATAGTTTTAGATAGACTTATTTTACTTCACCATCGTTTGAAAATAGTTCGAGCAAAACTGCTTATACAGTCATGGGGCTTTACGCAGTCGGCAAAATTCTCATAGACTGTCATGCTATGTTAGTGTAGCTGTGTAATTTTCATTAATTCAGTTTTCTATATTTGGTTGTCAAATTTTGCAGGTTGTTAGGAAATCATCTTGGTCACAGATACATAATTTTCCGCATTGTAGTTACATGAGCAACATATATATAACATTGCGTATTCTTTCCCCATAGACCGCCATGTTAAAAATTGCCATAACCATGACACGCACTGAATTGAAAATAAAACGGAAATTATGTCTTTGTAGCTGAGATGATTCATGACCCATGTGCAAAATATGAACAATATCAAACGGATATGAAATAAATTCAAGGCATATGTCTAGCTGCACCAAATTAACATGTAAGTCGAATAATGCATAGTGACGAATACCTATGGCCAGTGGCTGCAATTCGACAGATTAGCTTGTTTACCAATCCGGATTTCTGTGCGTAAAGTAAATAATAATTCATTAAATGTTATTTGACAACAAAATAACTTGGTCTTACCTGATAGGGTCGTGGTACTGCGAGTTTTTCGCAGCCATTTCCATCTTTCTTTTCCAGGTAGCGAATTCTCTCTTCCAGTGCTTTGAGGGAAACTGAGGCGGCTATGAAAATGGCGTCTCGCAAAGATTCACGGGAAAAACACTTTGTTGTTGTTATTTAATCTTAATCTAACATTACAGTTTGACAATATCTTTCCGCGTTATACAACAAAGTAAACATACACTATACACCTAAAATGTCAGCTGTGTGTTTTTATAATGATTTAGGTAGTCTCGCGTGGACGTGATCCGGTCGCCATTGCTTTATTTGTTTACATTGCCGACATCAAAGGGGACCGTGAAAGGTGGAAATGAGCAGATTGAATGTGAGTACCCAAAGTGACAACAGTGGGCTTGTATGGGCTTAAGGGTCTTTTCATCGCATTATGGGCACTAATTGCTCCTCCTCAGTGTCAAACATCAACATGTAGGCCTAGAGATAATTAACAGTGAATAAATCTGAAAACATATTCACGTTACTTTAAAAGTCTTGATCGAGCTTCATGAGTCCTACTCATGAGACTTGTTAGTGGCAAATAGGTGATTTTTCAAAACCCTGTCAGGAGTAGGCAATATACGAAATATTTCTGCTGGACGTAAAACTTTATCATGTAAGTAATTTACCTATTGAGCTCAAAACATGCAAGTGTATTAGACATGCTTATATCATGTTCATTCTTTTCAGTTCTACACCTAGATCTACGTATACTATTCCCATGTATTATAAGTTTACTTATTACTAGTTTATATGTAATGTCAGCTTAATATACCTGAGTGAGTGAGTTTGGTATTACGCCGCACTCAGCAATATTCCAGCTATATGGCGGTATTTATCCAATTATACCAGTTCATCTATGTTAGTGTAAACATATTTTATTCAAAACAAATTGAACCAGGATTGGTAAACAAGCCGCAATGGCTTATTTGAATACCTCTCCATTCCATTGATACACGAACAAAACAAATAATAAATATGTATGCAGCATGATAGGAAAGCAAGCAACTCATCTATTTTATCATTTTATAACCATTAAAACAATTATTACATATACTTTACACTCATAGCTTTGTGTAATAATTTGTGTAATCAATTATTAAACCTCTTAGCCTTACAATGCATTGACACAAGTCACGTATAACATTTCTAAAAGAATCATTTTTTCAATTTACAGATACGTATTGTGGATCCACTGACTTGTTGGAGATTGACAAGAGGCTTGGCTTGGTAATCATTTATAGTTACACCATACCAATATTTTTTATTCATCAGCATTTAGTCAAAAACAAGTAAACACGATACATAGAATAAAATTCTTTATCTTTGTGAAAAATATAATCACTCAAAATGTAACAGTGCGTGGATTCCAGTGTAATTATAAGTTGATATGTTTTTCAGTTCCAAGAAAAAGACCAGTTTTCTGTCCGCACTACCAGTCGTTTGTTTCAAGGAAACAAGGAATCCGTCTGGAATGGACGGCAGTTTCTCATCAGGTTAGTCGTCAAAGATACTTCACTTCATAGGTTTCACATAACGACTTAAGTTTGATCTGTCCCTTTGTTATCCATCATATATCAATAACGAATATATTTATTTATTGTATAGCAGATATGTAACTGTAACTGAAAGTGAATAAGTTGTGTTACACATTTTACAGTTTTTTAAATTAAAGTAAAGGTCACATTAAAAATAATATTTTATGTTATTATATTGCTGTGAATGTTTCCTTAGAGGGTTGATAAAACTAAGAAATACCCACGATTTTTCATTCGTGGGAAATGTTAGGTTTTGTATGCTTTTCTCAATTGAGTTGGTCATTTCAATTTGAAATGAATAAGATCACATATATAATCAGGTGTTACATTCAGTGTTTAAACATGATTCGTATCTATTTAAAATATGTATGTACCGTCTTACCTATGCTTAGATTTCAATTGGCGATTTCGTAGTAGATGTTACCTTGAATATGAGTACAGTAACAGTAATAAATATTACCACAATTTGCTTCAGAATACTGGGTTGGCTACTATTTTCTGGTACCAATCAATCAAATAAGTGACATGTCCAATGGAAGATACAATATACATGTATACTACAGATCTTTCCTTTGTGATTGTGAAAAAAATCTTTCGGTTACATCTACAAATTAGTCGTTCTAATTTTATAATTTCATTGTGATCAGATGTACCGCTGCATGTTTTTGAATATGTATACATGAGTTACTTTGGCAGTTTTTGTAGTTTTACTAAGCATTGTATGTATTGTATTTGCAGGATGATGCAGAGTCTGTGTGGGACTATGAGCATGGCAACGATGTTTGTGCCAGACATCAACCAGGACTCTTCATATTCACCCACAGATCTTAAGTAGAGCATACACCATCTGTTTGCAGTTGTGGACTGGTTCAAGCCTTGTTTTAATCAACTTGGTTATATTTCCTCTTTCTCTGTGTGGCAAAATAAATGTCTCATCTCAGGCTCTGCTTCATATGTACCAGATCAGAGGATGGCTGTCTGCTCAGTATGAGTGCAATAGAAGCTTCATGATTGTCAGCAAGTTGCCAAGTCTTTACTATTTGAGATTGTTAGTGTGTATATGTTAAGATACATTGAGGCAGCTTCAAATATTCATTTCATGTATATGGGCCCATGACCTTTCATACAATAAACATTTGAATTTGAAATCTTTTTAATAAATACCACAGCAAGTATGTTATGCCTGCACTAGTAGACATCATTTCATCATATGCATAAAATGTTGTAGGGTTTTGACATATTTGTATTTGCATATTCATACAGAAGTTGTGTTCTCCAATGCTGAAGATTCCCTCTTGATGTGGCTTCTCACGTACGTACGTACCTACCTACCTACCTACCTACCTACCTACCTACCTACCTACCTACCTACCTACCTACCTACATACATACATACATACATACATGCACGCACACAAAATCACTCACTCACTCACTCACATAGGTGATGCTGTGTTTCCGTACATAGCTAGAAATACTGAATGGTGTTTCACAAACATGTTTCGGATAAAGTTATATTTGCACACTGGACACAAGCCATGTACTCTAACTCTCTCATTGTGGGAAGGTGTTGTATTTCTATACATGTACAACTGTTAATCTACATGTACAATTGTTTGTATACATGTACAGCTCTTCGCCTAAAAACTGGCATGTAACCATAAACACTTAAACGGTACTTAAACACCTGAAGGTTGATCAACATACTAGGGACTACGGGAACGTACAGTACTGATGCGTCCTGCATGGACCCTAGCTGGATTCTGTATATAGAAATTATCTTGCAAATGTAACAGTAAGTAAATATTGTCCCCAATGGAACAGCACAAAGCTAAGTTTGCCATTTCATCTAAGCTGAAACCAACAGAAACCTACCGGAAACATACATTACCCAGTATCCAATAGGTTTCCGCAATAACGGAAACTAAGTCATTTTGCTATGAATGTTTCAGCGAACTGAAACTAAATGGAAACGCATAATGATAGTTTCAGTTGTAGAAACTTGACGGAAACCTAGATTTGTTAGTTTCAGTTTTGTAAACTATGCGGAAACTCGCATTGTCTGTTTCCGCATACGGAAACCTAGCGGAAACCTACATTACCCAGTATCCATTAGGTTTCCGCAAGAACGGAAACTAAGTTATTTTTGCACTCACGTTGATTGAAATAAATAGTTTCTACATGATGATGTGGCGATTCGTTTTTCCTCTGCGATTGTAACATGCAGCTACGCGCACATCGCCATCACCACTAGTCCTGTACAACTGAAAATAAATGCGTGAATAAATACCCTATATCTATAAAACAGAGTCGATAGGACAAAACATTTTAAACAGAAAAAATACCAAACAAATAATTTCATCACATGAATAATACAAACAAATTTGTTTGGTCCAGATCCACTCGAGGAGAGCTATCTTGATCTACATATTACTTATAATGTCGGTTATCCAGCTCAAGAATTAACAACACTACTCCCATGTGGAAGTGGATGATTTGAATCCAGGTCAGGAAATACGTTGATTCTTTTGCTTTGTTCATATGTTGGTAAAGTAAACGTAATTGACTTCCCTTGGTAATATTTCCACTATTGTGACTTTAGAGTAGCTTCCCTTCATAAATGCTGCGCAACATGGTAAACGTTAACCTAGATATCTAGGTCATATTACTTATCGTGATGTGTCGTGATGTACAGTAATTATTCACCCTTCAATCCGTGGATATGCTACAGAAACACTTGTGTAGCCCTTTCCCATTTCTCTGCGATTTCCCTGAACTACTGGACAGTTTCGTAATGTACCTTTCAAGGGATATTTGAAACCAGGAAGTATACATTGAGATTTGTCGCCATTATGCGATTGTGTCCTTGCCCCATTTAGCCTCGTTTTGGTACAGATATGAATATCCATGAGGCCTCATTAAGAATGGTCTATAAGCATAGTTATAATGAAAACGCAAGCTTGCAGCCATATCATGTCCTGATAAACCATGAAGGAAGCGAAAACTGCAGCATTGATTTTCATTTGTAAGATGTCATCTACTCTTACCCGTTAAATTTTACGAAATCGGAATAATATTATAATGTTTCGCTCGGTAACATTACACAACACCCCATAATACCTGGGCCCGTTCCTCAAAGCGATCGTGGCGCTACGACTGTCGCAACTTTGTATGAATAACGCGCAAGATTTGTTGAATTTGCTTCGTTTGAAAGCTCTGAAGATCAATAACATCACCGTAACTTTGCCAGGAGTATTTTCGTAGATGTAAGAAGCTATATTATTGGATAAAGATTGGTTTCCAATTACGCAATTTTTACCACAGTCTGCTATAAAGATCGAGCTTGTTCAAAATCAAGCATGTGACGTAAGGCAGCCATTCATATTACAGTAAATGATACTGTACGCTAACTTATAGATTTTGGTTAAAGTTTTTGGTCAAGTCGTGTTGTTCTGAGCGGTTTAAGCAGGAAATCGCCACCTATACTGAAAATATGGAACATCGTGGACGTGGTGTACTAAAGTGATGTCGGAAATAGAAAAAAACCAACTGATTTTTCGCATTTATATCTACAGTTTATGTAGTTAATATGTGAACGTGTGAAATATCTGTTAAACTAAGTTCGGCCTAACTACAGTCTCAGTGGTTGAGAGATAGGAAATGTAGACAAAGGACTTCACTGAGGAGAGATTAGTGCAGAAATAAGCGATACGTTTTTTTCGAAGTCCAAAGCGACTTAGTTGGAAGAGACCACGACTTTATGCAAATTAGTGTGCGATGATACTGTATTGCAAAGGACACTTTTTAAATGCCCATTCCAAAAATAAACCTATCTTTATTATAAACGATAGCTGACGTAAACAATAATAACTTTAATACTGAAACTATTAAGGATGTAGCTACCATGGAGTCTCACTATCACTATAAAAAGAAACAGGTAGGAGGGGTCATCTCAAACGTTGTGTCCGGACGGGTGTCACAGATGGTGATTGGGGTTGGGCTAGGGGGTTAGAGATATCAGCTGAGACAAGATAATCCTTTAGAGGAAATAGATTGGGGAACAAACGGCATGCCATAACAATTTCTAAATACTATCCAGTCCTGTCGATCATCGGATGCTCATGCCACCTATATATTGAGACATTTATTACCAAGGCTGATTTAAGCTTTTCTATGGGTATCATACTCTTTCACATATCTCCACATAAACTTTGTGAAAGGACACGTAAGATGTCAATCAATAGATGAGACATATTCAACACACATGAGAAAGCATACAATACCTTTGAGATGACCCCTTGTGCCCGTAGGTAGCACGTGCATTCCATGCCAGGTGAGTCGACGGTCCGCCGTCATACCTGGCTGAACGACCTAATTGCCATCTATAGTCTGATCTATTGCTTTCAGCAGCTTTTGGTATTTTTCTAAGTTTGTCCAATTTTACGAGTAAACCATTCTCTTCCCACAGAGGTTACTTGTCATATCTTCCTACGAACCTCTGTTCTAATACGGCCATATTTCCCGGTTCTCGTAAAATCCCCTAGCGGCAAAAGATCGCAACACGAATTATCTCCCTTCTTTCTATCCAATCAGAACACGTGTTACATCGACTTAGATTCAACTTGACTAACACAAGCAAATGTGAGGCCACAAATATCCCCCATCTGCCGGGGACTTGTGTTGATGTTACACATAAGACGTTTAATGGCTAGCTTGTCCGTTGTCAACGAGGGCGATGGAGACGCCACTTGTCCGCCATAACATGACTGAGTTCCGTCTAGAAGAAACGTTTGCGCATCGCGCAGGGGAAGAGGTTTAGTTTTCTCGAAGTATACGGAAATTACCGAGGCCTTGCGAATGATCACTTTTGAAACAACGTCGCTGATTGCACAACTAAATCTGATTGCCTCCAATCACGAGTCTTGAACGCTCACACCAACAGAGGTTACGTAGGAAGATATGACAGGAGTAACCTCTGTGGGAAGAGAATGCGAGTAAACATGCTTTTCTGGATATCCTATTACGCATCCCACTGAACGCCCGGTTAGGCCGATGTGGGTTATTTCGACATATGCTATTTGCAATTGTGTAAATTTTAGGGATACAGAGTAACAACCTAAACATTTTTTTTCCAATTCCGACTATGATAAATACGTCTCATGTCTCTCTCTCTCTCTCACACACACACACACAAAATAAAAAACGTGTCCGAGCGAAAAGATTGACATTACACGATCAATAATCTACTTACATTTACAGTTTCTGTATTTTTTTGTGCATGGGAAAATATGTATTTTGCCTTATCCTAACTCATACGTTATTGCTTTATCTCCCTTTCTTCCGCGATACAGAGGAAACCACTGTCCTTGTGTTCCCTAATGAAGTCTAAAAATAGCTCACCCTAAATGTGTCTCTCTCTCCTTCCTGTGCCAGCGTCCCACGTGATCACTGGGTGTGTCATTCTCTTCATTTTCGGTTGGGTGGATTCCTCTAGTCCTTAATACAAGCTACCACTCTTATATTTCGGCCTATATTTCAAAATCACTGCTTGTATATGTATCTTATATCCTTTTCACATCATTGTCATGTGTTATATTTATTGATTAGCGGCTAATTTATTGGATTTTTCTCATTGTTTTCAGAGCGGAGTTTACCTATGAGAGCGTGTTGTGTATGCAGATACAGGCTATCTGATTACGATCCACACCTTGCGTGCTCTTCATGCCATTCTTCTACCTGCAATCTTAGCTTCAGGTGTAAATTTTGTGCCCAATAATCTAATATCGAATTCGATAATTGTTTTTAAATTTGTTGAGCAAAAAAATGGACAAGAAAATGTGGGAAAGTATGAGATCGGTAGTTGACAGGTCTCCGAAACAACCTGAACGTGAGTTTCTTCCTTCACTTTCGCCTTGGGATGAAATTTTACCTTTGAATATTAATTCAGCTTCATTCCAGTCCTCTATGGAGACTCCCTAACGGGATTCTCAAGAGATAGTAGCTAACCCCAAGTCTCTTACGCAGTCGTCTCGTGCTTAGAGGAAGTACCCTTCTGGGGCAGGGTCCGATCTTCTTAAGCTGACGAAACTGAAGAAATCATCCCATAAGCTCAGTCCTCACCATGACCTCGGGAGTGAAACTCACTAAAGTTCCAGAACTCGTCGCACTGCTGAGATCCTTCAAGCTAGAAACAGCTACCAGGACAACCGGATAGACAATTTCACATCCCTGCGTTATCATCCTTTCTCGGATCGGACAATACTCAAGACTTGTCCTTATGCACAGTTTGAGCTTTGAGAATCTACCTGAAGAGAACTGCTGTGAGGAGAAGATTCAACAGACTCTTCATCCCGTTACCACCCGCTACATCTACCAAAGTCTCCTGAACTACTATCTCCTTCTGGCTGAAAGCAGCAGTCCTGAGGGTGAAGCAGCAGGACTGGATCCACCTAGAGCCTCCAATCCTCATGAAGTTAGAGTCATTGAGTCCACATTAGCTCTACACGGCAACTGCTCCATCTCGTCCATTATGGAAGACTGCTTCAGGAGATTGGATTCCATCTTCGCCATCCAATATCTTAGGGACATTGTCACGGAAGATGTATCCGGTATCCATCAGTTCCCATCCAGGCGCTAAATACACACCCATAATCAGGTAGACATCAGGTTACTTTTCCATAACCATCTTATAGTTTCAGTGTCTGAATATTGAAGAGTTCCAAGGGGGTGGATCGAACAGTATCAGAATCCAAATAGATGGCTGACCCACCACCTATTCGTTGGAGTCCAGCAATAACGTCAGGATAAGGAAAAATATGTAGTTTTTAGAGGTGCACCATATTACCGGTATATTGCAATACCCTTTTCAAACGCTACCTATTGCAATATTTTTTCTGAGAATGGGTATATTGGATAACAACATATAAACTCATTCAAAGAAATATTGGGACACTCATTTACTTTTTGATAAGTTAAGAACGCCTATTGAAATTAAAGCACAACTAATGTTATATGATATCATGTGATGTATGTGATGTATAGCAATAAAATTGAACCGAATGAAGAAGGGTCAGTTTGCAGATCAGTAGTGCGTGTGTCCACCTGTTTCTGATACACTCTGCACCTCCAGCCCTCATCGACCTCACTAATGTCCTCAGTGATGGCTGTGGTATTGCTTGCCACTCCTTGTCCAGAAATCTGAACAGCTGGTCAGCGGTCACTGGCGGAGGATGATTCTGACGGATACGCCTACCAAGGATGCCCAAGACATGCTCTATGGGAGCAAGGTCTGGAGAATATGCTGGCCACTGCTTCCTCACAACACCTCTTTCATTAAGGAAGTCTGTAACCACACGTGCCCGATGTGGCCTGGCGTTGTTGTCCTGGAACACCGATTGCGGTCCAATGGCGTTAAGTGACGGAATGACAAGTGGGCCAAGAATCTAATCTCTGTACCGTAAACCAGTCAGGTTGCCACGAATACGGTACAGAGGAGTCCTGTGATGAAGACTGAAGGTACCCCACATCATGATGGATACTCCACCAAACCCAGTCACGTTCACTAACGTTCACATTGTGAAAGCGTTCTCCTCGCCTTCTGAACACCCGTGCACGACCATCATGAAACTGCAAATTGTATTGGAACTCATTGGAAAACAACACCCTTGACCACTGTTGACGATTCCATCGCAAATGAGCCTGATACTATGCTTCCCATGCTGTTCTGTGACGAGGATGTAACGGTTGTCTGACAGATGGACATCTGTTATAGATGCCAGCGCGCACGTAAACGGTTACGAATGGTCTGGGAAAATGAAGTTGACATTCGTGGCATTCCTCAACTGCAGGTGAAGAGCATTTGGTGTGACGAATCTCTGCCACAGTGCTGATGTAATGACATAACGGTCATCAGCATATGCCGAATGGGGCCTTCCTTTACGTGGCTGGTCCTCCACCCACCTTGTCATCTGAAACCTTTCAAAAAGTCGATGAATCACAGAGGGGGATTGCTGAAGACGTCGAGCAATCATAACACCATCCTGAAGCCACCCAATCGTCCTTGCTCGATCAAATTCACTCAACAGTTGTTGCACTGCGCATTGACAAAATCATCAATGACACCGTTGGAAAGTGCCCAACTTCCTATACCCATCCACGCAAATGGTTTATCAGGATCAAGTGTTGCATGTGCATGGTTGAAATTGTGTTCTCTGTTCCCGTCCAGACTAAGGATTATGATCTCAACAGTGAAGATTTTGGGCAAATTTGGGTCCTTTTGTTATCCTGCAAAACATAATCAGTATGGCTGTCATCAACTGTTAAACTGCATTTGTGAATGCATCCGATGTTACTTAACTGATATTATTAAAGGTCACATGCAACCAAAAAATCAAACATAATTAAAACACAGTTATCACTTATTCATGACGTATAATATACATTGCTGGTTATGAAAAAACATATAAACAAAATTAAAAGTGTACAATCGCAAATCAAAAGTGCAATATTTTGTACTTGGGTTTACTTCCCAAGAAACGAAGCGGCCGGGATACCGAACCCAGTCAGAGCGGGTGGGTGTGCACTCAAGTGTAACGGCTGGCTCATTTGCAGATGCCCTCACGGCTCATTGTGTGTGTATATATAGAGATGTTGGGTTTTGTAAATACATGCTCATTTTTTGTGTATAACATGTTGCAATCAACAGACATCATAACATGTCATGTGTACAAATATCACACCTGCCTGTCTGTGTAATTACATAATGTGACAGAGACCGAACTCGGGCCATAAATTAATGCGTCTTGTTTATGGTGTATAGCCTGATTGGTGTTAAGTTCAAATTGCATGTGGTCAGTGATCGCAGTTGTGTATTGAATATTGTCATTAGCAGACAGGCAGGCAGACACACACACAGGTGTCAATAAAACAAGACATTGAGTTTTGTCTGTGACAACGACATATCTATATCACAGTTAGAAATTCTGATAACGCTAAATAATAACATTGCTTTAAGTATCGAACTGAGAAAGTGACTCGGTAAGAAGAACGTGTGGTGAAATAGACAAATGAAATTATATAAACAGTTAAATCGGTAATCTACTGTCATAACATATAAAAAGCTCACGCCTGTGAAATATCAACAAAAACATTAGAAAAATAGCTCACACCAAAGCCTTCACCGAGTATTCACCGGACAACCCGCTTCCAAGCTGCGTGAACCTATTTCACTGCGCATGTTCTATGAGCGCAGCCCAGCTGTTGAAACCACTTAAATTCCCCTAAGCACTGGGGGAAAATTAGTGAATCGTTTGAACTACGATTTCGCGCAGGTTTTTTCATCGCTTTATTTTTCAACGTTATAAGTTGAATTTGCATTTTTGATGATTTGTTTCGGTAAGTCCATATTGAAAGGTATCAGAATCTGTAAAGTTGTGTTTTACGTTGCATGTGACCTTTAAGGATAACAGCTATCGTATAATATTTGGACGCTACAATTCATTACTCCGTGAACACTACTAAAATGACAGGTGTTCCCATACTTCTTTGAATGAGTAAATGAAGTTTTTGTGATTACCTTTATGGTTTGAATTAAAATCTACACATACTTTTATTCACAACAAATGATTTTCTTCGTTATTCAATAACAAAAATGCATACTGCAATACTATAAATTATATCAAAAGGAAAATAGAATCCATGATCATGCAACCTAATTTTGAGATTGCTGTTATCAAAACCATAACATATATGCTCAGGTACTTATAATGTAGAAAATATGATTGACATGCACCATTAGTGCCACTCACTGTGTATCACTTAAGGTCCCAATATATCACAATATATTGCAATTCACTTTTTGGCCAATACACAGCCCTAGTAGTTTTTATGATAAAATTGATATTTTATACTTATCCTGCCTCATATACTATGGGCCCTCCCAACTGTCCCCTCTCATACTCTGTTTAGCCTTGGTCAACATAGTTGGGCGTTATAATGACGAGTTGACACAGAGCCAGTGATCACGTGGGACGCTGGCACGGGAAAGACGAGATGATGAGATGAAATTGGGTTTAATGTCGTGCTTGAGAATTTTTTGCTCATATGACTTGCATGTGTGTGTATGTGTATGTGTGGCTGCTTGTACTAGCCCAGACTTTTATAGTGCTAGCCCACTCAGAGACCATGCCTCAGTGAAGCATGAATACCCCACTCAGACACATTATACTGACTCCAAGCCGACCAGTCCTTGTTGTACCTATTAATGCCGAGCGCCAGACAGGGACCAACAATTACCATATTTTAACGTATTTTGGTATAACGTGATCGGGGATTGAACCCGCGACCTTCCGTTCTCCGGGTGGACGCTCTAACCACTACACCACAGACGCGGACCCGGCCGGGGAAAGAGAGAGACCCATTTGGGAACAATAGGACTGAGGTTTCCACTGTACCTCGAATGAAAGGGAGATAAAGCAATAACATAAGGATAAGTATAAAATATCAATTTTATCATGATAATTACATTAATTACATAAGAGAAAGAGAGAGGAAAGGGGGGGGGGGGGAGGGATGAGGAGTCATTTTTGCCCGTTTTCAATGGTCACTTTCTGCACACCCCTCCGGATCCGACTTTGATCTTAAAACGTTTCCAATGACTTCGCGTCAGATTGTTGTGTATTCCAAAAGAATCCTGTTCAAGATCTTCTTGTCTTGGGAGTTCTTCCTTGGGTATGAGGGCATATCTCCCACATTTACCATCATTCAATCTCAGCGTTTGTAGTATCATCTCAGGTGAAAGCTTTTGATAGACACACACATAGTTTCGTTTATCTGTAGCTGTCTTAACACCACTGTAAACGCGATGCTTTGATGCAGTAATCCTGATCTGCTTTTGATCTCCTAAAGGAAACCCAGGACCAAATATCAGTTCTTCCAAATTTTCAGTTTCCGCATACTCTGCAATCATCTTCTCTACCACTTTTTTCACCCATTTGTTGACTGGGAGTGTCGACGATGGTGCGTCACTATCACCCACAAAACTGTCTCCATCCTCCACAACATCTGTACGCCTTACACTCGACATTGAATGACTTGACGATGGGGTATCCTTATCTACATCCTCCTGATCCACCTCCATGAGTTCCTCCTGGACCTTTTGTTTTGGAACTGGGGGAAAGTCATTGATGTAGATGAAGTCATCTGTCTCAGAGTCCTCACTCCCAGCCTTCATTTTATCTGCTTTTTCTTTGATTGACTCGTAGGTGTGCCAGGACTTGGAATCATCTCCCTCAGGGAGCAGCTGAAACAAGATGTTGCATCAGTCCTATTTTCAAAACCAGAAAATATATTCGCGAGTTAGAACAATATCAGAATCTCAATCTCCAAAAGTGACATTCTGCTAGAAGGCAATGCTTTTTGGAAAGTGGTAAACAAAAAAATCATCAATAGTCATGCTTTTAGGAAGAACGAAATAGCAGTTACTTCAGGGACCTGATGTATGCCAGTATTTATCTCGGATTCCAAACGTCCTTTTGACAGGCTAATTGGGTGAAAAAATTTATCATGATATTATCAGAATTTGGTACATATTAATGCTACTTTTGTCTTAAATTTTGAGAAATTTGTAGGTGGGTGGATGTTTATCCATAGTGTAGCCTAACAGACTTCAAATGCCAAGATGGTGGGGAAAGCTAAAGGTGATTTTTTAAGACAAGTGAGGAAAAAGATCTAGAAAATGGGAAAACAGACAACAAATATATTCTCTAAAAAATTTCAAAACAGGATGAAAAGTGACGTTCATCCATGTACTTTGTTGGACATTTAAATTCTGCATACCTTGATCACAGGTTGATGCTGGTACAACTTGAAGAGGATTTTGGCAGCTGCCTTTGCTGAGGCTTCAAGATTGCTCTTCCCAGTGGCCTCTGCCAGCTTCTCACCTTGCAGGAACAACTCACACCTTAACAACACAAATTCAGCAGATAGTCAGCTTGGGGAGTGAAAGAAGTTTAAAGTGAAGTGCACAATCCAGGTTGTGACATCCTGAGTATCTCCAGCCTCATAGGACATGAGTGAGTGAGTTTAGTTTTGTGCTGAACTCAGCAATATTCCAGCTATATGGTGGCGGTCTTTAAATAATCGAGTCTGGACCAGACAATCCAGTGATAAACAGCATGAGCATCAATCTATGCAATTGGGATATGATGACATGTGTCAACCAAGTCAGGGAGCAGGATTCCCTCCCAGCCATCCCCATTCTTCACTAATTTTGGCAAAGAGATTTGGCCTTGAAAATTGAGGGAGTGACAAGTCACTAGATAGCTGGTGTGCATGCAAGAGAGGTGGTGCATTCGCGTGGGATGTTTTTACTGTTCTTGGGAACACAGACACAGAGGTTTCCGATGTGCCTCAGGCTGAAAGAGAGAGAAGCAAATAATAGGAGTCAGGAAAAGAAAAAATAGATATTCCTGACAACTAGTTCCAACGCAGATCTTTGGTTTCATAAAGCTGGATCAGTCTATAGGTATGTTCCAAACTGCCTTCCAGCATTTTCATCTTTTGAACATTTGTTTTGCCTGTATACAATGAAAACAATAATATACTTGGTTCGGAATCAAAGCTTTTAGAAGAAAACATACAGAAATAGGGCCACAATTTGCTGAAGCTAGCCTCACATATGAAGTAATGATATACAGAGACACTTCAACAATGTCAACTTTTTGATTTGCTGAGTTTAAGAAACACTTGCCCAAAGACATAAAGACAGTATGTTTGCAAAATGTCAAGAACATCTGTACTCAGGACTGTTATTGATGCCATATTCTAAAGGTCATTATACTGACACAAAGTGTAAGCCTAGTAGTTTGAAAGATTAAGATCTTAAAACGTGTCACATCATAATATTTGAGTTATTACATACTTTTAAAACCACACACACACACACACACACACACACATATATATATATAATCAATTCATATTGATTTGAACAAGATAAGGGGTCTCTGTAAGAAAGACCCAACATCGGATACATGTTAAATTTGAGCCTCATTAGTTTAGCAGTACCAGAGGATGAGTCAAAGGGTCATGCACCTAGTAAATATTTTTGTCCCAAAAGAAACTTTATTGCTGACAGTTCCAGCCTTGCTTTAACTGCTGAAACAATGCTTGGTTTCACTGTATTATCATGATTTCACAACACGGTCTACTTACTTCAGAACATTGCCTTCAGTTGTGCCCTTTCCAAACATTGTTACAAAGCTTTTGGTTGCAGTGTGCAGAAGTATTTCGTATGCCTTGTTCAACCTATCTGATGAAAACATGTCCTGTTCCATGACAGGCATGCCTTCCCAATCCCTCGGGAACTTTGTGTAGTCAGGGTTTGTCTTAAACAGCATTTTTTTTTTCAATTGCTGAATTTTCTCACAGTTTGACCAGAAAAATGTCTTAGTCATTTTCCCTTCCCAAAATTCACAAACTTGTGCCACATCATGCACATCTTTAGTCGTTATCCGTTTGAAGCTGTTGAAGATGAGGTCAGATGAACTGTTGCAAAGCACTCTTACTGCTTCCTCATTGGCCCGCTTCACTGCATCAGCATATTTGTAGCCTTCACCACTGCAGATGTAGATGCAGTCAATGTAAAGATCACATTCAGCAAACTGCTCAGCGCCTCTTGTTCTTTTTTTGAAAAGGCAAGTCAGGAGGAGATGGTTATTTTGGGAAGTAATCTGGAGTGTGTTGCTTGGGGGCTGTTTGGAGGCTACAATATTCTTCACCTCATTGATCATTCTACCCAGCTTCTGCTCCGTCTGATGGTCTGGAAGACTGACATGTCGGTGTGACAGAACGTCATGTGCCGAGAGGTTGGTATAGTCATCATCAGCTGGGACACCCTCCAGAACAACAGACATTGGACTGTTCCTGAGAAATTCAACTCCTTTGGCGTATGTTTTGTACCTAACACGTTTATGCTCTCTCTCAACTGCTGTAGCGATCAGATGTCCGTCAAGCATAAGAAGGGCTTTAATAAGACAGAAATTCCCCAAAGCTCAATTGATTCTTCTTTGTATACCAGATGAAAGACAAAGTTTGCAGATATATTTGCAATATTCAATTCGTTCATTGGTGTGTCAGCTCTTTTATTAAAATTGTTCAGACAATGGATCAACTTAACCAGTCTTTCACGAAGCGTACGAGGTGTTGTGGGTGCAGCAGCAACAACCAATTTTTCAGCCTTTTTTATCTCTTCGTCAACAAGCAATTTCATCCTCAATTTCTCAATCCCTTCATCCTCCAATTTCAATATTTCAGACACAGGATTAGTCATTAGGACTGCCACGGCTTTCTCATAACATGCATGTTTTACTTCCTTTGTTGATATACCCACACTCCTGGCAAGGAAGACATTATTAACCTGTAAGCTTCCAGTATGTTTGATTTTTTCCCCTATTTTCCCTAGGGAATCCTGTTTGTAATCACTCTTCAATTTACACTTAGCCAGGCAATTGTATGTGGTATCAATGTCATTGAAATATTCACGGGATGCCTTGGAGCTCCTGATAGCAGCAATAAGTCTCTCCAGCTTCGACTCAAATGTTTCACGAGGCGTAAGAGGTGGTGTGGGTGCAGCAGCAACAACCAATTTTTTAGCCTTTTTATTCTCTTCGTCAACAAGCAATTTCATCCTCAATTTCTCAATCCCTTCATCCTCCAATTTCAAAATTTCAGACACAGGATTAGTCATTAGGACTGCCATGGCCTTCTCATAACATGCATGTTTCACTGTCTTCTCTGATATACCCACACTCCTTGCAAGGAAGACATTATTAACCTGTAAGCTTCCAGTAAATGTGATATTTCTCCCTATAGTCCCAAGCTCATGAATTTTGTAATCTCTCTTCAAGTTACACTTAGCCAGGCAAGTGTGTATGGTAGCAATGTCACTGAAATATTTAAACGATGCCTTGGAGCTCCTGATAGCAGCAATAAGTCTCTCCAGCATCGACTCAAATGTTTCTGGTGCTGATGGTAAACCTGTAATGAAAACATGAGTTGGTACAATCAATGGTACAGTGAGAATATGTTCAAGGAATGCATGCGTGTCAACTTACTATTACTAGTCCAGACTAACGCCGGCTTTATATTGTTGCCCACTGTGATACCATTAACACTTTTAACATTGAGGTGAGGTGAAATTGGGTTTAACGTCGCCCTTGAGAATATTTCGCTCATATGACGACGTGCATACATGTGTATGTTTATGTGCGGCTGCTTGTACTAGTCCAGACTTAAGCTGGTTTTATGGTGCTAGCCCAGAGATACCATGCCGCATTGAAGCATGAATACCCCACTCAGACACATTATACTGACTCCTAGACGACCAGTTCTTGCTGTACCCAGTAATGCCGAGTGCCAGGCAGGGACCAACAATTACCATATTTTAACGTCTTTTGGTATGACGTGGTCGGGGATGGAACTCGCGACCTTTCGCTCTCCGGGCGGACGCTGTAACCACTACACCACGGAGGCGGTCCTTTTAACATTGATACCCGTGTTAAATGCACAGTACCAACTCATAGCCACCTAGTCCTCGTCTACTCTTTTTAACTGAATATGCAGTGTTTCCTTTATCCGGTATATACCGGACTTGGACCGGTACAAAGTTAGAATGTCCGGTAATTTCAAAGGCTGTTGGTCGTCATATCCGACAAATTTTAAAATAAATTTTCTAATTACCTCGGTCAATTTTATTTCCCTATAAAAAAAGAATACGTTTTCACAATCATGGCAGTGTCATATTTTTACATTTTATTTATTTGTGTAAATACGGTATCATCTTTAAACAGTTTGAATGTGGTTGTTTTATGGGATTACGTTTTTATTAGAGTAAGTTTGGTATTTGTCCCCAGCTTGATTACCCAAGCTGGACCTTGGTCCTATTGTATCATTGTGGGAGAACAGGGTGTTCTTTTTTTCTGGTTCTTCACTCAGAGGGCAAGCTATTCCTCGATCTCTGATTGGTCACTTTAATCTTGTCTGGTTTTTTCTTTACTAACATCAGCACATTTATTCAGTCTACCACATGCAGCTGCACAAGAAATGCATCTTTCAGAAAACAGATTTCTTGACATTTTGACAGACAGTTTCCTTCAGCTGTACATCTGTTCAGGGTTAGTTAACTTAATTCTGAACATATTATATCGGATGTAATATTTGTTAAGCATAGTTATATCATAAACATTATTCTTGCTTAGGTTATCAATTGTTAATGTGAAGGTATGAATGTGTTTTAAGAATAGTCTAAGTCAAATAATGTGTGTTTATTATAGGCATGATTTTCATGTTTACTGCATCAGGATTATCATGACAAGTTCATAAATAATATTGTAACATTTTATGAGGTCAGGTAATGTCTGTGCCACATGAGATACCATATTATTTTATTAACTGTTTATTGTAAATATTTGTAAGAAAATCACAATACTGATAATGTTGTGCTAAAGAAATTTTATAAAATTGTCCAAAGAATCATTACAACAAACAAGGATTTATTTAACTATAAACTGACACAATCCGCTTCTTGTACATTCTGTAAGGTTAAAATGGAATCAATTATCCACGTATTTTGTGAATGTGTACATGTGAAAACGTTGTGGCAGCAACTAAAAGCCTGGATTGAACAAGAAACAGGCACAAAATTAACTCTGGATGCAAAACATATCATCTTTGGATATAAAGAAAAAAGAAATGATGTACTAAACCTTATTATCATCGCAACAAAATACTATATACATGCAAAGAGATGTTTCAATTCGCATCCACAGATTGCTGGATTAAAACATTATCTACACAACTTGTATGAAATTGACAAATGTACTGCCTTTTCGCACTGCAACTATGGTAAATTCTTCACCTTTTGGTCATCTTGCCGTAACCTCTTCACATAAATTGCAACAACAAATGTATTCTTATAGCCTACGGATTATCTACCACCCATGTCCTTGTTTTATAATATTTACATGTACCACAAATGCATAAATTATCTACCCATTATAAAGAAATAAAGTGATAAAAAATAATAATGATAATATTGTAACATTTTATGAGGTCAGGTAATGTCTGTGCCACATGAGATACCATATTATTTTATTAACTGTTTATTGTAAATATTTGTAAGAATATCACAATACTGATAATGTTGTGCTGTAAGGTGTGTGTGTGTGTGTGTGTGTGTATTTATTTATTATGTAGGTTTGTATTATAGAGTGATATATGTTTTATTATAGTAGAATAGGTTAGCATAATATACTTAATGGTGTGTTATATTACTTATAGATGAAGTGGGACACTTTTTATGGATAGACAACTTCTTTGTTGCAGTACTGCAACAAAGAAGTTGTCTATCCATAAAAAGTGTTCCACTTCATCATACCAGCTTCTAAATGCCACTTAAGGAAGTAATACATATAGATGGGATATGCTGATTAATCATGTAAGGTAGACAATGCTCACTGTCACCTGTACCATATATTTAGTAGGTATTTTACCCTTTTAATGTGTTTATATTTCATGGATATTATTCCCACAAATATGTGTAGAGTGATATATCTGTTCCCTATCATGATTGATATTGTGAATATTTGCTGCTAATATTTATTTCATGTCTTAGTACAATATAAATAACCCTTTTTGGTGAACTGCATTTGTTTATTACTTATGTCTTCTTGGAATCGATGCAGTTAAGTTATAGGTATCACATGAGTTTATTGTGACAGGTATATGACCATTATCAGTAATTGGAACTTTTATGTGTAATCTGCTACTGTAGTTCAGTTGTGATATGACTGTTTTATTGATTGTTTATATGCAGACCTTTAGCATGTAATAACGATAAGATGAGGCTGATGAGGATGTCCTTGGCGTGGTATGTATACCAAATGAAAGACTACACAACGCAGATGTGTGGATGACAATGAGTGCGGTGTGAATGGCGCCGACGGGACCGGATATATATTTAAGTAATTTGCAGCCCTCCGCCGTGTAAAACCAGACAGGCAAAGCATAGGGAAGTTTGTACTTCCTCCTGCGGAGACAGCAGGCAGCAAAAGCAGGCTGGTAAGGCATTGTAAACTTTGTACTTCCTCCTGCGGAGACAGCAGACAGGAAAAGCAGGCTGATAAGGCATATGAAACTTTTGTACTTCCTCTGCGGAGACAGCAAGCAGGAAGGTTTGGGCTGCCACTGTAAAAGCAGAAGCCAAATATCCCCTTTTATAAAGCCGATTCAGTGTCTAGTCCCGTTGGCACCATGACCACAGCACCTGTTTATTAAGAAGGAGGCAATACACAAAGGTTATGGTCCAGGTTATGCCTACTGTGAACTGTACAGGGAAGACTTAATATAAGTCATGCATTTAACGACCTCAGCGCCCAGCACCCCCTGGATATTAGCTGTAGAAGGAAAGGGTGGGTGGGTGGGAAATTATTTGAGATGAAGCAAGATGGTGAACCTGACAGGAGAGCATGCAGAATAGAAAGGAAACAGACGTGACGTATGACTGCGGATGTGACATCACTCTGGAAGTGACGTAGCTGCTATTATGGAATGCGGAAATAATACACTGCCATGTGCGTTGCTACACTGGATACTTATCATAAGCTAAGTGTATGAAGCTATGCGAAGGATGCTGCCTATCACCGATTTAGCCAAATAACCCGCTGTATTACCTGAAGGTTGAGACAGCCGTTTTAACGAAATACACGGCATACCATGTTAGCTGCAATGCCGCAACGAAGGTGATTAGAAATGACACAATTCGAATTGAAGTAACGTTACATACCCGAGTGTATTTCAAGTGTTAGAACTGTGCGAATGCCTTGTAAATGCTGCCTATAAACCCGGTAAGCGAAACAATGCTAAATGTAGTGTTGGGAATCGGAAACCAAATCCACTATCGATTATCGAGGATTGTGGTGAACGATTATCCATAAAAATCGAAGTATGTACATTTTTAATGTTATCACCAATTTCAAGGGTTTTCTACCAGGTTTTTTCTAATGTATGTTGTTTATAACTAATACTGTCAGGCAATGAAATACACACATGCAAGAAAGACACTGGAATTGTAATTAAACAATAAATGTGGTTAAAATGTTACAATACGCATAGCATTACGCTGTTGAGTGCATGTTTGTTCGTATATATTTGTCAAATTTTATTTTTACTTTACTTCATTCAAGTGTTATACTAAAACAACAAAATTCTGCTTAATTGAAAATGTTTTTTACAATCCATAATCAATTTTAATCCTTCTTTCGATCGATTTTCGATCATCGGAACACCACTAGCTAAATGTCATTATTATTATGGTACAGGGTGAAAACGAAACAAAATATATATTGTAGAGCAATAAACTTGTGGTTGAAGTCACAGCTCACACCCAAGCAGGTGTTGGTTTCACTCAAGAGCACCACCCCTTACCCTGCTACACAATGACATCGAGGTGTTGTCAAACAAAAAATAGCAGTAATGGAAAAACCCAGGCTAAAAATAGCGGCACTGACACATTGTGGTACCCTCTACATTTCTGATTGTTTTTAGGGTGCGTTTCGCGAAATAATGGTAAATGTCATTACATGCAGACCTTTAGCTTGTAATAACGATAAGATGAGGCTGATGAGGATGGCCTTGGTGTGGTATGTATACCAGATGAAAGACTACACAATGCAGATGTGTGGATGACAACGAGCGCGGTGTGGATGGCACCGACGGGACTGAATATATATTTTAGCTATTTGCAGCCCTCTGGTTTGTAAAAGCATAGGGAAGTTTGTACTTCCTCCTGCGGAGACAGCAGGCAGCAAAAGCAGGCTGGTAAGGCATTGTAAACTTTGTACTTCCTCCTGCGGAGACAGCAGGCAGGAAAAGCAGGCTGATAAGGCATATGAAACTTTTGTACTTCCTCCCGCGGAGACAGCAAGCAGGAAGGTTTGGGCTGCCACTGTAAAAGCAGAAGCCAAGTATCCCCTTTTTTAAGCCGATTTGGTGTTTAGTCCCGTCGGCACCATGACCACCCCTGGATATTGCGCTGTAGAAGGAAAGGGTGGGTGGGTGGGAAATTATTTGAGATGAAGCAAGATGGTGAACCTGACAGGAGAGCATGCAGAATAGAAAGGAAACAGGCGTGGCGTATGACTGCGGATGTGACATCACTCTGGAAGTGGCGTAGCTGCTATTATGGAATGCGAGGAAATAATACACTGCCATGTCGCTAAGCTACACTGGATACTTATCATAAGCTAAGTGTATGAAGCTATCACGAAGGATGCTGCCTATCACCGATTTAGCCAAAATAACCCGCTGTATTACCTGAAGGTTGAGACAGCCGTTTTAACGAAATACACGGCATACCATGTTAGCTGCAATGCCTCAACGAAGGTGATTAGAAATGACACAATTCGAATTGAAGTAACGTTACATACCCGAGTGTATTTCAAGTGTTAGAACTGTGCGAATGCCTTGTAAATGCTGCCTATAAACCCGGTAAGCGAAACAATGCTAAATGTAGTGTTGGGAATCGGAAACCAAATCCACTATCGATTATCGAGGATTGTGGTGAACGATTATCCATAAAAATCGAAGTATGTACATTTTTAATGTTATCACCAATTTCAAGGGTTTTCCCCAAGGTTTTTTCTAATGTATGTTGTTTATAACTAATACTGTCAGGCAATGAAATACACACATGCAAGAAAGACACTGGAATTGTAATTAAACAATAAATGTGGTTAAAATGTTACAATACGCATAGCATTACGCTGTTGAGTGCATGTTTGTTCGTATATATTTGTCAAATTTTATTTTTACTTTACTTCATTCAAGTGTTATACTAAAACAACAAAATTCTGCTTAATTGAAAATGTTTTTACAATCCATAATCAATTTTAATCCTTCTTTTCGATCGATTTTTCGATCATCGAACACCACTAGCTAAATGTCATTATTATTATGGTACAGGGTGAAAAGCGAAACAAAATATATATTGTAGAGCAATAAACTTGTGGTTGAAGTCACAGCTCACACCCAAGCAGGTGTTGGTTTCACTCAAGAGCACCACCCCTTACCCTGCTACACAATGACATCGAGGTGTTGTCAAACAAAAATAGCAGTAATGGAAAAGCCCAGGCTAAAAATAGCGGCACTGACACATTGTGGTACCCTCTACATTTCTGATTGTTTTTAGGGTGCGTTTCGCGAAATAATGGTAAATGTCATTACATGCAGACCTTTAGCTTGTAATAACGATAAGATGAGGCTGATGAGGATGGCCTTGGTGTGGTATGTATACCAGATGAAAGACTACACAATGCAGATGTGTGGATGACAACGAGCGCGGTGTGGATGGCACCGACGGGACTGAATATATATTTTAGCTATTTGCAGCCCTCTGGTTTGTAAAAGCATAGGGAAGTTTGTACTTCCTCCTGCGGAGACAGCAGGCAGCAAAAGCAGGCTGGTAAGGCATTGTAAACTTTGTACTTCCTCCTGCGGAGACAGCAGGCAGGAAAAGCAGGCTGATAAGGCATATGAAACTTTTGTACTTCCTCCCGCGGAGACAGCAAGCAGGAAGGTTTGGGCTGCCACTGTAAAAGCAGAAGCCAAGTATCCCCTTTTTTAAGCCGATTTGGTGTTTAGTCCCGTCGGCACCATGCCCACTGCCGGACAGCGTGCGGGGCTGCCATCCACGAATTAAAGAGTTACAGAGGGAGTTGGGGAGAGGATGCGGAAGAGGTTTTACTGCTTTAATGTTGCCAGAATGGCCTGATGTTGGGCGTCCATGCCTGGCTTAGATAGGTGGACCCCGTCCAGATACTGGGAGGGGTCAGGTGTGTATGACACCACCCTGCCACCCAGCTGCTCCCTCACGACATTGCTGATGCGTCGATTGAGCTTCTTTCTCTTCAGCTCGACGGCGCGGATATCAATAGCTCCGTGCCACTCAAGCTGAGGTAGCATCTTTGACCAGATGATCGTGGCAGCTGGGCAGCACTGGCGAATGTATAGCAAGTCCTGATACATATCGTCGTAGAAGGCCTTGGCAGGGACCTCACACAGGTCATTGGATCCAAGGTGAATCAAAAGAAACGACCTGCATGGGCCACACGCCCTTATTAGCCCGTCCACCCTGCTGCGCAGGTCTGACCACTTGAAGCTCTCCCATGCCGACCAGATGACTCCCCCAGCGAGGCCCAGATTACTTTGCTGTGGCCCGAGGTGTTGTTGTAGCCTCGCCATATAACTGGAGCCAATCACCCACGATGGTCCTGCAACCCATAATTATTCAAATTAAATTTGTGTGCTTAGTCGGGGATATGGATATACTCCCGGTAAGTATTAGATCTCCAGCAACCAAATTCCTGAATCTGAACTGCCCGGAATTCCTTGCAACGCTGCTGTGGTTGCAGCCCCTATTCGAAATGAATGAGAAGAGTAAATATTAATATTGATGGGTTGATTTACTGCCACTAGCGTCTTCCTGAGCATTGCCTGAAACTGAAATCTTGTAAAAGGAGCCGAGTTAGTATGAATAAAGAAATACCCGTCTGTACGCGGTCGCACAGCCAAAAATCGCGTCAGAGCTTGGACGGGGGCACAGTATGGACTGAGGGACTGCCTGAATGGCGATGCGTGTGCCGCAGCCTTGTTGGTCTGTTTTGGAGGCCCGTAGGACCACCTCCACTTAGGATTGGTCGCTAGCAAAAGACATGTCATTCAGCAACACCGCCCGCTGTGACAAGTAGCTGATTGAACCAGCGACTACCTCACTTACCCTGAAAAACCCTAAAAATGTTAGCAGGTATGTCGCTGAAAACAGAGAAGCTTCACATGAAGACCTACATACAGTGGGGAAGAGTTGCACAATTGAGAGTAATGGGCTTGAGAGTAATAGGCTGACGTGTGTCTGGCTGCATCGATCTCCTGGCCATCCCTGCAATGGCTTTCTGCACTAGAAAGACATGCACTGCAAGGAATTGAGCTTATGAATGGAGGATAATGCTGAAATGTAAGAACAGGCCGTGCTGGGAGACCTACCTGATAATGAGAGATAAGCTATAAAATGGAGCATATGATCTAAAGGTACAGGCCATATGTCAGACAGGGAGTACACCGCCCGAAATAGACACAGAGACTGAACCGTCGACTCATAAGTCCTCCAAGTGTTGGCTGCCATCGAGTTTGCTACTAGGCTGTTTGCTTCCGCTGTTAGATGAGCCAGATATCTGCTGGGATTCCAGAGGCCTGTTGATCCGCCTGTGGGGCTGCTGCTTGAAACCGTGACCACTGAAATCTCGAAAGAGTGCCTGCTATTTTGTTGGCCTGGGTAGGTATATACCGTGCTTTGAAGTGTATGTTGTTTTGCAAGCATATGAGTACCATTCGTCTGAGCAGTTTCATAACCCTTTCCCCTTTGGCGGTGTGCCTATTGATAATACTCACCACGGCCTGGTTGTCACAGAACATAGTACCCTTTTGTTGGCCAGGCTGCTGCCCCAGATGCGCAATGCCACGACTACAGGAAAGAGCTCCAAACAATTAATGTCCTTCACCCATCCTTGTTGTATCCATAGGTCTGGCCACCTGACATTGGCCCAATGACCTTGGAAATATGCGCCCCAACCCTGGGCACCAGCTGCGTCTGTATAAAGCTGAAGCATTGGGTTGGTAACCCAACCCTGTTCCAAGAACAGTTCCAAGTTGTGCCGTTATGCCTGGCAAGGAAGTGAAGCCACAGGTTTAGGTCTTGAGACATACCCACTGATACTTGTATCCTGTGGTGCGGCTTGCATGCCCCTCTTTGTGCGTCAATGAGACGCCGGAAGAATGGACCACCCATTGGAATTGCCATGCATACAAAGTTTAGCTTGCCCACTATTGATTGCAGCGTATGCAGTGTGACTTTCTTGGATGGTGCCTCTACCAGCTGCGACCAGCTGATGGACCAGTTGTGCTATCTTGTCCTGAGGTATCCCGATTTCACCCCAAGCCTTGTCTATGGTGAGGCCCATAAATGTAAGACAAGTTGTAGGTTGTACTGTCTTCTGGTGAGCGATAGGGACGCCCAGATTATCAGCAAGTTGCAAAGAGGTGTTAAGCATGTTGGAGCAGTTGCTGCCAGGATAAAATCATCAAGGTAATGAGCGATGTCCTGGCTGCGTGTAGTGGCCTTGATGGCCCATTCAATGAAAGTGCTGAATGACTCAAATAGGGCACAAGAAATAGAACACCCGAAGGGAAGACATTTATCAATGTAAAATTTTCCCGGCAACTTAATGCCAAGTAGCTGAAATTCCGATGGTACCACAGGCAGGAGACGAAAAGCTGATTTGACGTCAAATTTTGACATGCATGCACCCCTGCCCAAACTTTGGTCAAAATTGGTATACTGCACTGTACATGCTTCTTGTGGCATAAAATCATTGTCTGATGAGCCTTGAGGATGTGATAGATGATGGATGAGGCGGAAGGCAGCCTTACCATGAACTGATGAATCGGCTGTCTTAGGCACCAAGCCGATAGGGGAAACTATAAGCGAGTGCACTGGTCTGTGCGAAAATGGGCCCGCTATGCGACCCAACTGGATTTCTTTTTGTAGCTTTTGTTCCACTATTAGTGGCTGTTCCCTGGCAGATTTAAGGTTGACAGCGTCCCGAGTGACCCGTGGCCCTGCATAGTTTAAACTAAAACAATTACTGAAACCCTGCTGCAGTAACTGAGCAGCTGCTGGGATGCACAACTTATAATGTCTCAGCCACTGTTCCAAGCAAACGATGTTAATAGGACTTGGGCCGTGTGAAATAGCTCTGCCTGGCAGAGTAGACTGTCGCTTGAGAGTTTGTGTGGGGACTGTGTTCCTTTTGCCAAGAAAACAAGACGTGGCGCCATGTCTGCCGATGTTACATGCCGAGTACCTGTCTGCATAACGGCACGTCTAACCCCTGTCACAGGCGCCATGATTAAAGTTCCTACATACCTCACAAGACGTGCGCTGCTGGGTGTAGTTGGAGGATATGGCTGGGTAGGAAAATGCTTGCTGTTTGTGGCTGGGGAGCATTAACTGCAGCCACAGCTGTCAGTCGATGGCACCCCATGACCGAGATGGATTCCTCTCCATTTTTTGCCGAAACAGGACATCGTACTGAGACCAGCAGTCACCACCAAACCGTGCGGCGGCCCTAGGGCTGGGACGATTCACCGCGATACATTTAAGTTTGATACAGCTATCGTATCGTCGACTGGTGTATCGATACAAATGGATACACGACTTTTTTTCAAAACAGTATTATCTTAAACATGATAAAGTACATATTTAGATAAAAATACACAAGTATGATGGGGTTACTTGATTATTTATTACAATAATGTTATTGTTATGCACAAATACCTTGTAATAAATGATTTTAAATCTTAATACTGTGTCATTCTCTCAAGGTGTATGTATCGTGATACGTATCGTATCGCAGGTAAAATATCGCGATATGTATCGTATCATAGTGTATCGTCCCAGCCCTTGGTGGCACCGCGGATCGTCTCCATGTACGAGAGCATTTGTTGGATCTTATTTACATCCGCCTGACGCTCTATTACAACGCTGATGTATATCAAGAAAGCAGATGTCCAAGACCCAATGTTTAACTGACGGACAGACTGCTGCTTGGTTTAAAAGACCACCTGTCCTGAAGTGTCAAGCTCCATTGTGAAATTGGAACTCTCCTGTGCTGCCTGGTTCTATGATGGCAATAGGGACCTCATGTCTATAAATACACTGCCATGTGCGTTGCTACACTGGATACTTATCATAAGCTCAGTGTATGAAGCTATGCTAAGGAATTGTAAATGCTGCCCATCACCAATTTAGCAAAATATCCCGCCATATTACCTGAAGGTTGAGACAGATGTTTTAACGAAATACACGACATACCACGTTAGCTGCAATGCCGCAACGAAGGTGATTAGAAATGAAGTTAAACGTTACATACCCGAGTGTCTTTCACTCGCCAGGGAAGTGTGCGAATGCCTTGTACATGCTGCCTATAAACCCGGTAGGCGAAATAATGCTAAATGTAGTGTTGGGAATCGGAAACCAAATCCACTATCGATTATCGGAGGATTGTGGTGAACAATTATTGATTATAATCGAAGTATGTACATTTTTGATGATATCACCAATTTCAAGGGTTTCCCCCCAGGTTTTTTCTAATGTATGTTGTTTAAACTAATACTGTCAGGCAATGAAATACACGCATGCAAGAAAGACACTGGAATTGTAATTAAACAATAAAAGTGGTTAAAATGTTACAATGCGCTTAGCTTTATGCTGTTTAGTGCATGTTTGTTCGTGAATATTTGTTAAATTTAATTTTTACTTTACTTCATTCAAGTGTTATACTAAAACAACAAAATTCTGCTTAATTGAAAATATGTTTTTTACAATTGATAATCAATTTAATCCTTCTTTCAATCGGTTTTCGATTATTTTCGATCATCGGAACACCACTAGCTAAATGTCATTTTTATTATGGTACAGGGTGAAAACGAAACAAAATATAAAATATACATTGTAGAGCAATAAACTTGTGCTTGAAGTCACAGCTCACACCCCAGCAGGTTTTGGTTTTCATTCAAGAGCACCACCCTTTACCCTGCTACACAATGACATCGAGGTGTTGTCAAACAAAAAATAGCCGTTTTGGAAAAACCCAGGCTAAAAATAGCGGCATTGACACATTGAGGTACCCTCTACATTTCTGATTGTTTTTAGGGTGCAAGGTCTCAATGAAAAGCATGATCACTTGACCGGTAAACTTTACAAATGATCGATATTTGAAATGCAAGCCAGTCAATATGTCCAGCTGTTAAAAATGCCAGTGGAAACACTGATATGGGACCAGCTGTTCCACTCATAGGCCCCCACTGCGGGTCAGAAACTCGATGAACTAAGCCCCGGTTTAGTATCCACACCCTCTACTACATAATATGTAAAGGTTCATCACAGAAATACAGTGACATGATCGAAAAACGGACAATTACGGACACGCCAATGAATATATTGTATTTTAAAGGTCTCACAAGTATCAAAAGCTTTTTGTCCATATTTCCGATGTGTGCAGGGGGCATATACATGTGCTTTGCTGACGACCTAGTTTTGCATACTTCCAGCACAGCAACTCGGCCTTTGGCGACTTGATAAAAACCAAAAATGCATCCCCACGGGAAGCATGTGTATATGCCTCCTACGCACATCAAAGATATGTACAAAAGCTTTTGATACTTGTGAGACCTTTAAAAATATGATATATCGATTGATGTGTGCGTAATTGTCCGGTTTTCGATAATGTCACTTTTTTTGTGTGATGAACCTTTACATATTATATAGTAGGGGTGTGGATACTAAACCGGGGCCTAGTTTATCAATTTTCTGACCCGCAGTGGGGGCCTATGATTCCACTGATGGGAAGAGACTTACCCTGATCTGGAATACCTAAGTCCAAACTCAGTGAAGAGACTGTTTTTCTATTGGTTGAATACTGGACTGCGGTCTTCTTGGAGTTTCTGTTTGCTGATAGCTGCTGGCTCTAGGTTCAATACTGGACTGCGGTCTTCTCAGTGTTTCAGTTTGCTGATAGCTGCTGGGTGTTGGTTGAATACCGGACTGCGGTCTTCTCAGTGTTTCAGTTTGCTGATAGCTGCTGGGTCTAGGTTCAATACTGGACTGCGGTCTTCTCAGTGTTTCAGTTTGCTGATAGCTGCTGGGTCTAGGTTGAATACTGGGGTCTGGTTGAGTACCGGACTCGCGGTCTTCTCAGTGTTTCAGTTTGCTGATAGCTGCTGGGTCTAGGTCTTTTCAGTTTGCTGATAGCTGCTGGCTCTAGGTCTTCTCAGTGTTTCAGTTTGCTGATAGCTGCTGGGTGTTGGTTGAATACTGGACTGCGGTCTTCTCAGTGTTTCAGTTTGCTGATAGCTGCTGGGTCTAGGTCTATCTTTAAAGCCTTCCATCCTCCCTCTCTTGAAGCTGCTATCGTCTCTGAAGCCATGCATGCCGCCACCTCTTTTCAAGCCTCGTGATTCTTGAGGAGAAGCAGGTGCTTCCTTTCCATAAGAGCCTCTTGTCATTGCACCTATTGATTGAGAAAGATTTTGCGCATGTTCTTCAGAAAACTGGTTCCTGTCAACTGCATTTCCTCCACTATGCTGCCTCTCAGCAGCCATTCTCATTCTTAACTCCTGTTTTACTCCTCTATCGAGTACAAAACTGTCCCGACCCTGTTCCATTCCTTGTAAAACTGTGGTATGTCTCGACATATCACTAAATCTGTAGTGTTCAGATTCCCTAAACGGTTCTGCAGACTGACCTCGATGACTTACATGAGACCATTCAGTTCTGGTTTCATTTCTAGGCTGATAATAAGGACCTCTAGTTCTGTTACTGTTAAATTCAGGCTCACTCAGGTTTCTAGGTTTTTCAATATCTGGCCGGTTTCTACCACCTTCAAAGGTATCCAATTTCTTACTTCCAATTTCCATTGGATGTAACGTTTTACTACGCTTGCTTAAGAATCTGCCTAGATCTTTTTCAACATTAGGAGTTGAAGTTTGACCTGTTAATTCCATGCCAAATCTGCTGACTGTGTCCATGGACGTATTGGTCAACCTGTCCATCTCCAGGCCACTCCTGGAATTCCCCCTTGTCCAAGTTATCTCACTTTCCATGCCTGTTGGGCCTCTGCTTTGGGTACCAAAGTAATCTATACGTTGCTCTTTCTCAAATGACTCATCTCTGAAGGAAGGCCTGAGACCACCCCTAGTGTGTGAAGTAGTATCTGTCCGAGACTCCTGCTGGAAATCATAGTTTGATCCTCGTCCGTATCCGTGCATTTTGTCAGACATTATTCTGCTGCCAGGGGAGAACTGTGATGGGTTTTGGTCAGCATCACCCCACATTTTGCCACTTGTCTGTTGGCTCGTCCTGTCAAAATATCCTGTCCCCCTGCTGTCATGCTGAAACCTCGACCTAGAATACCTGTCTGACCTTGAGAACTGTGATCGGTTGTCTTCAGGATCATCCCAAAGGCTGGAGTTCATCTTGTCCACCTTCTCCTTCCGCATAGGCCTTCCCAAACTGAAACAATGACATTGAATAAATGTATGATCTTTGAGATCACCAGCACCTAAAAGAACAGAAGACGACTAATTGTATGGGACTGAGCATTGATATTTGGGGATGGGAGTGAGCTTGGTTTTACGTTCCTTTTAGGCCATATAAAAAGATGTTGTGGTTCCGATTACACCTCTTTAAAATTTAGGGTAGGTAGGTAGGATTGTTTTTTTTACAATTTTTTTTAGAAGTAAAGTACAAACTAATAACACATTAAACAATGTGTAATTGTTTATTCAATCAAGCTTGCGGCCATTGTGTCTCTATCAGAATGACCGATGTCCGTCGGTGCCGGGGAAAAACCAATGGTATCTGAAAGACTATTTTATTCATACCGCTTGAAAAACATTTCAAGGGTCAGTCACGCAATCGGAACCACAACATTATTTTTTATTTAGGCCTTAGCAATATTCCAGCAAAATCATGGCAAGTTGAGCAAGAAATGGGTGTCACAGGCTGTATTTTGCATTTGAGACAGTTGAACAGCATGTTCCAAATTCCAAAGGTCAGAAGATGGTTGCTACTGCAAGGAAGATTCATTCAGTTGCAGAAAGGATGCAAACACCCTTTTGGTAGGCTGGGTGTGGAGCCCTGTAATGTGTTATTCTAGATGCCATGATATGTATTTCTGGTATGCCATTATTTCAATATTGAAAATATAGTTGCAAGCAACAATGAGGGCTCCTTGACTTTAGTTCTATCTATTGTATTTGAGGGCTAGAAATCATCGTCCAAAACGGAGCCAGAACACGTTTTTGACAGGCAAGTGGATCTTCCAAATACAGCCGGGGTCGTGGGGGTCATGTACCTTTTTTAAGAAGTTCTAGAGAAAAAATAGTTCCTTCTTTAAAATGCTGTATCTCAGTTGTTCTTGGGTTTCTACGGTAAAAACAACGGTTAGTGTTCTGGAATCATCAAGACTTCATGTACAATACTGGCACTTTTTGTGCAGAATTTTCACAATGGTTACTGGACATCAGTTATGGAAAGTTTGGAATGTCTAGAGCTGATGGTTCGAGCTCAGCACATTTTGGGAGCAAACTACTCAGAAAACTGCTGAAAAACATGGCAAAAAGCTGAAAACAAAAATAACTGCCAAACGGTACCTTAGCGACTGGACCCGACCAGGCAAAATTGTTGGGAATTCAATTGTGCATCTGTACAAGAGATTTGGAAGTGTTGGAACATTAGAGATATTTGCTATCAAACTTTGAAATTTGCAGTTAAATGTGGTTAGTTGTACAGATATATTTCCTCTTTTTGGCAGGCATCTGTCAATTTTGGCAGAAAAATGGGAGCGACTACAATGGTAAGAGTTTACCTATTTTATTTAGCAGTTGAGTGGAAGTTATAGACAAATGACCCCTGAATACACAAGGCAATGAATAATAAACTACAGTCGTGGGACATAAGAACTAGTCAGTTGACAAAAAACTTATGCTTGTCGCGATAATTCGAGGGAGATATTCCAGCGGCGCGTTCGCTAAGTTGGCAACCAGTCAATGTCAGACACTGCTGAAGGCTGACTGGGGACATGACTACTGTCATTTGTTGTCTGCTTCTGTTTACATCTGCCCATATCGGTCATTTTCATGATAGGGTGAAAAAGTGCGGAACTGAGCTGACTCCGTCAAAAAATGATAATCCAAGCATCCAATGAAGAGGGAAATACATCTGAGTTAGCAAGGACACTGAATATTCCCAGGACAACAGTCAACAGTGTTTTGAAAGAGTTCCCTGCCACCGGATCTGTTGAAGATTGTCATCAATGTGGGCAGAGGAAACTGTTCGGGGAACAAGAGAATTCTGCACTTTCGTGATTGGTGAAACATAACAGAAGGCAATCTTTAGCAAAATTCAATTCTTTAGCAAAAACACATTCTGTGAAAAAACAATTCGAAGAAAATTATCTCAACGGGGATTTAAAATATGAGCTGCAAAGGACGAGGATGGTCGTTCGAGAGGGGAATAAGAAAAAACGTGTTCAGTGGTGCAGGGAGAGAAAGGATTTGACTGTCAATGAAAAATGGAATGAAAAATTTATCTGTTCTACTGAAGGCCAGATAGTGATTGGGACGAATAACCGTGTCTACTTGTGGCAAAAGGACGGTGAAACGGACAGCCCCCACCTTATTTGCCCATCCTCAAAATGACATCTATTTTTAATGATATGTTGCATGTGTATTCATGGTATGGGCACCCTAGTTGTTGTGGAAGGAAACATTAATGCTCAAAGGTACATGGCTATAGTAGATGACAACTTGTGGACGGTTATTGCTAGGCATTTTCCACAGGGAGATTATGTCTTCCAGGATGACAATGCCCCGGTACATCGAGCCTGCTTGGTAACTACCTAAATGTTGGATAACGATGTAAAAACCACAGATTGGTCAGCACAGTCTCAGGATATCAACACAATTGAAAATATCTGGTTCACGCAGTCTAAGTAAACTTAGACTAGTAAACTTAGACTCAATATTATTCGTTTCACTACTATACTGAGTCTTACAAAACCTAGTAGAAGGTTGCGTCAGCTGACCTTTGAGTGACCTATGACCGTCCAATCAAACGCGAGATGGACAAACGGATTTAACCAATCAGACAACCAATTTGTTAGGGTTTGGCGGGACTTACAAACTGGTTTTTGGATTTTCTCTTCCCTGCTCGCTGACACTGATCTATCAACAAACGAAAATCCGCATAAAACACAGATATTTGACCTGCTGTACATACCGCTTATGGATTTCTAATGACATGGTTACTATTTGCTTATATTTTCGCAAGATGACATCGTCGAATTTTCACAAAAACACTATTTTCAGCGACTGTTTACTCATTGCGTGTATCACTTGGAAGCGATCGTGCGGAAAATAGCATTCGGAATCGTTCGAGTTTTTTAGGTAAAGGTTCAAACTGTATGTGCGAATGTTAACTTTCGCGATTTGGTAAGCTGTGTTCTGATTGGTCAGTCCAAAAGGTTAGCTGACATGACCATTAACTAAGTTTTGTTAGACTCAGTATAGCAGTGTAACGAATAATACTGAGCCTAAGTTTACTTAGACTGCTGGTTCACAATAAAGCGAGACACCCAGCCCATCACTCACAGGATTTTAAACTGTGATGAACTTTTCAGTGAAATACTATGTCTCTGGCAAAACGTTGATATTGAGACAGTTCATGGACTGTAACTTCCGGCTAGGATTTGTGAAGTAATCAGAGTGAAGGGTCATCTGACAAAATATTAAGGTATGTCATTCATTTTTTTTGAGAAAACGCCTCTTTTGTGAAACGCATAAAATGTAAACAAACGTCCGCCATGTTGAAAGTGACAAATACTTATGTATGTCCCACGACTGTAGCTACAAAACCAGCACCAGAGACATTGGAATTAAAAGCAATAAACCTTCCGGTAAAGTGTGCGAGTGCTTCTCCCTTTGGGTCAAAAGATTGTTTTGATATTCAGTTGGAAAGTTTATCTTCATTAGAACATTCAAAGACGTGTGTGGAATCCTTCAACCTGCCACTTTGAGACTTAGCCCAAATCTATCTGAAGTGTGATCAAACAAACATGGTTGACAGGCCTACTGGCTGCTGAACAGTTATCGCCAATACATCAGTATTACGTGTGCGCAGTTCTGGTCAATTACAATTCCAGTATTTTTCCCCACGGTATTTGACATCAATAAAGGACAGCAAAAGAAAATTCTTTACGGTAAGTATCATAAGATAAAAATAAAAGATCAAGTTATGAACCCGACAAATATTTTTAACTTAGTCTGGGGGATGTCACACAATCTATATAATAGCAAGTTCAAGTTCACATAAGTCATTAATTGTTTCATTCCCTATCAATCTACCGTAAAAAACATTCAACAAAAAACAAAGAACACAATCAATTATTCGAAGTTATTTAATGATATATATTATTTCATGAATGACACGAGAAATTCTGAAAAGGCGATAACTGTTACAGTTCATTTGTGAGAAAACATCTATTTGTACTGCCGCGATTCCCTTCCGCCGGGCGTGATGTTCCGGTATTTCAAGCACGTCGTTTTGAGCGAGTTGGAAACATATCGCACTAAAACTTAGCATGCAAATGCAGCCCATGCTATTTTTAGACATGTGCTAGGCTGAAGTGATTTTTGTCGTCTGCTTTCGACGTCAGATCGAAGTAGACACAATGGGTCGTAAGGGTAAAGATCTGTCGACATCTGTGAAAACAAGCATTGTATCGCTAACTGAGAGTGGATATAAAACAGTCAGACATTTGTAAAATATTGGATTTGTCCAAGAGCACAATCAGTAAGTTTTTGAAACGTTATCGCGACAGGGAAAATATAAATAACTCTGCTCGAAGCGGAAAACCGAAAGTCATTGGGATTCGTGGCCAGACAACAATATCAAGGATTGTTAAGAAAGGAAGGCGTAAAGGTTTGTCTGACATTACCTGTTAATATAATACTTCAGTGCCTGTACCTGCTTCAACTAGATCCATTCAGCGTGAATTACACCATTTGGGCTATGATCGGAGGATTGTTTGTAAGAAGCTAGGAATTTGTGAGGTAAATCTGAAAAAGCGTCTCCAATACTGTAGAGGAAAATTACACTGGAATGTTGATCACCACTGGCGAAAAGTAATATTCTGTGATGAAATGACAATACTTATCAAGCCAGATGGAAAAATCAAAGTCTGGAGTTAAAAGTCTGAAAGGTGACTTGGCCAGTGACTCGGTTACTTAGCTGACAAACCTGGTCGCACTTTAAAGTTAATGATGTAGGGCTGCAAAATTTACTGTGAGACCGGTGTTTTAGAGTTTGTGGAAGGCAACATGAACGGTCAGAAGTATATTGACGGACTTGACAGGTGTTTGTGGCCAGTGATAACCAAACACTTCACCAATAAACAATGGATGTTCATGGATGACAATGCCACAATTCACTGCTCTGCTGCTACAGAAGCCATTTTTTTTGCCTCCACAAAGTCCAGATTTAAATCCAACTGAAAATGTGGGAGTACTGCACTTTACCGGGCGCACTTTTTCCCCGATTAATTAGCGCTGCTGGGGTTCCCTAGCCCTAACCCGAACCCCTAACCCAAAGGATCGTAAAGAGTGCCTAACCCTAAACCGTACTGGCTAGATCTAGTGAACAGTTATCGCCAGATTTTAGCGGTATTTACAATATTACTCCGCCGTTCGTTAAATTAATGAAACAGAATTAATTATGATACTTAATTAGCTATTCACCGATTAATTAAGAATCATAATTAATTTTGTTTCATTAATTTAAGGAACGGCGGAGTAATTTCGTAAATATCGCCAAAATATGGCGTCATTGGCGATAAGTTCGTAACTGTTCGGAAGCCAGTAGACTATCTTTTTCCGTCCTCGAATAAATCATTTACTGAGTCTGCCTCGATATAAAGCAATATCCCGCGTAAATCAATAGCATTTTTCAGTAATAACACGAACGTGACGATACAACCACATACCGTTAATGCATTTCTTTGCACAATAATGTCTGTATATGATAAATGACAAGCTCGCTTTGCACATCAACTTCTTTGAGTGTGCAGAATTATCTCCCGTTGACAACAATCGCGCGGTTGCGGTACGGTGTCAAAACGGCACTAGGCTGAATGGCTGCAAGGAATTATCTGTGCACGATTCACTTCTGAAAGTGTGGACGCATAGATCGGGATTCTGTATCTATATTATATGGGTTCCGAAGTTAAACGTTTTTGTCCACATGTTTTTTGAACATTTAGTTGTATTGAACATCTGTAGTCTTGTGGACACGACATTAGTGGTTCAATCCTCGGCCGAGTCATACAGACAATTAAATTTGGTATATCTTCCTCAAGTGGCATTTAGAAGCTGGTATGATGAAGAGGAACACTTTTATGGATAGACAATTTCTTTAGTGCAGTAGACGCGACGTTTCAGTGTAATGATCTACACCGAAACGCCGCACCCACTGCAATAAACAAGTTGTCTATCCATAAAAGTGTTCCTCTTCCTCTTCAGACCGCCTCCGTGGTGTAGTGGTTAGAGCGTCCGCCCGGAGATCGGAAGGTCGCTGGTTCGATCCCCGACCGCGTCATACCAAAAGACGTTAAAATATGGTACTTGTTGGTCCCTGCCTGGCGCTCGGCATTAATGGGTACAACAAGGACTGGTCGGCTCGGAGTCAGTATAATGTGTCTGAGTGGGGTATTCATGCTTCACTGCGGCATGGTATCTCAGTGGGCTAGCACTATAAAACCAGCTTAAGTCTGGGCTAATACAAGCAGCCGCACATACACATACACACGCATGCACGTCGTCATGTTCCCAGCGAAATATTTTCAATAACACGACGTTAACCCGCCAACACCTCACCTCATCACATCCTCTTCAAAATTGGTATTATCTATAGTTGTTTCCCTGACGTGTTTAGACATCAACAGGGTACAAACAAGTACTGTTCGGCTTGGAGTCGTATACCGCTGCTCGGTTAGTCATTCTTACACTTACGTATCATGGTATTTCAATGACGGCTCACAGCTGTTAATACAATGGTGTGCGATGTTTGTATGTATTACATCCAACTGGAATTTCCGGGAATCAAATACCATTTGATCACGTTTTCAATTCAGATTAAAGAACACAGTGACTTTTGGTTTACAATTTGTATTTAAAGGTATTTGACGCTTAACCATGTCCATCGTGACTGTTTGTGTGGATCAGTTATGGGGACATTTTTGCACTGAAAAGTTAATCCATTTGCATAGAAACCTTTGCTTGGGTTAAAATCTTACACGCTATTATTTTTCAGTTTATTTCTCACAGTGTATTACGTACTATATATACTGTGTAGATATACATAATATGTCAGTGAAAGAAACTTGAAAGTGATGTAAAAAGCCATTTCACCTCACCTCTTTTCACCTCACCGCTCCCGTATGAGGGGTGGTCCGGGTTCTATTCCCCACATGCGTGAAGCAGATTTCTGGTATTCCCTTGCCTTGATATTGCTGGAATATTGCTAAAAGCGGAGTAAAACACGACATGCTTGTGGACACTCTCCCTTTCGCCCAGACTGACTGACTGAGTTTGGTTTTACGCCGCTTTTAGCAATGTTCCAGCAATATCACGGCGGGGGACACCAGAAATGGGCTTCACTCATTGTACCCATGTGGGGATTCGAACCCGGGTCTTCGGCGTGTCGAGCCAACGCTTTAACCACTAGGCTACCCCACCGCCCCCTTTCGCCCAGACACGCGATACTAATCAAAACAGTGTAAGATGCATAATCATAGATCTGGACTAACATATGATAGCCAGAGCCACAACAAAACCAACTGGATAATCCTCATTCAAACTGCATTCTTCTGTTTGGGTTCATTGTACGAGTTATTACGAATGTAACAAATTTTGAGCCCTTAGATAGCAACCGATTGCTTCTAAAATATGGCATTAAAACGTACGCAGAAACCTTTTAGCAGAACTGTCTTTAAGCTGTTCATAAGTGAAGATCATCTATCATCAGTGTAAAAGAAAGTTGGTTCGTGCTATGCTCACCTCCAACCAGAGTACTATGAAATATTATTATACACGTTTTCATCGCGTAACTAACGATTGCACCTTTTGTATTGTAGAAAATGAATGAAACTTAATTGAAACAATCATTGTGAAATGAGAAAAATATATGGATAAATTCCAAGGACATTTACAGACCATCAAATCCTTATATTTTATATACATTTAAGCAGGGATTATCTACGTTTTCTATTCACCATACTTCTCATCACTCTCTTCAGTATCCTTTCACGTTACCTATTTTCACTTCTGGTCACATCGCCCGGTGTTAAAAATACAAATTAGACAAATGTGATAAAAAATGAAAGACCAGCTGTGCTAAAATGTTTCCAGCCAAAGTGAAATTTCATGCTGACGTTTTGCAAGTGAAACGGGCACTTTTGCCATAAATGTAATGCAATGTTGGTCATGTTGGAATGGTGCTGTCTTAGGACTTACACCGTCTGGGGTTGTACTAAAAGGCTCATTGTCAATTGAAACGAAAAGAAATACAGGGCATATGGACTGATAATTGCCTTAAAGAAGTGTATGAATAACATATGTCTTGCACTGAGTTTTTCGGTAGACTGAAAAGCAAGGCATAACCATGTATATGTACATTGCAATGACCAGTTATGAGAAGTCATCACAGCCTTGTGTGGTATGTGTATAATTGCAAGCTCCATTCCAGTGCGTGCCACCTTTGTTACTTCAGACTGGTACTCTGCCACTCGCTTCTGTACGGTTTCACAGAAGACGCGCAGAGAGGAGCGCAAGCGCAAGCGCGATAAGGGCAGACAAATCAGTCTATCGTTACAGCAATCGCTGTGGAGAGCTTGTCGAAACGACTAACAAGAGCAAATAACTCTATTATGTTGACATGATCAAACTTGCAACTGTACCGCGGTATGTTTGAAACAAAACACATTTGTACCGACAAGATGACCCGATCTCTTCATTGAATAACAATAACTGGATTGATGGATCAAAGCTGACAATGGCAGATAAAGAAAAAGACCAGCGTGTTATGCAGCTCGCTGACATTGTTGCTGATACAAACGAGCGAAAACTACCACTGACCTTGTTGAAGCTGAAAGGTTTGTTCATTTTTCTCAGTGAAGATCATTACTATCTACAATCTTCATTCCATGAATGCACTGTGATAGTGATGGCTAGAGTTTCGCTGCTCGCTGCTGGGCAATTATCGCGCTATAGTGCTACCGCGCTGTCTCCAGCGCTGTCGCGCTATATCGCGGTAATGTGCTTCGTCTCCATTCACTGGCCAGTCAACTATCCTTAGGGTTCCCATTGTAAGACCCTCAGCAACTAAAACAACAGAGCAGATTTATGTCATCCAATTTTATTATGGCGGGCTCCAGACACACGTGTCATACAAACTACAACCACTATTGCGCAACGGATATAATATCCTGAGTACATCAGATTCTCACACCATTTCTATTATAAAATGTTTCTGACTTTTCACAAAGGATTCAACAGGAAAATTAACTGTCAACTTTTAAATGAATAAATCACAAGGAAATTGTAAAATAACTCTTATTCTTTTCACCAAGATAATACTCCAACAGATGACAATATCAAATCCAGGCATTTGGTGATAATACATTATGTCACCCAATGTTATTTTGAAATATTGGAAAATCTTATTCATTTGTTACAAAATCACTAATGTTTGATTACGTCATGCATGAAGAACAGTTATTTCTGATATACATATTCATAGGAATACCATGTTTATACATGACCCATAGTCACATAAAATATGTAAACAATACTGTTGCTTTGATCAAAATTACAAAAATGACTTGACAATAATTCCTATAGAATACCAGTTACATGTGTTTTACCAATTTGCAAGTGAACATACATTGAGATAATACATAGTCACAACATTACCCGTAACTCCCTTCTCGATGGGTAAAATCAACTTCCACTATATAAACAGATTAGAGTTACTTCCCCTATGGCGGGGGCATACCAGTCCTTGACGTGACCCACGAAAATGGGAGACACTCAAACTTCAATCAAAGTTGGCGGCTATTTACTATTATGGGTTTTCCTACAATAACATATGTCTAAAATAATTGTTTTGACTATTTAAATAAGTAAAACACATATTGAAGTACTGAAATCAATAATAATTGAATCAAAATCGAGTGTAAAAGCGTTACTCAACAACTTGACCTTCACAAAATCCACGAAATGTTTCACCTCGACATTGATAATTTACCAAAAACATCATATAAACAGCATTTCAAGTCCCTAAATGAGTATTTTCCAGTACCGGTAATGTTACAAATATGTAGTTGTGTACAGAAGCCTTAGGGAGCTGACGCATCTTTAGAGGTCCAACAACCCTTTCCGATCCTTAGCGTTTTGTACCCTTTCCGATCCATAGGGTTGGGTTGGGAGTGTGGTAGGGTTTGGGAACCTTTCTGATTCCTTAGGGTTAGGGACGATTTCCGATCCTTATTTAGGGTTAGACCTTACCTTAGAGCAGTGTAATCCTATTATATCCAATTGAAACACATTTACCGGTACTCGTCAGTACATTCCAAGAAATAATGGCACAAAAAAAATGAATGGGAAGGGCATGGCACAGTGAGGAGGAAGAACGAGAAATGTAAACAAACCATTTTGTTTTCATTTCTTACGCTTCCACCTCACTTCTGTGCAAATAACCTGTTAAACAAGCTCTCATTAACTTTGATGGTGCTCATGGTCCTGAGGTAGAGCGTCCGCTAATTATGTCACAAATTAGCCTTAGTCAGTAATCCGGCGAAACGCATTCAAGCCCCAGCAGCGCTAATTAATCTGAAAAAGTGCGCCCTGTAAAGTGCACTACTCCCATTGTGATTTGTCTTTAAACAAGTGACTGCCTTTCAAGGATGCAGATCATCAGATTTCATTCCGCTAGCATGGTGCTTGTTTTTCGGAAACATGTTACCTCTTTAGGTCATATAAATGTACATAATTTTATCCTCTGTTACATGCATAGAGTATTAGCAAAACTTTTATTGTTGTGTAAATGAATTTTATATATAAATGCCAACATTAAATTTTATGATGATAGAATACATTATGATCCTGAAGTGTGCGAAATACTTGTTCTAAATTTTGATAGCCAGTCAGACTAGCTATGCCTGAAAGTTACTAGCCCGCAAAATAATTCGCTAGCCTGAAATTAGAATGTAGAAACAAAGCAAAAGATTACAAAAATAGATGAGAATAAGATATTGTAGGCATGACACACGTTCCATCATTAAGCTGCTAATATGATGAACAATTTTATCAGGCCATAATCTTGCATGATTTAAAAGTGTATTATAACTTATCAAGTCAGAGAGTGATATATTTACAAATTGACCCCATGGAAATTCACTAGTCAGTCGGACCAGTGACTTGATATTTACTGGCCCGACTGGATTTTTACTAGCCACAGGCTAGGTGGTTATTTTGCACACTGATCCTGAAGACATGAAAATATTAATATGCTTAAAATTCTAGAGGAAATACGCTCTTAGCTTACCACACATTTCATTTATCATTTATAAGAGTTAAGTGACAAAAATCACAGAATGATATATATTGTATATGTACTGATTTCAAATAACCATTTTTGAGTTCCTAGTGGCAGTACTGTTCAAATAGTATCCATGCATACTGAGGTACGGCAAATTGATTTTCTTACCTTAACCATCTTCACAATCAATGTTTACTGAGAGCAGCAAACTGCAACAATTCCATGTATAGTAGACTTAATCAGAGGTGAATAAAACATGTACTTGTCACTTCAGTATGTGAGCCAGAGTGAAAAATTAGGGGCATGTAGCAATCAAAAGTAAAGAAATATTGACAAACCAATTTGCATGTCTCAGAGTTTGACATGTCTTTTCATATTACTGTACATGCAAAATGAGTTGTTTAGCCTAATGTTTCCAATAGATTGTTTGTGTCTTGATAGTTTTTCCAAGCATGCTACATTGTATTGCCTGATAACGTTCGTAATATAATATTATAGCTAAAATACATGGAATTATCATGAAACGTCCCTCATATTATCAGAAATTTGCGGGCCGCTGCAAATGATATTGGACCACTGCAAATGATATTGGACTGTTCAGCCTTAAAGATGGGCCACTATCAGTTCTGTTGTCAAGTGACATCATAGTTGGTTTACGGTTCATTCGACTTTGAGTAAATTCTTAAACAAGTCAAATTCCTTTTAGCATAATGTTTCTTGCTTTTTAACTTTTCAAAAAAACAATGAAAACTCCATGTATTTTCTTGCCAAAGGCAATTGAATATCGTCACGTTCTGTTGTGGCGTCACTTGAATTGTTCGATGGCGTAATTGCATTCGGTCAGTCAACCCCATCAGAAGTTGGTTTTGAGTAAACTTCCAGTCAAATTCCTTCATTGTCAAAACAATTTGTATCTTAGCAATAATGCCCTATTTATGGGTTATCTTTGCAGAAACCCCAGTCTTTTCAACTAGGAAAAATGGAAGACCTAGGGCTTCTGCAAATGATAATAACCTTAAAAAGTAGCATTACCCTTTTAACAGAAACCTGAAGTTATCATGGTTATTTCATCAAATTACAGTTTTTCAAAGAAGAAGAAGTTTTTGCTTCTGCTGCAAAGTTGTGGACACTAATAAACTGCTGTTTCAGATATTTTGGACAGTTCAGAGGCGGGTGAGGTTGACTTTGTGCGACTGCGGCGAGAGGTATGGGAGTACAACCTGCTGCAGGTGCTCATCCTCGTCCTCAGACAGGACTTCAGCATCATTCCAGGGGAGTGGAGAACCGCTGTCAGGCTGGTAGACCTGCTCAGGTAATCTAATTCAAAACTCATTTAACCAACTTACTAAAATTTCACATTAATCATAGAGCCTTTCCCTAGCTCTTTGCCTTTAAGCATGTTAAGTGACCTATAATTGTTGAAAACTTATTACCACATTCTGTTTATGAAAGACCTTTAGCCCATAACTACCACATGACTTACTTGTAAGTTGTATAACAGTCTGTATGTAATTTTCACCTGTGAAGATCCGGGTTAGAATTCATCTTCAGTAACCCATGCTTGTCGTAAGAGGTGACTAACGGGATCGGGAGGTCAGGCTCGCTGACTTGGTTGACACATGTCATCGTATCCCAATTGCGTAGATCGATGCTCATTGCTGTTGATCACTGGATTGGTCTGGTTCAGACTCGATTATTTACAGACCGCCACCATATAGCTGGAATATTGTTTAGTGCGGCTCAAAACTAAACTCACTCACTATCACTTTTCTAGCCTGGGCGATTTACAGACAGCCACATATATAGAGAATACTACCGATTTAGGTCTCATTACATACACGAATTATGCACGAAGCGAAGTGTCCTTCCTATGGTATCTGACCGAGCGGCGCAGGTCAGATAACATAGGAAGGTCACGAAGTTCAGTATAATTCGTATGTAATGAGACCGAAAGTGTGGTATTTTATTTATTACCCACGTCTTACATGCATTTAAATTGACAAAATAGCGTTATTTTTGTTATGTTTTTGGTTTCAAACCGAAACGGTTTCATAAAGAGGTTCGCGGAAGAGTTTTGTAATGTAGTACAATATTTGCATGACGTCACACTAATGGCGTCACTGCCATATTAACCGACGCCACGATGCATGTCAGTTGTCATCGCCTCATTACAGCCTCCTACAGTAAACTACTCCATTGCACCTCGCTTCTTGGTTTCCAGTTGCTTCATTCGCTAACATCACTGGTGGAAACATTGCGTTTACGTTTTTCGACAGATATAATGTCTCAGTTCGACTCACAATTAATTAAACAGCGACACGGCAACGTTAGCAATGTTTACATTCCCACAATGCATTTAAGTTGTAGAATGAATGAATTCACGTGTTTGTTATGAATGAAAAAATAGTGACGTCAGAATGTGACCTAATTGAGAGGTCATCGGTTATCCAATCAAATCGTTAGAATTTCAGGTCAAGTTGTTACGACACAGGTCAACGCGATACGACACTCGTGTGACGTCCGAGATTAATATGCAACTACCCATACGTTGACCATGTGGGTAATAAAGAGTAGTACAGACTATGGTGGTAAACAATGTTCACTCTCTCCATGATATGTGTGTTTCCAGTCAGGCAAGTTCCGGTCTGAACCTCCCTCGCCAAGAAATGCGGCAGTTTCAGGAGCATCATCTACCTCGAGCACTTGATTACATTTTCCTGCTGACTCGACGAATACAGGCCCAGATTACAGCAATCAACGAGGATGATGTAGGCCAGCAATATTTCTACAGTAGTATGATTGTTGTGTGGGGAGACTATTCCTAAGGAAGAGAGTTTTTATGGATATCACCTTCTTTATTATGAGGGACACAACATAAAGAAGTTGACATCTATAAAAACTCTTTCTTATGTGTATCCCTTCTAAATGCCATTCAAAAACCTATTTTTGTTTGCTTTTTCGTACAGATCATAATGTAGTTCTTTCTTATGCCTGCTTTACAATAGTGTGGGTCATCCCAAAGAAAAGTAGGAGTGCACCGGTAACCAATATTGTGTAATATGTTTTTCAAACTCTACGTACAGTAGAACTTGGATGTGGCTAACTACAATTCAGTTTGTTATATGCATTGTTCTCTATATACCCTGAAATATTTTTCATATGGAAACTTATGCCATCTTGGATTAAAGAAAACAAAGTAAATGCAATGCTGACTTTAATGTTTTATGTTCAGTGTTATTTTACAGACAAACTTTGTCTGACTAATTGATTTCTAATTTATATCTACATGTTACAAATCATGCATTAAGTGGTTTCGGACATTGTTGGGCTTTCAAATATCACTTTGTTTTTTATATTAAGTCTCAGTAGAGAGTTTGTTGTGTACACACATTTTACATGATAACATATAGGAGATAAATCTGGGATTTTGTAACACCTTGTACATCCATTCGCTCACTGTATCTAAGTTTGTTCTCGTCATGTTCTACTGTATTGTAATATCTTTTCTGTGTTCAGGTATGTTGGGTATAAAAAGTACAAGTCTTCTCAATAATTGTTTTGTTTACCGGTAACCTAAAATCAAACAGAAATTCAAAGCAATACAATATTTTTGCCAATACACAGTCCTAAAGAATAATTTAGATTAATGGATGATATAAATCTTTACACTTTCTCCATTCTTTAGTTTAATATAATATGGTTGATGTGGAACTGTGTTTAAGGTGGCACATCCAGAGAGACAGAAGATGGAGTTCATTGGTTACATTAAGGCTATAATGGAATCGGTGGTGTACCTTGCCAGTGGTTATGTCACGTTAGTTGCTGAGAGTAAGTTATTGAAGTTTTCTGTCTCACATAAAGCCATACTTCATCATTGGGATGTGATGCTGTATTTGCTGTATTAAGTGCACCTATCCTATAAGCATGCCTTTCCATAAGTAACCTTTCTACAAGTTTTATCCACCTGTACAGGGTTTGATAATGAGAGTTCATACATTAACTTCAAAATAGAAGTATAGAAGGTGAATATAACTTGTATCCATTATCAAAAAGTTGTGTTTTCGTTGTCAATTCTCCACTACTTGAGCTGACAACAACTTGTGATTATTTTAATGAGCACCCCTTTCGTCAATTTTCAGAGTCATTGGAGCACTTATTATGCCAAATATGGTTAATCTGACTTGGGTGACTGTAGTACCTCGACATGGTTTTGTCAGCAATATTCCAGCTATATGGCAGCAGTCTGTAAATAATCAAGTCTGGACCAGACATTTCAGTGATTAACATCACAAGTATCGATCTATGCAATTTTGATAAGATGACATGAGTCAAAAGGGTCAACGACCACCCGATCGCATTAGTCACCTCTTATGACAAGCATAGGTTACTGAACACCAATTCTAACCCTGAATCTTCACGGGTACCGATTCGGGTATCATTGTATAGTTTGGCTTTATATATAACCTTTACAGTGTGCCATAATATATTTTGTATATGTAATCTTATCATTGATTAACATGTTGATGATCATTAATGACAGAATGAGATCATAAGAAGATTCACTAGGTTATAACCATGGAAACGTTTTGTCAGTTTTGAAGTCTCCGTGGCTGCTTCAGCTGCTGATAACAGATGAGCCAGACACAGTGGTAGCAGTCATCACCATGATGGACAAGGTTATCAGGGTATATGGGTAAGTTCTGTTGGAAAGAGGATCATTCTGTTTGCTAGTCTATTATGTTTTATAGTCCCTTTGACTTCATTTGAGACCAATGTATTGCTCACTAACACAAAATCTAATACATGCAACAAAATCACACTTTGCACAGTCACATGAAATCGACAGACCAACTCTGATGATTTGTCTCATAATTTTGGACACCCGAATAACACATTTGTTTAACAAACGATCATTATTTTGTTGTCATTTTTCGCTATTTCTTACGAGGGAGGACCACTTGCTGGTAGAACAGCCAGGTAACCAACAAGCTTGTGCAGTGAAATTTCAATTTCACACGTACAACTCGCACACAAATAATGTCCTGTACAGATGATGTCTTGTACTAATGGTATGATGTATTCATATGGTGTCCTGTACAGATGATGTCTTGTACTAATGGTATGATGTACAGATCGTTTGATGTACATATGGTGTCCTGTACAAATAATGTCCTGTACAGATGATGTCCTGTACTAATGGTATGATGTATTCATATGGTGTCCTGTACAGATGGTGTCCTTTACAGATGATGTCCTGTACAAATGGTGTTCTGTACAGAGGGTGTTCGGTGCAGATTGTAAGCTGTACAAATAATGTCCTGTACAGATGATGGGCTGTGCAGAGTGTGTCCTGTTTATATGATGTCCTGTACAGATGTCCTGTACAGAGGGTGTCCTGTTTATATGAAGTCCTGTACAAATGGTGTTCTGTACAGAGGGTGTTCAGTGCAGATTTTATCCTGTACAAATAATGTCCTGTACAGATGATGGGCTGTGCAGAGTGTGTCCTGTACAGAGGGTGTCTTGTACAGAGGGTGTCTTGTACAGAGAGTGTGATGTACAGAGGGTTTCCTATACAGATGATATGCTGTGCATTGGGTGTCCTTTACTTAAGATATGCTGTATAGGTGACATGCTGTGCCGAGGGTATTCTGTACAATTGGTCTCCTGTAGGATGTTGCGCTGCCACATCCCAAAGATTCCTGTATAGAATTGAACAATGTCTTGTTGTTTTATGGAGTATGTACCAAGTTGTTTATATCATTTCAGTGTTGCTTTGTCCCAAATTGACCAGAAGATTGTCTACAGCATCTTGGATGAACTGATTTACAAGATCTCAGTAAACAACAATGTGGCTGTTGGAGCGTAAGTAACTGCTGCTGTAATGGACATAACTAACCTTATACTTGCCAAAAATGATCACTCCTGTCCAGTTTGAGATTTAAATACTCAAAGATCATTAAGAATGTTTTTCATTCTAAAGATATTTTTCATATTAAGTTATTGTACAGTAAAGTCCTGAACACATGTCCTTTCTATAATTTGTGAATGTGAACAGTCGGTTATCTGAAAACCATTGTTTCCAGAAATTGTTTATCTAAAGATCACTGAAACTGCATTTATATGTCCGTGTTAGTATTTTCATACCCACATTTCGGGAAGGCCTCCGAACTATTTTGAGTCGAATTTTAGAGTTGGTATGATGTATAAGGACACTTTCTTGTGGGCAAGAGCTTTGTAAAACAGAAGTTGTTTCTTGTAGGTCAGTGATCTTGATCTTATGGCAATTTTTATAGTAACACTATAGTAGTAAGTAACACTAACCTGAATTGACATTCACGCTCACATGATTGCAGTATTCCAGTCTTGCTGGGGCTTTTCTTTCAATTTTTCATTATTTAAGCAACTTCCAGTTACAGACATATTTTCAGCCATAGCTTTGAAATTCATCGTATTCTCCAGAATTAATTCAGCTCCATGTTCAAATTATGTTATCAGAATGGAGAGTATATGACTTGATGTCTCGGTTTAGAAAGTGTTTTGTGTGAACTGATGTTGCTGTTTTCAGGGCAGCTACTAAGTGTATCCTGAAGATCTGTGATGCATTCCGACTGATAGTGGATGTCCTGTGTACCAGATACAAGTGAGTACCGATCAGCTTCTAAGTCATGTACCGATAACATAGGCAGCATTCGATATGATAGGAGACTTGATGTGTTCAGTGTATTGTTTCAAAACCCTCAGGAATAACAGTACAGATGCAGTTTCTCTCGTTCGTTCGTGAACTCATTCATTATTTGGTGAGTGAGTGAGTGAGTTGTATGCCGCTTTTAGCAATGTTCCAGCAATATCACAGTGGGGAACACCAAAAATGGGCTTCACACATTATACCCATGTGGGAATTCTAACCTGTGCTTTTGACATGACAAGCGAACACTTTAACCACAAAGCAACCCCAACGACCCAATAATTGCTGAGGATGAAATTATAGATATTGAAAATGTTAAGTAATTAATCAATTTGTGAAAATTTTATAATAAAAAAAAAAACACTTTATGCTGTAACCGCTTTCAGTATGCTTCAATGTACAATGTAACCAAGTATATAATAAATAGATCATTTGTCCTCATGAAAAACATGTCAAACAAATGTGCATTTCTTTCATTCCAACATTAGGTCAGTCTTGACAGTGTGTTGTCTCCTCATTTCAGAGGTTTACGCCCGTTACTGGGGAAGTGGCACGGCAAGGGGTTCGCTAGAGAACTGAAACAGCTGCTGGTTCTCCTGGACACTGGAAGTGCTAAAAAGGCAGAGATGGAGGTGTGTTTGTGTGTGACCTTGGTGATGTAGTCCACTATGAGAGTAAGAGATACATGTATCTGGTCTGAGTCCACTATCTGGTCTGAGAGTAAGATATCTTGAGATTATTTTAGTCATTGATCTGATCTGGTCTGCACTGTTGGGTTTAGATCTTCTCCTTAATTTTCAGTGGTTATCCAGCAGAGTCAGCTTCAGATAAAACCTGGCCATGCATCCATCTATTTAAGATTCTTGTTCCATGTTTCAGAAATACCACCTAGCTGCCATCTATCTGCAAGCATGTTGGAAGGGATGTATAACAAGGATCAAACTTAGGAGGGCAAATGCAGCTTTCAAGAAATTTCAGAGAACATACAGGTCAGTTTAATGTAGAATATCCTGTGTTTATTTTGAGGCAGAAGATGGGCAAATCCAGGAGTTTTTGGGTGTACATTAATCATGATGTCCAAAGGTTAAGGGGAAATGCTCCTCAGGGAAATGTTTTCAGTGTGCGTGCACAGCCCTGCAAACTCCCCCTTGGCTCCGCCCCAGAAATAGCCCCAAATGCTGGTTGTAAGAGTTGACTAAATGGGGATTGGATGTTGACAATGTTGACTTATCTGTTAGTATGTTATAACACCCCTATACTATAAATGAAGATCCAAGGTAGAATTGGTCTTCAGCAACACATTCTTGTGAGATGTGACCAACGGTATTGGGTTGTCAAGCTCACTGACTTGGATGACAAATGTCTTCTTATCCAGGGGTGGAAATAACTTTAAAATTGCTAGTGTACTCTGGTACAGTGGCACATGTAAAATCACTTGCCCTGATAATTTTTCCACTCTACCGGCCGTTTTCTTGTTGATTTTTTAAATACACAACTTAATTGATATTGGAAAGTCAACTCGACACCGGTACAGTGTGATATCCAAATTTGCTTGCCCGACAGAAAAAAACACTGGACTGGGGCATCGGGCAATGGGTTATTTCCACCCCTGTTATCCCAAATGTATAGACATCAATCACTAGATTGTTTTATTCCAGGTTTCAATTTTACAGACCGCCTTCACATAACTGCCAATTGTGGACTAAATATTTACATACCTCTCAGACATGGATGATTGGTCATGCTATCAACCAATAGCTTGCCATTCAGCTTCCCTTGCATCTTCAGTTTGAAAGAATTGTCAACAGATCTATATATAAAGAAACCCAAACTACCTGATTTGGTGACATGTTCTTGCGAATTGACTCACTTTTGGACAACACACAGATTTTTTCCCCAAATGTGTGCCATGGTATTTTCGCATCTTAAATTCACCCTCTTATCCAGAAAGCAGAACTGATGCATGTGATGCTGAGTCACGGTCCAATGTCTTTCAATGCTTTGATACATTTGGTTGTTTCACTAGACTGAAGAAGGAGAAAGAGGAACGGTTACGAGAACAGACGAAGATAGATGCCGAGTTTTACCACCATCTGAAACTCAACAGACAGCGGATCATGAGAGAGTTCAAGGAGAGACGCCTCCACTTGATAGAAATAATGCCAGCAGGTAACATCTGATGTCATTGGCTGTTGGGTTTGTTGAATGGCATTCTCCAGTTATATAGTCATCAAAAAATACTGCATGATAAGCAATTTTGACATTACACAATAAATACTCACTCACTCACTCACTTCAGTCAATAAATAGTTCTGGGCCAATTATTGATGTCATGATCGTCAATCCAGGCAATATGGATACAATGATATACATTCTCTGAACATTCGATCCATTTAGTTGCCCGCTCGGTTGATGCATGATATTGTATCTCAACTGTGTAGATCACCCCTTGTAGCACTATGCATGATACAATTCTCAATTGTTTTATATCTGTGTCCAGTGCAGGTACCCAGGTTTCTGCAGGGAGAACAGTCTGATGCCGCTGTAAAAATACAAACAATGTGGAGAGGCTACAAAGAGAGGAATCGACTTCCAGGTCGCCAGGAGGTCGCACGACAGGTCAAGGCTGTCATCAAGATACAGAGAGGAGTATGTATGTCAGATCAGTATATCATGGTCACAGAGTTGTGACTGGTACATGATTTGTAATTATTCTAATCAATCGGGGGGTCACTGGCTACTGTCATGTCAAAATAACTTACCGCTGGATTAGCATTTTCAGTTGATATTAATTATACCCCATTCTAGTCTTAAAAATGGCAGTCATTTTGATTTGACGGTTCAACTCCAGAAGAACGTCTCTTATCTTTGATCTGACTGGATTAACTTTTCTGAGGACTCTAGATCCCTAGCAACCTATGCTTGTTGTTCTAGACAACTTGGGGTGGTGGGGTGGCCTAGTGGTTAAAGCGTTCACTCATCACCCCGAAGACCCGGGTTTGATTCCCCACATGGGTACAATGTGTGAAGCTCATTTCTGGTGTCCCCTGCCATGATATTGCTGGAATATTGCTAAAAGTGGCGTAAAACCATACACACTTCACTCCAGGCAACTTAATTGATAGGTAGTCAGACTTGGGGACTTGGTTTATTGTACACCAGCATAGACTGTTGCTCATAATATCAATCACTGGTTTGTCTGTAGACTTGCACAAGTCTCTAAGGTAGTCATTTTTTTTAATAGTTTAAATGGGAATTAAAAAAATATGTATAAATACCAGACTGGCGTCCTTAGAGACTCCGGATTTGTAAGGGGACACCCATTTTGATATTTTTATCAATGCATTGTAAGGTGGAAAGAATTAAACATCAAAGTATGGCATCCCTTACGGCTTTCCTTTCCTTGTACAATATTACATACGTACATTCCAAATTGATGTAAAACCAGTGAGCGCTCACCCGGTATCTTTTATTTTGATGAGAAAAGACACTCATGGTCGTTATTTGGTTGATAATTGTTTGTATCCCACATTCCTGTCCGTGTAGGTACGGAGGTGGATGGACCGGCTGGACAAGAGGCGGGAAGACATCCCCATCTCCCTCAAACCCCCAGGTCTCACTGACGTGAAGAGGTTGGAGCTGCATCAGCAGATTGAGAACTGGAGAGAGAGCAACCCCGTGAGTATTTATGAGGGTCCATTTGTACATTTACTATGTTCAAAGTTTGTTCCAGCTGGGACTCGACATTGGTCCCTGGAGGTATGCTGTGTTTCCAATTAATTCTGATACTGAACTCCCCATCATTTTGGATGGGTATTATCATGAGTATATCCCTGTTTCTGTCTTATGAGTTAGAAGAAACAGTTAAATTCTGGTTACTTAGGTAAGGTTTTAGGGCAACCTTGGATAGGCCTTTTCAGGCCCAAGGTCTAACCACTAACCACCATTAGTGCAACCACTAATCCTGGTGCAGTAAAGTGTGAAGTTATTCTTCCTAGTTGGTTGTTGCTTGGTGAGAGTTATGTCCCTTACAATGAGTGAATCTGTGGCTAAATACAGCTTATGCTTTTCGTAGAGAGTTGAGAAAAATTGCCTGTTATATTGTCTGATGACATACAACTTTTTGGATTCACATGATGATTATTTACACCAATATTAAATTTGAAGCTAAATGCATTCTTATGAGAATGGTAAAGAAATGTCCATCTAATTTAATTGAGGCAGTAATCGCATAGTCAAAGATGATTATTATAAGTGTTTGAGTCATTTAACCGAAACATTGTGTTTAAGACACAGCTGTATGTAGAGTAACAATTCACCAACATACAAGATATCTAAATCATGAATACCTTACAAAATACACTGTAATCTGTATTCACCATTTCCTGTACAAAAGGAACCAGAGGCTGGATGTAGTATTCCTCAGTATTCACCTTACAACTGTGCCAGTGGTCACGTCTCTTGGGTATTATGTGAAGAGCCACTTTTTCTGGATCCAAAATGTTTTTCCCAACCCTGGATCTTCCTCTGTACCAGTACTGTGGTTACTTCTACAGTCATTATAATCTGTTTGCAGTGAAAACGTACCGATAAATGTCATTTTAAACCAAAAAGTAAAACAAATAAAGTTAAATTAAGACTGCGAATCCTCATGATTTTACCTTGCCAATTGAACATTTAAATCTCAGAATTTTATTTGACTTAGGATAAAAGTTTTTTAACAAACGATCATAGTTTCACATGGCTATTATTTGTTTGTATTACAAGGGGGTATGCACATCAAATGAAACACCCGAAAACGACAAGGGTTGTTATAAGTTAATGCTCTTCACTTAACGCACGTGCATTTGTTTCACTGTTCCAACTACTGCGCTTACCCCATTGTAATCCAAACCAGTAATAGCGATTTGAATCTATGATCGTTTGTTAAACAACTTTTATCCTAACATGCCTAGCATGCAGTATTGACACACCCATTAGACTATTCGCCTGTTAAAATTTGTCTTCAGCTACTCATGCTTGTCGTAAGAGGCGACTAACATGATCAGATGGTTTGGATCGCTGACGTGGTTGACATGTGTCATTGTATCCCAAATGCATAGATTGATGCTCATGATCCTGATCACTGGATTGTTTGGTCCAGACACGATTTGTTACAGAGTGAGTGAGTGAGTTAAGTTTTACGCCGCACTCAGCAATATTCCTGCTTTATGGTGGCGGTCTGTAAATAATCAAGTCTGGACCACACAATCCAGTGATCAACAACAGGAGCATCGATCTGCGCAATTGGGAACTGATGACATGTGTCAACCAAGTCAGCGAGCCTGACCACCGATCCCGTTAGTCGCCTCTTATGACAAGCATTATTACTGAAGATCAATATTCTAACCTGAACTTCACAGGTCGATTAGTTACAGAAAAAACACAACAACCATACAAACATTTAACAACATAGATATATGAGGAACTGTGTGTATTCCAGACTCCCAGTAAGACCCCCGAGGAACTGCTGGAGATTCACACCAAGGCTGCTGAGATGCTGCACCATCATTACGCCAGTGTTCGCTCCCAGCGACGTACGCAGCAACAACGAGATGCTCTCATCGCTCGTCTAGACACAGACTCTGAACTCATACTGTGTAAGGGAAATTATGAAATAATTACAATAATTCATAATAATAGTGTTAGGAGCTAGATATTTGTCTCATATAAGTAGGAGATTAATGAAAATATAGAATATATGTAATGCTGGTCTGATTATTTGATAAACGTAAACTTAATATAGTTCATTTTTGAAAAAAGTAAAACTTTAAGACATTATATGTTATAAGTATTATGGTATTATATCTGATGTTATCAACCATTACAGATATATTAGTCATATTCCACTGTACCGAACTTTCTCACATGAATGTTTCATCGCTTCACTGAAAGATGCTCCACAAAATCTGAGTTTTACTCATGTATGCATACAGTGGCACCGGACCTGAAGTCTGTAACACAGAAGGATGTCCACATGTACACCAGCAGATCGGTGCCGGTTGGCGCCAAGGCTCGCTCCAACCATGTTGAGATGATGAAGAAGCTGCAGCTCCCTTGGTGGAAGAGACTGGGCGAGGAAGACGAGGAGGCGGCAGACTTAGAGATGTACCAGGAGGATATCATCTTTTAGTTGAACAACAATAACATTGCCTTTCTTCCATCTTTTCATACATTGCAGGAATTCCAAACAAATTGGTCCAAAATCAATTCTTTGTCTTTAGATATTCCAAGAAGACCAAGATTATGATCATTCATTTGTGATCTTATATGGTAGGGATATCAAAACACCTTGTGTCCATACTTATCTTTGTCTTCAGATATTATTCCAAGAAAATCAACTTCATGATCAATCAAACACTATATATGAACTTCCATAGCAGGAGTTTCAAAACGACTTGGTCCAAAGTCAGATCGTATGTTTTTCTTTAGATATCATTCCAAGAAGATCAACACCATACCAGTCCAAATGCTACATAGGATCTGTGTAGATTGTTGGTTTTATGTTGTTTTGGGCTTTCGTCTAGGGAATATTGTTCATTCTCAACAAAGTTCTACTTTAACTGTGACACTGATAGTATGGAGCTTGACGCTACACAGGGTGTCAATGGTACTGCAAGTGATACCAAGATCTGATGACTATGTATTCAAAGATCTGCCCACATCAGTATCTGTGGTCTTAACATTCTGTAGTAGAAAAGTCATGAGAATGAGCAGATTCTTGTTTTTTCTCTGATTTTGACCATGTTACTGTTGATGTATTAAATCTCGATCATTTTGCACAATGACATGGGTGATTGATCTGCTTTCTGTGTATTCAAACATCTGCCAACATCAGTACATCCACAGGGAGAAATCATTGCAATCAGCAGAATTGAGTTGAAGGTATTTTTGATGTGTAATATCTCTATAATGTTGCATAATTCCTATGGTTTTGTCAATTCAACTTGTTGAAATGCACTTTCCGGTAGCGAGTGATTTTCTGGTTTAGAGTCAACTACAATAACAGCAGCATATCACTGGAATGGTTAAACTGGGATTTTATGTACAGTTACCAGCATGGTTCATGCTTAGCATTTCTCCTCATGTAAAAATCCTATCCCTGAAATACTGGTGAAAGTGAAGTTAAATCCTGAATACTTTCTCCTGTATCCAAGTTGTTAAAGATCCCATCACGCCAAGCCCTGGGTTTCATTCCCTACATCATGCTGTTGATCACTGGATTGTCTGGTCCAGACTTGATTACTATTTACAGACCGCCGCCATATAGCTGGAATATTGTTGTGCAGCATAAAACTAAATTCACTCACTCATTCCCTAGGCCTACATAGATGCAATGTTGTGGAGACCAATTCCTGTTTTTCATGGAATGAGCAGCCTGAAACCATATTCATTCACTCATTCCTATTTCAGCATGAGACCTTTGAGCTGCCATCCAAACTCAATTGTACACTTTAAGGGTCATATCATACAAGTTGTATTGTACATAGAAGTATTTATGTATTATTTTGTATTTATTTACTGTAATAAATCCGTCCATCATTATTTCAAATTTTAAGTGTATTTATCTATGTATTTATCTATTTATTGGATATTCCTTAACTGAGAAGTATATTAAACATATTATTTCTTAACACCTGACATAGTTGCAGAAACTATGGTTATAACGAAATCAAAGCGACCACTTCTTTACGTTCGTTATAACCAAGCTTGTTTTATGCACTTAAATGTTAGGCAAATGGCGGGTAACAAAAACATTTCGTAATAAGCATGTACATTATTGACATAGTTTACGGTATTCATTCTAACATCTACCTTTTCATGACTGGTATATTTCTAATGAGGTATTGGTGACAATAAAGCTTTGGCGTAGTCAGGTGGTTAAAGGGTTCATCGTCAGCAAAAGAAGCGGTTTGATTCCCCACCTCGGTACCACGTGCGAAGCATATTTCTGGTATCCATTGTAAAATTTAAATAAAACTGGCAAACCCATAACCACTATTAATTTTAAGCCCAGTGTCCGTGCATGTAAGATTCAGGAAGGGACTTAAAATGTCATGCATTTTGTTTCAGCGAAGTAGGTAATTTCCTTTGGACAATATAGACAGTAGGCCACAGACCGACATCCATGACGTCTCTATAGTGACACATATAGCCAGTATCGTGGTAGCATGAGAGCTATTTTATGCCTTTGTAAGTCGTATTGCTTCATTATGACTGGGACAAGTACTGGCTGGGATAGTAAAGTGAAAACAATTATTTTGAAATATATATAAAATATAAGATTTAGAACCGTGGTTTCTGAAGGAATTGCCATGTAATTGCTGCTGACCCACATAACAGTTCAGTATTTTTTCCCTTCTGCATCAGTGTGCAACACTGTGTTTTTTATATTCGTTGTGTTTTGGACAGTTAGTTTCCAATATGACTATCCATTTTACTTCGAATGATTTGGCACAACCAGACGCCAGTCTGAGGTCTGGTAACTAAACACATGCAAAAGGAGACACAAGTTCCCAATCTCTGGAATAACGTATCCCACACATGGATTTAATTACAAGCCTCGAACGTTTTTACTTTGAAGGTCAACATTTGGAAGTGCGTTGGGGTATCCTTGTGGTTAAAGCGTTCACTCGTCGAGCCGAAGACCCGGTTCGATTCCCCACATGAGTGACATACAGTATATGAAACCCATTGCTGGTGTTCCATGCAGTGATTTTGCTGGAATGTTGCTAAACGCGGCGTAAAACTAAACTCACTCAAGTGTGAGCTGGAATATTGCAGAGTGCGGCGTGAAACAACAAACAAACAAAACAAACACTCTAAAGTTATTGTAAAATTCATATTTCATAATAAAACGATCGTTCTCTTCCAGTCATCTTAAAAAACTTCGTCCTTCGTATCCCAATTGCGTAGATTGATGTTCATGATGTCGATCACTAGATTGTCTGGTCCAGACTTTAATACTTATAATCCGCGACATATTTATATATAATACAGCTGAGATTGGCTTTCAACAACAGACTAAAACGTGTAGGTCGCTATGATATAGTTATAATATTGCAACATGCAAAAACATTTGTACATGTACAATTGATTACGGTTTGAATTACAAATATCGACTGTCGAGAGAAGAACTTTATTTGGAGCTCAAATAATCTTCAGCATCCGGATAGCATGAATGTAACATAAATCCACGCGTGAAGAACTAAGACATTTGATCATTGCGTTCAACGGCATAACAAAGAGCCATCTTTATCTGAAGCATCTTGTTTACTGCAGTTCTTCAATTAGACACCAGGGCACAATGTCCCAGTCGTCTGCGTGCTGTGGCAGAATCCTATAATCGGGTATTCGAACTGAAAATTCGCTATGAATAGAATTTTGTTTGATAGCATCATACTCCTGCTAACCCTTGCGAGTTAGTGTATAATCCGTTGTACGCGTTTGCCATTGTAAATGTTAAATTCTCCGAAGCTCGGGATCGAGTGAGTGAGTGGGTTTAGTTTTACGCCGCTTTTAGCAATACTCCAGCAATTTCACGGCGGGGGAGTCCAGAAATGGGCTTTACACATTATGCCCAGGTGGGGACTCGAACCCGGGTCTTCGGCGTGACGAGCGAACGCCTTAACCACTAGGCTACCCCACCCCCCACCCCGCCAAACTCAGGAAGCCCGTTGAGGGTGTTACTGTGAGGTCAAACACCGGGAATAAATATGTAGTGTTTGAAAATAGTTAAGACACTGGATTGACGAATTTGAATCGTACAGTCAACAGGAAGTGAATGCCATAGTGGAGCGACGGGAACGTAGATTCATTCACAGACACAACACCCTGGTATGTGTTCGTTTTGGTCCTCTTGACGATCTGGATAGCTGCGGTTCTGTTGCCTGAAATCAATGTAACTCTCTCTCTCTCTCTCTCTCTCTCTCTCTCTCTCTCTCTCTCTCTCTCTCTCTCTCTCTCTCTCTCTCTCTCTCTCTCTCTCTCTCTCTCTCTCTCTCTCTCTCTCTCTCTCTCTCTCTCTCTCTCTCTCTCTCTCTCTCTCTCTCTCTCTCTCTCTCTCATCTCAACACACACACACACATACAGGCGCTCAAACACAATAGCGCACACAAACACTAACACGCTATCATGAGGACTTTCTAATGCTCTTTCTAATGCTGAATTTGTGCATCTTAAAATATTCCATTCTTCACGGTTGTTTGTAAAAGTAAGTATGGACGATTGATTGTGTGCAGCGTCTCACTTCATCGTGGAACAGTGACAAAACACCTAACCCCTAACCCATTTAGTCTCCTCTAGCAACAAGAACATTGTACCTATTCCAACCCGGAATCTCCAGGATGGCCTCAATCACTTAACGCAGTACCACAATGGGTCACAAATACGTAGCATTTCTCTCTGATGACCCATAACGCACACAATGGTGCCACATCGGTGTTTCACGCCGGGCCATATTTCCTGATATAATAGGTCCGTGACCTTGATAGTCCGTCTGAATAAAGGGGTCAAAGGTCACCGGGACAGTGCCCTAACTATCCTAAGAATGGTCTCTCGTTGGCAACAAAGAGAAATGGGTCAGACCAATGTTCGAATTAGGAACATTTCATGTGTTAATGCTCAGCAGTTCTGAGGAAAGGCTAAATCAATTGATAATACCAAGAGCAGGGTTACATTGATTTTTGTAGGCTATGCGTGAATGATCTACGGGGCTACATCTGGCTTCTACTTTCAGATGAACTAAACCTTGTTTTATGGGACACTAAGGGGATAAGCCGGTTGAGACGATAAAATCTGTCAATGATATGTAGAGTCACTCTCTATCTGCCATCAGTTCAATCCTTTCATTTGTACGGGGCGGTGGGGCAGCCGTGTGGTTAAAGCGTTCGCCCGTCACGCCGGAGACGAAGGTTCGATTCCCACATGGATACAATGAGTGAAGTACATTTCTGATGTCCCCAGCTGTGATATTGTTGAAATAATGTTAAAATCGGCGTAAAAGTAAACTCACTCACTTCAATTTCAAGCCGACCGATTTAGAGTCGAGAATAGATATTACATTTTAAACTGAGCATTTTCGTTTTATGATATGAGTTGAATTCACTGTTTGACAAACGTCACCTAGCAAATACTCAGTATGTTGTTGAGTGGTAAAGATATCGAGAGAAGGGGCGATGGCGTAGCCTAGTGGTTAAAGCGTTCGCTCGTTAAGCCGAAGACCCGGGTTCGATTCCCCACCTGGGTACAATGTGCGAAGCTCATTTCTGGTGTGCCACGCCGGGATATTGCGGCGTAAAACTCAACTCACTCACTCAGCGTTCTTTAAAAGGGTACTGCTCAGATTCTGTTTGTGACAACATATACCTCGATGCTATCACTCGCGAGAGAAAATGCGTTTGTACAGTTATTCCCTAGGGTTTTGAAACAATCTTTCTTTTCTCCCATTCACTTACCGTCATGGCAATTCTTTCCTTGTTTAGTTCACCAGATCTCTTAATGACAAACTTTAAATTTTCTGTATCGATCTCAGTTTGTAACCAAACTGTCCCTTTAGCCCATTCACCTTCGTGTGTTGAGTAGGTGAGGTGAAATTGGGTTTAACGTCGTGCTTGAGAATATTTCGCTCATATGACGACGTGCATGCGTGTGTATGTGGGGATGCTTGTACCAGCCCAGACTGAAGCTGGTTTTATAGTGTTAGCCCACTGAGATACCACGCCGCAGGGAAGCATGAATGAGTGAGTGAGTTTAGTTTTACGCCGCACTCAGCAATATTCCAGCTATATGGCGGCGGTCTGTAAATAATCGAGTCTGGACCAGACAATCCAGTGATCAACAGCATGAGCATCGATCTGCGCAATTGGGAACCGATGACATGTGTCAACCAAGTCAGCGAAACTGACCACCCGATCCCGTTAGTCGCCTCTTACGACAAGATAGTCGCCTTTTTATGGCAAGCACATGGGTTGCTGAAGACCTATTCTACCCCGGATCTTCACGGGTCGGAAGCATGAATACCCCACTCAGACACATTATACTGACTCCGAGCCGACCAGTCCTTGTTGTACCCATTAATGCCGAGCGCCAGGCAGGGACCAACAAGTACCATATTTTAACGTCTTTTGGTATGACGCGGCCGGGTATCGAACCCGCGACCTTCCGCTCTCCGGGCAGACGCTCCAACCACTACACCACGGAGGTGGTCATGATGAGTACGTTATTTGAATGGTAAAGATAGGTTCTCTCTGGGATGCTCGTGATCAAAGTCTCAGGCATTCCAACCAACGAGCTGGTATATCTGTACTAGGCCTGTGTACTCAGATGCCCAGTGCGTGTTCCCTTATTTCAAGGTTAAAACCTCTAAATGTTCTAAACATACATCAAGCCAGGGACATGTGTCCCGTCTCGGTCAAGCTCCCTATCAAGTCTCCCGCCAAGACGTCGTGCAGGAATTCTAAAGGAAGCTAATTGATTATGAGGACAATCCACAAGACATTGAGTATGGGCTCTAAAATTAGACAATTTGCATGGTTTTCTCGGAAATAATTACTTCTCCGTGCTACAAGCAATCATATGAAACTAACACGGAGAACCAAATGTGTCCAATTGAGCACGTCCTTGTCTGCACTCTATGCATCAGTGCTGAGCGTGATCGCAGTAACTTGCTAAATTTGTATTTAACGCATGGATATATTGAAAAGAAACTGAGATTTGGAATTAATAACATTTCGTTATCCGGTTACTTTACTCTATAAGATGGCTCATATTGAGAAGGTTATGAGTGGCACGTTCCTTGGTCTCCCCGAACCCAGCCTCTCTCAGCAGGGGTTTAAAGAAACGGATTCTATTTCTATGGTTTGCGTGCCTTTATTATGATTGGTAATGATGGATTTGGAAGTTATTTGTATTGTGTCTTAAGAATCGATTCTGTTTAACCAGTGACGCCATGACACTGAAAACATATGTCCTGAGTGCACTTTCAGAGCAAACTTTTTGAAATGTGAACATATAAGGGACCGTTCATAATTTATGGCTAGTGGTGTGGTGTGTGTGTTTAAAAAATATGGGAAGGGGGTCATTGATTTTGTACATCATATGCAAGGGGGATCACTTACTTTGTATGTAAATTATTTTGGGGGTCATTCACACTGTACATGCTTCTGCATATAAATCATCACCTTTACCTCATGCTCTCATATAAATCATCACCCCCCCCTCCCCAATAAATTATGAACGGTCCCAAAAGAGATTCTTTGGTTATTGCGCTGATTTCATCTGTGTTAAGCTAAATCACGACTTATTAACGAGCTGGTTTGCATTCGACAGACTGAAGATCGTAATCGAGCCGTAATTTCAATTTGAGTGAGTTTTCAAGGGGTACTGGAATGAATAACTGACTTAGCTCTGCGTAACTGTTTATGATGTTGCTCTATCAGTAATCATTTCCTGGTCTTACTGGTTTAGTGTGTCACATATTCAAGGGTTTCTCTAGCTGCATCACACAACGACTTCACTAGCCGCATCATAGCTGCTGTTTCTCTCGTTACATCGTTCAAGGGTTTCTCCAGACACGTCATACAAGGGTTTCTCTAGCTGCATCATAGCTGCTGTTTCTCTTGTTACATCGTTCAAGGGTTTCTCTAGCTGCATCACACAACGGCTTCACTAGCCGCATCATAGCTGCTGTTTCTCTCGTTACATCGTTCAAGGGTTTCTCTAGCTGCATCACACAACGGTTTCTCTAGCTGCATCATAGCTGCTGTTTCTCTCGTTACATCGTTCAAGGATTTCTCCAGACGCGTCATACAAGGGTTTCTCTAGTTGCATCATAGCTGCTGTTTCTCTCGTTACATCGTTCAAGGGTTTCTCCAGACGCGTCATACAAGGGTTTCTCTAGTTGCATTTTTCAAGGGTTTCTACGTTTGCATCACCCAAAGGATTCACTAGCGGCATCATTTAAGGGTTTCTCAGGCTGCACCACACAACTGTTTCTCTAGCTGCATCATTCAAGAGTTTATCTAGATGCATCACTCAAGGGTTTCTATTTTTGCATCACTCAAGGGTTTCTCTCGTTGCATCACTCAAGGGTTTCTCATTTTGCATCATTCAATGGTTTAAACATACACATGTACATGCACGCACATCCTCTAGTATGAATATTGGTACAAGGATAAACGATTGATATGGGTGAGGAACGTATTGTGATTTGGCTTCTCGTTTCCTTTTTCACTCCTCTTCATAATGTCCTGGTTTGCCGAGATAAAACTATACTGCTATGTACACTGTTCGACCTAATTTACTCACTCACCAAGGTGTTAATTCTCATTTGTAGTTGCGGTAAAAAGTAAAGCTTCGAGGTAAAACAGCAAATGAATGAATAATTGGGGTGACGATTTTGAATCGTATAGTCACTGGGAAGTGATTGTCAGACAGGACCATTAGCAGTCAGACAGTGGCTGCACTGGAGTGTACTAGAACTTCACGGCGACTCTCACTTACAACACGCCTTGATAGTCGACTGAAAATATGTAGTTGCAATGTGTGTGTACAATGCCTAACTGCCATCACAAAATGACAGCGCGTTGGAGTGGGAAAATGAGAGTTGTAGGTTTAGTAGTGTTTACCAGCTCTGGGCACGATTTTTACATGCTAGATGTATGTTCGACTGCGGAAATAAACAACATTCCCTCCATCACACAGGTAAATCACGCGCCTGGTGTATGCGCCATCCCTCATCCCTGAGACTGTGTCATAGCTTACTTAATTACAAACCTCTCTGGAGCGACTGCACATGGATGAACCCTAATGTCACTGGCATACACAGGCGTGTCCTCATTTATCAGTGGCTGATACCTCAAAGGTAAATGACCTGTCATGACAAGACTTCCTTTACTAATGAAATCATCATTTGCCCCACATCCCCCGAGCTGATACTTTCCCAGCTGAGATGATCGGCCCAATTACAAAGTCCATGCATGGAGCGCAAGTGCCATTATCCGCGCACCATCAGCAGCATGGGTGACCTAATTACTATGGCAGAAGCCCCATTGATGTCCGTTCACCATTGTGTGATGGTATCCGGGAACACAGACCTACACCGTGCTGAGGACGTGATTGCTGCTATGCTTCACCATTGGGCAAGCGGTAGGATACAGATGACAGTCTTGATCGCCCATCTTCCCTGAAAGTGAACCACTGCCCTTTCTGGTCCACTCCCGTTATACAATACAGCTGAAATCATAGACCATGTACCGATATGGCATATGGTCTCTGCTGAAATGGTCCAGAAGATGTAATGCTTAATAGGGTTTAACGTCGTTTCAAGGTTATTCTACTTTTATAGCTCTACGTGTGTGCTGCTTAATTTGTAAGGGCATACCTTACCTCTAAGATCATTATTTCACTTCATTTGTCTTATTTCACATGTGGTCGCAATATGGTCCTAGTTTTCATACATTATTAGATTTTTGGGGAATTTGTATTTCAGTTATTCAGAATATGCCCTGTTTATCTAAGTTTATTTTGTTTGAAAATCTACCTCAAGAAAAACGTGACTAGTGAAGTCTGATAAGTGTATCAATACGAGAAGCAACATACCTTGCTATATACAAGAAACACAATTCCCAACCCACACATGACATTTTCGAAAATTTTTCATAAGGTTTCAAAATAGTTTCTCAGAAGTATTTTTGTCAAAATGTTTCCGTAATGTTATAAAAATATTTTACGATTTAAAATGTTCTTGACATATTACTTAAATGTTATTCAAGAACATCATGTTGTAACGTGGGCGAAACTATTTCACAACATATTATTGAAATGTTTTTAAAACGCTGCAGAAATGTTATGCAGGAACATATTTAATGACATTTTGTCATCATGTTTTAAAAAATGTGTCAACCCAACAATCCCGATTGAATCCAAAGTTACAAGTGAAATATTTTGTGAATGCTCGCGTTAAAACCTGGTAATCTGGACATGGTCTAAATAACTTAACCATGGACTTCTTTCTACCGCTGTTCTCAAGAAGACGTGTTTAATGTTCTGTGTGAGCAGCCTCTTACAGGATCATTATTCACAAGGAGACATACAAGCGTGACAAGCTGTACAAGACTCCGCACAGCTGGTGTTAAAGTACTTCCGGTATGCGTAGAACGAGGCATTATTGACAATAGCACTTCCGTTGATAGGATCAGATTGTGAGGTGCGTGTGTATTTCTGTCACGACTCGAGTAGAGGTTATCTACGCAAGGAATACCTCCACAGTTGCACAAATGTCGTCCTTTCTTTTCTCCCATGAGACACATATATTGCACGACCCCTTATTATACCGTAGAGGTGAAGGCCTGATAAATGGAGTGAGATGGAGGACTCGCGTCTTGCTTGTCGGAGACAACTTGGCAAGCTGTAATCAAGATTAATACTGTATCGGGATGGTGTCGGTTGGCAAATTTAATCCAAAGCCGTGGACTGACTGTATAATGGTGGCCTTCCAAAGAACTGTTCTGTAATGGTATGGTGGACAAGTGTTATGAAAACACGTTGGTCCGTTTAGTTTATTCTGTTAAATAACTTGCAGGAATTACAGGTATTAAATATCAGTGGTTACGCACGGCTGTTGATTCTGATCCAGGAATTCATTTCGAACAAAATTTGAAGAACCTGAAGATTATAGGTCATTATGCAATTTATAGGAGTGAGTGAGCTTAAGTATTACGTCGCTTTTAGCACAATTCCAGCAATATCACGGCGGGGGACACCACAAATGGGTTTCCCGTATTGTAGCCATGTGGGGAATCAAACCCGTCACTTTGGCGTGCCGAGCGAACGCTTTAACCACTTGGTTAGCCCACCGGAATGCAAAATTATATGAACTTACGTATTAGCCATAACATTGTTTAAATAGGTGCTACGATGAGAATTGATGTAATTCGGAAGTAGAATCAATTGCCTCTCGTTTATTCTTCATCCGGAATCAGTAGAATCTCGTGATTTCTCCCTATCAGAATATAGGTCATGAGCGATTTTTTCTTTACGTAAGAGGTAAGACTTAATGGATTAGGTGGTTAAGCTTGGAGACTTTGCTGATGCTTGTCACCGAATCCCACTTGTGTGATCAATGTTCTTGATGTCAGACTTCGGATTGTCCAGGCCACATTCGATTATCATAAAGCTGGGATATTGCTGAGTGTGGCGTTAAGCAACAATCAATGGATCAATATTCCCCCGCCTACATTGTATGCCAGCCAACAAGGGAGTAATGGTTATGTCACTGCGAACCACACATTGACCGATCCCTCACTGTGACCGAACCCGTGAAGATCCGGGTTAGAATTGATCTTCAATAACCCATGCTCGTCGTAAGAGGCGACTAACGGGATCGGCTGGTCAGGCTCACTGACTTGCTTGACACGTCATCGTATCCCAATTGATCATTGGACTGTCTGGTGCAGACTCGATGATTTACTGATCGCCGCCATAAAGCTGGATATTGCTGAGTGCGGCGTAAAACTAAACTCATTCACTCACACTGTGACCGATCCTTCTCCATGCAGTTCGAGCACCATGTGGACTGTGTGGTAGCTTAGTGGTTAAAGCATCGAGTGCTCTCGTCACACCGAAGATTCCAAACATATTGATATTGCTGGAATATTGCTAAAAGCGGACTAAAACCATGCTCGCTCACTCCTACACTATATCCACCGATTTTGAAGAATGTAATTTTATGCTTACAAGAAAGGACACTCACAATGGTTGGCGTAGCAGCCTTTCAATTATTAATTTTCTAAACAGCAACGACTCCATTACCTGGACGTTACAACCTGTAATGGTCTAGGTAATACAAATATTTTCAAAATAATAATGATCTGTTACGTAACGTCTCATGTGATTGGTTCAGAGGATGTAATCATCCCATCACGGTACCGTAAGCGCGTAAGTGACGTCGCAGACTATTTTTTCTGCTGCACGTTGAGATCAACGATGTTCACGTGAGCGTATGTTGGACGTAAACTGGTTACAACGACAATGAGACCCACAGGTACAAAATCGTTCTAAGTTCGACCTAAAACCTATTTTACAAATCAGGCAGGGTAGGGGGCTTATGATATTGGTTTCTTTGAAAATTACTGGCCACGGGAGAACGGACAGGCGCTGTTTCTAATGCTGGACGGGGCGGTGGGGTAGCCTAGTGGTTAAAGCGTTGGTTCGTCACGCCGAAGACCCGTGTTTGATTCCCCACATGGGCATCAGATTTCTGGTATATTGCTGGAATATTGCTAAAAGCGGCGTAAAACTAAACTCAGTCAGTCAGTCAGTCTAATGCTGGACACGAGTGCAACCAGATTGTATTTTGGGATGTAAAAGTCACATCAACTAGTGACGCGAGGAATGCCAGTTCAAACATGAGCTCCCCTGATATGTCCTGATTGTGTTGCAGAATGTGATAGTCACTTGAACTAGTGAAACTAATAAACTCCAGTTCAAAGTGGATTCCTCTCAATCCCGGACAGAGATTGTGTAATTAATTGCTGATTAATGTAATTTATTTCTGAGTGGACTTTTCCATAAAACGACATCGCCCTTCAGACCCTGATGTATGCCATGAAGTGATGTTATTTTATATGTTGTATGCTTCTCTCGAGGGTAATACGGTCTGATGTACGCCTCTTTGTGTCAGTGTCACCCGAGCCGGTAGGCGAGGGATGACACTGCTACAAAGAGGCGTACATCAGACCGTATTACCCGAGGGAGAAGCATACAACGTATTTATCTTACCGCCATGTTAAATGTACAAAATATCATTTTATTTTATGCTAAAGATCGCTACCGACTATATGACGTGCAAACAAAATGGCATCTGCCTCTCGACTGGATGTTTAACATCAGTGAAACATATTCTGACTAGCATAAAACTGCTATAAAAAATGTTAATTATGTTTAAGCTGAGTGTGCAAACAAGCAGTGAAAGTCGGTAAAATAAATCTGTACAAAGTGAACACAAAAACAGCTGATCGAACGGTTTTCGAACTCCGGGCACGGCATGCGTCATATTCGATTGTTAGCGATACAGCTTCTCGGCGGAGTGTTTGGCGGTTACCGTGGCAGCGGGTAATATTTTTTTCAGTTGTCACCCTCCTAGGACACGGAAACTTGTTAAACCGTCATTGACCAATGAAATTAAAGCATTTTACATGAAGGTAAGATAATTTATTTTCTGATCAATGGAACCAATGTGTCGGGATATTGGTTTTGTAGTGTTGCATGTGTTTTCTTAAAAATGCTTTTGAAAGTCATGAAACCGAATTTGCAGATATCGTGCTTATACGGATCGACATGTACATTTTGTAATGCTTCATTGGAGGGCCTAGGAAACATAGCGAAAAGAGAGAGATCAGCGATGTCAGCTGTTTACATGATTAATGAAACGTGTAGAGTTGCAAAGTTTAGAGACAGTCAGGAAAACGGCGAGTGGGACTGCCTACATATCTGCATGTAATACAAACTCTGCAGCTATTATTGCACTTGTTGCCGGTTAAAGCAAAGGGAGATGTATCACGTTTCCACGGTAACATTCATCTCTTCATCAGCAACAGAACGTGCATGCTAACTATTTTGTTTGATGATAATGTTCTAATGGTACTTGAAAGGAAATCGTCTATTACGCTATATTTCAACAGAACATTGGGGCATGTTCAAAGTGCGGTGCTACCATTACCATTGTTACTATTACAGCTTAAACTCGACATACACTTTTGAAGAAAACAATTTGTCATTCCCTCGAAGGGTCAAAGACCCATGCTTATTTTACTTACTTGTAACAGCGAAACCATTCGCTCAGTTGACTCGAGTTCTCGTCACTATTTCAAAATTCGAGACCAATAATTATATATCCTGGACCACCACATCAACACAATTATGTGTATTGCTGGATCACCACATCAACACAATTATGTGTATTGCTGGACCACCACATCAACACAATTATGTGTATTGCTGGACCACCACATCAACACAATTATGTGTATTGCTGGACCACCACATCAACACAATTATGTATCAACACAATTATGTGTATTGCTGGACCACCACATCAACACAATTATGTGTATTGCTGGACCACCACATCAACACAATTATGTGTATTGCTGGACCACCACATCAACACAATTATGTGTATTGCTGGATCACCACATCAACACAATTATGTGTATTGCTGGACCACCACATCAACACAATTATCTGTATTGCTGGACCACCACATCAACACAATTATCTGTATTGCTGGATCACCAAGTCATTTCGAAGTGTGCACAAATATCGAGGGTATACGTCACGCTGATAAGGGAAGCTTCACCAAGAAACGAAGGATATATTGTTCTTTGATAATGTCCCCCAATTGTGATGACAGAGGGACATCATTGTTTCAGTGGGATTAGTAAACATAATTGTTCAACCGCGCAGGCACCGGAAGCTTTACTAGCTATGCAATTACCTCCCTTCAATATTGTCACCATGTACATGCCACGTGAAGCTATCAATGTGTAAGAAAGATAACTGAAGTCACTTTGCGAGTGACACTGTCACCAGAAAGGCTGATTTACTGCGGTAGAAGCCAAAAGGTCGAGAAGATCCCGTAAACATTTCCTCCAGAGAAATATTAAGTTGATTTCTTGAGGTCATATATAAAACAGTACATGTGCAACAGGCCAAACGCTCGTGTAACAACGCTATTAAAATGAAATTTCGAGTTAAATACAATATTAAAATGATATCTTTGTCAGGTTTTGTTGAATGGATTGACTGAGTGAATCTGCTTATACCCGGGAAACCAGAAAGAGGATTCGCTCATCATATCAATGTGGACAGTAGAATCAGTGTCTTCCACGTGTGTGTAAGCCAAAGCCGGTGTCCAGAGTCCGTGGTGTTAGAAAATAGGGACGATATGCATTCAAAACCCGAAGACCTGTATCGCTGCGTTGATAACCGAGTCCAAAGCCTGTGGTATTAGAAGAATGGGATAGTATATGCACTCTAATCCTACAGACCTTCGTTGCGTTGATAGCTACTTCAACGCCTGGAGTGTAAGCCGAGTCCAAAGCCCATGGTACTATCGAATTAATCCTGCAGCACCTGATTTCCGGATAGTAGTCCTGTCATATAACAATGTCACGTCCTGGATGTTTACCTTTTAAAAACACGCTTACATGAATAATCAAGACGAATAATTATTCGCCAATGAATTATCGAATTCTGGCACACCTGACGGACGTAGTCCTGTACAAGAAGTTGAGGCGCTTTGCAACACTAGATCACTCCTCCACTTTTGAACAGATGGACTATAACTTGTAATTTATATTCTTTCTGAGTCTTCTTAAAGATTATGCTCAAAGTGGAAAGGCATCGTTTACAGCTTCATGCATGCAATGTTTACTTTGTCCAGAAAGACATTCGGCTTACCGAAAGTCGCTTACACACGATCCATGGCAACAGAACGTGCAGAAAGTAATCTGTTACCATATGTTGGCAAACGAGGAAGGGCTGGAAATTTACCTAAAGTATTGAAATACTGATGAACAAAATGCATTTTCCCGAAACTAATGCTGAATATTCTCCATCTTCCTGTGCCATAATGTGCATTACCTGAGAAGGATGTTGTGGGTGGGAAGTACACAAGATAAACGCACGATACGCTCTTAATGCCCCTAAATGACTGCACTGCAAGTACCATGTTAGTTCTTAAAGGGATCACACCGGATTCCTTTTACAGTAGATGCAGTGAGAAGTCTTTGCCCCCCAGGCTTCCATTATTCACTATCACAGTAAAGTACCTTGGTTGCAGAATCCATGTGAATATCATTTGCGGGATCTGAAAAAACATGTTCTCGGTCTTTGCTGTTAGTAAGTGATCATGCTGTGGCTTAAACCGCTATTAGACATGGAGTTGAGGAAGCGAGGGATTAAGTTTGTTTTGGGTAATCGAGAACCTAATGAGAGAGTCGAGCAGCCTTGATGTAGATAATTCTTATATTAGATGTTTTACAGTTCTGAACAACCATGAAACATCAGTACGTTTTCAGATGATTACACATATGTAGGGGGAATGTTCAATCTGATGACCATCAACTCCGGCCACAATCAAGAGGTACAACGCTGTGTAGAGGTTTCCGGCTCCTGAAAATAACTCGGCCACTCACCTTTTCACCAATTTGACCTTACAAAGTTCAGATCATGGCAACTACTAGTTGGACAACGAAAGACAACGACAACAACAACGACAACGTCGCCTTTGTTCACAACATTAGCCGTTCAATTAAGGACTGAATGATGAGAGGTCGAAACAGAAGATACATGTAATGGTTCCTATGGTTCATTTAGAGCTTAGGCTGAACAAAAACACAATGTTTTTAGTGGAACATTTCTCTCAGTGAGTAAGGAGAGAGGACGTTTTAATTATTTTATCGACATCTTAGCGGGAGAAAGATATACCCCCACCCTCACTCCTTCCAAACAACACCGGATAACCGACAGGGAATTGTTGGCTGATCTTACGTGACCGCGCAAAAATACGATCTTTTGAAAAATGTTACATAAATGTAAAACTCACAAGGGAAAAGTATAAATTATATTGCTATCGATGTAATAGTCATCCTCTGGCTGCCTGGAAACGCCAAGAAGCCTTAAGTGGGTTTGCGTTAGTGTGTCACTAAGGCACAGGCCAGTTTAAAACGGATATTGGTGTTACTAACGCTGATCGGACCACAGTGGTAATTGGCAGGGTTTCATTGACAAGTCGTTCGTGACAGTGTACATTAGCAGCGTTGGTGTCAAACCAAGATTCTAATCTTTTTATAGTGTCGAAATCAGGCGGATGTATCCCCGAAGGAATTGAAAGAAATGGACCAGGGCTATTAAATACTTCTGAGGTCGATTCATTCTATTGATTGTCATGGTAACATGGTTGTTTCGCCTTTAGTAAACGGTGATAGAGCAATTGTATTTAAAGTGTCAGCTACAACTACATCATCGTTCGTGCGTTAGTAGATGTAGTCTTTTATAACTACGTAGATAGTAAATTACACACTCTCAACCATTGGCTTGAAATATGAACATATGGTATTATTGCATGAGTTTAACGGACCATAACTAGCATGGAAGCATGTTTTTTAAAGTGCCCTCTTTAATGTACATAACTTTGCCATTGGATAAGGCACGGCAATTAGCTGTCTATCTATCCAATTGGGATATGATGACATGTGTCAACTACGTCAGCGAGCCTGACCAGCAGATCCTGTTAGTTGCCTCAAGGGTTGCTGAAGACCAATTCTAACCCGGATCTTCACGGATGCAGTGTGTCTGTAGGTTCCACATGGCAGTGTCACTTCGCCTACTATATTTTACTAACCAGTACTGTGTTGGCTTGTAAGATGTAGACACTTCGACTGACAGCGTAATGTGTCAATATTCATGAAGCTGCCCCGACTTGATATACTGGATACAAATCACCTCCTGGCATGAATACAACCCGTAAAATAGGGCACGTAATTCAAGCAAACACTGATTTGATTAAACTATTGGACTATTCTTACATGGTTCTAAGGCACACAATGAAGTTTTGTTAATTCATGCAAACTTCGAAAGCATCAAAATGAATTAAAATGAACATGTTAATATCTGGTCACAGGATATGGTAACCATATAGAACATCCGTTTTAACTAATAGTTGGCACTCACATCTTTGAGAAAGAAGGAATCGGTACCTTGATGCTGCCCCGTGTAAATGATGCGATATTGATAACCGGGGTCGTTATTCATGGAAGGGCACGTATTTCAACCAAACACTGATTTGATTAAACTATTGGATTATTTTACATAGTTCTAAGGCACGCAATGATGTCCTGCAAACTTCGAAAGCCTTAAAATGAACTTAAAACGAACATGTATTCAAGTCTGGTCACATGACATGGTAACCATGTAGAACATCCGTTTTAACAAATAGTTGGCACTCACATCTATGAGAAAGGGGGAATCGGAACCTTGATGCTGCCCCGTGTAAATGATGCGATATTGATAGCGGGGTCGTTATTCAAGGATATGACAGGACAGTTTCGTCAAATTGACTGTTTAGTTAGAGGTAATATTTTGCTGTAGCATACGCTTGAATGTGTGCTGACACAGTTATTTAGTGGACCTTAAGCATCAATGATTCATCATTGCCGGCGTGTTGTGCCACAGTTGTTTAGTAGTTTAATGTACGGAACATGAACCACAACTTCAGTATGAACCCATTTAATTCAAATATATATATAAATTCCAATCCGTCAGTTCAGAGACTGAAGTAGACTTAAATCCTTACTCCACATTTACGAAACTATATCTGATACGTTTACCGTTACATTTGACAAGGCTTCAACATAATTTCAAATTAAGATGGTTAGTTATTGTAATAGGATCATGAACCTAAACTTACATTGGCCCTGATCACGTTTGAACTAATACTTCAAAGATAATGCTACAACATGTCATCAAACAAGGTTAAATAATGACCTCTTGCCTATTACCTGATTGTATTACTCCAAAATGGGGTTTCACGATCAGGCGTACATCGATCTTTATTAGCCAATGATAAAAAACAAATTCAGCGAACTATAATCTTTTGGCTATTTTGGTCCCTTGCTATCGACTGATCTGTCGCCCAGATGGTGATTATAAGACAATTAGAGTGTATACAGGGCGACTATTTGGGTGGTCCATCTTAATTATGATTAATCCGCCCGAAATTGAGTCATTCACTCTCCGTGGTAGCCAATATCCGCCGCTATGTATTAGGTCTTAGAACGGGGAACAATCTCTCGAGCTGACAGGCACTTCAAGACAAGACGAAGAGCAAACACAGACAAGGCAGAAGATTATGGGTGTTTACAAGCACGTCAACATGAGGAATTAACCTTGTCTATCATAAAATGGAAACCCGATTATCACCATTCCAAATTGTAATTATACATACAAGAGCGGAGACACTTTTCATGGCCGTAAGAAATATTTACGAAACATAGAGTCCATGAATCACCAGCAAATAGTAATGATGCCTGGCGTTTACGAAAAGCGATGGTATCCTTCCTCATTTGAGTCAGAAACACATGCAAAAAGTGAGGAGATATAGATGTATTTACATAATCCTTGCCCATATATGTTCTAAACTCTTGACCATATATGCACTTATCCCTCGTACTCAGTGAAACAGAAATGAAACAGGACATGAATTAAATTATAAACCGCCGCGCAAAAGAAAATACACCCTTGTTAATAAAAAACAAACAATTACAAGCATGATCAAAACGTTACTAGGCAGAAGCACTGTAAACTTAAAACCTCAATACTGCTTTGATACACGCATAAAAAATACAGCACTGGCAAATGACTCTTTTTGTTTGGTAACTTTTGCTTGATTCTAAAACACCAATTAAACATGATTGAATATATTCTTTAATCCGGAAGTTTATTTAAAATTCAATTTAACTGAAACATTTTTATAAAATAATTAATTTTCTTATAATTGATCGTCATTTCCTTGACATTCCGCGAGATTCCTCTATCTCTGAACTGGATTCAGTGCATCGGTAGATTAGAAATTAATTGAATGTATCTGGATGGATATAAAAGACCCCTGCCACTGTCCTCTGCCATATGTAACCATTAAAAGACCCCCATTGACTACTTTGACATATCGCTCCATTTGTTTAAGGAGCACTTTGTCTTCAGTGAAATTGCAACGAAGGTATATTTCAGTTGGATCAAGCTGACGTGATGTATTCTCAACATGATATGTGGTGTTTGTACAACGTAAGAATAGTTGGGTTTTTTTTAATCATCAAGAAGCAGTGTTTAGGGCATAAAGGAAGAACGTATGTTCCCGTGTTTGTATGTATGTGTCTCTTGTCATTTAGGGAGAGTTAATTTAGTTTAAGGCTGCATTGAGTGAGTGAGTGAGTCTAGTTTTACGCCCCTTTTAGCAATATTCCAGCAATACCAAGGCGGGGGGACACCAGAAATGGGCTTCACACATTGTACCCATGTGGGGAATGGAACCCGGGTCTTCGGCGCGACGAGCGAACGCGAACAGTCAGCGGGTCATGCCAGTGCGGCATGCGGGTCTCCAACGTTCCCCCCTTTAGTGAGACTAATGCTTATTAAGTTAGAAACATGGTCATGGCGAACAATGGACCTCGTTCCTAAGAGCAATTGTAGCGCAAAGATGATCTCCTATACCTTAACATAGACTTACGACAGTCGTAGCGCTACGATCGCTTTGAGGAACGGGGCCCAGGTTTCAAAGTCCGAAGGACCCAACTCTGCCCTTGTCGACTGGGCCTCCCGTGTCTCCTGCTTTGAACAAGATGTCATTTATATCCCGGAGGGACAGCTCAGTGAGGAACGAAAGCCCATCGTGATTTAGATTAAGGACATCAACCTATTTGAAGCAGCAACAAGAAAACAGATAAACCAACACTATCAGGGTGAATATGGGATTCGATTTGGTTTGGTTTGGTTGTTGTTTTAGGCCGCACTCAGCAGTATTCCAGCTATATGGCGGTGGTCTGTAAATAATAGAGTCTGGACCCAGCAATCCAGTGATCAATACTACAGCATCGATCTACGCAAGTGGGATACGATGACATGTGTTAACCAAGTCAGTTACCCTGACCACCGATTGCGTAAGTCGCCTCTGACAAGCGTGGGTTGCTGAAGACCAATTCTAACCCGAGGGCCTTACATCCAGTTTTACTACAAATGCCATATAATATAAATCCTGTAAATAACAGGTGGGAGTGAGCGAGTTTAGTTTTACGCTGCTTTTAGCAATATTCCAACAATATCACCGCGGGGGACACCCCAAAATGGGCTTGACACATTGTACCCACCTTTGGAATCGAACCCAGGTCTTCGGCGCGATGAGCGAACGCTGTAGTTACTAGGCTACCGCCCGTAAATAACAGGAAGTGACGAAGGTATACACAGTCTAAAACATAATGCTTCCCTTTTGCGGACTGCATATCATGTCATCACAAGAATAACAACTCGTAAACATGAACTTGTTTTAGAAACAAAATGGTCATGAACACACTTATATCAAAACCAAACCTATTAAATAACATTAAGGGACGAGTTAGACACACACCCCTTTGTGTACTCAAAATCTTGTACACGTTAACTTGTGGTTTAGGAGGCAAAGCAGTATTGTCTGCGTACATCTCCTCATGAAAAGACGTGAGTTCACCAGTGGTCTCCACACTCCCGCATACTTCCTTCAGATTAGCTGGAGCTTGCTTCTGAAGACGCTGTCTAACAATGCTGGTATCGGTTTTGTCTCTCTTACACAGCATACGATCATCTTTTCAGAGGAAATTCAATGCAACGATGGTCCACGGCAACATTTTGATCATTGGATTCCAACTCAATCACATCAGTTTCTAATGTTCGTTCTATCATCAGTGACGGGAGACCGTTTTAATCAAACAGGGAGTTTTTCCTGTGATGCTGTTAGGGGTAAACGTGTGGGTTTTCCTAATTTGAAAAGCAATGGTTTTAATGAAGTGTGGTGGAGAGTATTTGGTGTGCGTGACGTGTTTTGTCTTCCTGTGGTTTCTTCCGTGTTATTGTGTCTTGAATAGAAATATAAATGCGTAAAACATGTGCCCGTTGCAGGAAGGTGACTGACGTCTCATCAATTCAAATGGAAATTCGCTCTGATTGCAGCATCGAGCTTGCAAAATATCTTGTTTGTCCACGTGTGAGGTTTTCAAACAGTGAAGTTTTCTTTTTATAAAGTAAGTTTTACAAAAGCGTTTTTGGCATTTGTTATAATTAGATAAAATAATTTGAAACACTCAACAAATCATCCACAATGACATTTTTAATCAAACTATTTTCCACGGTCGACATAGAAACTGTGTCCACCACTTATAAAATTCTATAGGAACATGTCAGTGACAAGGAAAACATTATAAGTTGTTTAGACTGTTAACATTCCATTTGAACTATCTGAACAAATCTGTTTGTAATGCCTGCACATTATTCTCATTTTAAGACCCATGAACTTTAAGCACCAATGGTCTGTTTGCAATATTTTGTACTTGGGTTTACCGCCCTCGAAACGAAGCAGCCGGGATACCGAACCCAGTCAGAGCGGGTGGGTGTGCACTCAAGTGTAACGGCTGGTTCATTTGCAGATGCCGCCTTCACGGCTCATTGTGTGTGTATATATAGAGATGTTGGGTTTTGTAAATACATGCTCATTTTTTGTGTATAACATTTTGCAATCAACAGACATCATAACATGTCATGTGTTTAAGTATCACACCTGCCTGTCTGTGTAATTACATAATGTGACAGAGACCGAACTCGGGCCATAAATCAATGCGTTTTGTTTATGGTGTATAGCCTGATTGGTGTTAAGTTCAAATTGCATGTGGTCAGTGATCGCAGTTGTGTATTGAATATTGTCATTAGCAGACAGGCAGGCAGACACACAGGTGTCAATAAAACAAGACATTGAGTTTTGTCTGTGACAGCGACATATCTATATCACAGTTAGAAATTGTGTCAACGCTCAATAATGACATTGCTTTTAAGTATCGAACTGAGAAAGTGACTCGGTAAGAAGAACGTGTGGTGAAATAGACAAATGAAATTATATAAACAGTTTATTTACTGTCATAACATATAAAAAGCTCGCGCCTGTGAGATATCAACAAAACATTATGAAAATAGCTCACACCAAAGCCTTCACCGAGTATTCACCAGACAGCCCGCTTCCAAGTTGCGCGAACCTATTTCACTGCGCACGTGCTATGAGCGCAGCCCAGCTGTTGAAACCCGTATTCCCCAGAAAAGTCTGGGGAAAATTAGTGAAACGTTTGAACTCCGATTTCGCGCGGTTTTTTTCATCGCGTTATTTTTCAACTTTATAAGTTGAATTTGCATTTTTGACGCTTTGTTTCGGTAAGTCCATACCGAAAGGTATCAGAATCTGCCAAGTTGTGTTTTACGTTGCATGTGACCTTTAAGGTTCGCTTGAAATTTAAGGATTTCTGTCTCTTTGTTTGACAAAGTAACTTATTTCAAATTTTGGCGGAAAACTCGTGTCGCGAAAACGATTGTAACTGCAAGTCACCATTAGAGGACGTTTAACAGTCGATCGATCGATCGATCTCGGCCACGGCGGCACATGAGAGAATGATTTGAAACTAACAAATGAATGAAAGTATCTTCTACGTAGGTTAAAGAATAGTCTACTCAGCTGATAAATCTTGTATAGACTGTGACACTAATACACTTCCATGCAGTACTTAAAGGTTAAAAAGTATGCTTTATGTTGTGTTACAGCAAGCTTGCCAATATGATATTAATGATTTTGCAATTAGAAACGAAAATATATGACGAGGAAAACCGAAGTAAAACGCAATGATATATCCTTGTTTGGGGCTCTAATTTTGACTCCCGTGAGCATTTGAAACGTGTACTGGTTGCAATAATCCTTTAACGTCTCTCACAAAATTGTAAACAGGTTTGCTCTTTGTATTGTGAAGACCAGCCCGCGATGAAGCTTGCTCGTTTACCACGAAAAGACAAACACAAATTGATCCTGCTACTTTGTCAAATATTTCTCCCCAAATAATGCTTTATTTCAGTCAAAAGTACAGATGCCCTTCAGTATGAACTAAATACCTTTTTTTATATCTGTCTTGAACAAAACCCTCGAAATAAAAACATATAACGACTTTAAATGACATAGCAGTGCAGCGATATGATTGAATGTAAAGTGAGAATTATTAATCGATTAGGGACATACTTAGTTACGTCTAACAACACAAGGTTATCTCTAACGTTCCCGAATATCTTCTGTGATGTCTTGCTAAGATAATTGTCATTTGGTTTCGTTTTCGTGTGATAATCATCCACTTATTTACAGTGTTTGTTTTATGCATGCAAACTACGCACACAGTGCTTCACTCGACCCACAGCATTATCATCTTAAAGTACGAATTAGTCATGTCAAAGATACTTCTGCAATATCAGATCACCGTTCATATTTATATCCAGCAATTGATGAATTCCTCCTATTGGTGGTCTGGAATAACCTAGTGTACGTGATATAACCCTAATACAACAATTCATGATTGATAATGCTGTCAATGAATGCAAACACACTGTCTCTCACGTACACCCAGACAACAAGATTAACACCTGTTTGCTTCCTGTGTATTGGCAATTGTTTGTCTCGCTCATCATGAACAGAAAGATTTTAATGAACTTTTGTTATTATGTAATGCCTCGTTTCCAGGAACCAGTAAAATGCATACGTTTGTTATTTGTATTATTCCATTGTTGTTATTATTGTGTTATTAGCGTTATTCCATGTTTATAACAGCAAGCTATATCGATGAAGACTGGCCATGACGATGGCAGAGACATGTCGGCGTTTAATTAAATGAAGAACTGTTGTATTGATTCTATTATGACATGAAGATAGCGAAACGAAAGCCTACAAGGTTTTCTGCTTACCTTCTTGTCTGTCATGATCTTCAACCTCATTGTTGTGTTTTTATTTTACCTTCCTTGTTATTTTGCAACAGTCAATCATATGCTTGATTCACGTATACTTAATTATCGGACAAGTCTGCAGGTGTCCCCCGCCGTGATCTACCTGGAATATTGCTAAAAGTGGCGTAAAACAATACTCACTCACATTTGTACACTATGTCGGCAGATTTTTTAAAAGGTAGTTTTATGCTTACAAGGACTTACATTCACAATCGTTGGTGAAGCAGCCTTTCAATTATTACTTTTCCAAACAGCAAAGATTGCATTGCCTCGAACTTTAATGATATTGGTGAGTGAGTAAGTTAGGTCTATCATGGCAGGGGACACCGCTTTTTGTGGCCAGCAATATACCAGCAATATCATGGCTACCCCTTAATGGTATAGGTAATACAAAAAGCTATGGAATAATAATGGTTACGTAATGTCTCAGGTGATTGATAAATCTGAAGTGCCATAAATCTGAAGTGCAGTGACACTATTCTTTCTGCTGTGTAGAGATGTACGATGTTCACATCAGCGAGTATTAGACGTAAACTACTTACAGCGATAATGGACTCTTATAGGAAAAAAACGTTGTTAGTTCGACCATAAACCTATTTTACAAATCGGGCAGGGTAGGGTTTTTATGATATTATTGGTTTCTTTGAAAATTACTGGCCACGGGATAACGGACATTCGCTGTTTCCAAGGCTGGACTCGAGTACAACCAGATGATATGGTGGAATGTAAAAGTCACATCAACTAGTGACACGAGAATATCCTGTTCAAACATGAGCTCCCCTGAGATCTCCTGATTGTGATGCAGAATGTGATAGTCACTTGAACTAGTGAAACTAGTAAACTCCAGTTCAAAGTGGATTCCTCTCAATCCCGGGCTGAAATTATATGTGGGATTGAGGTAAGCCGAGTGTTATGAATCCAATAATAATGTAATTTATTTCCGAGTGGACTTTTCCATATAAAACGACATCGCCCTCCAGACCCTGATGTATGCCATGAAGTAATGTTAATTTTTATCCATGTCCTGTTCTAATTAATTGAACAAATCTGTCGAGATTTTCGTTTGTACTGCAACATGTATTTTCTTTAAAATGATTTTGAATGTCATTAAACCGGATTTGCATACATCGTGCTTATCGACATGTACATTTTCTAATGCTTCATTGAAGGGGCCTAAGAAACATAGCTAAACGAAAGAGTGAGTGAGTGAGTTAAAGTTTATAGTCACAGCGGCAGTATATCAGCCATATCGTGACTTAAGATAGTTATAAATTCATGACAAATGCGCAAATTTAATAAAAACCTGTTGACGAAGGACTGTAAAACCAACTAGTACATCACAGTAATAGGAAATAAAACTAACGTATATCTCAATATAAAATAAGGCTGAGGATCGCCAACAACTGAAGGTAGATCACCACTCTAGGGACCATGGGGACGCTAAAAGAGAGAAATCAGCGATGTCAGCTGTTTACATGATTAATGAAACGTGTCGAGCTGCAAAGTTTAGAAACAGTCAGGAAAACGACGAGTGGGACTGCCTACATATCTGCATGTAATACAAACTCTGCAGCTATTATTGCACTTGTTGCCGGTTAAAGCAAACTGAGATGTATCACGTTTCCACGGTAACACTCATCTCTTCATCAACAACGAAACGTGCATGCTAACTATTTTGTTTGATGATAATGTTCTAATGCTACTTGAATGGAAATCGTCTATAAGGGTATATTTCAACAGAACACTGGAGCATGTTCAAAGTGCGGTACTACCATGACCATTGTTAATAAAACAGCTTAAACTGGACTTACACTTTTGGGGAAAACAATTTGTCATTTCTCCGAATAAACACAATTATGTGTTTTACTGGATCACCAAGTAAAACATAATATGTTGCTACGAACAACCCTTTCACTAAGCTATCACTTAGCCGTTAGGAGTGCACAAACATACATCACCGAAGCTTATCAAGAACTCACAAATATCTTTCCTTGATTCTACAGCGTCATTTCGAAGTGTGCACAAATATCGAGGGTATACGTCACGCTGATAAGGGAAGCTTCACCAAGAAACGAAGGATATATTGTTCTTTGATAATGTCCCCCAATTGTGATGACAGAGGGACATCATTGTTTCAGTGGGATTAGTAAACATAATTGTTCAACCGCGCAGGCACCGGAAGCTTTACTAGCTATGCAATTACCTCCCTTCAATATTGTCACCATATACATGCCACGTGAAGCTATCAATGTGTAAGACAGATAACTGAAGTCACTTTGCGAGTCACACTGCCACCAGAAAGGTTGATTTACTGCGGTAGAAGCCAAAAGGTCGAGAAGATCCCGTAAACATTCCCTCCAGAGAAATATTAAGTTGATTTCTTGAGGTCATATATAAAACGTTACATGTGCAACAGGCCAAACGCTCGTGTAACAACGCTATTAAAATGAAATTTCGAGTTAAATACAACATTAAAGTGATATCTTCGTCAGGTTTTGTAGAATGGGTTGACTGAGTGAGTCTGCTTATATGCTACTTTAAGCACTATTCCAGCAACATCACGACCCGGGACACCAGAAAGAGGATTCACTCATTATATCAACATTGGCAGTAGAATCAGTGTCTTCCACGTGTGTGTAAGCCGAGGCCGGTGTGTAAGCTGAAGCCAGAGTCCGTGCTGTTAGAAGATAGGGGCGATATGCATTCAAAACCCGAAGACCTGTATCGCTGTGTTGATAGCCGAGTCCAAAGCCTGTGGTATTTGAAGGATGGGATAGTATATGCACTCTTATCCTACAGACCTTAGTTGCGTTGATAGCTACTTCACCGCCTGGAGAGTAAGCCGAGTCCAAAACCCGTGGTACTGGAAAAATGGGATAGTATATGCACTCTAATCCTGCAGACTTTCGTTGCGTTGATAGCTACTTCACTGCCTGGAGAGTAAGCCGAGTCCAAAGCCTGTGGTACTAGAAGAATGGGATAGTATATGCACTCTAATCCTGCAGACTTTCGTTGCGTTGATAGCTACTTCAACGCCTGCAGAGTAAGCCGAGTCCAAAGCCCACGGTACTGGAAGAATGGGATAGTATATGAACTCTAATCCTGCAGACCTGTAGTTCCGGGTTGTGTATAGTGGCACCACCTTGGGTGTCATATAACAGTATGTCACGTCCTGGATGTTTACCTTTTAAACACGCTAACACGTACATGTTGACAAAACAGCCACAATAATCAAGACGAATAATTATTCGAACCAATGAATTATCGAATTCTGGCACACCTGACGGACGTAGTCCTGTACAAGAGGTTGAGGCGCTTTGGAACTCTGGATCACTGCTCCACTCTTGAACAGATGGACTATAACTTGTAATTTATATTCTTTCTGAGTCTTCTTAAAGATTATGCTGAAAGTGGAAAGCCATCGTTTACAGTTTCATCCATGTGCAATGTGTACTTTGTCCAGACAGACATCCGGCTTACCGAAAGTCGTTTACACACGATCCATGACAATAGATCGTGCAGAAAGTAAACTTTTACCATAAGTTGGCAAACCAGGAAGGGCCTGAAATGCACCTAAAGTATTGAAATGCTGATAAAAAAATGCATTTTCCCGAAACTAATGCTGAATATTCTCCATCTTCCTGTGCCTTAATGTGCATTACCTGAGAAGGATGTTGTGGGTGGGAAGTACACAAGATAAACGCACGATTCGCTAATGCCCCTAAATGACTGCACTGCAGGTACCATGTTAGTTCTTAAAGGGATCACACCGGATCCCTTTTACAGTAGATGCAGTGGGAAGTCTTTGCCCCCAGGCTTCCATTATTCACTATCACAGTAAAGTACCTTGGTTGCAGAATCAATGTGGATATCATTTGCGGGATCTGAAAAACATGTTCTCGGTCTTTGCTATTAGTAAGTGATTATGCTGTGGCTTAAACCGCTATTAGACATGGAGTTGAGGAAGCGAGGGATTAAGTTTGTTTTGGGTAATGGAGAGCCTAATGAGAGAGTCGAGCAGCCTTGATGTAGACAACTCTTAGATGTTTTACAGTTCTGAACAACCAAGAAACATCATTACGTTTTCAGATGATTACACATATTTAGGGGAATGTTCAATCCGATGACCATCAGCTCCGGCCACAATCAAGAGGTACAACTCTGTATAGAGATTTTTGGCACCTGAAAATAACTCGGCCACTCACCTTTTCACCAATTTGACCTTACAAAGTTCAGATCATGGCAACTACCAGTTGGCCAACGACAGACAACGACAACAACAACGACAACGTCGCCTTTGTCCACAACATTAGCCGTTCAATTAAGGACTGAATGATGAGAGGTCGAAACAGAAGATACATGTAATGGTTCCTTTGGTTCATTAGGCTGAACAAACAAAACAATGTTTTAGTGGAACATTTCTCTCAGTGAGTAAGGAGATAGGACGTTTTAATTATTTTATCGACATCTAAGCGAGAGAAAGATATACCCCCCACCCTCACTCCTTCCAAACAACACCGGATAACCGACAGGGAATTGTTGGCTGATCTTACGTGACCGCGAAAATACGATCTTTTGAAAGATGTTACATAAATGTAAAACTCACAAGGGAAAAGTATAAATTATATTGCTATCGATGTAATAGTCATCCTCCGGCTGCCTGGAAACATCAAGAAGCCATAAGTGGGTTTGCGTTAGTGTGTCACTAAGGCACAGGCCAGTTTAAAACGGATATTGGTGTTACTAACGCTGATCGGACCACAGTGGTAATTGGGAGGGTTTCATTGACAAGTCGTTCGTGACAGTGTACATTAGCAGCGTTGGTGTCAAACCAAGATTTTAATCTTGTTATATTGTCGGAATCAGGCGGATGTATCCCCGAAGGAATTGAAAGAAATGGACCAGGGCTATTAAATACTTCAGAGGTCGATTCATTCTATTGATTGTCATGGTAACATGGTGGTTTAGTCTTTAGTAAAAGCTGATAGAGCGATTGTATTTAAGTGCCAGCAACAACTACATCATTATTCGTGCGTTGGTAGGTGTAATCTTTTAGAACTACGTAGATAGATAAATTACACACTCTCAACCATTGGCTTGAAATATGAACATATGTTATTGTTGCATGAGTTTAACACACCATAAAAGCATGGTAGCATGTTTTTGTAAAGTGCCCTCCTTAATGTACATAACTTTGCCATTGGATAAGGCACGGCAATTAGCTGTCTTTCTACCCAATTGGGATACTATGACATGTGTCAACTACGTCAGCGAGCCTGACCAGCAGATCCTGTTAGTTGCCTCAAGGGTTACTAAAGACCAATTCTAACCCGGATCTTCACTGATCCAGTGTGTCTGTAGGTTCCACATGGCAGTGTCACTTCGCCCATTTTATTTTACTAACCAGTACTGTGTTGGCTTGTAAGACATAGACACTTCGACTGACAGCGTAATTTGTCAATGTTAATGAAGCTGCCCCGACTTGATATACTGGATACAAATCACCTCCTCGTATGAATACAACCCTTAAAATAGGGCACATATTTCAACCAAACACTGATTTGAACTGATTAAACTATTGGACTATTCTTACATGTTTCTAAGGCACACAATGAAGTTTTGTTAATTCATGCAAACTTCGAAAGCATCCAAATGAATTAAAATGAGCATGTTAATATCTGGTCACAGGATATGGTAACCACATAGAACATCCGTTTGAACAAATAGTTGTCATTCACATCTATGAGAAAGAAGGAATCGGTTCCTTGATGCTTCCCCGTGTAAATGATGCGATATTGATAGCGGGGGTCGCTATTCAAGGATATGACAGGACAGTTTCGTCAAATTGACTGTTTAGTTTGAGGTAATATTTTGCTGTAGCATACGCTTGAATGTGTGCTGACACAGTTATTTAGTGGACTTTCAGCACCAATGATTCATCATTGCCGGCGTGTAGTGCCACAGTTGTTTAGTAGTTTAATGTACGGAACATGAACCACAACTTCAGTATGAACCCTTTTAATTCAAATATATAAATTCCAATCCGTCAGTTCAGAGACTGAAGTAGACTTAGTCCTTACTCCACATTTAAGGAAAATATATCGGATACGTTTATCGTTACATTTGACAAGGCTTCAACATAATTTCAAATTAAGATGGTTAGTTATTGTAATAGGATCATGAACCTAAACTTACATTGGCCCTCATCACGTTTGAACTAATATTTCAAAGATAATGCTACAACATGTCATCAAATAATGCTAAATAATGACCTCTTGCCTATTATCTGATTGTATTTCTCCAAGATGGGGTTTCACGATCAAGCGTACATCGATCTTTATTAGCGAATGATAAAAAACAAATTCAGCGAACTATAATCCTTGGCTATTTTGGTCCCTTGCTATCGACTGATCTGTCGCCCAGATAGTGATTATAAGACAATTAGAGTGTATACAGGGCGACTAGTTGGGTGATCCATCTTAATTATGATTAATCCGCCCGAAATTGAGTCATTCACTCTCCGTGGTAGCCAATATCCGCCGCCATGTTAGGTCTTAGAACGGCGAACCTTCTTTCGAGCTGACAGGCACTTCAAGACAAAACGAAGAGCAAACACAGAAAAGGCAGAAGATTATGGGTGTTTACAAGCACGTCAACATGAGGAATTAACCTTGTCTTTCATAAAATGGAAACCCTATTATCACCATTCAAAATTGTGAATTATACATACAAGAGCGGAGACACTTTTCATGGCCGTAAGAAATATTTACGAAACATAGAGTCCATGAATCACCAGCAAATAGTAATGATGCCAGGCGTTTACCAAAAGCAATGGTATCCTTCCTCATTTGAGTCAAAAACACATGCAAATGGAAAGTCAAGTAGCAGTGCCGATAATTTCGTGAGATGAAGCGACTGTTCACTTTGTTGGTTTATCGACGACATTTAACAACAGTAAGGGACGTCTGTCATTAAACATGCGATTTATGCGCCGTCAATAGTGAACGGTCTATTGTTCGATGAAGAATCGACACATTTCCCACCAATCAAGAATTATACCAATACTAAAGTTAATCAAACAACAAGGTAACATTTATGAACAAATTGAAACTCACCTATGTTGTTTTCTGTTACTGGATCTAAAATAAGACAATATCATATTTTTTCATCTATTTCAGTCACGAGTTAAACAACTATTAATATCGCCGAATGTATAACTATTGGTAATAATTAATTTTAATAATTGTTAAGGTTGTCATCATCAGGAAAGGACCTCTGAGGATTTTTCAGCTTGAAAATATGTTCAGTAATGTATTTACTTTGACTGAGCGTGAAATGACCGTCTCCGTGGTGTAGTGGTTAGAGCGTCTGCCCGGAGTGCGGAAGGTCGCGGGTTCGATCCCCGACCGCGTCATACTAAAAGACGTTAAAATATGGTACTTGTTGGTCCCTGCCTGGCGCTCGGTATTAATGGGTACAACAAGGACTGGTCGGCTCGGAGTCAGTATAATGTGGGGTATTCATGCTTCACTGCGACATGGTATCTCTGTGGGCTAGCACTATAAAACCAGCTAAAGTCTGGGCTAGTACAAGCAGCCGCACAAATACACGCATGCACGTCGTCATATGAGCGAAATATTCTCAAGCACGACGTTAAACCCAATTCCACAACCATCACTGAGCGTGCAATGTTCATATTACTCGAAAAGAAATGCGACTTTGAACCAGTCGATTGATATTTGAATAGTGACGAATATGTATTAAGACCAGAAGTCTCAAAGACGGAATAGATTGTTATCAAGTGTGGAATCGAAACTGCCCATATAAGTACTTATATCTACACAAACCATAAAATGTGTATACGTTGATCTTAACTGCAATCATTTCATCTTATATTGACCTTATGAGAGAGTGCTCAGATACTCAGTAGGCTGAAGGTGGCCCCGGCGCAATAGGCTTGGGTGTCTAAAAGTGCAGCGTTATCAACAAGAGTTAGAACAAACACATGCCAATGATATAAAATCGCCTGGTGGACATGGTAGATAATTAATAAAATCCAAAGAAGTAGCAAAGATTTTAAATAAGTAAGAATGTATTTACATAATTCTTGCCCACAGATGTTGTACACTCTTGCCCATATGTGCACTTATCCCTCATACTCGGTGAAACAGAAATGGACATGAATCAAATTACCAACTGTCGGGCAAAAGAAAATACACCCTTGAAAAGAGATTTAAATAAGAAACAAAACAATTACAAGCATGATCAAAACGTTAGTAGACAGAAACACTGTAAACTTAAAACCTCAGCACTGCTTTGATGCCCGTATCAAATGCAGCACTGTCAAATAACGTTTACTTAATTCTAAAGCCACCGAAAAATAGTTGAATACTTTCTTTTCCCCTGAAATTTATTTATAATCAATTTGAACTTAAACACTCTTTAAAAATAATTCATTTTCACATGAATTGATAATCGCTGCAGCTATCGTTCCATACATGGGGGAAGATAACATAACAGGAAATAGGTATCTAATCTACAATGTGTATAGTTGCTTTAATGTCTGGTTGACGTCAGTGGAGTGTTTGACAGTGATTTAGTTTTCTAATTAATCGTCATTTGCCTGGGATTCCGCTAGGTTCCTGTGTCTCTGAACTGGATTCAGTGCATCAGCGGATTAGAAATTAATTGAATGTATCTGGTTGGATATAAAAGACCCCTGTCACTGTCCTCCATTAAAAGACCCCCACTGACGTCTTTGACATATTGCTTCATTTGTTTAATTAGCACTTTGTCTTCAGTGAAAAGGCAACGAAGGTATATTTCAGTTGGATCAAGCTGACGTGACGTACAGTCAACTTCATCTATGGTGTTTGTTCAAAGTAAGAATAGATTTTTTATTATCAAGACTGCTGTTGTAAGAGCTTAAAAGAAGACCGTTTATTCCCATATCTGTATGCGTGTGTCACCTGTCATTTAATTAGGGAGAATTAGTATAGTATACGGCTTTGAACAGTCAATGGGTCATGCCAGGGTATATCGAGTCTCTGCCGAAGGAAACTCTGAAGGCATGCGAGTTTCAGACGTTTACGTACCCCCTTGGTGACACTCTAGATGCTGTTGACTAAGAAAAATGGTCGTAACGGATTAGGTGTCAAAGCCAGGATCATAGGTTCCTGGCGTACCCAAGGGACGTAACTTGACCTGCCCGTGGCGACTGGGCCTCCCGTGTCTCCTGCTTTGAACTAGATGTAATTTATATCTCGCGGAGACAGCTCAGATATGTCTTCTTTGAACCAAACGCACAAATGATTATAAGTTATTGGTACACTTAATGGACAGTGTTGTTCATGCAACGTTTACAACGTGCTGAAGGGTTACCGTGCCATGGGTGTGTCTCATGTTGTTCAGAATATTGTTGCCCAAACGCCGTATGTTTCTTCATCTGTCATCAGTAGATTGTGGGTCCGATACCAACAAACCGCTCTGATCTTGAAAGTATAACACCTTCAGGCAGTGGCGTCTCAGTGAGGTAACACTATAAATCAACCGAGTATCATCAACCAGACTCTAGTCGTTACAGTAGTCTTGAACACGATCGTCGGTGTTAAAAAGCACGTTCAGCACGTTTTCATCAAGATAATCTTTAGTCAACCTTTTGTAATACCTCAAAATATATTTTGTATTTTCTTGTTCAATCTAGAAATTTACAAAACCGTCAACGCCTTAAGGGTGTCTCAATTGAAATGGAAGAGGCAATTTACACTAAATAAAAGTACAAGCATTTAATATTAATTGAGAGTTACAAAAACACCTCAAGTATTTGGTTGGAAACGTAAATAGCACACACTGTGAAACCATCAAAGAAATTGAAATATTCAAATAACATCTCTACACAGAAATTACGCTCCAGGTGTCAAGGAGAGTATGTGGACTGACGTCAACAGACGTGTAAATCCTATATGAGATATATAATTATCCTCGCGATGTTTTCTAACAAGATGCGTTTGATATGGAACAATCTTAAGTCATCTAGGAAATATGAGTAAAGTGAAAACGCAAAAGCAGTGTTTGGTGATTTCACTTAATGTGGAGGACCTTGAATGTGAACTTTAAAGAAGATTGGCTGTAGCTGTAGCTAAATAGTATTACTCAAAAGAAGTTTAATAACAAATTCATGTTTCATAAAGCCAAAGTAGAACTCCCATCCCTCTTGACAGATTAACTATACTAGGTGCTGATACAGCATTTTGAGAAGTGTTTGTGTGTGTGTGCGTGCGTGCTTGCGTACTTGTGTGTATCTACAAGTGACACATCAAATTACAGTGTCTCAGAAGACTAGGGCACATCAGAGATAACAAGTGAATTATACAATAACGAATTCTTGAAACTGTTTACATTCTATGTCAACTGAGGCATGAAAATTGTCTGCGATAAATAATTGAACATTTCCGAAATTATGTCTGTTTTCACATAAAAAAAGTATAAAAGAAAAAAGTGTTTTTGGTGTAAAATGAAGGACGTGATTTTGTCTTCTTTTGCTGTCAAAGGACATCGCGCGTCAACGACAAAACATTAATTCTGTTTGCCAAATGTTTGTTCTTAAACTATCTATCCTGATAGTATTTTATACAAACACACTAAATTTCATACGGAACAGGGATAGTAGGGTATTAGCAGACAACCTTATGTAAAAAGACATGAGAATATCCCCTTATACCTCTAAACCTCGACCTGTGTCTATGAATCCTCACACAGTACTTCCGAAGGCCTTACTTCCAGTTTTACTACAAATGCCATATAATATAAATCCTGTACCCACCTTTGGAATCGAACCCGGGTCTTCGGCGTGATGAGCGAACGCTTTAGTCACTAGGCTACCCCAGCACCCTTAAATGACAGGAAGGGACGAAGGTATACACAGTCTGAAACATAAGGCTTCCCTGTTGCGGACTGCATATCATGTCATCACAAGAATAACAACATGAACTTGTTTTAGAAACAAAGTGGTCATGAACACACTTATATCAAAACCAAACCTATTAAATAACATCAAGGGACACGCCTTTTATGTACTCAAAATCTTGTACACGTGAACTTGTGGTTTTAGAGGCAAAGCAGTATTGTCTGCGTACATCTCCTCATGAAAAGGCGTGAGTTCACCAGTGGTCTCCACACTTCCACATACTTCCTTCAGATTAGCTGGAACTTGCTTCTGAAGACGCTATCAAACAGTGCTGGTATCGGTTTTGTCTCTCTTACACAGCATACGATCATCTTTTCATAGGAAATTCAATGCAACGATGGTCCATGGCAGCATTTTGATCATTGGATTCCAACTCAATCACATCAGTTTTTAATGTTCGTACTATCATCAGTGACGTGAGACCGTTTTAATCAAACAGGGAGTTTTTCCTGTAATGCTGTTATAGGGGTAAACGTGTGGGTTTTCCTAATTTGAAAAGCAATGGTTTTAATGAAGTGTGGTGGAGAGTATTTGGTGTGCGTGACGTGTGTTTGATAGAGGGAGGTTTACAATGACGCATGTTTTGTCTTCCTGTGGTTTCTTCCGTGTTATCGTGTCTTGAATAGAAAGATAAATGCGTAAAACATGTGCCCGTTGCAGGAAGGTGACTGACGTCTCATCAATTCAAATGGAAATTCGCTCTGATTGCAGCATCATGCTTACAAAATATCTTGTTTGTCGACGTGTGAGGTTTTCAAACAGTGAATTCTTTTTAATAAAATAAGTTTTACAAAAGCGTTTTTTGCATTTGTTATAATTAGATAAAATTAATTTGAAACACTCAACAAATCATCCACAATGACATTTTTAATCAAACTATTTCCACGGTCGACATAGAAACTGTGTCCACTACTTATAAAATTTTATAGGAACATGTCAGTGACATGGAAAACATTATACGTTGTTTAGACTGTTTAAATGATATAGCAGTACAGCGATACGATTGAATGTAACGTGAGAATTACTAATCGATTAAGGACATACATAGTTACGTCTAACAACACAAACTTTGTCTGTCACGTTCCCGAATATCTTCTGTGATGTCTTGCCAAGATAATTGTCATTTGGTTTCATTTTCAGATTTATTCAATTGTGATAATCATCCACTTATTTACAGTGTTTGTTTTATGCATGCAAACTACGCACACAGAGCTTCACTCGATCCACAGCATTATCATCTTAAAATACAAATTAGTCATGTCCAAGATACTTCTGCAATATCAAATCACCGTTCATATTTATATCCAACAACTGATGAATTCCTCCTATTGGTGGTCTGGAATAACCCAGTGTACGTGATATAACCCTAATACAATAATTCATGATTGATAATGCTATCACTGAATGCAAGCACTGTCTCATACCTACACCAACACAACAAGATTACCACCTGTTTGTTCCCTGTGTATTGGGACATACACAGTTACGTCTCACAACACAACGTTGTCTATAATACATTCACAACATATCTTCTGTGAGGTCCAAGGTAATTGTCATTTGGTTTCGTTTTCAGATTAATTCAAATGTGATAATCATCCACTTATTTCCTGTAATGTTTGTTTTCTGTTTAAAAGCAACTCACAATGTGGCGTCTCTCAGTCGACAGCATTATCATCTTAAAGTTAGAATTAGTCATGTTAAAGATATTTCTGCAATACCAGACCACCATTTATGTTTATATCCTTCAACAATTGGTGAATTCCTCTGAATTGGTGGTCTGGATTAACCCAATGTACGTGATATAACCCTAATACAACAATTCATGATTGATAATGCTATCACTGAATGCAAACACACTGTCTCTCACGTACACCCACACAACAAGATTAACACCTGTTTGTTTCCTGTGTATTGGCAATTGTTTGTCTCGCTCATCATGAACAGAAAGATTTTAATAAACTTTTGAAATTATGTAATGTCTCGTTTCCAGGAACCAGGAAAATGCATGTTTGTTATTTGTTGTTCAGCGTTATTCTATGATTATGACAGCTAGCTATATGAATATAGACTGGACATGACGATGGCAGAGACATGTCGGCGTTTAATTAAACTCTACGTAATGAAGTACTGTTGTATTGATTCTATTATGGCAAGAAGATAGCGAAACGAAAGCCTACAAAGTTTTCTGCTTCCCTTCTTGTCCGGTCTTGATCTTCAACGTTACTGATGATTCCAATTTTAACTTCCTTGATGTTTTCTCCGGAGTCTGCCGTTCATGTATACCTATTTATCAGATACGTTTACAGGTTATTTCCTGATTTCAATTGCTTTGCCTTTGATGCCAGCTCTCACAAAAGGTGAGCCAGTCAACTTAGACGTCACAATTTGCTGCATACAACAGCCTCTGTCCAAAAGCCAAAGACCGTGTCTTCAAATCCTGGATTTATTCTGAGGAAAGAGTTCCTTCCGTTCCCCCAACCCTAAACCTGCCTCTAAACCGAACCCTAAACCTAACCCCTAACTTAAAGCTTGGACTTTTAGTCATTTTAGTGAGTTCTCTTGTAATTGTTGTGTTACGTTTTGTTAATAATTTTAGCATATATTAATTTATAAATATTATTTGGGATTAAGGGAACGGGAGGAACTCTGACCTATTCCGATTAACGTATTTGTGAGGTGAGGTGAGGTGAAATTGGGTATAACGTCGTGCTTGAGAATATTTCGCTCATATGACGACGTGCATGCGTGTGTATGTGCGGCTGCTTGTACTAGCCCAGACTTTAGCTGGTTTTATAGTGCTAGCCCACTGAGATACCATGCCGCAGTGAAGCATGAATACCCTACTCAGACACATTATACTGACTCCGAGCCGACCAGTCCTCGTTGTACCCATTAATGCCGAGCGCCAGGCAGGGACCAACAAGTACCATATTTTAACATCTTTTGATATGATCGAACCCGCGACCTTCCGCTCTCCGGGCGGACGCATTAGCGTATTTGTTTTTGTCAGCACCATTATTGTCTTTGTTGGGTTCAACAAAGCATTGGACACATCCACTGAAGAATAACTGCAATACTGTTCAAGTAGGGTATCAGCAAACTTACTCACTCTCTCCTGACAGCACACATACCTTCCATCAAAAGCGTAAAGAGGCAGTGGTATGTCAGTCTCATTTTCCTTTGGCGATGATACATTAGCCTTATCATCTAGGTATGTGTGGGCTGTGGCCCATGGGTTCCAGGGCACAGTCCGTGTATTTGTAATATCTCGATATTTGGCACGTTACAAAACAAACAAAAACAACGAAAAAATAATAATAAACATTTACCCCCCAAACAACAACAAAGTCAAAATAAAAAATAATAATAAAAATGAAATAATGGGGACAAAACGTTTTCCGTGACTGATACAACAAAGTCAAAATAAAATATAACAATAAAAATGAAATAATAGGGACAAAACGTTTTCCGTGGTTAATAAATAATCTTATCTCAAAGCAGATTCAGTTGTAAGATACGGACCATATGATAAGCTTGTGCTTATGAAATTGCGACACTACAGTGATGAAACCCAGAATTGATGAGCAAAATAAGGAGCCAAACTCTCATGAATTTGAAAAAGTGAGAAGCACTTTCCATGAGTCTTCTTTGAAAAGTATTCTCTCTGAAGATGTCACAACGAAAACGAGGTGGTTGGCGTTCGTTTGAGCGATCAACAATAAGACAAAAACAATCAAATTGCACACGTAGACTGGATTGGTTTTGAGTACATATTACAAACGTTATCAGGCAGTTACGAGGCTGAACACACTGCAATATTAAAAGTTAAAAACACAACTTGATACATCATCATCGAAAACCCATTCCTTGTTCGTTTGAATTTGATTGACTTTTTTTGTCCGGCAGTGTAGCATGACTGTTTTGTTGTCAGATTTAAGATCTAACAAGACAATAGCTTAGAATTATTCACAAATAAAATAAATATCTCCACTCTACAAAGTAGATCGTTCCAAGTATTTTTGTAAAGTGATCCAAACATGGCGCTGGTTTAGCGCATGTAGATAATGGACCAATATCTTTAAAGGTTAACACATCACAACAATTCCTAGAGTGATAAAATCATAAGTATAACCTTTAATATTCTCCTCAATAAAACTATTCCTTGTTGATTTCATTTCAGGGAATTCCTGAATAAATCACCTGTGAGAGTTGATGACACATCTTCAGTGACAGACTTATGGGCGCTGAGGGAGTCTAGACCGCAGGCTCCCTCCACTGGAATAATCAGCGGAGGTTAGAATTCTGTCCATAGACCGAGAGTAAATCAAATACGTCCATCGAGGTGAAGTCACCAGAAAAGCATTAAACAACAACTCCCGGTGCTACTCTTGTTTGGAATACCTTTATTATCATCAAAGTTTATGTCGCTGTCTAGGGATTTACGTGTCGATAATAAAGAGTAATGGTCCAGAGAGCTGTTGTGTAATGAACAACGAGGGAACACTAATCGACATTATGTTGGATGTGTCAGTATTTCTTTGTCCTGTGTAAAGATGTGTATGGCACTGTGCACTATTCCTGAAACTACGTGTTATGTATTTGCCAATTACAGCAAACTACACCTGAGAAAGTTAATGCGTTTTTGTGTGTATATCGTTAACTGCAAACGTCAGAGGTTTTAAGAGCGGAAAGGTTGTAAACGTGATTTTACAGAGAATCGTTTCTCATGGGATATGTCGGCGACCGATGTGTAGTCTCGGTTGAGAAAAGATGTACGATGCAATGACATATGCGAGATCCTGACCGCTGGTTCTAAAGAAAACTATCGTAGCGTATAGACCTGTATCTGTACATTACAGAATGGGGACGTCACGCATTGAACAACCACTTATTCTCTCACTCTATCTACCTACTATTGACGACACGAGATCACTCCGCGCGAACGGACTTTAATGTGCTGTGGCGATCTGGTAGGTTGACCGAAGAGTAGCTCCTCGATCATTTGCTGTGCAGATTATTTCACTAGTGTCAAGTGTTGATATCCAGTATGAAGGCCCATATGCAATGCAAAATAAAAACAGTTTTATGTACAATAGATACATTGCAATACTGCCTTAGTTTGCAAAACATAACATTATGTATATATATTATGGTGAACAAATATTTTATATGTGATATCTATCATCTCAAGTTTTACATATACTCTCTCTCAATTTATATGCATGCCATAAACATTTACTTAAGCTTTTTAAAGCTAGTAAATTATTCTTTGATAGAATAGATCTAACTTTGTACATGTTCGGATTTTGATGATATACATAATGGAAAGGATTTAATTCGTAGAGTGCTATATAATGTACATATGAATATAAAATGGTACTCGTCTTCAGTACCTAACTTACAATATGGAACGCCAAGCCTCTAAATCGTTAGAGACGATATGCCTACAGGGGCCCTAGTATTTCAGATTTCAAATATTATGTGTACAGTTTTTTCACCTGAAATCAGACGAGTGCACATCTATTATTGTTACCTGTCGCAAAACTCTTTTATAGTATAATATTACAATATAGAATGCTACACTATCTTTACTTTTATAGCCTCTGTTTTTAAACATTGCAAAGCGCGCGGATGGGGCGCGCTATGCCACGGTCTATAATTGGCAAGTGATGCTTGATGGACACAGGTATCAAGCGGATTCTGATTCTGATTGCATCTTGACCCTTGGTGGACCTTCCTGACCATAACATGATGAATAGACCCACATGCTGTCTTCACACACTGTTGGAAGTTGTATGGCGTATTATAGGAACAGCAAGAAAAATGGATGTCATGTCAAGTGCAATCAACGATAATCTTTCACTACCAGACTTCTTGAACTAAGTGCTGATGCAGGCGGGTCTGACTAGCACCATTATTGCATGCTGATCAACATACTTGGAGGATGTGTGGCTATAGCCTTGGGTCTAACGCCCACTTTCATGACTGTTCAGTTAAATAGTATAGTGACTGGACCTTCTCGTTTCATTGGGGATTTGTGACGGATTCCCGATATTCTGTCTTGTGACGCCATGTGAGCCAATTTCCTCATCCAAATAAATCTTCAGGCACTAACGGACGACTTTTGAGTATTTTAAACTTCTTTCAAAGTTGTATGAAACATCTGGTTAAGCTGCACACCTTTCGCCATTGTCATCGCCAGCACAAACGTGAGTGTTATTTCAAAGAAAGATGTCACTGTGTCCTTGAATTTGCAGCAGAAGCATCTTTGTCGGAATCGGTTCTACTTGAAACATTTCAACATATGTTCATCAAATATTACACATTTGTCAAAGCATTTACCTTTTGCTATTTAAAATGTCCCCTCTGCATATCAGATATGTAATCCACAAATCAAAAGGTGAAACGAACAACTTACAGCCATCGCGAATAAGCGTGTTACCCAAAGCACATATTTCCAGTGGACTTCCCCAATTCATAATAAAGTAAATGTAGTGTGAGCATACATGCACTGTGAAAAGCCCTTGTAAATGGATATATGTGTATGCGTATCGATTTTGTTTTTTCTGTGTCCAATTGATTCAATATCTTCTTGCCTTTTAGTTCAAGTTGATTACAGTAAGCCATGGGTTGTTTTCTCCAACCTCGCAGACAAATCTTCAAGATAAGAAAATCAAAACAACTGCAAGATGTTCCTTAAAGTGCAATCCACTCAAGCACGTAAAGTCAATTTCATGCAAATCTTCAGCCTTCAATCCAACAATCTTTCATTGCCTGTAAGTCTCTATGTTCTTCGTGTATACAAAATGCGACTTTGGTTAAACCACCTCAGACAAAACCCATTCTTGGACACACTTTGCAGCAAACAAGACTCCAACCTCACATCCTGATAAATGAAGTTCGTTTTAAGAACGCAAGTTATAGATCATTCTTCAAACTATTTCTGCAGATCCTATATTTCTCCTGGTTGTATTCGCCAAACCTATCGTGGCATGCCGCGTCGGTCAGAACTACCAAAATACGTATAAAAAGTACGATATTTTAAAAATAGAATGTTCAAGTTTTTAAAAAAAGTTCAATGAAGTGGAATGTTGTTATAATTCTGCAGTTACCGGCATTTTCTATCCTTATAATTTAAAATGTTATACGAACGTTGGCAAAGCATTTACCCACCAAGTAGACAGTCTTCCAAGCAGACAGTCTTCAACCATATTATTGTCATATTATTTAAATGTTGTTCGTTAAATACATTGCATGTGATCAAACGTAGCATTTGCTAAGTGTGTATCTTTATCAGGGGTAAATGTACTTAAATGTACTCACCCATAGGTACCAAGGTAAAACTGGAAGTCCCAAACATATCGGTCGTGAAAGGCGACCAAGTGGATCGGGTTTTCATATTCGGCGACATGGTTGATTGAATCTTGTTTTATTCTAACAGCGCCAGTCACTGGATGATCTGATTTCGACACCCAATTAGATACTGAGCCCTGTCACATTGCTAGGATATTGCAGAGGGGGCGTTAAACACGCAAACCATACAAATGTGTATGTTGATATATTCAGTGAATCTTCTCGTCTTTTATTGATGTATGTTTTATGATTTCAGGTTATGAATGTGCCAAGCAACCTAACGTTTCACACGGAGTTATTGGACAGGTGGGCAGACTCAGTGACTTGGTTGGAGGCATATCAGCGAACCCAGAAATCACTGGATTGTCTGGCGATTATCTACAGACAGATGTTTATCATCGCGCCATCCACAGCAACAAATCAATAGTGATTAATGAACGCATGAACATGCTAGAATCATATGATGGATACATAGCCATAAAACCCAAAACGTCACAGCGACCGAATCGATCGTAAACCTTATAAACCTTGTCTCAATTCTTGCCAATATATGTAATGTAATGGTAGGGTTATTATTTTTTTAGTAGAAATTAGGCTTGTTTTAGGGTGGGGACAGGTTAGGCATAGGCTGGGCTAAAAATAACACACCAGGCTTAGCCTTCAGTGGGCTGGTCCATTTAGCTCTAGTGCCTAGTATGCTTCTTCCCCATTGTTATGCAATGGGATGGGCCAGTGCATGAGCATCTCATGAGCAGAGGGATCAGTCCACTGAACTTTTCTTTTGTAGGCATTTATTGGGTAATTTTCAGAGCGTGGTATTTATTGGGTAAGAGTTATAGGTTAGGGGTATAAAAGGGCAGATTATTTTTCCTCTGCACTCTGGGGTCTTTCAGAGGCAAGAAAGGTGAGAAATTCACTATTGTTTCTGTAGACTGTTTTGGGGGAATTAAGTTGGGATAAGGGGCAATAGTATAGGTATATTTAATAGGATTTTCACTTTTCACAGGATCCTTGGAAGCATTATTATTTTGGTTGTCTATTTAACTTAGTTTATTGTTGATTTTATGAAATATATTAGTTGAGTTGGAAATAAATTTATTTGGTTTGCAAAATCTTGTGTTTGGTTGTCATTATGACTTTAAACCCTGAATCTTGCGGACCTGAGGACCGGAAACAGCATCCTCCTGTTACAGTACATATCCCTCACTTTGTGAAACAGAAATCAACGTGTCCACATGTGTGATGAACCGTCGGGCAAAGGGATGTACACCCTTGTAAAATGGATGTAACACAACGATTTACAAGAATTGTAAACGTAAAATACAAAATGCAACTACGATAAAGAGTGGAATAACCATTTCTTGTTATAATATTGAACAAACTTGACAACGGTACAAGAATCTGTATCGAAACGTCGCACTCACGAAATAAAGAAGTTGTTATCCATAAAGTTTGTTCTATATTGGACTTCTAAAATGCCACTCAAACAAGTCATTTCTTGTTAAACATAGGTGTGTTATGGTTGCCGAAAGTTTATTTAATGTCTAATTTAAAGTAAACATTATATACAACGATGAATTTTCAAGTAAATTAGTATTAGCTTTAATCATCGTTCCATGCATGGAAAGGTTAACGAAACCGGAAATAGGACATGCATGTAAAGTATCTAAGTAGTTTGTACTTGATCAATATCCGGTTGTCATCAGCAGAGTGTTTGACGCTGATTTAGTATTCTGATTAATCGTCATTTCCCTGTGATTCCACGATGTTCCCGTATCTCTGGACTGGATTCAGTGCAGCAATAGATTAGAAATTAATTGAATGGATCTGGATGGATATGAAAGACTCCTGCCACTGTCCTTCCCAACATTAAATGACCCTGTTGCCTTCTTTGACATATCGGGGCGTCGGGGTAGCCTAGTGGTTAAAGCGTTCTCTCGTCACGCCGAAGACCCGGGTTCGATTCAAAGTGTGAAGCCCATATCTGGTGTCCCCCGCCGTGATATTGCTGGAATATTGCTAAAAGCGGCGTAAGACTAAACTCACTCACTCACTCTTTGACATATCACGTCATTTGATTAATTAGCACTTTGTCTTTAGTGAAATGGCGACGAAAATATATTTCAGTTCGATCAAGGTGGCTTGACATATTGTCAATTTGATGTCTGTAGTGTTTGTTCAAAGTTAGAATAGTTCAACGCTATCATGACTGCAATTAAAACAGAGAATAAACCGGCGGGTAAAAAAGAAGGTACATTTCCACGTATGCGTCATCTGTCATTTAGAGTGAGTGACTTTAGCTAAAGTCAGCTTTGAACGGTAAGGGTGTCCTCCCATTACGCAGACAGGCAGTTCGCAGACGCCTTAAAACAACAACATTTACGGTTCAGTGAACAGATTAGTTACTACCCGTTACCTACACATTATAATGACTGGAATAGTCTAAATAAAAACGCAAGAAGGAAACTGAAGCTATATTATTCACTTTGAAAGATGGCCGAAAAGACATTAATTTGAATTTTGAATGCTGCAAAAAACAGAGAGTTGATTTTCAGAAACATTTGGGTTTAACCTTCTCGTCTAACAGGAATTGGCATTATCATATTGAAAACATTGTCAAAATGACATCTAAAATGATTGGAGCATTTCAGAAATTAAAGTTTCTACTAAACAGAACAACACCAGTTTTTCTTCAGGAGTTTCTCCCACCTGTAGTAGGCAACCGGACAAGCTATGAGTTAAGAAACTCCAATAATTGTAGCCAACCATGTACAAGACTGAGATACTCAACATCATCTTTTATTCCATCAGCAGTTAAAATATGGAATAATATTCCCTTAGCTATTAGAAATTGCGACTATGTTACATCATTTAAATATTATATCCACGTGAAAGAAAGTGTGCACCTAAATATTTTTCATATGGAATAAGGAAGTTAAATGTTTTGCACACAAGATTAAGATACACTTAATTATGATTTATTTAGAATAAATATAAAAAATGACGCATCAGGTCAATGTGGCCATGGATGTGAGAATGTTTTTCATTACTTCCTTGAATGTATTGTATACCATTGTATACTAATCAAAGTAAACTGTTACAATCTTTACAAAGTATTGTTAGAATTAGAACATTGACTGGTATTAATCTTGTCTTACATGGCGATGGAGGTCTCTCATTAATCTATGATTACACAATGCCATTTATATATATCTCTCAAACAAAACGTTTTCTCAGTTAACTTCTGTTGTACATGTCCTATTATTGGGAGAGGGCTTTTCTAAGTTGAATAAGTTGTGTCCAATCCTTTTCTTGAATGCATAAAATGTTTCAATCAATAAACACGATCAAACCTCTCAGTGACAAACCTGTTTTTATATTCGATAATAATTGATAGCAAAAATAATTTTGAGAAGAGAAGACGGATTATCATTTAATCACAACGAAGTTCTATTTACACACAATCAAACTTCTCAGTAACGAACCTGTTTCAGGCTAACCCTACTCTACCCACTGGACAGTGGACTGTTCCATTATACCCGTAGGTGTTACCCTAATTAACCTTCTAGTTCAGTGTCTGTCAATTGACTGTCTGTCAAATGGGTATCTGTCAATGGGTGTCAGTCAAATGGGAGATAACCACGGTAAGTGGGTCATATGAGGGTGTGTCGGGTCACTGCGGAAAGAAATTCTGAAGGGTTGTGGGTCTCAGACGTTGACCAATTTGTTTAACGCCACATTTAGCCACATTCCAGCTATGTGGTGACTGTCTGTAAATAATCGAATCGGGACCACATAATCCAGTGATCAACAGCATGAGCATCGATCTACGTAATTGGGATACGATGTACCAATTTGGAGAGACCTAAGATTGACTTAGAAACATGACCGGGAAGGACTAGAATTCAAAGCCACGGAGAAAGGTGCCTGGCGTACCGATGGAAAACGACTTTACACAGCATATTTCAGCACCTTTGTCTCCTGCTTTGAAGGGGCGGTGGGGTAGTCTAGTGGTTAAAACATTCGCTCGTCACGCCGAAGACCCGGGTTCGATTCACCACATGGGTAAAATGTGTGAAGCTCATTTCTGGTGTCCCCCGCCGTGATATTGCTTGAATATGGCTCAAAGCGGTGTAAAACTCACCCACTCACTCCTGCTTTGAAGACAATTTCAGTTATATTCCGGCGGAACAGCTTCACGAGGCAGGAAAGCTCGAAGTGATGCAGTTTTTGACATATAACCCTTGAAAGACGCCATGAGAATGATTATTTGTCTTTCAAACCGGATAAACCAACATTATCAGGACGAATGGCAGGATTCAAAGCCACGGCTATGGTATTCTGGCGTCACCTTTTTGTGGTCCGTATTGAGTGAGTGAGAGAGTTAGTTTAGTTTTACTTATAGTAATATTCCAGCAATATGACGGCGGGGGACACCCGAAAATGGGCTTCACACATTTTACCAATCGAACCAAGGTATTCGAAGGGAGTATAATGTTAAAGTCTGACGTGGAATCACAGTGGCTCAGCTCTTGAAAATAACCAACCACGCACAACAGGTCGGTAAAATAATCTTGAACACAGCACGAAACGCAATTTCTTCTCACCTTGTATAATTATAGTTTTGCTAAAAACCTTTTTAATGGCGCAATTAAAGTCTTGGCACGATTTCATCAAGACAATCACACGCCAATCTATCTAATAGCCTACGGTAGATTTTTATGGCCTTGTTCAATCCAGAAATTTAGAAATCTTGATGCCTTAAGGGTACATCACTTAAATTGAATCGACAAGTTATTCGAAATGGAACTACAACCATTTGATATTGATTGAGCATTACTAAACACGCATTGGTTGGAAACGTAAATAGCCCACTTTGTGAAACTATCCAGGAAATTAACAGAGAAAGTGTTGCAATAAACAAACAAACATCTCAACACAGAAATTATGCTCAAGGTGTCAAGGAGAGGATGATGACTGACGTCACCCTTGTAACAAATGTGCAAAGCCTACTTCATGATTATCCCCAAGATGTTTTCAAACAAGACATATGTGAACAAGCTAAAAATATCTTTAGGAAATATGGTTAAACAACGAGAAAAGTTCTATGGATATACAACTTCTTTAATATGATATGAGCGACGTTTCGGTGTAGCTACTAACACCGTTATCAAGCAAATGATCAAGGAGAGTTCTATGGATATACAACTTCTTTAATATAATATGAGCGACGTTTCGGTGTAGCTACTAACACCGTTATCAAGCAAATGAACAAGGAGAGTTTTATGGATATACAACTTCTTTAATATAATATGAGCGACGTTTCGGTGAAGCTACTAACTCTCCTCGTTGTTCATCACACCAACTTCTATATGCCACTCAAACAAAATATGTTTAAAGTGAATAAGCCAAAGAAACTGGCGTGTAGCGACTTTGCTTAAGATGAAAGGATGATGCTGATGATGGATAATTACATTGGACTACTTTCAATAATAGTACTCAAAAGACGTTAAATATGACACGAATGCTTCAGATGACTATGTTAAAGGACTCATGATTGGACAGATTGACTATAGTCATGTGACTTCTTTCGAGTATTGTATAAACTAGGGTTCCACAAAAAAATGAGATTGTAGGTATTGTTCACAAAATTCTTGTAATATCTTCAACAACGAAACCGTACAGGACAGTTTCTGAATAAAACTGTCTGTCAGTTTCAGCTTTTTAACATTATCGAGATATACTGAGTGTGTTGTGTTTCACGACTCTTCTAACAGTATGTTAAATTATTGTCTTCCTTACTTTCCTGCAAAGAAACCTTCAAAACAACAATAACCGTATTTATTTACAATGAATTTTGTTATAATAAGATAAGAATTGGTTAGTTAGAAAGTTGATTACATATGCCATTGTTAATATGCATCTCTTTGAATATGGGCCTATGGCCTTTCATGCAATACAGAATTGAATTGAACAGCGGCGTGTCAGGTTATTGTGAGAGGAAATCCAGGAGTGATGCACGTATTGTTTTATCACGTGATACCGTTAACCAGTGATAGAAAATGCATCATACGTTGTTGAAGATTTACATTGTCAAAGACGAGTATGTGATTTGTTCAATGAATGTTGGTATGTAGGTTTGTATGTGAGCGTGCGTGCGTGCGCGAGTATGTAAACATTTCAGAATTCGTGTCAGTTTTCACAGATCAAAGTATAAAAGAGACAATTATTTACGTGTGCTTTTGGTATAAGATGAACAGACGTGTTTTCGCCTCCTTTCGCTATCAAGAAATATTGCTGGACAACAACAAAACATTAATCCTATTTTCTTGACGTTTGTTCTTTAACTATTTAATTTCAGAACGGACACTCTCTGAGTTCCACACGAAACATTCATAATGGTTTCAGTACGAGACACCCCCATGGTAAAAGACACGAGATATTCCCAGTTGGCCCCTGAATCTCGACCCGTTGCTGTGAAAGCTTAACACTGTGGTACCGAGGGGGTTATAACCAGCTTTTCAGACCATGTCATACTTTTCTCGATAGTAAACACGTCTATAACAAAAAAAACTGTAAATACCACCAGGGGATGAAGGTTAACACAGTCTTGAACCTATGCCTCGATATTGATCCCTGCAAATCCCGTCAAAACAAGCATAACATCATGTACGCTTGAAGTTGTGGTTTTAGAGGCAAAGCAGTACTGTCAGTGTATATCTCCTCCTGACAAGGCGTGGGTTCACCAAGGCCTCCCTCACACCCACATACGTCCTGGAACTGCCATCTAAAGACCCTATCTAACAATGCTGGTATCGTCTTTGTCTCTCTTACACATCATACGATCATCCTTGTATGAGAAATTCAATGCAACGTGGGTCCATTGCAGCATTTTGTTTATAGGATTCCAGCTCCATCACATCCTTTTAGAATGTTTCTTCTATCGTCAGTGACGGAAGACGGTTTCAATGAAATAGAAGTTCTTCCTGTGATGCTGTTTGCTTGAACGTGATGGTTTATTTAATTTGCCCAAAGAAATGGTTTTATTGAAGCGTAGTGGAGGGTATTTGGGTGGACGTGATGTGTATTTGATAGAGAGGGTTCTACAGTGGCGCATGTTCTTGTCTTTCTTTGGTTTCTTCAGTGTTACCGTGTCTTGAATAGAAAGATACATAGGGAAAACAGGTGCCCTTTGAAGGAAGCTGACAAACGTCTCATCCACTGAAACAGCAACTCTCTGTGAATGCAGAATAAAGCTTGTAAAGTATCTTGTTGGCTATCTTGTGAGTTGAGAGAAAAAATATGAAATAGTTTGACATCAACGTTCTTCAAATTGAAGATTGTGTTGCAATCAGATGAAAATATAATTAATCGCTGGCATTTAATTCAATAATGATGTTAACATTGAATTTTGACATTCTCTCTTAATCCACTTTCGATATAGAGATTGTGTCCACCACAGAAAAAGCGGAATGCATCAATGACAAGAAAACAATCATAACTTGTCTAGACTGCTGACATTTCATTTTAACGACTTATTCCTGAACAATTGTATTATATAATGTCTGCACATTATCCACATTTAAAACATGTCTGCGATGTCAACCTTTGGAAAAAAGTAAACATGAGCTTTAAGCACTAATCGTCTGCTAGGTGTAATTTATTAATTCCAAGTATCTGTATCCAATATTAATTTAACGTCCTCTTGACATTTAAAGATATTTGGTTTTGTTTGACAGTGACTGATTTCAAATTTCACCTAACAACTTCGTGTTGCCACGGCAAGGTATAAAATACTGGTTTAAAACCAACAAATAATCTTTTTCAGACTGTGGCACAAATACGTTTCCTTATAATACTGAAAAAAGTTAAAAAATATAATTAATGTTGCCTCCAATCATGGTGTTAATGTTTAATTAATCAGAAACAGACGCATGATGAGAAAGACTGAAGTAATATAATAATTATAGATATTTTGTTTGGGGCTCTCTATTTTATATAATTACCACGAGGATTTAAAACGTGCCAGTGGTTGCGATGAACTCGCACGTTTATCACAGAAAGAAGAACAAAAACTGATCTTTCTAATTTGTTAAATATTTTAGGTCGCTTCCTAAAGCGCTATATTCGATATATTGATATAACAACATAAGATAAACCATGTTTACAAACACTCTGCGATGTTTTGCCCAGAGAGCAGATGTTCGGGGTTCGATCCCCAACCGCATCATCCCAAAATATCTTAAAGATGTGACAAGTTGCTGCCCATCGTGGCGTCTGCATTAAATGATTAAACAAGGACTGGTGGGCTCAGAGTCATGGTTTACTGAAGACCAATTCTAACCCGGATGTTATCAGTGTTATCAGTGTAGATGTCCGGTGTAGTATCTCATAGGTAAGAACTCTATAAAGCCAGTAATTGCCCAGAACAGTAACACACGCACTCGCACACTCAAATAGCGTTTCAGTTCAACATGACAAGTCAAGGAAAGTATAGCGTCTGACATCAGTTTGGCCTGCATTCAGCTGACTGGTGACATGCTTCCATAGTCAAGACTTCTCTTCCACGAGGTCTTGCCAAGATAATGTCATTTGGTTTCGTGTTGAGATTTATTCATCTATGATAATCACCATGTATTTCCTTTGTTTCCCGCATACAGTCTACTTACACAGTGGCGCCTCTCAGTCGATAGGGTGCAGCATACCTAAGTACAAATTAATCACAATATGTTCTGAAATACCAGACGTTTATGCAAATATCCTTCGAACAACAACAACAACAACAACAACAACCTATTGGTGATTTTAGCCAACCCACAGTACACGCGATATGTCCCATATGCAGTACCTTATCTCAGACAATACTTTCAGTGAAGGCAAGCACAGTGTCTCTTTATTTCTCACAATCCACACACATCAAGATTACCACTTGTTTGTAGTCTGTGTACTGACGGTTATTCTCACTCATCATGAACTAGATGTTTTTGATGAACTTTTGAAATTATGTAATGTCCTATTTCCAGTAACCTGGATATGTTTGGTTATTTGTTGCGCAGCGTTATTACAGCTTTATGCTGTATTCACATGAGGATTGCAAATACATGCAGGTGATTAATTACACTCTTTGTAAGGAAGCATTTTAGAATTGATTTTGTGTTGCCACGAAGATATTGTTTACCGTTAAGCAACAAAAGGTGATAAAGTTTCCTGTCTCCTTTTTTTATCGACCACGTCCCTGCTTGTTTTATTAAATTTTACTAGCGTCACTATTTCGTAAATACTTTGCCCAACGCCAAGTTGCAGTTTATTTCCTCATTATAGCTACTCTGACCTTGAGGCTCGCTTGCACAAAACGTGGGCCAGTCGACTAAGATGTCAGAAGTCCAAAAACGTTCCAAGAAGCCAAAGGTCGTGTGTTTGAATCTTAGATTTGCCCTGAATATCGTTCTTGGTTTGTCAGCACCATTCCAGTCTTTGTAGGTTTCGACCCGTGAAGGTCCGGGTTAGAATAGAGATCTTCAGTAACCCATGCTTGTCGTAAGAGGCGACTAACGGGATCGGGTGGTCACTCTCGCTGACTTGGTTGACACATGTCATCGGTTCTCAATTGCGTAGATAGATGCTCTTGCTATTAATCACTGGATTGTCTGGTCCAGACTCGATTATTTACAGACCGCCGCCATATAGCTGGAATATTGCTGAGTGCAGCGTAAAACTAAACTCACTCACTCACTCACTTTGTAGGTTTCATCGAAGTCGTTGCATCCTCATCCTAGAGTGAGTGAATGATTGAGTGAGTTAATATGTAACGTCACATCGGTAATATCTCAGCCACATCGTGACGAGACAGCCGTATGTCAGTCCCACTATCCTTGTGCGACTTGTTGTATATTAGCCCTTTCATGTGATCATATGAAGCCCCTGACCAGTGAGTTTCAAACTACACTCCGCACAAGTGTTCGTGTAATGCCTGGCCGCCATTGGACATTTCACATATGATCTTCCAAAATCCAATTAATGTCCCTAACCTACAAAGTAAATCGTTCCAATTTCTGTTTGTTGAAAACTAAGATTGCGGTGTTGACTAATATTATAAACGCTTAATACAATGGTTAGCACAACATAATAAATATCTTCCATGGTTTATGCAAACATATTATACAGTGAAAAATGCATAAGTATAACCTTTAATATTCTCCTCAATAAAACCATTCTCTGTTAACTTCATTTCAGGGAATTCCCTGAATAAATCACCTGTGAGAGTTGATGACACATCTCCAGTGACAGATTTGTGGGCGCTGAGGGAGTCTCGACCGCAGGCTCCCTACACTGGAATAATCAGTGGAGGTTAGAATTCTGTCCATAGACCGAGAGTAAATCAAATACGTCCATCGAGGTAAAGTCTTCATAAAAGCATCAAGCAACAATTCCCGCTGCTACTCTTGTGTGGATTATCTTTTATTATCATCAAAGTTTATGTTGCTGTCTAGCGATGTGTATGTAGATAAAAAAGCGTAATAGTCTAGAGATCCGCTGTATAATGAACAACGAGGGAACGCTAATCGATGGATGTGTCAGTATTATTCTTTCTGTCTGAGGTTGTGTATGACATTGTGCAATTTCCACACAGCTACACGTTACATGTTTGCCAGTTACACCAAACAACAGTCTTGGAAAGGAAAACGGAAATTTTCAATAGCGTATGCGAAATCATGTTAAACTGGTTCCAAACAAAACTTTCACAGCGAATATTTGCGTTACAGATTGGTAATGCCATACATTGGACACTCATTCAAACTCACTCACTCATGAATGCCATCCTCGGAACTTGCTTTAATACTGTGATATGTGCTATGGTGATGTAGACGACACATTTTATAAAATTTCAGAAGTCTAGCCCCTTGATGGTTAGCTGTGCAAATTATTTCACAAGACACTAACACACTTCGTGTACCAGTGCCAGATGTGTTAACACAGCATGTCATCTGTAGAAACTGTCGATGCCTTACCATCAGACTATGGTGACGTCAGCTCGTGTTATTAGTCAAATGGGTGAACGCCAGGCCCCTCAAACTTAGTCATATATAGTTGACGAAGCACATGTGATACATGTGGTCTCACCTTAGGCAAGTGAGTTTGTTCAAATTGCCTCTGAAGCTCAAGTATGTCAAATTTCAAATGTTATGTTTCAGCAAACATATGAGAGACACGTGCAGAAGTACATCATGCACACATCTATATGTGTTACTCATTTTTTAAAACTCTTTTATGGTACAAATCTTTACTTTATCTTTACTTCCATAACCAATCTTCTCACTATACAATACCCGCTGTTGTTCTAAACATGGTAATGCGTTCACACAGGTCACGCTCTATGACAAGGTCTATAATTGGCAAGTGTTGATACACAGGTATCAAGCGGATTCTGATACTGATTGCGTCTTGGTCCAAGGCAGTTGATGCAGCTTCTGAGTGCTGATGTTTATCAGGACCGTGACACTCTGACCAGAACATGATGAGAAGCATGGCTCCAAATGCTGTCTTCACACAATGCCGGAAGTTGTATGGCGACCCGCAGGATGACAAGAGAAATGGGTGTCGTGTCAAGTGTTATCAAAGATAATCTTTCACTGGCTGGCTTCTTGAACTAAGTCTTGATGCAGGCCAATCTAACCAGCAGCATTACAGCAGGCTGATCGACAGACTTGACGGATGTGTTAGTATAACATTGGGTCGTACGCCTCAAATTGCCAGATTAATCGCGAAGAAATGCATACAGCAAGGACAAAGAGTCCATGAACAAATAGACGTACACATACTGGCTGTACCACAGTCGTGCCAGATATCGTCTAACGTGATCATTTCCAATCAGTAGCGTTTATTTAAAATGTACAGTAACTGAATATTCCAGTTTGTTTTGTTTTGTTGTTTTTTGGGGGGGGGGGGGTTGTCGGTGACAGACCCTCAGTAATATGTGTTTATCTGTCAGTCTGTGTGACGTCAAGTGAAGGCTTATACGTGTCATTTTCTCTTCCAGTTTTATGCTTATGCACAACGGGACGATTGTTCATTATTCTAAACTTCTTTCCAGGTCATTCGAAACGCATGGATAATCTGCATACTTTAACCGTTTCATCACCACTAACATGAATTCTATTTCGAAAAAAAGATGTCCTCCATCAGAAACTTTACATTTCAAATTTAAGTTTTACGTTAAGAATCTAGCAATACCAAAATAAAGTTAAGTGTCTTAATGATTACTTTGCTAAAGCAGCATTTTTATCGGATTCTTTTCCATGTAGATTTAAAACAAGTTAATGTTCATTTGAAGAGTATTTTAATCAAGGATTATACATTTGTCAGAACTTTACGTTTTTCTCTTTAAAACTCCCTAGTGCATTCCATATATCGATTCACAGTAGCTGAAGCAAAACAACTTAAAGCCCCCATGAATAAATGTGTTTCTCAAATAAAATATTTCCAGAGAACTATCCAAATTCACAATTAGGTAAACGTAGAGAGGCTTGGATTACGTGTACATGCGGTCTGAAAGTCAATAGTATGTGTTATATATAGACTTTAAAACCTTAAGGGCTACTCTGTTCTGTCTGTTACGAGAATGCACTCTCCATACGGCCTCCATCTATCAAAGGTATCCGTGCAGCCTCTTTTCACTTTTACTGTTTAAAATATCCAGATTCACAGATAGGTGTACTTAATATTCCATATGCCTGCAGTATTAAGTGACCTTTTCATGTAATAACGCTTATTAAAATATCGACTGTGTATGCTTTCCATTTTAATGATTTGCGGTAGAACGAATTGTTTTATCTGTGGCCAAAGGATTCAATATCTTCTTGCCTTTTAGTTCAAGTTAATTACAGTAAGCCATGGAATGTTTTGCATAACTAAACAAATTGCATATTTACTGCTTCCGGCAGTCACTTTTAAGTAGCAAGCTTCTCGATCTTAACATTTTCCCCCGCCTCCCGGACTAATCTTCACAAAAAAAGAATATATAGGATGAACCCTACAGTGCGTTCCCCCTTAAGCACGTACAGTCAATTTCATGCCAGCTTTGAGCCTTCAAACCATCAGTCTTCCATTGTCTAGAGTCGTGATGGCCTTCTTGTGTATGAAATAGGTCTAGGCTCAAACCATGTCTGACAAACAGCGTTCACGGGCACAGTTAACAAGAAACAGGACACCAGCTTCAATTTTCTAAACAAAATCTGTTTAAGAAACGCCAGTTATAGATCATTCTTTAAACAATTTGTGCCGGTCTTATAACTGTGAAGTTTGTCTTCGCCCATCATGGCAGGTTCAATGTAGGAATCTGCTCAGTACTACATAATATTTTCTTTTACATTGTCAAACTATTGTCAAAGTGACCAAAGAACATCTATATCATGATGATTCTTCTCAAAGCTGTGGGAGATGAACTTCTCTGAGTGGCATTTAGAAGTTGGTGCTATGAACAACGGATTGAGGTGAGGTGAGGTGAAATTGGGTTTTACGTCGTGCTTGAGAATATTTCGCTCATATGACGACGTGCATGCGTGTGTATGTGTATGTGCGGCTGCTTGTACTAGTCCAGACTTAAGCTGGTTTTATAGTGCTAGCCCACTGAGATACCATGCCGCAGTGAAGCATGAATACCCCACTCAGACACATTATACTGACTCCAAGCCGACCAGTCCTTGTTGTACCCATTAATGCCGAGCGCCAGGCAGGGACCAACAAGTACCATATTTTAAGGTCTTTTGGTATGACGCGGTCGGGGATCGAACCCGCGACCTTCCGCTCTCCGGGCGGACGCTCTAACCACTACACCACGGAGGCGGTCACAACGGATGGAGCTCTATGGGTATACAACCTCTTTCATTCGCTCTTATTTATAATAAAGACGTCACATATATCCATAGAACTCTCCCCGTTGTGGGAGAATAGGATGACTCATCCGGGATTCGACAAAGAGTTTTCGATAACACGTATACCAATCAATTGTTTTGTGTTCATCCGAATCCACTTGATCTCCAAACAAACATTAGAAATACATAAGCAGAATTCTACTGCTATGTACATGGCGATATGAGCGCAATAGTCCCGCATGCGACGATAAAACATATTTCACCCCACCTCTAATTCCATACGATATCACATTTGCTGAAAGGGTTACAATACAACAAAAAGTAATTTGTTCGGATATGGTTTCTGATATCGGTTCCAAAACGTCAATAGTCAGAAGTTTGGTAGTTGAAATAACCAGTGGGTCCCCAGTATGGTGTTCTGCTTTCAGTTGGCAATCTATAGCCTGGTTTTATAATGTCTTGTCATCTATAATTAAACTGTTTTAGATTTAATTACTAGTTTTAAATCTATATCTGTGATATTCTATTTGATTTTACTGTCCTTCGTTGACATGTTTCTATAATTTACCTTTATTATGAATCTATAACTATATTATAATCACGATATGGCTGAAATACTGCCGATGTGATTTAAATCTCACTCACTCACTCACTCACTCACTCACTGCAATCCCCAGTGTGCCCTTTCCTTACATACCTGTGAAGCTATTTGTTTCAGGAATGACGAATATACCATACATGTGCTAGTTCGATGGCTTCGGTGGTGCGGTGGGGTAGCCTAGTGGTTAAAGCGTTCGCTCGTCACACTGAAGATTCGGGTTCGATTCCTCACATGGGTACAATGTGTGAAGCCCATTTCTAGTGTCCGCCGCCGTGATATTGCGAGAATATTGCTAAAAGCGGCGTAAAACCAAACTAACTCAATCGCTCAATGGCTTCAGTACGTCCTGAGAATCGTGTTTAATCATCACGGGCTTTTTAAAAACAAACAAACCCGGCTCATTTTCCTGTCATGCACTTATTTTAATGTTATATCCCCGTGTATACTTCACAAAAATGTACAAAATGCCTTTATCAATGTAATGTCATATTAACGTGTTGTTTCTAGGTAGATAATTGGATGTTGTTGAGGAGGTCATAGAAGATTAAGGTGCCCCCATTAGAACAATAAGTTCCTTTGGGTAAAATCTAACAGTAATCACACAGTTCTAATCTTTCTGCAAAGTTCTGGTATGAAATAACATTCTGGTAACCCCTAGTGAATATTTGTTCAAAGAGACTTTCTACGTTGAAAGTAGTTCATATTCGTTATGTGATTCTTTCAAGAAGACACAAGTATATGGTGAGTTACTAAGTCATACACAATTTCTTTTCTCAAATGTCTTACGGTTTTTTATTCCACTGTAGCAATGGTTGTATAATTTTGCAACTATCGTCAGTTACTCTCATTTATGTTGCAAAAGATTAAAACCGCACACAAAGCGTTTACAAACATAATATAGCGTCTTCAATCGTACCAGCAGGGTAATCTATAAATTATTCATTGGAAAATCGAAAAAGAAATATTATCTGAGAAGCGTTCTAATGAACTGATTTGATAAAACGCATTATTTACTGGGTCTGTTTTGTTGTGAGAGGTAAATTTATTCACATGTATTCATCTGTGGGGATTTCGAAATCCATATGGCAGAAGGCGTCTAAATGGACTGGATTGTTAGACTCGGTTGCTTGATTAGTTTCATATCGCACTGGATTGTCAGCTCCAGATTAACAATTATTTACAGACCGCAGTTGGAATAAACAGGGGGCAGTGGGGTAGCCTAATGGTTAAAGCGTTGGCTCGTCACGCCGAAGACCCGGGTTCGAATCCCCACATGGGCACAATGTGTGAAGCCCATTTCTGGTGTCCCCCGCCGAGATGTTGCTGGTATATTGCTAAAAGCGGCGTAAAACCAAACTCAGTCAGTCAGTCAGTGGAATAAACAGCAACGATTAACCATGAAGGTGTGACTGTTGATATCTTCAGTAAGTCATCTTATCTTATATTGTCTATCGGTATGATTCCAGGTAAGAATAGATCCAGCTACCAGAGCCTGTCAAGCTAGAACAAGCTAACAGATACTGTGGTCGGACTCTATGACTTGGCTGGTGGCGTATCATCATAACCTGAAACCGTGTCTGTTCCCGACTCAATTCTTTACAAGTTGTGGGTGTTTAAAGATCCGATGTTATCCACAAGGAAACGAATCTGATTAATTAACTTTGAAAATGTTTTGTCAAACGTGTTCATGTACATCTCCCAAGCCGAATTTCGAAGCGGACGTAGAAGATATCGTACTACAGAGAAGCAAAGCCTTGCTCTTAAAGCAAAGCGATCGATCACTACACGGAACTTAATGGAATATTGAATTCTTTAGCCCCATGTCCAAATTCATTTTCTTCTCCTAGCGATAGATTTGCATGTGGTTGTTTTGAATTAACCTTTCGCGGCTGTAACATCTTCAGGACAAATGTGAAGGTCTGGATCATTATCTCACTGCTTGGCATCTCCAAGTCAAATTTCTTTGCATCTCATGTCTACACCTGCATCTTGCAGTACCTGTCTTACATACCAAATCCACCATTTACATCTCCAAGTCAAATGTCTTTGCCTCTCCAGTCCACGTCTGCATCCTCCAGTACCTGTCTTACATATTAAATCCCCCACTTACGTCTCAAAATTACATTCGTTTGTATCTCAAGTCCACGTCTGCATCTTGCAGTACCTGTCTTACATATTAAATACCCCATTTTCATCTCCAAGTCAAATTCGTTTGTATCTCAAATCCACGTCTGCATCTTGCAGTATCTGTCTTACATATCAAATCCCCCATTTACATCTCCAAATCAAATTGGTTTGCATCTCAGGTCCATGTCTCCACCCCGAGTCACTGGTTTGCATCTTGTAATCACTGTTTTAACATTTCCTAGTCGCTGTTTACATGTACTTATCGATGTCGGAGTCGTTTTATAATGTGCGAGTCACTTTTTTACATCTCTATGTCACTGGTTTTGAGGCATCTGAAGGTCTGGGTTAGAATTGGTCTTCAGCAAATCATGCTTGTCGTAAGTGGCGACTAACGGGATCGGGTTGTCAGGCTCGTTGACTTGCTTTGAAACACAACTGACTTGCTTGATACTGATGCTGTTGATCACTGGATGGTCTGGTTAAGACACATATTTACAGACCACCGCATTATAGCTTGAATACTGATGCGTGCGGCGTTAAACAACAAACCGACAACCAGCCAAATGGTTTGAAGTTCCAAGCTCTTGATTCCCCATATAACGGTTTTGCATCTTCACATATTCACTGTAAATCTTGAGGTCACCGTTTTGAATCTTACAGACACTGTTTTGAAAATCATAATCACTGTTTCGTATCCCAAGTAATTGTTTCAAATATCAGCATCACTGTTTTGTTAAAAATGTAATCGTTTTGAATCTCTGAGTCTCCCTCTCATTGTTTCAGATCTCTGAGTCTCCATGTCAGTGTTTCCAATCTCTGAAACTCCATGTCACTGTTACACCTCTCAACGTTACAATCTCCTTTATTTGAGTCACTGTTTGGCATCTCTGTATCATTTGTATGCAACCCTCAGTCACTGGACTGTTTTCAGCTGACTTTGGTATTTTCTTTGTCACAATCAGTTTTCCTGTGTCCGACAAATCGGGACATTAAAGTGTTTAGTTCTAAATATCAAAGTATACAATTTTGTAAAATGTATAGTTTACAATATAATATAAGAACAATACAGTGCTCAAGTTAACGACTAACCCATGATGACTGATTTCCTATATATTTACTTTTGATAATAGCCTCTTCAGTAGGCATTTTCTTATTCTTAAAGAATCAAAGCTCCAAAGTTGCCAAATAAAATCCGCCTTGGGGAATCCAGTAATTAGGTTTCCTAATTCAATTCGTATTGAATTTTACATTGCATCTTTGACTTCAGGCTGTGCATATTCTTGCTTTGAAAAATAGTTTATGATCAGTTGTTCGAGGAGAGGTCGTACAAACTGCCTTGAGTCTTCAAACAACCGTTCTCAAAAACACATCAGTGGCAACGAAATACATTAAGATCGTGAACACGTAACCTCAGTTTATTTGCCCGATATTTTGGCCTCATCTTTCCGGTAAGATCGATGCAGTAAATGCCAGCTGTTGACATTACTGCGGTTCGTGTAATCGCGTCTCCGCCTGGGAGGCTCGGATTCTGTAAGACCATGATCTGAGCGGATCCCCTTCCCAACAGAGGATCTGGCTGTAATTGTTGGATAGTGTTTGATAATGAGAAACCATGATCGCGTTAGACGCCGCCGTGCAGTGGGCTCTCTGATACATGGAGGTGATGTATGCCACGTGTTCTCACTGAATGCCATGTTATACCTTATGGCGTTTTAAATACTGATGGTGGAAAAAATGTGAAATTGTTTAACAGCATTATGTTCAACATAATTCGTGTAGCTTAATGGTCTTATTATCTTGTGAAGCTTTCAGGGTTGTTCAGACTTATAGTTTGTTAACGACATCAATATTTAAGTGATTCTGAAGAATACGGATTTTCGTTCATTAGTCTCCAATATCCAAGATTGAAGTGCGAACACATGTTTCATATTTTGTAATAAAATAAAGAATTATCGATATTTCACTGTGCGCACCATCGATCCCTTTGAATATGGGGAATAAATAAACATGACGGACATGGATTAAACATACAGGTGTGTTTTACATGTGTGTGTTTACACGTATTAATCATAATCAATAGATCACGCTTAGATGCAATAAGATCCTTCGACGTTTTCCTTTTGGATTTCCTCTTATTACGCTTGTATTAAACTGCTAAAAATACACTTTGATAATTGATGGAATGGAAATTTGGCGGTTGTGGCTGGTTGGTTGGTTGGTTGGTTGTATTTTAACGCCACCCTCAGCAATATTTCAGCTATATGGCGGTGGTCTGTAAATAGTCGATTTTGGGCCAGGCAATCCAGTGATCAACATCATAAGCATCAATCTACGCAATTAGGATACGATGACATGTGTCAACAAAGTCATGACTACCCGATCCCGTTAGTCGCCTCTTATGACAAGCATGGGCTGCTGAAGATCAATTCTAACCCTGATCTTTACGGGTCTGGCGCATATGGACCAAACGCTACATTAAAGTAACTTTCTGAAAGAGCCTATTAATGAATGGCACGAAAACAAGGCACAACGGAAAGTGTGTTTGTTTGTGTCTTAATTTACGTTTTCTTGTATGTTTAGTAATGTGGACCCAGACACATCATCATCCAACACACACACACACACAAGATAACCAGGTTCTCATACCCCACAGAGATAAAAAAGTGGTCTACCCCATTCACAACCTCTCAAGCCCTTCACAAACCTAAGTATGACCTGATTTATTACACACAGATCTTTTATCAAAGCTTTTATTGCATGCAGACCTGTTGGTTCCCCTATGAGGAAAGAATTTGATGGTATATGTTAGCTGAACATCGGCTTTGGTTTACTTGACGTTTAAGGGGTGATGGTTACCAGTCGTCAATAGGGCTGCTTCTTGTTGTGCAGGGTTGGGTCAATAAGGCGGCCCAGAATCCCACGGTCGTCCTGCTGAGTCCAAAATTAGCCTTGATTAAGATTCTTTGATCGTCAGACTGATACCCGTATTGGCGGATTTATCTAAATTGTAAATACAAAAGGCGACTTTCATGTAACTTTTCCTCAGCATCAGACACGCCGCAATATATAGATTGTGTTTAAAAGAGCGTTCAATATAACTCATTTTTGATAAACAGTTTAAAGCGCATCCATATTGACACTTTTGTGTTATGTTGTTAAACGCAGTATGTACAAAATCCCAGCTATGTGACGATGGTCTGTAAATTATCCTGTCTGGACCAGACATACCAGTGATTGGCATCTTGAGAATCGATCTACACAATAATCAAACATGACATGCATCAACCAAGTCACCGAACCTGACAAACTGACCCCGTCCGTCGCCTCTTACAACCACCTTGGTCTGCTGAAGGTCAGTTCTAACCCTGATCTTCATGGGTGCGAGATGCCATACACGGTATTACGACCACGAACCATGATAATAACATCTGAATACTTTTTAGTGCAACCCAATGCATCACATTGTCATTGTGAGCAAACAATCGATAGCAGCAAGAGGCATCATTATTCAATAGCTTCTAAAAACATGCAGATTCTGAATGGAAATCACATCTTAATCTAGTTTCGCACAGATGCAGCAGTTGCACACTCGTAACTCTCATCAACCACATATCTGTCAATAATATCTTTGCATTAGCGGTCTTAATTCTTCTAGGAGAGACATCGATCCCTTTAGCTGGTGGACTTATTAGCGTGTAAGGTAATATTTCAACTTAAGAGGGTTGTTTTTTGTGACGTATGTGACAATTATGATTCTTGTCTGTGAGGGGTTACGTTTGGCCCATTTGTACTAGGCGCCGATATTCACATTGCAGAGTTGTGTTCCCTTGGCACGGGAATGTGGTTTTGAATTCAATTGGAAATATAGTGGGTTCGAGGTGAGGTGAAATTGGGTTTAACGTCGTGCTTGAGAATATTTCGCTCATATGACGACGTGCATGCGTGTGTATGTGTATGTGAGGCTGCTTGTACTAGCCGAGACTGAAGCTGGTTTTATAGTGCTAGCCCACTGACATACCATGCCGCAGTGAAGCATGAATTCCCCACTCAGACACAGTATACTGACTCCAAGCCGGCCAGTCCTTGTTGTACCCATTAATGCCGAGCGCCAGGCAGGGACCAACAAGTACCATATTTTAAGGTATTTTGGTATGACGCGGTCGGGGATCGAACCAGCGACCTCCCGCTCTCCGGGCAGACGCCCTAATCACTACACCACGGAGGCGGTTAATGGGTTCGAATACATTCATTATCTCCATTAACCCGAGCAAATAATCGGAGCAACAAGAAACTACTTGAACTTTTGAGGAAATGATTTAAAAGTCGATATGCAATAAACTATAATCAAAGGAATAAGAAAGCAAGTTTAAAAAGAGATTTGAAGTCACGTGAAAATATTCGAAGTGACAAGAAAGTACTAAAAATTCTAGAAAATAATAGATACTAACTCGAATAATTGAAGCAACAAGAACATATTCGAAGCAAGGAAGAAATACTTTGAAAATATTTTGATGTGGATCGTATACAATATTACCCCAAATTCTTTCTCTTAATGTGCATCATGCTTAGTTGAAAATGAAGCAATACTTTATCTTCAGTAACATATTGTATTATGCCTGTGGCATATACATTCCGTCAATTAAACAATATTTACTCAAGTAACATTATTTGTGCGAATAATTCTGTCATGTTATCGCAGTGAAACAATCTGGACGTGCGTGTTTATACTTGATGACGTATGGGTTATCTTTTGGTTTATAAATTATCACAGTCGTTAAATAGATACAGCTCATTTAATCACAGCAAATAGGAGGTTTTTCTGACCTACCGACCTTTCAGTTTCAGATAATACGTAGCCTTGCAAACAGCATCAGATACAGGAGTACCAGTGTGACTGATCCAAGTGATGACGACTTGATGTACCCGAGAAGATCCGAGTTAGAATTGGTCTTCAGTAGCCCATGCTTGTCGTAAGAGGCGACTAATGGGATCGGGTGGTCAGGCTCGCTGACCTGGTTGACAAATGTCATCGTATCCCAATTGCGTAGATTGATGTTCATGCTGTTGATCACTGTATTATCTGGTCCAGTGAGTGAGTGAGTTAAAATTTAAAGTCACTTTGGCAATATTTCAGCCATATCGTGACTAAATCAAGTTATACATTAATATAAATTAAAGGTAAATTATAAAAACCTGTGGACGAAGGACAGTAAAACAACTAGATTATCACAGTTAGAAATTTAAAACTAGTTAGAAATTTAAAACTAGTAACTAAATCTAAAACATTTTAACTATACAAGACAATACAATATAAAAACAGGCTATAGAAGGTAGATCACCATACTACGGACCGTGGGGTCTTACAGAACATTTGCTTCATGCAGGGACCCTAGCTGGATTTACATCATCCCTTCAGCTGTTATCAATTTACACACATATAGCCATTCCTTAAAAATATATATATTCTACGATTAAAAAAGTGGAGAGTTTAATTTTACCTTGAATGTTTGGGGACTTTACGTACCCACTCAGGAGGACAATCATTTTACAGTACTTTAACCCCCTCGAGGATACAGCCACCAATAATCTGTTATTAATTTAAACTTCCAATCATAAAATATTTATCCATTTACAAATCAGTTAACAAATTTAGTTCCTTTAAAAATGCAATAATTAAATGAGAACTTATATTATTAAAAAGATCCTTCATAGTTCGTGATTTGAAATAGATATCTTGTCTGGTCCAGACTAAAATTTGAACAGCTTATGTAAGAGGTAAACCCAATCTAATTAAAATCAGATCTAAGTTACCTGGATATGTAAGCTTAGTATGCTGAACAAAGACATGACGATATTATTTTACAGTCACGCGAGAACGACCTTTTCGAACTTGACAGACCAATGCAATGACAAAACCGAAGTCGACATTAGCCAATCAGGAAGCAGCTTTTTCGAAGTCTGCAGCACTAATAATTAGGATTAGAAAGATTAGGATGTGAAAACAATTTGAAAACTGAAGGAAAGGAGAATATTTTTGAAAGTCTGTTGGACCAACGACAGTGTATGGAAGTACCTGAAATAATGTGTTCTTTTGGCTCACAGGTTACACAAGAGTTAGACGACGCAATTGACGGGATCGTTGTACAGCCCGCAGCTCTAGTTAGGTATATCGCATGTTTACCTTCTCGTGGTAGCATGATTAGAAAATGCCGACAGTCACTCTCCTGATCTGGTAAGCAGCTCTTTGTTTTTTGGATGAAAGGATGCTCCATCATGATTTGTCCTCATATATAAGGTAGCGAGATCTAAGATTTGATTTAAAATAGGTTGAAGAAAACTCAAAGAGTTGCAGTTCTCAGAAGTTTAACATTCTGGTGGCACGAGCATGGTGCAGACAATCAGAACATCATAACTAAGGTCAAAGTTGGATTAGAGCTCCACGATGATCGGATTCTGGTATGACTGAAAGGAACCAACTCACCAAAGCAAACTATGGCGTCTTAGATGTATGGTGTGACTTTGTCCCTTCTCCGCAGACATGATAATGCTGGGATATTCCAAATCTCATTCTAAACCTAATATCACCTTTTATCTCATTATTCGTGATGAAATTGTTTAAAAAGATATCTGGACTCTGCAAGTGACTTCAATTACGATAAAGGAGAATACGTCTCTGGGTCCCAATCCACAAAGCGTTCGTAACTGTACAGTTTACCATAGGCTTACGAATGTCGTAGCGCTACGAAAGCTTTGTGAATCGGGACCCTGGACGATAAAACCATGTGCAATACTCAATGCGTTATCCGAATTAAACCATGCGCAGATGGTGTAATAAAGGCTGCCAGTACCTGACCTTCAAACTATCTGTAACTATTTATACATGTGACCACACATTAATGACACTTGGCATATCCTGACCGTCCCTGGCACCAAAATAAGGTTGGATGGCGGTGTTGTTTGATGTTTTCAACTCAACCGTTTCCCTATAGTGATTATTCTAAAGACAGGTCCATTCATTTCAAAATCAGTGCCCACGAAAGAGTCTGCGCTTTATTAAGACAGCATGGACCGCCATTAAGGACATTTCTTCCAATTTGACAGTTAAGGACAGGTATTGATTTTTAGAAGTTTCGCCATAGCCCAAGAAGATAATCTGCAAAATCAAAGCTGTACGCTAATGCGTAATCAATGAGATTTTGTATAAAATCCCTAACGGGTGATCAGGGCAATTTAGTTGAACATTTATGTGCTTTAGTACAACAAATTCCAATATGAAGTGCATTTGCTTGGCAGTTGACATAAGGGATAGAGTCCATTAAAGACACAGCTTGTAATCAATGTGCATATTGAGTGTGTTTACAGTAGTAGGGACCTAGAGTATTGATTAAAACTCGAGGTAGTTCTGCAGTGAGTGAGTCGTCAAAGAGAGGGAGAGTGGGTAGTTGGTTGGTTATGTGGGTGAATGGTTGAGTGAGTGAGTGGTTGAGTGAGTGAGTGCGTTAACAATAAATGCGATCTCTGTCATTCTCAAAATTATTGTGTATATGAAAACCCCAAAATAGTTCCCGTATTGGGACGAAACAAGGACCAGGTCATCCTGGTCAGGGTTTGAATGATTCTTGTTTCAGGTCGAGATAACCCTCGTATTACAACGGAGGCCCGGCTGCGTTCTTGCCAATATTCCAGTTTTGATGACCACTGATGACCACAGCTGACAATGGCGAGGATGCACTTTCATAGGACTTCCAATCAATAGAGTCTGGTGGCCTCATGGCAAAAGCACTTTTACACCCACGACAGGGGTTTATGATATCCTTGAGTGACACAAGTCGATGACATTATGATAAAGATCAGAGCACATGCATGTTGTTAAAATAATAAATAAACCTGACCAGCACAAGTGCCTTTACCTGAGAGTGAATGCGATTTATGCTTCATTGCTAATCATAATTATAGTTTATAATATGACTTCAAAGAAAACATGGAAAACTGCCAAAAATAGCATCCACATATTGTAATGTGCAGAGTGTTATTTATATAAATTATTTTGTCGAGACAAATTGTTGATGACTATTGAACAGGCACACCATAATTATGTTACTGCCTTTTAGTCTTCCAAATTCTCAGGGGCGGTGGGGTAGCCTAGTGGTTAAAGCGTTGGCTCGTCACGCCGAAGGCCCGGGTTCGATTCCCCACATGGGCACAATGTGTTAAGCCCATTTCTGGTGTCCCCCGCCGTGATATTGCTGGAATATTGCTAAAAGCGGCATAAAACTAAACTTAGTCAGTCAGTTCAAATTCTCATTTGTCAGACACAGGGGCAATCACTGGCGGACACGTTACTACAAATATCGATGTTGCCTTTTACCAATGATTCTTTCCCCAATGTAGCACCAATACATGGTTATCATACTTGTTGATGCATTTGTGCATTTTCTTTGACTCGGTGTCAAAGCCGAATATGTAAACGTATATCTAAAGATTGTACCCTAATCTATGCCACGGGTCAGTCCTTCGACCAACCAATTGTGTCACAATGACAATTTGATTGGTGCAAAAATGTCAAGTAAACATATGATGTAGCCATGTTTGTCCTCCTACATCTGTTCGTATCTTCTCTGATAGCCCGTGAAGCTGAAACATTGCGTGCATCTTCCAATAAAAACCGAGTTCTCAATCTGATTAATGAGATCAACGCAACCATATTGAAAACCAGAGACTGGAGTTTTGGACACTCTGTAACTGGTAAGAGGTAGTGTCGAACCTATTATTTAGCCACGTCCTGTAAAACACTGTACTGTAATGAATAAACGGTCATAACAGTCATGATACAGTCAGAATCGTGAATCGGCCCTGCTTTTGGCAGACATATATTTTATGAATTCGGCAAGGCTTTTGTAGCTTTTGTACATTGAAATTAAACTTCACTCAAGGGGAATTACTTACAATAAACATGACATTTTCCAGGCCAACATGGTTTTCAGAACCACATGTAAAGACCTTGCCTAGTATATTCAGTTATCAGAAGGGAAGCAACTCCCCACATAGAGTCGAATTAAGGGTTCGAATCCCAGACAGATTCTTCCAATTTTGAATTCTCGACCATACAGTACCGTACCCATGCTGTATGGTTCCATGAAAATGACACAATACTGACACCTGCTTTCCTTATCAATATTCTCTCACATGCCGCAGTGTAATCGAAATATTGTCCAAACTAGCATCATTTTGATCATTTAATTTCATTTTGAAAAGGATATCAATATAATTGGCCAATAGAAAACCGCTACTTCATGTCACCAGACATTCACTATCAGGCATTGAGGAAGGACAAGAAAGAAGCTACATCTTCAGTGTGAACCTTCTGACGAATCTCAATATATAATCAAACTGTTGGTCTGTGTTATTATTAAATTCCGCTGCATTAGCAAGTTTGCATTTATTCTTCTATCACGCTATAATTGTTTGCAAACAAACAAACCGTCGAGAAATGAACGAAAGATGAAATAAATATAATGTGATAATTGTAGTTTGTCATGTAGGTCTGACTAAAAGAAGGATTCCCAACATCTAAGCGAAATCTTTCATCTGTCATGGACAGCTCACAGAGGGCGCTCTGTACTTGACAATCTGGTAATACGTTTTTGCCTCCTCAGTGGTACGGCACGTGCCGTTAACATGACGGATAATGCCACGTGCGGTTCATACGTGAGTGGTCAAAACGGTGTAATCTAGTGATCAAGAACTAAAGAATACAAATGATGCCCTGCTGTATCTCCCTCGGACATCAGTTTTGACAGTGTGTCTTTTGGACGGGCGATGCACCAAGGTTATTACAGAATCAGTGCCCTTGTCGTCCATGCTTCACAGTAGGCAGCATAAATAATTGCTTCAGTGTGTGACGATGAGAGCAAAATCTGTTTTGGCTATGCTAATCAGAACTAAATAGAATGCAGCTTAAATTCATCACATAGCCTGTTTGAAAGAGTTTGCAGTATAACTAGTGCAACTGGTGCAGTGCCTTGTAATGACTATGGCGTTGTAACTATATTTACAAATTACTTGCCTCAACCCACCAACAATGTTTGAAAACAAATCACGCCATACAATATTGATTGAACGTGTATCTCGGAGGTCATGTCACTTAACCTTACAAATCGAAATATGCATTTCATCCAATATTTTCTGACAGGTATTCTAATCTAAGAAGGTATCATGTTTAGTCCGCAATGCCCCATGCAGAGACATTGGCGCTCAAGAAACATGATCGGTTAATGACTGATCCATGCTTCTCCCACGACCTGCATCAGACTGGTCTCCCATAGCCTTACAGCGCTGATCATATGATGCTGTTCAAAGTTTTCTTCAGCCAGTTAACTTACTCGCTCCAGGTTACAAAGATGTCCATGTTTGAAACTTGCAAAATGTAAAAATAATAGCAATGCTTTACCCAAAGACCACTATTACAACGAAGTGAGTGAGTGAGTTAATATTTATCGTCACATCGGCAATATTTCAGCCATATCGTGACGGGAACAATTTATTATTATATTATAGATCAATACAATTATAAATTGTTGTCGAAGAACAGTAAAACTACCAGTATATCACAGACTTTAAAGTAAAACTAGCATGCCATCATAAAACGATATAAAATAGAACAATACAATATAAAAATTGGCTATAGCTTGCCAACTACTTAAGGTAGATCACCATGCTAGAGAACCTCGGGATTTACAGTACTTTTGCTACCTGCATGGACCGTAGCTGTATTTACATCCCACCTTCAGGTGTTGGCGATTGTTTAGCAAAATAGCCAAACGTTAAACGAACAAATATGCTACTATTAAAATTCAGAGAAAGAAAAATACTTTGAATGAAAAGGGACTTCGTACCCTCTCAGGAGGACAATTATCTTACGCTACTTCAGCCCCCTTTGAAGGTATAGCCACTAACAATCATAGTTATTTATTCCTTCTACCAAATTAAAATCATTGACTATTTACAGTACATTTCAAAATTTATCAATTAATTCAATTTATTTTAAAAACCCGATAATTAAACGAAGACGTACATTCAAAGGATCCTTTAGGAATGAAACCGTGAAAAATCGATCCCTTGTAATGGAAAATCAATACAGTCAAGCAGGACATGCTTGACCGTGATTCTTTCATCACAAGGGATACAGAATGGAGGATCGTCGCCTTTAAAATTTTAAAGATATTCATGTGTTTATCTTGAATGACCAATACGGTCTTAATATAACCTCTTCAAATACAAAGAAGTGACACAAATGTGTACCTCAGAGGACACTCCGCAGATCGCGAGGCTCCAAATTGCGCTTACATATGTACTGAAGTCTTGTTCCATCAACAGATAGGTACTATATTTCTTAAGAGACATTTAGCAATCCCCACCAATGATGTTCTTGTCATCAGAAGTGAAATGGGCAATCCTCCCAGACCAACTCCGGTGTTGAAATGAGTTGGATGTCCCAGAGAGACACACCGAGTGAACATGGCGATAATTGTTGCTGTATGGAGACAATGCATGCTTCACAAACATGTCTTAACTCTTGATACTGAAGTTAATTTGACGAGGCCAGTTTCAGCCAGGCACAGTGCCAGAGACTGTCGCGTCGTGCCCGCCACCAGACACAGCTTATTTTCAGTGCAACTTCAGAAAGCCAGACTTCGATAACTAAACTATTTGTTGCAGTCGAATTCGTTTTAAACTTTTAAAACGTGAGTCTAAATAAATATTGTATCATCGGGGCGATTTTGTAAGTTTTTTAAACGCCACCTGTGACAGTATTTTATCACGTATTAAAGAAAAATGAAGTAGACGTTTTGCGCTTTTTTTAAACCAACAGAAAGAATGTGCTTTGGGCAAACGTTACGGTAAAAACTGAATCAAAACTGAACTTAACTCTTGATACTGAAGTTAATTTGACGAGGTCAGTTTCAGCCAGGCACAGTGCCAGAGACTGTCGCGTCGTGCCCGCCACCAGACACAGCTTATTTTCAGTGCAACTTCAGAAAGCCAGACTTCGATACCTAAACTATTTGTTGCAGTCGAATTCGTTTTAAACTTTTAAAAATTGAGTCTAAATAAATATTGTATCATCGGGGCGATTTTGTAAGTTTTTTAAACGCCACCTGAGACAGTATTTTATCACGTATTAAAGAAAAATGAAGTAGACGTTTTGCGCTTTTTTTAAACCAACAGAAAGAATGTGCTTTGGGCAAACGTTACGGTAAAAACTGAATCAAAACTGAACTTAACTCTTGATACTGAAGTTAATTTGACGAGGTCAGTTTCAGCCAGGCATAGTGCCCGAGACTATCCCGTCGTGCCCGCCACCAGACACAGCTTATTTTCAGTGCAACTTCAGAAAAACAGACTACGATAACTCAACTATTTGTTGCAGTCAAAACCGTTTTAAACTTACAGAACTGAGTTTAAAGTATTTATTGTATCTTCGAGGCGATTGTGTGAGCTTTAATAAACGCTACATGAGACAGTATTTTATCACTTCCTGGATAAAACATGAAGTAGACGAAACCCACAGCAGAAATATGCTTTGGGCAAACGTACAAACTGAATCAGGGCAAAATCGGAATAAGTACAAATTAAGATCGCACGTACCCCCATCGGGCATACGAACAGTGAAACGCTCGAGATAATGGATGAAGTAACTATTGATGCCCCGAATATATGTTGCAGTCCAGATTATTGTGTTCCATTGTATGTAAGTTCTATCATAGATAAAGGCTCACAAGATATCTGTCCTCAAATGTTTTCATTTCGTTAGTACCGTTGTGATCCATTGTCATCCTTCAGTTCTATTTTCCAGTTGGTAAACATCAGTACAAGTGTACTCATTAATCCCTTCGGCTTATTTTTCACAAACTGTTTACCTCTTATGTAATGACGTTAGGTTGACATAAGTACTATGGTGCTGAGAACATGATGTCTCTCATCCCCAATTCTGCATGTACTAAACTTAATAAACCTAGCGTACACGATACATCCTGTTTCTAATGTTTCCTGAATGGTCAAGACAGCTTCCTTCATCACAGGAGTGAATTGGCTGTGTGGCGGATATTGCCTAAAGCAATTACGGACTAACATACTTACATTAACTGGATAGACAGCCTCAGACCCTATGTGAATAGTGAGGTAACAGTATCACATAGTATTGACCATGCCTTCTGGCAGAATTAGAGAATCACTTATCTGGAGTTCATTCTGGACACAAAGTGTAGACGTCCCCCACCGGCTCACACATCGACGGCGTTGGAGTCTGTTCATACGACAGAGACGAGAGTATGATCCACAACATTTTCATCTACAACAGATTGTATTGTTACCTTGTTGTAGGACCTGGTGGTCACGTGTTGGATCGAGATTTGTTGAATATGAGGTATCAGAATGTTTTGTTATTATCTCTGTAAGTCCGTGTTCAAGTTTGATATATTCAAGAAGCCCAAACATCAAAATAAAGTACATTCGATATTATAATCACTAGTGTCACATACGCACCAAGTAACAAATTACACAATAAAATGTGCCAAACGCACCTTAAACTTTATAATTGTTTACGGGGGTGTCGTCGATGCTGTATCGGGTCTTAACAGTAGCACCCCCTGCAATAATGATCAACTTGAAACAAGGATTCAACTGAAAGATTTTTTCGTCAGATTCAGTCACCGGTCTTGACGTCCATTGAGAAAACATGAACATGAACATGAACAACAATACGCCATCGACAACATTCAACATTCAAGGTATACTATTTATGATTCTTTCGCCCTTGTCTAGTTGCCATGTGAACAAGCTGTCGGTCATAGTTGGTAACTTTCACGAGGCCTACCTCCACACCACTGATATCCGAATCACAGTCAGAAGTTTAGATAAATCACCAGACATCAACCAACTTGTGGAAAGCTTAATGAACAGCATTGCACGAGGAATTTCATAATATAGACCTTATTTTTTAACAGATATTTCCCATCACTATGGAACTGCTTCTGTCGCGTTCGGTCTTTAATTGTAGCTATTACCTTGACCTTAAAGCCATTGAAAACATGTCTAAAGCATCTTTGGCAGAATGATCTAGTAGAGGCATGTAACACGCATGGATCACAGCTTAAGCTGTCACTAGGGACGAATGGGGATGAAAACCTATTTGAAACTAATCGAGTTGTTCAGTTGTCTGCTGTTGGTCATTTCACCCCGACGAGTGTACCTTCTGCTTTACATTGCAACATTCAGACAATACTTTGGGCCTACCTGAACTCTATCCACGGTCAGCATGAAGGCACCTACTAATTCCAACACATATATTTTGGTGAAAAGAAACACAGCACGATGTATTGTCAGTTGGGAACTTTTCTATTTCGAATGCGCCCATGTGGATAAGGTATCTGGAATTTATCATTGCAATACTGCTCCCACCATTTGAGGACATATGTGGCCATTGCTGATTAAAGTATGTTTGAGAGACACAACAGATCGTCAAGAGTCAGCATCACAAAAATATACTCACATTTGTGTCTGCCAACATTTAATATTGACAAACATTATGGATAACAACTTCTTGTTAAGTGCGACGTTTCAATACTGATTCTTGTACATTGCCTGCTTGACAACGGTACAAGAATCCGTATCGAAAAGTCGCACTCACGAAATAAATGAAGTTGTTATCCATAATGTTTGTCAATATTGTACTTCCCAACTTCTAAAATACCACTCAAAGAAAGACATAGCAAAAGCCGATATAGATTTTCTTACCATCACACTGGCAACGTACTGAGTCTGTTTCTGGCATCTCAGAGACGCCACTATAGCAAAGGTCACGAGACCGATGGCGACATGATACCACAATGATGCTATTTACATTTGTTGGTCCTCCTTCAACAGTCATTGGCGGGTCGCCCAAAGTAAGAACACAACCGCATTGTCTGTCGTTGATAGAATTCAGACCACTTCAGCAACTTTTGCTGACGCATATATCAAACAGTAGTCCACACGATCGCCTGGCGAGTACAGCTCTTGACATTGCTTTGAAATGTTTGGCGAAACTACTCGCACCTCAAAAGACGATTTTTTTTCCAAATTTGAAACTAGCGAACGAAATTAATGCTTTAAACTTGCAAAATCATAGTCCTGACTAAACTTTATAATAACAGCAACACAACCCTTTCCAGATCAATCCGAAAGATCTGCTATACGTCGATAGTACAATTCCGACTATATCAAGAGCATGTGTTTTGAATCACTATTAAAATAGTGATGACACCAGGTGTTCGCAGAACCCTGATATAAAACGTTTGAGAAATATTCGTATAGTTCTCTTTGAAACCATCTTGGCTGGAGCAGCTGCAATGTACCTCCACAGAAACGGAAAGTTGAAAAGTGGAAAGGAGGAAGCTATTAGTTATTGTCATACATTTTCTAGATAACATACTGGCCTGATACTGAGGTTTCTTGTAAGTCACTTAAACCAAGCTGTTTAAACAAGTGTAGTGATACTGATATGAAAAAAGATTATGTCCCCGTTGGCCTTATCAATGGAACAGCTAAAAGCTGTGCATGACTTCGGATGACAGTTGTCAGGATAGACATTGTCTATCCAATCTTTTCCGGGAGGTCACGATGACCTCTGCTTCATATTCTATACAAGTCAAAGAATACATCACCCTGGTCACTCATGGTAACACTGGTGGCGACTTGGTAATATAAACACCTGATACGTGTAATGGCAAATGAACACCTTTCTATATAAACTGCAGTGCGACGGGAAGCATATACTTGAAATGATTACGGCCTAATGATTACGAACATAATGAAAACATTACTAGGCATATAACCTCTTTGAGTGGCATAAAGAAACTTGCTTGATAATGGTGTTAGCATCTACACCGAAGTTGTCAATCCACATAAAATCGTTCCTCTTTTTTACTTGGCAGGAAAAGTAACCAAAACGCTGCAAACTTATGATATCTGTAAAATTATCATCAAAAGCTAATGACCATTTCTTGCTTGTACCCGTGAAGTTCCAGGTTAGAATTGATCTTCAGCAAAGCCATGCTTGTCGTGAGGGGCGACTATCGGAATCGGGTGGTCAGTCAGATTCGCTCACTTGGTAAACACATATAAATACTCATGATGTTGATCACTGGACTGCCTGGCCAAAACTCGACCACGTACAGACCACTGGCATTTAGCTGCAACATATCCGACAACAACGAACAAACAGGTTTAGTTAGTGCCTTGCCACCATTAAATATGGGTATACTCGTTGTTTTGGTCGGAGGGTCACACTGTCCACTTCTAACTTAATATGGCACTCCTGCGTCCAACGTTCAAATACATTCGTCTCTCTGCTTTCCCCCTATCACTGAGATGTTTTCGGCACTTGAAAGATGTGGATTTTAATCAGAATTTACCAAAGCTTGAGGGTCGGCAAGGTCCCTTCACAGAGTACATTCTACAGCTATATATTCGATGTTAGAGGGGCTATTGACAAGACAACTAACAGCCTTTCACGGAATTCAAAAGATAAATGACAATTACGTAAATGATAAGCTCTACCACAGAGTCAAGCAGACAATTACAAAGTCCAACTGTTGTTTTATGAAGATTGCCCCCATACGTTTAAGTATTAACACATTAGCACGTCACACTTTTTAACACCGTCACAATCGTGAAAAGGGAGTATTAAATGAAACTCTAGCCCTTTGTAACACGGTCCAGCACATTCCACTTTTCATTATTGTGACGGAAGGATTGCACGGGGATGAAGTAATGGATAATGAGATAGATAGGCATCAGGTTCATCATGCAAAGGCTCGTCATGTCGTGGCAGACTGGGTGTTACATGCCAGCTCTCCTGTTCCGATCGTCAATTATTGGGGAATAATAGACGCGATTGTTTGTTTGTTTGTAGTTTAACGCCGGACTTAGCAATATTCCACTTATATGATCGAGTCTGGACCAGACAATCCAGTGATCAACAGCATGAGCATCGATTTACGCAATTGGGACCATGACATGTGTCAACCAATTTAGCGAGACTGACCACCCGATCCCGTCGTCGCCTCTTACGACCAGCATAGTTTACTGAAGATCAATTCTAACCTGGATCTTCACGAGTCTAAATCAGGCAATTCCATACAACTGGAGGTAGGTATACACGTATTTAAGACGTGTATTTGTCTAGAAGTGATGTGCATATACATGTACAATTATCAATTCCACTTCTCTTTTTTGGTGGAATGTAATACACAGATTTTACAAATGTGTGGAATCGGCGTGACGAGCGAACGCTTTAGCCATTAGGCTACCCCACCACCCAATAAAAATCAGATGACTTTATACAAAAGAGTCGGTACTAATATGCTTAAATACATAGGGATGGGCGTGACACATATAAAGTAACATTACTTTTAAATCTTTTTAATTATATTCATCGTTTAACGTGGTGTTCTAATCTCCTTCATGAAATATATCTATCTTTTTGTGCTGCTCTTGTAGCAGGACTTGCTCACATGGTAACATCATTAATTCTCAACAATACATACATACAATTTTCGTTACTTATTTGCCTTTTACGCTCAAAGGAATTTCTTTTGGAACATAATCGAGATTGGTTATTCTATATGACTTTAACAATTCAATTTGCATTCTACTTCTCACTTATGATGATAACTCGATATTTTGCGATGAATTCTACTCTACAAGAGAGAAGTGATGTTTATACATTAAGTCATTTTACCTGCTATTAGCAACGCTGTAGATTTATGTATGTTTTGTGCTATTTCAAATTTGTTTTAAATTCTCTCAAATGCAAAGTGAAACTGAGTACGATATCTTTACATCTATCCACTGTCAGCTCGAGCAACCAAATTGTCTTAAAAAGTAACTTTTATCACTCCTTTTATCCCACTGCTTGACAAAATATGTCTTCCCTCTCTTGCGTGCAATGTTTCATGCCTGGTGCAACTGAATTCACGTTAGAGAGACTAAACCAATAAACAGTTCAACATGTCAATTTCCTTCACGAGTGAACGGATCAAAGAAACTGTTTGATAGTTTTAATAGATTGCGATGTTAACTGAAAGCGTGGATCAAAGTTATGATAATAGCTTAGCACCATGGCGCCATTAGAGTAACGGAAGGAAAATTTAATTGAACCTATTGAAAATGTAACAATTGCTGAATGTGATACAGTACATTTCCCCAACACCAAGTGCACGGTGATTCAAACGACTATGCTGTTTCACACACACTTCATGGATACTTATGATTTTCGAGAAAGATTTTACGGTAATTGTGTGACTACCGAGGAAACACCCATATGTATAATCTTCCGGAGGTTTCCACGAGGTGGTTAGCTTAACGCTTTCTCTGTCAATATTCAGGGGCTCTCTCTGTCAATATTCACGACAACGCTCACTTAGAACTGGCTTCTCTCTCGGCCACTCTGTCCTTTAAACTTTGCCTCCATGATCTTGGAGGGGGCGGTGGGGTAGCCTAATGGTTAAAGCGTTGGCTCGTCACGCCGAAGACCCGGGTTCGAATCCCCACATGGGTACAATGTGTGAAGCCCATTTCTGGTGTTCCCTGCCGTGATGTTGCTGGAATATTGCTAAAAGCGGCGTAAAACCAAACTCAGTCAGTCAGTCCATTATCTTGGAACTAAATAGAGCCTAAATGCTCACCTTGACTTACAGTTGTGACTTTGTATTCGAAATAGTTTGTTTTTGATTTGTAATATTTTTGAGACTGTTAGTGGAAACACGAACGGGTGCATTTTATGAAGGTCACTTATCTCCTCAATCACCAGCAAAATTCCAGCAGAGTTCCACCACAGCATCCGTTTTCAGCATTAAACGTTCATGTTACCAATCGCAGTGCTTCACTTTTTTAGGAACTACTTCGTCTAATAATGCTACCTATTCAATCCGTTTATTTCCTCCGACTGGAGTGGAACGATTATGTTCCCGAATTTCAGGCCACTTTTTGGACATTAAACCTGCATTATCACACAAGGCGCAGTCATTGTCTTCACGCATTGGACCAACACAATAATTGTTCATGCCGAATCCAGTTGGAGGAGAGAAAGGCAGAAATAGCAATGATGATTATTTGACTCGACCACATACAGTCAGTGACAACATCAGGTGAATACGCTATTTTGACTGACTCACCAGAGCTTTCACATCACAATTACTACCATTCACATTTTTGAGGTTTTAATATTTTATAGATGGTTTTACATCCCTATCAGCAACTTCTTTCTCTATAGGTGTTTTAGTTGAATATATGCATACATTACAGTTTACGCAATGCAGAATCGCGGGCACAGCATATTCAAAGAATGAATGGCAATAGATTTGGGCAGAAGACTCGGTAGAAATCGACTAAGAGAGTGTCATGTAAAGTGTGGGGTCACTTGAAAATTTGCAGTGTGACCTTTTCTGTGACTTACCAAACTATTTTGTCACACTGTGTCATGACTGTGAGGTGCAATGCAACAATAAACAATTCGGCTCACAACATATATGCGAAATGCTGTACTCCCTTACTGCTATCACCAATGTAAAATGTGGTTGTAAAACCTTGACAAAAGTAAGGGACATCTCCATAGGCACCGGATGAGACTAAGCAACGTGTTATATATACATACATTCTATAAAGGTCAGCTATAGAGTAGCATATCATAGTGTCATTGACAACTGTTCCCATAACAACATAAGAGTCAGTGTAATTAGATCAGATATCATGATATCTCATGAGATTTTTAGAGAAAGTCTGTGAAACAAATCTACAAATGAATATTTAGTATCCGCGTCATCGTGTTGTTTTGGATTGTTGACGATTTGGAAAGCACAAGTCCTCGCCCTCATAGAAACAAAGTTCCAGCTAGTTTCCACGGTGGAGTTGGTAAGTGTCAGCATCAAGATACCAAAACATCATACTTGTATGTGTACAGTTTCTGTAAGCAGCTCTTGATACTTGATCTATGTCTTCATCTTTTTCACCGAGGCGTCACACATTGTACCCATGCAGGGAGTCAAATATATAGACATGCTCAGATGGAATATATTATAGTACATGCCAATCATCAGTATCACGACATACTAATCACCTCACGATGATGTTTTCGTGTCACCAGAGCTAAAGGCGCCAGTGACCTTATGTGGTAACCGTGTTTGTCTACCTCCGTCTGTATATATCTTCCGTGAAGATGAAACATTGCACGTACGTTCCATTAAATGCACAGTTCTCAAATTGATCAATAGGATCAACACAACAATATGGAAACCCATTTGTCAGCAGACTGGGAACTCTCGAAGACTGTCGCCCAACATGAACTCTCTGTACCTGTGACATTTACATTTAGTATCATACCTTAGGGATTTTACAACATTCCGTAGACCAAGGTAGACTGTAAAGTAAATTTGCTGCTCAGTCTCGAGCTCTCAATCTCAATATCACATTTAAAATCAGTGTTGATATACAATCCAAGCGGTCTGGCATATTATAGGATCGTGATACAAAAACCGTAGATCACCACACATGCACTGTTTGCAGGATGGGAAACTTAGCACATAATATATACATGTATGTTTCCACTGAATCTAAATGGATCATGAATTTTTATATTTGTCTGTGTTTGTGAGTGATAACTAAAATTACATTACGCTGCATTAGCAAGTTTGCGGTTATTCTAGCAGTTCGAATCACCATAAAACAAGGAATTGAAGGGATTACGCAAAATCTTGGCTGAGAAGATAACGGACATTTGTGAATGCATGTATCCTGAAATATTTCTTTCTTTCACGCACTGACAACAAAAAGAATAACGGAGGGAAGCTTACACGAATAAGTATGAATATGATTGAATGTGATTGACAGCACACTGAGGGAACACCTTGCTAGACAATGTGGTCATAGAGTTATCGCCCCTTCAATGGTACGGCACGTGCCCTTAACGTCACAGGTAATGCTACGTGCAGTTCATTCGTGAGTGGAAAGTATGGTGTAATCTATTGATCAAGAACTCGTCAAGCAGATACCACGTTTAATGTCCTCCATGTGTCAATACGATTTGAGATTTGTTAAAAATAGTGGGCTATACCATTCCCATCCTTTCACGTCCTTCACAAGCCGAAGTATGACGTCATAATTGACGTCATATATAACATATAGATCTTTATCAAAGCTGTTGAGAACACGCAATTTAGTGTTGGTTCCCCTATGAGGAAGGAATTTGAGGGTGTATGTAAGCCGAACTTTGGCTTTGGTTTTGCTTGACTTATTAAATTGAAGGAGTGCTGGTCACTAGTCAAATTGGCTGATTCTTGCTGTGCAATGATGGGTCTATAGGACGTCCCAAACTCCCACAGTTGTCGATCCAAGATTGGCCCTACTCCTTTTTAATAGACAGTTCATAGCGCTTTCATATTGACACATTTGTGTTTATATGTTGCTAAACGCAGTGTTCAAGAAAATATCAGCTTTGTGACAGTGTTCTATGAATCATCCTGTCTGGACCAGACAAACCAGTGATCGCCATCTTGAGAATCGATCTACGCAATCATGAAACATGACATGCATCAACCAAGTCAGCGAACCTGACAAACTGACCCCGTCAGTCGCCTCTTACAACCAACTTGGTCTGCTGAAGATCAGTTCTAACCCGGATTTTCACGGGTGCGAGATGCCATACACGGTATTACGACCACGAACCATCATAATAATATCTGAATACTTTTTAGTGCAACCCAATGCATCACATTCTCATTGTGAGCAAACAATTGATAACAGCAAGAGGCGTCATTATTCAATAGCTTCTAAAAACATGCAGATTCTGTATGGAAATCTTAATCTAGTTTGGCACAGATGCAGCAGTTGCACACTCGTAACTCTCATCAACCACATATCTGTCAATAATATCTTTGCATTAGCGGTCTTAATTCTCCTAGGCGAGACATCGATCCCTTCAGCTGGAGGACTTATTACCATGTGAGGTAATATTTCAACTTGGCAGAGTCGTTTTTTTGTGATTATGATTCTTGTCTGTGAGGAGTTACGTTTGGCCCATTTGACCGAGGTGCCGATTTTCACATTGCAGAGTTGCGTTCCTTTGGCACAGGAACTTTATGGGTTTGGTTTTGAATTCTATTAGAAATTGTGTGGGTTCGAAATACATTCATTATCTCCATTAACTCGAGTAAATAATCGAAGTAATGAGAAACTATTCAAAATATCAAGAAACTTGGAATGACGAAAAAAAGAATTGAGCAACGAGAAAATACTCGATATTTCTTGAAAATGATTCAAAAGCCGATTTATATTAAAACATAATGAAAGCAGTGAGAGAGCAATTTTCAAATTTCAAAATTTATTTGAAGTCACGCAAAAAAAATCGAAGTTAAAAGAAAGTATAGACAAATTGAAAAAAATAAATAAATCGAATAATCGAGGCAACAAGAAAATATCCGAAGCAAAGAGAAGATACTCTGAAAATTCGTGGATCAAATACAACATTCTAACGGGCTGTCGGCAGTCTCTATTTGGTGGGGTGTTTGGGGGAGCCTAATGGTTAAAGTGTCCGATCGTCATACCTGAATACCCGGGTTCGATTCCCCACATGTGTACAATGTGTGAAGCCCATTTCTGATGCCCCCGCCGTGATATTGCGGGAATATTGCTTAAAGCATAAAACCATGCTCACTCACTCACTCTGTTTAGTGTTTTGATTCATAGGCTGAGGACTGATGTTTCCTACGCACGTTTTTGAGTGTGAAAAGGCTCTTTAAAATCGAGCATATTTCAACGTCATAGTATCATGGTGCTTAAACCACAAATATAAATATCATAGCAACATCTGCTTTGTATAAAAGTTCCAAAAAGAAGATCATGCTCAGTAGAAAATGAAGTAATACTTTATCATATTGTGTTATGCCCCTGGCGTATACATTCCATCAATTAAACAATATTTATTCAAGAAACATTATCACTGCCAATTACTCTGTCAGTAAAACAATTTGATGAATTGATTATACTTGATGAGGCATGGGTTATCTTTTGTGTAATAAACAATCACAGTTGTTAAATAAATACAGCTAATTTAATCACAGCAAATAGGCGGTTTGTCTGATCTAGTCAGCCTTTCATTATCAGATAATACGTAGCCTCGCACGCAGAACCAGATACCTGACAATCAGCTGCAGTGTGACTGATCCAAGTGATGACGACCTGGAAATGGTGATGACTGAAAATATCAAGTTAAAAGTTATTGTCTTTGTCGTATTATTTTCATCCGTGCTTTAAGTTCTTCAACATGTACCCGAGAAGATCCGGGTTAGATTCAGTCTTCAGTAACCCATGCTTGTCTTAAGAAGCGAGTAACGGGATCGGGTGGTCAGGCTCGCTGACTCGGTTGATACATGTCATCGTATCCCAATTGCGTAGATTGATGGGCATGCTGTTGATCACTGAATTGTCTGGTCCAGATTCGATTATTTGTTTGGCTCACAGGTAGGGCTGGATATTGCCCTGATTTTCATATTGCGATATATTGCAATAATTCAAGAGGTATTGCAATACATATTGTGATATATTGCCTGGAAGGTTTCTGCCCAAGTGTGTACATCATTAATTCATAATAGCTCTCTGTGTGACATCGTCTTCTTATAGCTGTTACATCATACTTTCAGGTTCCCTGTCCCCATTGTGTATGGTTGTATGCCAATGGTTTACAGATAAATGAAATGATATAAAGCCTTAATGTAGAATGTTTAATTGAAGTACTGTAGTGCAACAAAGTGTTGCGAACATGATGATCTATTTAATAGTATAACATGATTGTCATTATCAGCGTTCTTTTCTTGAGCAGAATGCACTTCAAAGCAGTATGTAATTATTGTTACTGTATGTCAGTGATTCATTCAGATTCAACTCCAATATAAACGTGTTAACATGAGCTATTGCAAAATGAAAACAAAAACATGATTTAGGTGAACTACTTGAGCTTAAAATCTCATGTGACATCCAATATATTAGTAAGATTCTTGACTAGAATGTCATTATACAGTCCTACAAAATTTAAAAGACTTTGGCCTTTATGATAAATTGATAACATATGTCCTATTATTAAACAAATAAAATGGTCAGAGGTTCTAATAAGTTCAATTGGCAAATAAAAGATTGGTCAAATCTTTTAAGGGCATTTAGAAGTGAAATGCATAAGAAAAGCAAGATTTATGGGTGTAATCTTTTTTATTGTGAATAGCAGGAAGTTTCGGAGTGTATGCTTGCTCCTCCATGACTCGATGAAGGAGCGAGCATACACTCCGAAACGTCGTGTTATTCACAACAAGAAATTGACATCCATAAATCTTGCTTTTCTTAAAGGATTGGTCCATTTGAGGCCACTTAATTCCTCCAAAATGTCACATATAAAACCACTCAAATCCACAAATTATTTGGCACTTTTGGAGCCACTTATAAAGACACTTACACTTGTAAAATATTACATGAAACCAAGTGTATATTTGGTACTTTTAGAGCACATTTTGTTGCTATGGCAATCAAGGGCAGATAATTCAAAGGGAGCTAATTCTCGATGACCCAATATATTGCAGAATCTGAACCATATCGCGATAATCGTATCGCGAGATACTGTACCGGTATATACCGGTTTAACGGTAATGTTGCACAACTCTACTCACAGGTTACACAAGAGTTAGACGATGCGTTTGACGGAATCGTTGTACAGCCCGCAGCTGTAGTTAGGTATATCCCATGTTTACCTTCTCGTGGCAGCATGATTAGAAAATGCCGACAGTCACTCTCCTGATCTGGTAAGCAGCTCTTTGATTTTTCGATGAAAGGCTGCTCCAACGTGACCCATCATGAGTTGTCCTCATATAATGTAGCAAGAAAGATTTGATTTTAAATAGGTTGAAGAAAACTTAAAGAGTTGCTGTTCTCAGAAGTTAAACATTCTGGTGGCACGAGCATGGTGCTGACAAACAGAAAATCATTACCGTGGTCAAAGTTGGATTCGAACTCCACGATGATCGGATTCTGGTATGACTGAAAGGAACCAACTCAGATATCTTAGATGTATGGTGTGACTTTGTCCCTTCTCCACAGACATGATTATGCTCGGATATTGCAAATCTCGGTCTAAACCTTTTATCACCTTTTCTCTCATTATTCTTGACGAAATTGTTTAAAATCGCTGTCTGGACTCAGAAAATGAATCACTGCAAGTAACTTCAAATATGACAAGCAGTTGTCACTAAGGTGACATATTCCCCCGCCGCAATTTATCAAATCAAACTTAAAAAGTAATGAAAGTGAAGGTTGTAGGTTAAGTTAAATTTTAACAAAAACATGACCAGACAACCTCTCTTGATATCTTGCTCTATATAAATATTTTCAAGACTCACTTTGACATTGACACGAATGACATGGTGTATGGATAGTAATAAAGAAATTGCTTATCAAAACAAATTCAAGAGAAGTCTTGAAAGTCTACGAAGAAATTCCAGTGAACCGTTCTTGAGATATCTTGATGACAATCTTAACATGCAGGTTAACATGTCGAAATCTTCAAAGTGTCGCCATGACCTTAAAAAATATGTGAGGGCCACCAAAGTTGATTGGGCCCTGCGCCTTCCCTAGAATCAAGCTTGGTGTCAAATATGAAGAAACATGCAAAATATGTCCAGTGAGGTATCTCGCTGACAAGCTAAACATGCAGGTTAACATGCCGAAATCTTTAAAGTGTGACTGTGACCTTGAACATTTTGTGAAGGTCGCCAAAATCGACTGGGCCCTGCGGCTTCCCTAGAATCAAGCTTGGTGTCAAATATGAAGAAAGTCCAGTGAGGTATCTCGCTGACAAGCTAAACATGCAGGTTAACATGCCGAAATCTTTAAAGTGTGACTGTGACCTTGAACATTTTGTGAAGGTCGCCAAAATCGACTGGGTCCTGCGGCTTCCCTGCATAAAGCTTCGTGTCAAATATGAAGAAGATCCAGTGCACTGTTCTTGAGATATCTTGTTGACAAGAGTAAAATGTTAAAGTCCTCTTGTAACCTTGAAATGAAGGACAAGGTCACCAAACCTGACTGGGCCCTTCTACATACTGTAATAAACCTAGGTACCAAATATGAAAAGAATCTAGTCAACGGTTTTTACGATATTCGAATTCGTACGTACGTAAGTACGGACGGACGGAGCCTAATACTATCACCCCCGCTTCGCGCTAAACGCGCGGCGGGGGATCATAACAGAGAACACTTCCCTGAGTCCAGGGCTCAGATTTTCGAAGCTCTCTTAGCGCTAAGATAGTCGTAAGTGCCATACATTAACATTAACTTACGACTATCTTAGCGCTAAGAGAGCTTCGAAAATCTAGGCCCTGATCCACAACGCGGTCGTAACGTTACGACCTGTCGTAAATCTACAGTTTACCATAGGCTTACGAATGTCGTGGCGCTATGAATGCTTTGTGAATCGGGACCCTGGACCCTGGACGCCATAGCCCAAGAAGATAATCTGCAAAATCAAAGCTGTACGCTAATGCGTAATCAATGAGATTTTGTATAAAATTCCTAACGGGTGATTAGGGAAGTTTAGTTGGACATTTATGTGCTTTAGTACAGCAAATTCCAATATGAAGTGCACTTGCTTGGCAGTTGACATAAGGGATAGAGTCCATTAAAGACACAGCTTGTGATCAATGTGCATATTGAATGTGTTTACAGTAGTGAGGACATAGAGGATTGATTAAAACTCGAGGTAGTTCCGCAGTGAGTGAGTCAATGAGAGGGAGAGTGGGTAGTTGGTTGGTTATGTGGGTGAATGGTTGAGTGAGTGGTTGAGTGAGTGAGTGCGTTAACAATAAATACGATTCTCAAAATCATTTTTTACATGAAAACTCCGAAGTGTTTACCGTATTGGGACGAAACAAGAACCAAGTCATCCTGGTCAGGGTTTGAATGATTCTTGTTTCAGATCGAGATGACCCACAAGGTCGTTCGTATTATAACGGCGGACTGAGTTCTTGCCAACATTCCAGTTTTGATGACCTTTGATGACCACAACTGACAATGGCGACGTTGCACTTTTCATAGGATTCCAATCAATAGAGTCTGCTGGCCTCATGTCCAAAGTACCTTTACACCCACGACGTCGAACTCATCGAAGGAGTGCTTTGGGGTTTATATTCTTTGAGTGACAAAAGGCGATGACATTATTATAAAGATCAGAGTACATGCCTGTTGTTAAAATAATAAATAAACCTGACTGGCTCAAGTGCCTTTACCTTACAGTGAATGTGACTTCAACTCCATTGCTAATCATAATTCTAGTTTATTAGAAGACTTTGATGAAAAAATGGAACACTGCAGAAGAAATGATAATGTGCAAAGTTTTTAGGGATATCTAAAGATTTAGACAAGTTATTGATGACTATTGAACAGGTACACCATAATTATGTCACTGCTTTGTCGTCTTCCAAATTCTCATTTGTCAGACACAGGGGCAATCACTGGCAGACGTTACGGTAGTACTGATACCGATGTTGCCTTTTACCAACGAGTCCCTCCCCAATGTAGCACCAATACATGGCTATCATTCTTGTTGATGCACTTCTGCATTTTCTGTGACTTGGTGTCAAAACGTATATATAAAGAAAACATGTTTACATGGGTTAGACCCTAACCATGCTACTCATCAGTCCTTGGACCAACTAACGGTGTCACAATGATATACTGAGTGGAGCAAAAATGACGAGTTGTCGGCATGATTTGTCCACCAACGTCTGTTCGTATCTTCTCCGATAGCCCGTGAAGCTGAAACATTGCGTGCATCTTCCAATAAATACCGAGTTCTCAATCTCATTAATTAGATCAACGCAACCATATTGAAAACCAGACACTGGAGTTTACAGAGAGCACAAGGCTGTCGCCCAAATTGAATGCCCTGTAACATGTAACAGGCAGTGTCGTACCTATTGTTTAACCATGGAAGCATGAACTGTTATGAATAAGCAGTCATGACAGTCATGATGCATTCGGAATCGTGCAATCGACCCTGCAATCATTTATTTTATGAGTGAGGAAATGAGTTAAAAATTAAAGTATTCAGGTATCATGAGGGAAGCAACTCCCCACATAGAGTCATATCATGGGTTCGAATCCCAGACAGATTCTTCCAATTTTTAAATCTCGACCATACAGTGCCGTACCCATGCTATGTGGATCCATCGGAGTGATACAATGCTGACACCTGCTTTCCTTATCAATATTCTCTCACATGCCGCAGTGTCATCGAAATATTGTCCAAACTAGCGTCGTTTTGATCATTTAAATTCATTTTAAAAAGGATATCAATATAATTGGTCAATAGAAAACCGCTACTTCATGTCACCAGACATTCACTGTCAGGCATTGAGGAAGGACAAGACAGAAGCTACATATTCAGTGTGAACCTTCTGACGAATCTCAATATATAATAAAACTGTTGGTCTGTGTTATTATTAAATTCCGCTGCATTAGCAAGTTTGCATTTATTCTTCTATCACGCAATAATTGCTAGCAAACAAACAAACCTTCGAGAAATGAACGAAAGATGAAATAAACATAATGTGATAATTGTATTTTGTCATGTACGTCTGGCTAAAAGAAGGATTCCCAACATCTAAGCGAAATATTTCATCTGTCATGGACAGCTCACAGAGGGAGCTGTGTACTTGACAATCTGGTAATAACGTTATCGGCTCTTCAGTGGTACGGCACTTGCCGTTAACGTTTAATGCCACGTGCGGTTCATACGTGAGTGGTCAGAACGGTGTAATCTACTGGTCAAGAACTAAAGACTACAAATGATGCCCTGCTGTATCTCCCTCGGACATCAGTTTTGACAGTGCGTCTTGTGGGACGGGCGATGCACCAAGGTTATTACAGAATCAGTGCCCTTGTCGTCCATGCTTCACAGTAGGCAGCATAAATAATTTCTTCAGTGTGTGACGATGAGAACAAAATCGGTTTTGGCTATGCTAATCAGAACTAAATAAAATGCAGCTTAAACTCATCACTTAACCTGTTTGGAAGAGTTTGCAGTGTAACTAGTGCAACTTGTGCAGTACCTTGTAATGACTATGGCGTTGTAACTATATTTACAGATTACTTGCCTCAACCCACTAACAATGTTTGGAACACTGATTGAACGTGTGTCTCGGAGTTCATGTCACTTAACCTTACACATCGAAATATGCTTTTCATCAAATATTTTCTTATAGGTATCCTAATCTAAGAAGTCCTCCTATTAAGTCCGAAATGCCCCATGCAAAGACATTGGTGGTCAAGAAACATGATCGGCTAATGACTGATCCATGCTTCTCCCAAGACCTGCATCACATCGGTCTCCCATAATCTTACAGCACTGATCATATGATGCTGATCAAAGTTTTCGTCAGCCAGTTAACTCACTCAGATCTCACTCACTCCAGTTTACAAAGGATATCTATATTTGAAACTTTCAAAATGTAAAACATAGGAATGCTTTACACAAAGACCATTATTACAAAGAAGTGATTGTACCTCAGAGGACACTCTGCAGATCGCGAGGCTCCAAAATCGCGCTTACATACATCCTGAAGTCTTGTTTCATCAACAGATAGGTACTATATTTCTTAAGGGACATTTAGCAATCCCCACCAATGATGTTCTTGTCATTAGAAGTGAAATGGGCAATCCCCCGAGACCAACTCTGGTGTTGAAATGAGTTGGATGTCCCAGAGAGACCCCTGAGTGAACATGGCGATAATTGTTGCTGTATGGCGACAATGCATGCTTCACAAACATGTCTTAACTCTTGATACTGAAGTTAATTTGACGAGGTCAGTTTCAGCCAGGCACAGTGCCCGAGACTGTTGCGTCGTGCCCGCCACCAGACACAGCTTATTTTCAGTGCAACTTCAGAAAAACAGACTACGATAACTCAACTATTTGTTGCAGTCAAAACCGTTTTAAACTTACAGAACTGAGTCTAAAGTATTTATTGTATCATCGGGGCGATTGTGTACGTTTTCCAAACGCTACCTGAGACAGTATTTTATCACGTATTAGAGAAAAATAGAAGTAGACGTTTTGCGCTTATTCGAAACCAACAAAAATAATGTGCTTTGGGCAAACGTTACGGTAAAAACTGAATCAGGGCAAATTCGGAATTCGTACAAATTAGGAGCGCACGTACCCCCATCGGACATACGAACAGTGAAATTTTCGAGATAACACTCGATGAAGTAACTATTGATGCCCCGAATATATGTTACAGTCTATCATAGATAAAGGTTCACAAGGTATCTGTCCTAAAATGTTTTGTTAGTACCGTTGTGATCCATTGTCATCCTTCAGTTCTATTTTCCAGCTCGTAACATCAGTACATCAGTACTCATTAATCCCTTCGGCTTATTTTTCACAAACTGTTTACCTCTTAAGTAATGACGTTAAGTTGATATAAGTACTATGGTGAGGAGAATATGCTGTCTCTCATCCCCAATTCGGCATGTACGAAACTTAATAAACCTAGCTTACACGACACCTCCTGTTTCTAATGTTTCCTGAATGGTCAAGACAGCTTCCTTCTTCTCAGCAGTGAATTGGCTGTGTGGCAGATATTGCCTAAAGCAATTACGGATTAACATACTTACATTAACTGGATAGACAGCCTCAGACCCTATGTGAAAAGTCGTGTAACAGTGTCACATAATATTGACCATGCCTGCTGGCAGAATTAGACAATCACCAATCTGGAGTTCATTCTGGACGCAAATGTAGACGTCCCCCACCGGCTCACACATCAACGGCGTTGTTCAAGTAATGACGTCAAAATGTCAGTTGTCTCACGGAACACACATGTGAAAAATCCAGACATCTCAAATTTAGTTTATATACATGGTGCGAGGGGAGAAGTTATACATGTCCTTATGATGTAGAAGTTTAGTCACGTCGTAGCAATGCTGGTCGTTGAATCTCATTTAATACATACCGGATCCATTTTTGTATAAGGAGTGGCCTGGCTGATCGTCTGTCATCGTAAGACTTCTTGTTTACATGTCGCCTTTCGTTACCTACATCATTTTCCGTAGGAGTTGGGGAATGGCACTCCATCATTGCATACCTTTTATAGAAAAGAGTTTGTATCGTCATAACTTGTTGTCCAGTCTGGGACAGATTTAACACATTAGGGCTGCTCACCACTGTGTTGTCACATAAATTTGTGAAGCTGGTGAATCCAAAATAAGCAGTAGTAGTAGGTGGAGAAGGCAGCTTAAAAGTTCAGACTTGGATTGCCACAAAATAGAAGCGACAAAACCCTTTCCACATCCATAAGAAAAATGTGCTAAAAGCAGAGTTGATTGTACAATTGTGACTATATCACGAGTTTGTAAACAAATCGAGTCTGGACCAGACAATCCAGTGATTGTCAGCATGCGATGCGGCCAATCCATGCACCTGTTTGTTTCAAGTTTCAGGTTCAATAGAAATATGTATAAAACACACGTCTGTCTACTAAACACACGCAGCATCAAATAAGAAAGAATCCTTCTAATCACAATTTAACATACGTCAATGAGCAAACAAACACCATGGGATGACATAATACTTGAAATAATTGTATTAGTATTCTTTGGAAATAGTTTGACTTTGACCATGAATTTAGTAAAAATATCTTGTACTAAATTTATGGGACACAGACGAGAGTATGAAAACACTTGATGTCCCTGATAAGATCCCTCTCCCTCTGTGCTTATTACTATCTGACTGAGCAATTAATACTTCAAGGCTTAAAGATCCACAACATTTTCACCTAAAACAGATCATACATTGTATTGCTACTTTGTTGTAAGACCTTGTGGTCACGTGTCGGGATCGAGATTTGTTGAATATGAGGTATCAAAATGTTTTGTTATTATCCCTGTAAGTCCTTGTTCAAGCTTGAAAAACGCAAGAAGCCCAGACATCAAAATGAAGTATATAAAATATTCTAATCACTACTTACGTTTGCAATCACATACGCAACAAGTAACAAATTACACAAATAAATGTGTCAAACGCACCTCAAACTTGATCAATTACATTGTTTACGGGGATGTCGTCGATACTGTATCGGGTCTTAACAGCAGCGTCCCCTGCAGTAATGATCAACTGACCACAAGGATTCAATTGAAGGGATTTCGTCAGAATCGATCACCGGTCCTGACGGCGATTGAGACAAACTTAGAAACATGAACAACAATATGCCATCGACAACATTTAACATTCAAGGTATACTACTTATAATTCTTACGCCCTTGTCTAATTCCCATGTGGACAAGCTGTCGGTGATAGTTGGCAATTTTCACGAGGCCTACCTCCACACCACTGATATCCGAATCACAGTCAGAACTTTAGATAAATTACAAGAGATCAACCAAATTGTAAAAAGCTTAATGAACAGCATTACACGAGGAATTTCATAATATAGACCTTAGCTTTTAACAAATATTTCCCATCACTATGGAAATGCCCTTGTCGCGTTTACATGGTTTGATCTTTAACTATACTTGTTGCCGTGGTCTCTAAGCCAATGAAAACATGTCTAAAGCATCTTTGGCAGAATGATCTAGTAGAGGCATGTAGCACGCATGGATCACAGCTTAAGCTGTCACTAGGGACAAAATGGGGTGAAGACCTATTTAAAACTAGTCGAGTTGTTCAGTTGTCTGCTGTTGGTCATTTCACCCCGACGAGTGTACCTTCTGCTTTGCATTGCAACACTCAGACAATACTTCGGGCCTAACTGAAGTCTATCCACGGACAGCATGAAGGCGCCTATTTATTCAAACGCATATATTTTGGTCAACAGAAACACAGCACGATGTATTGTCAGTTGGGGACTTTTCTATTTCGAATGCACCTCTGTGCAGCTTTTCGTCATATGGATAAGGTATCTTGAATGTATCATTGCAATACTGTTCCCATCATTTGAGGACATGTTGCCATTGCTGATTAAAGTATGTTCGAGAGACACAACAGATCGTCAAGAGTCAGCCATCACGCTTAAAAAATATACTCACATATGTGACTGCCAACATTTAATTTTTCAAATGACCTAATCCTTTGGGAAAGTTGGGATATAAGAAAAAGTATACAACGCATCTAATAACAACGCAAAACCTAAGATATAATGACAAAGCAAAATATTGACAAACTATAAGGATAACAGCTTCTTTTATTTCGTGAGTGTGACGTTTCAATAATGATTCTTGTACATTGCCTGTTTTAACAACGGTTCAAGAATCTGCATCGAAACGTCGCACTCACGAAATAAATGAAGTTGTTATCCATAATGTTTATCCGACATGATACCACAATGAGGCTATTTAGATTTGTTGGTCATCCTTCAACAGCCATTGGCGGACTGCCCAACGTAAGGTCGAACGCCTTGGTCAGATCGGTGAAGGCGAGGAACAAGGGGCGTCTCTGTTCACGGCATTTCTCCTCGTCGATCGTGGACCGTTTCGCTCGAAAACCACATTGTGACTCAGGGTACACTCGGTCGGCGAGCAGCTGGAGGCGGTTGAAGACGACTCGGGTGAAAGCTTTCCCCACGATGCTGAGGAGGGAGATCTCGCGATAGTTCTTGCCCTTGTTCTTGTAGAGTGTGACAATCTTCGCGTCCCGCATATCCTGGGGTATTGTGCCCTCTTCCCAGCATTGGTGCAGGAGCTCGTGGAGGAGGCTGAGGAGGGAACTCTCTTTTGCCTTCAAGTCTCTGGTGGAATTCCATCGCTGCCTGGTGCTTTTCCGCAGGAGAGAGAGTCGATGTCCTTCCTGAGCTCCTCGATGGTGGGTGGGGCGTCGAGCTACTTCATGGTGAGCAAAGGAGTGGTGTTCTCAATGGCTGTGTCGGTGACGACATTTTCTCGTGATTACAGCTCCTGGTAATGCTCAGCCCATCTCTCCGTCTGCTTGCCACGGTCCGTGATGATGTTACCGGAGGTGGATTTAAGGGGAGAGGTCTTGATGGCGCTGGTGCCAAATGCTTTCTTCATGCCCTCGTACATGGCATGGGTGTTTCCACAGTCCACAGAGGACTGGATGTCGCTGCATAGCTTCAGCCAGTAGTCATTGGTGCACTTGCGGGCGATCCTCTTGGCGTTGTTGCGGGCATCCCTAAGGGCAGTTAGTGTTGACTCGGAGGGCTTTTTGTACTCGAGGTGCGCGGCACTCTTGGCGGTGATGGCAGGCTCCTTTTCCTCGATCCCAGCCTCGAACTAGTTCTCGCTCTTCCTTCTCTCTTCCCGAAGGTGTCAGAGGCAGTCTTGTACATGGCGAAGCAGTTGTAGTCTGCGCCCATCCGGGCACTGAAGTCTCCGAGCAGGAGCAGGTCTCCTTTCGGTGGAATCTCCCTGACCCTGGCCTCAAGTTCCTCGTAGAACGCGTCTTTGGCCTCAGCTTTGGAGCAGAGTTTGGGGGCGTAGATGCTAAAGATGTTTGTGGGTCCCGAGGGGGTCGTGAGGCGGAGTGAGAGGATGCGCGCGATCTCTTGAGAAGTCGGCGCCCGTCCGGGTCCAGTACTTGCCAGAAGATCGTGTAGTCCTTCTCCTTGAGACTGCCACTGGAAGAGAGGCGTGTCTCCTTGATGGTGGCGATGTCGATGTTGAGCTTGGATAGCTCGCGGTCGATGATGGCAGTTTTCCTGGTATCGTTCACTTGCTGGAGATCGTCAGAGCGGCTAGGACACATTGTTCTGACGTTCCATGTTGCCAGCCGCAGGGCTGGTGGTTTCTTGATCGTTTGATTGTTGCCTGGTGTTTGGTTTTACAACCTGCCTGTCGATTTAGGTCTGAGCTCCACACACCCAATGGAGCAAGCGGGTTGTGGCGGGGTAGTACCTAACAGCCCGGCGGCTGCCCGGGTTGAGGCGTGCGGTAACTGCCCAATGGAGTCCGAGGATTCCTCCCACCGTCGGGAGCAGCCCCTAGCGCCCGGCTCTACGCCAAACAAGCCTGGGCTTATAACTGGTAGACTGCTGCTCCCCGAATTGTATCTACGCTGGTGCAGCGAGGCTGGAGTGGCCTCTCCAGATGCAGGCCTGGCCGGGTAGTATGGAAAAGCCGGGGTGCCCTAGTCGCCAGAATCCCCCCTCGGCGTTACTGGCAGAGTCAGACGGAAAGGCGAGCCAATACGGTCTGTGCCAGCGCAGCTGCAGGAGTTGCCGGAATATGTCGCAGTGCTTGACCAACCGTCTTAGGGCCTAGGGAACTAATTCGTCTGATAGTGCTACCTATTCCATCCGTTTATTTCGTGGCACGAATTATGTTCCAGAATTAAAGGCCACTCTTTTACATTAAATCTGCATTATCACACAAGCCACAGTCATGGTCTTCACACATTGAACCAATAATTGTTCATGCAGAATCTGGTGGGAGAGAAAGGCATACGCATTTGAGATAGTAAGTATGCATGTGTGTTCTTAAAGCGATGATCAAGACCTTTTCCCCCAAACTGTCAAGAGTCAGTCAGCAGATACCAGTTTCCAAACTGTGTTCGATCTCAGTATTCTTTCCACTGACTTAACCTAACGGGCTGTGACATACTTGAAAATTCTATCCAATGGGAATTCTAATTGAATTTGGAAAATACGCTATTTTGATGATTCAACAGAGCTTTCTCATCACAATTACTACCACTGATACTTTTGAGGTTTTAATACTCTATAGATGGTTTTACTTCTGCTTCAGCAAATTCTTTCTCTGTATTATAGGTTACGCAATGCAGAATCGCGGGCACAGCATATTCAAAGAATGAGTGGCAATGAATTTGGGCAGAAGACTCGGTAGAAATCGACTAAGACAGTGTCATGTTAAGTCTTGGTTCAATTGAAAAATTTTCTGTGACTTTCCAAAAGATTCCGTCATATTCAGACATGATTGTGAGGTGCAATCATTGGATATGGCTTTTTGTTTTGTACTTACCCGCGAAGACATTTGTGAAATTGCTGATTACTGATGCGAAAGTTTTAGAGAAAGAATGTGCAATTTTTCTATAAATATATATTTAGGGCCACTCGGCAGTTAGAAAGACAGGACTGCCTCAGGGAAACAAAGTTACAGATTATGAGGAGTTGGTGTCAGCATCAAGATACCAAAACATACTTTGATGTGTACAGTTTCTGTAAGTAGCTCTTGATACTTCATCTATGTCTTCATCTGTTTCACCGAGGCGTCACACATTGTACCCATGCAGGGAGTCAAATATATAAACAATTTTCAGATGGAATATATTACAGTACATGCCAATCATCAATACCACGATATACTAATTACCTCACGATGATGTTTTCGTGTCATCAGAGCTAAAAGCCCCAGTGGGACATGTTTGTCTGTCTCCGTCTGTATATATCTTCAGTGAAGCTGAAACATTGCGTGTACGTTCCATTCAATGCAGAGTTCTCAAATTGATCAATAGGATCAACACAACAATATGGAAAAACACTTGTAAGCAGACTGGGGAACTCTCTAATACTGTCGCCCAACGTGAACTCTCTGTATATGGTGACATATAATGTTGAACCTTGGGTTTTGGCAACTTTCAGTAGAGCAGGGTAGCCTGTAATGTAAATGTGCCCAAGAACCGAATTTGCTCCACTCCACTCCATTCTGAAGAATTTACAGACAAAAAGGGTAGCATAATTACTAATGTAAAACACTACGATTGGAAACTCGAGCAGTTGCAGCTGAAAACCCTACGTTTTTCTCGTATACTGATGGAGCTCGTGTTTTACTGGCGTTTGACAGAGATCAGTGAACTTTACAATAAGAATTTGGTCGCTCTTATTAAAAAAGCCAAAGTGTCAAGTAAACATTATATGTTTATGTTACATTGAGCAGTTGTTATGCAATGTGATAATTTACAGAAATTACTGTCAGTTGTTCCATTGAGTTGCAATAGACTGGAAGCCTGGTTTAGGCGGTAGGGTGGTCGAGAGGGAAGTCTAAATCACCGATGCCGTTGTTTGGCTGGAATAATAACAAAGAGAGCGGTAAATGACCCACCCTGGGGAACCAATCAGACTCTTATGTATGTAGGTGATGATAGTAGTCCACGTTTGCAAGAAAACCTAATCTCACGAATCATTATATGAGCACGTTAAAAGTGTGAATGCGGGGCCTGAAACCTATGGTGGGATTTGTGTTCTGAGTTGAATTATTCTTCCCTCACGCAAGTGGCGCCAAGGAACTCAGCTGTTATCATACCTGTGAAGCAGGCCTTCAGTTCACATTATACTCTATCTAATATTACAAACAGTTTCTTTGATCTTTTCACTCTCGAAGGAAATTGAGATGCTGAATAGTTTATTAGTTTAATCTCTCTGCCGTGAATTTAGTTGCATGGGACACGAAACATTGAAGGCCAGTGCGGAGACGGAATCATTTGATACAAAATGTTTTATTTCTGAATAGCTTAGAAATGAAAAAACACACAAAGGACACTGCTTAAATCCAAATGAAGTGCTTGAACCGATTGTGCCTGATAGTGGATATTTGTAAATGTGTTGACCTCTGTCACAAAAATCTACCGAGTTGGTGATATCAGCTAAATTGACTTTAATTGACTTTATGCATCAATCATTGAGATCAGTGATGACATCGGGTGTTTGCGAATAGTTTGGGAATCGCGTCATCATCAAGCAGGACCCATAGAATCAAAGAACAAAAGTTTTCATCCAGTAAGATTACAAAACCGCCTTAAACGTTGAATAGATTTAAAAGGATTTTTATCCTATTCACACTCCTTCTAGAAATTACAAACCTTGAAACATTCACCCGCCTCAGTTTATTTTAGTAATGGTGGACCCGCTCTAGTTTCCTGTATACAGTTCCTTGTTTTCCTTTCACCTTCCACCACAATTGACCCATGGAACTGGAGCACAGGCATTTAACATCCAGTCTACTCCAGCAGAATGAGCTGAACGGCGTTACAAAGGGCAAGAGTTTTATTTAAAACTCCCAATCACGATGCGGCATTGTGCCCATGTGAAAATATTCGATGCGCTAATACGTTCATCCTTGAACCACTGGAGGCAATCTGCATAAAACAATTGTTGGTCTTTGTAATTGTCTGCTTGATTCCGTGGTAGGGATTATCATTTACACACCTGCTCATTTATCTTTGGGATTCCGCGTAAAGGCTGTTAGTTGTCTTGTCAGCTGACTCTCTAACATCGATAATGAAGCTGTAAAACATAACGGAGAAGAGACTTTATCGACCGTAAGGCTTGGTACAATCTAATTCAAAGCAACAGCCTCAAGTGCTGAAAAACATAGGCTGCTTCGGATTTCACTCACGGACAAAGCATAGAGACGAATGTACAGTGTGAACTGCCAGCATATGTTTCATGGTTGGTGAAATCCCACAAGGAGGAAATTCGATGGTCATGCATATAAAAAGGGTGTCGTAGATCGGTTTGGGCCCTAACGTTTGCAGTGTTTTGACGACTGATATATAATTCGGCATCATAAGTGTTGCCAAATAGGTAAACAGTGTGATCCTCTGAGTAGCAAAGTGTATACATCAAAGGTCATGAAGTGTCGTGGTTATGTTCAAGTAAAATTACCCTTGAAGATCCGGGTTAGAATTGGTCTTCAGCAACCCATGGTTGTCGTAAAAGGCGACTGACTTGGTTGACACATGTCATCGTATCCCATTTGCGTAGATCGATGCTCATGCTGTTTATCATTGGATTTTCTGGTCCAATGTTCTATTATTTACAGACCACCGTCATACAGCTGGAATATTGCTAAGTACGGCAACCAAAGAGGCTGTCGTTTCTTCATCAAGAAGTTGTTGATAGATAATGAAATGTCTACTTTGAGGCCATTGTAATGATAAAATAAACTTGAGTATACGACGTATTGCAAGGGACACTGCTGTTGACATCTGATACAGTATTGTGAACAGACGTGAAGCCGATGAAACAGACCACTTTAGAGCTGTGTTCTCACATTGGTTTAGGTATTTGGTGCATGTGTGCATTATGTGATTACAACAGTTAATTGCGTTGAAGATGTTAGTAATACATATTCACGAATAAGTTGATATCGGTGTTGGAGCATCTTGTGCCTATTACATAAAAAAGAACTTACCCATTAAAAATACGATTATAACAAAACACAGTCATGCCTCATATTTACACACCTTTAATTCAGACACAACACCACTGAGTCTTCAGAGCGAAGTAATAATACCATTTGTGCCAACTGTGGTAGATGCAAATGTTGAAGATCTTCAAAGCTGCAAGTTTCATTGCTGGGCCCAATATTAACAGAGACAGACGGGTCTTGTCTAAGAAATTAAGGCCTCACTTGTGTTCATCTCTGTCACATGAAACAAACTGCAAATAAAGTGTCAGTAACATGTATAAAAGACTCTTACAAATGTACACAGTCTTCAGTGATACATCGACATTTACAGGAATTCTCTATGAGAGCCTTGTAGCAATTTATGGTGAACGTCAAACTGTTTCTCACAAATACTAACACTGTTATGACGTATTTGAACAAAACCATTGACGTGTAAGCTGGTGGGGACGTCTACTCTTTCTGGCCAGAATGAAAATCACAACATACCACATCAACATTGCAAGACTTACGACAAAGGGTCTCAGGCTGTTTATCTAGTTAATGGTGGCGTGTTATAACTACTTAAAATGTCAAAATCCACCTGGCAACCGATTCACTACGGAGTAGAAGGAAGTTTGTCTTGAACTTTCAGGAAGCATTATAAGAAGGTAATAAGTTCGCTAGGTTTATATAGCACATAATCGGATTCGAGATGGAATAATTGCGGCTGAATTGGGGATGAGAGACATCATCTTCTCTTCACTCGAATGTTTATGTCAGGTAAACAGTTTATTTAATAGTGTATCCTAATGGATTAATGAATGGATGTGTTCTGATGTTACCGATTAAAATATTTAAGTGATAGATCACAGGGGTTACGTGAATAGATGCTTCATCCAGAATGTATATTTCATATTTTCACTGTGACCTAATCTCATGTTATATCCGATGGTGGATACGGGAGCTCCTGCTGTGTCAGAGTTTGTCGTCGAATTCCTCATGTGACCTCATTTAGTTATTACGTTTTCCCGAACTATAAGAGTTCTGGCGGCTTTACCCAAGTGGTAAACAGCTATATACATGTAGTAGCATATATGACTACTTGCAGTACTATACTTTAACTAATACGTTTGACTAAACTCGCTCATTTCCCAGATGATATAATAAACAAGAGAGTTTACAACGATTCTAAAACGAATTGGTGGGTCGTCTTTCTGAAGTGGAACTGGAAATATATAGTCTCTGGTGGCTGGGCATCACATGGTCTGTAGCACCGCGTCTGACTGAAACTGACCACACCATATTAACATCTGCTTCTAGAGTTCAGACATGTTTGTAAGTCATATGTTGTCTCCGTACAATGACAATTACAGCCATGTTCGCTCAGGGAGCCTCAAAAGGACATACACCTCATTTGATCACCTCAGTGGTCAGGAGGGGATCGCAACTCATGACAAGAACATCAGTGGTCGGGATTGTATTTCCCTGAAGACATACGTACCTATCTGTTGATGATATGGACGTTCAGTATACATGTTCGTGTCTGCTTTGTCCAGTGAGTTTGTCGCCTCTCTACGTGTGAAGTTTCCTCTGAGGTACAATTAGCTTCGTGTCCTTCATTTCTATTAGTGGTCTTTGTGTAGTTCAGTGGTATATTTCATGTATAGGCTGTTTCAAATATTACCTTTCTTTGGCACCTAGAGTCATTGAGTGATCACCCTTTTGCATTGTCAGCAAAAAAGATATATGTCAGGAAAAGATACATTTTGATTTGTAAGGTGAAAATTCCCTGAGCTCCGAGATGTAAATTCGGTCAATATTGTATTACATGAGCTTTAGCATCTTTTAACACTGTAAGTAGGTTGATGAGTCATGATTACTGTATATATACTTACACTGACTCATCCAAATAGCCATAATTTGACTAAAAACTATTTCGAATAGGCAGCACAGTGATTATAATCTGCATTATATTTAGTTTATCATGATCAAAACAGCTTCTATTTCGATTGATTGCGTAAAAAGATATGTAGGTTTCTACCTAATACATTTACTGTAATCAGTGCCTGCCTATATGTAAGTGTGTCGTGTCATACCGAATGATCTTATCTTCATATGGATGTTTGATCTGGAATAGTATCAAAATGGTCCATAAATCGCCCAGGCGAAATGGTTAGTGTACACTTTCATGAACCTTTGTGGAGGACCTAATCTCCAAACGTAATCACATATTGAGGAAATTAGACATGTTATCTACTTGACTATGTGTGGGGACGGGACGGTAAGGGCAGCGATTGTTTAGTAACCTTGGTGCACCGCCACAAGACGCAATGTCAAAACTGATGTTTAAGGGACATACATCAGGGCATTATCTGTATGCTTTAGTTCTTGATCAGTAGACTGCACTAGTCTTGTAAACTCATGTATGAACCGCACGTGGTATATTACCCGTCAGGGTAACGGCACGTGCTGTGCAACTGAAGAGGCAATGACGTTATTACCAGATTGTCTTGCGCAGATCCCTTTGTTCGCCATCTGAACTAAGATGAAAGATTTTGGGTAGCTTTTTAGTTTGCAAATCTGTCACACTTCTTATCAGACACAAATGTTAAATTACAATCACATTCATATATATTTATATAATTTTGTGTTTGCTTCATTGCGAGAAAATAGCATTGCAAATATTTCCGTGAACATTGACAGACGTCCGTTATCTTCCCAGCCGCTTAAAAGGTTTTGTAAAGTCTATCCGTTGAACATTTGTGAGAACTGCTAGAATAACTGCAAACTGTTAACGCAGTTTAATCTAATATTAGCTACCACTGCCACTCACAAACACAGACCAACATCTCGGGATTAAGCAGCAAAATGAGGTGACGGTCACATTACAGTCAATATTGCATTACGGAATGTTGCCAAAAGAACCCCATGGTATATGTCATTTGGTACACAGAGTTCATGTTGGGCGACAGCATTAGAGACTTCCACAGCCTGCTGACAAATGGTTTTCCATATTGTTGTGTTGATCCTATTGATCAATTTGAGAAGTCTGCATTTAATGGAACGTACACGCAATGTTTCAGCTTCACTGAAGATATATACAGACGGATGTAGACAAACATAGCTAAAGCATCAGGTCACTGGGGCATTTAGCTTCAGGGACACGAAACATCATCGTGAGGTAATTAGTTGGTCGTGGGACTGATGATTGGCATATGCTGGAATATATTCCATTGAAACACGTTTTATTGTTAGATTATTTTGCTTTATATATCTGGTTTTGATACCGGTATTTTAGTCACAGATAACTGCAGAACTGCATCAAGAAGTAGGATGAAAATGTATTGTTAGTTGGGCCTTGTGGTGCAAGTGACATTTTATGTGTGTGGGTGTCTGTTGTGGCTGGGAATTTGTTGACGACAGTAGCTGTTTTACAGCCAAAGCTTCAAAAGATACACTTTGTTTGCTTTTGATATAATTAATACTTCAGTACACATCAGTAGACATCTCACATTAGATCATCCAGCATAACATGTCCATCTGGAACAACCTACACTCTTTCAAAAACAGGAACGCATGGGTGAGTTTGAGAATATTGGACTCGTGTAGCTGCGGCAAAAACAATACAAATGTACTATTTCTTTCCAAAACGTCATCTTTATGTTATTGTAAACAGCTTCAGCGTTAAAACGCGGCACCTTTTTTCCTTGTTTTAGAAGCTTTTGAAGAAATATTCGCACAAACGTCACCAAGAAAACATTCAAAGCAAAATGCAAGTAAGCAGAAAAGCATACGATATCGACCACAAACGTTGTGTTTAAAATTGTCCTTCGTTTTTGCCTGGAAAAGAAGAAATCATCATGCCACGACTGAGTGCCGTGAATCAAAACAAAACATTGAAGCAGGAGAGTCGCAGCCTGCAGTTGCCCGACATTTCAACCTTCATCAGAGCACCAAATCTCGCCTTTGGGATCGTTTCCAGCAGACCAATTCTGCCCAAAGATCACCCGAGAAGCGGCCGTCCAAGCGTTATCACATATTAAGCCCAGGACCTCTACATCCGGGTTGCTTACTTGCGTCTTCATCTTGCCAAAGCCGTGGAGATTGCACAACGTATCCCTGGTTTGAGAAAAATTCCGAATCTGTCAGGAAGCGATTGCGTGAAGTGGGGATTCGACCAAGAAGGCCAGGTGTCGCTCCTGTTTTGAGACACTTCCATCGGCACAATCGCTTGCGATGGTGTCTTAGAGTCCGGAACTTGAACCTTAGAAACTGGAGGCAAGTCTGGTAAAGTGACGAATCACAATTTCTTCTTCACCGGCGACATGGAAGACAGCGTGTTTACGGTCGGAGTAATGAACGTTTTGCCCCTAATTGCATTCGACAGGTCGACAGATTCGGTGGATGAAGTATCATGGTGTGGGGTGCTTTTTCCGGCACACAAAGATCTGATTTAGTGGTGGTTCAGGGGAATTTGACAGCAAGTCGGTACATCAACAAAGTCCATGCTCCGATTATGGACCGACAGAGGGTGTTGTTCCAGCATGACAACGCTACTTCACATACAGCACGCGTCACGGTCCGCTACCTTGCCAATTCTAACGTCAATGTCTTGCCATGGCCTTCCCGATCACCAGATCTAAACCCGATAGAGCACCCGTAAGGTGAACTCGATCGGCGTGTACGTTAACGTCAAAACACGCCTCTGACACTTCCACAACTGAACATTGCATTGCAGGAAGAACGGGGGAGAATTCCTTGGTATTAAAGAAATGAGATATGGATTTGGATGATGTTTTGGCGGTACGATTTTGCACTTTCTAAGTACATCTCTTCAAATTCATGCTCTTGAAAACTATATGATCGCTTATAAAGTACTCAGCACCAAATGTAGTTCGTCCCCATTTGGGCTGTAATGCCTTCTTCCAAAAGCATTGAACACCAAAACTGCATGTCTGTACGGTTACCAGCAATAATCTGGAAAGCGTTGTCTAAGTTTGATCCGACATGTAACAGATGGGCAGACATTTGCACAATGCCGTGAGGAAGGGAGCTTACATTTCACGTCACCTACTTCAAAGAACATACCATATGCATGTGGTGACAGAAGGTTATATGTTTAGACTAAGCATAGTCTAATTATAATGTTTCGACACCACACATACATGTTATTCGTAACCAACGGTGCTCGTGGGTCCAAGCCGAGTTTTATAAAACCATTCTGGCTTTCTTGAGCCGTATTCTTTTGGTGTTAGGTTCGACGTGATGCAGATCCTAAACACTTACCACTTTGATAAAACCTACGAGGAGGGGTATGACTGCTGACAGGTGTGGAGGCATAATTAGGTTGATGCAGGAATCGAAACCTCGATCATAGGATTCTAATGTTTTATAACACCATATGGCATCAACACCAATTGTAAATGTACTATATCATATATGTTTCGATATTCATGTGCATTGGAAAATATCAATGAGTAAGGGTGTAATAATAAGACTATAATAGTTAATAGCATAAGTATTTTACATAACAGTTTTGAACATTGTGCTTTTTAATATTTACACAAAAAAACACGTCGGCAGTATTACCTGTAACAACTAAAAAGCCTCAGACCTGACTGTTACACAATTCTCAACTTCATTGCAGTGATAAATGCCTTCCCTTCCGAAACTTGACATCATATTATACTTGAAAGCACATGTCAGGTTTGATCTCGAATGACTGTCATGTGTTATTTGTTAGTGAATCATTCGTCTCTCAATGTAATCATGATCAATAGAAACATATGTTGTCATCGTCATGTTTGAACGAAACTCAGATTTAAAACTTTCGTAAATATCAGATATCATTAACCCAAGAGAAATTAAAAATGATGGGTGCATGCCCTGTAGACCGTTAGATGAGGGATCGTACAAAACCGATCTTGAAGTCCCTTTTTTCTCGCTGCGTCAAGCTCTCTTTGAAGATGGATGATCTGCTATTTAATATTCCCCTGAGATTCTCCAACATCTTTGCTTTGTATCGTCCTCTATGATTAATGGTGGTTTTTTTATGTTTCATGTCAATAATTCGCGAAGGCCATGATGCGCGAGAGATAAAAGATGATGTTGCAAGCGGTTGACGAATCGACGTTCTGGAAGATGATGTTGAAGCTGATACCCTGTGTCTGTATCAACATCAAAACAGAATTCCAGAACCAGAATCGTTTCTAAAAGGAGTATTTAATTATACGGTCAAGTAACGAACAGTTACTCGATTTTCTAATGTAGGAATAGTGTTATAACAGTAAACTAAAATTTCATTATCACTTTGCTTGAAGTTTGCAAGAAATGACCATATGAAGATATTGGATCCACGATGTTACATTTACTGTGAAACCGACGTAATTCAGACAGTTCCTGGTACATAATCTGGAATCATGCATCTTGGTTGCAGATATGTACTTTTGTCCCACCACACCACCAGCATATCACACAATAGGGCCTTGAGTGGATAGTCAAAATAGAGCAGTGCAACAGTCATAAATTTGGTGGTTGGTGTGTCAAATTTGGAAAGAATTTTACGTGTCTGTGAAATAGTTTTGCTGTATATGTTTTGTGCATGAGTTTAGACCTTTTGAAATCAAGCATGTGCCACGAAAATAAGCAAGAAAGCTGATTCCTCGTGCTGAGAATGAAAAGCATTAGATCAACATGAATTAGGATACCTGTTAATCAAGTCATATGTGTCAATACATTTCGGAACACGTGACAATGGACTTTTGAAACCCTTGTTTGCCATAAGAGGAGATGGGATCGGGTGGTCAGCCAAACTGACTTGTTCGCCGCATATCATCGTAGCCCCTTATATTCCTACAGCCTGTTTGTTGTTAAAACTGAATTCCAGGAAATAGAAGCAGAACATACCGACTAAAGGTGTACCGTTATCTGAAAGTGTGACGGCGTCACAGTTGTCGCATGCAGTAAATCTTCATTCTGCACATACACTATTCTGAGGTCCAATTTATGGTAGTGTATTCCACTTCAACATGTCTATCATCTACTCGAAAGAGGCATATTCTTCCTATTGACTCGTATTCCGACTAGAGTTATCCTTCTTGGAACTGCTGTACTCTACTGGGACCAATGACGTGACTGTAACACGCCTTCCACAGAACAAAATGTTGTTCAATCTTCAAACTTGTTGGGTTTCTTGACAGAAACTTTTTTTCTAGATATATTCGTGGGATGGTTGTCTTCTAGATTCTCCAAATTTTAACCGTTGACTTTCCTAAAAAATTGACATGTTCTTGGCAAAATGTGTTTCAACACTACACCGTCACTAGACACACACGTCAGTCAATAGAATTGCGTAGATGGACGTTTATGCTGTCAATGACTGGTTCAGACTCGAGACCGTGGTCATACAGCTGTAATATTGGTGCGTGCGGCGTTATACAACAAACAAGCAAACATTATAGGCGTAGGATAATTCAAATAATTTGTAAAGAAATTGGCCTTGGCGGCCAGGTAAGTGCTAGAACCAAACTTGAAAAGAAGTGTGTTTTGCTTAAAAAGTTCCTAAAACCTGAACAAAGTATGTATCGATCCCATCTTTTAATGAAATAAATGCATCAGTACCTCGCAACTTTTGAACTCTTAAACCTTGGTTTGTTAAAACCTGAACTGTGTATGCGTATTAAAAGCCAGTTTAACTATCAGTGTAAGGCTTTCCTCAACGAAAGGTGTCTTCCGAGAAGAATATATGGATATAAAAGCTATCAAGGTTTTCAATTCTTTATTCTAATAAACCACCTTGGTGGTACAAGAGCATATATTGTAAACATATACCTTGTATACAAACACAAATTCGAATTCAAGATGGAAGAAAACAACATATTAACATTATTTTCTGACTAGAGATGATAGATTTACGATATATTTGATAGATTTACTATGTCTCGAGATGTTTTTACAGATAATATTTTCATGAACTTTGTTTCGTTGGGAAAAGAGGTTAGATGGGTGGGTAAATATTGTTTCCTCAAAGTATCTAATGCTTTACAATGAAAAATATAATGATATTCATCTGCGATGCTTTTAAAAGTGCATAGTTGACACGTTCTCTCGTCCCTTGGAATATCATACTAGCGGCCCGTCTTAATAGGTAAACTATGGTTACATGTTCTAAATCTCAATAAATGGTAAAGAGATACGGTTTGGAAGGAGGAGATATACGTCAAAATTAGGAAATGGCTTCAGGTGCTGATAGTAAATTCCCTTGGGACTTGGAACAATGTCATTGTGCCAGTTTGGGGTAAATTGATCTTTAAGACTTCATTGAAAAGGCCAAGTCTAAGGAAATCTCATAAAAGCATTACATCATTTCTGTACACGAGCCGAACATGATCACGCCAAAAGTATTGGATTGATGTAACGACAGCATGCACTCTTACTTGATATCACGGCTTGTGTATGTACACGTGGTGGTAACTGCAACATCTGCGACTGCTGAGCCAAGAGTAACGCATTTCAAGATATGCATTGACAACAATTCCATGATATATGGAATTCAGCTACTTTTGGTTTCTTCTTCTGGGTTATCTTTATATGTATCATTGTGTTCATTCCTAAAATAGAGGCACAAGGCCTACCTAAATATGAAGGTTATTTTTATGACGCTTTATCCTAATTGTGCTGAACATTCATTGCTGCAGATGACCCGGGGCCCGGGGCATAGCGTGTGAACTCACACCAGATCAGGTAACAGTGTTGTGTCTATAAGGTTGACTGATTTTGAGGGGAGACCGTAATTTATATTTTGTACTAATTGTCGATCTTAATTTTTATATATTTTTTTCTTTATTCCATTTCAAGTTGCATGTACAGACAGAAGAGTGACATGTGGTGGCATTTACATCATCAAAGTTAGTACAAAATTGTACACACATATGAGGGTGTACATATATAGATAAATAGGAGTTAGTTTGAAAATATTATTACTGCAGTGGACACAATAGTTTGAGTAGGTCAAACTGCATGTGTGCTAAATTAAAATGTCAGAGTACCGTATCTAAGTGTTGCCATTTCATAGTAAAACAACTAAATTTATTATTTTTCATTGCAATAAACCTTTCGATATAGCATATGTCTTTAAGTAACTTGAGAAATTCTGCAAAGGATATATCTTGCTGTTTAAGGCTTGAAGTATAGATTAATCTTTTTGCAAGTAGTAAAATGTGATTTACTACTTGGTTGTTTGAGGGCAGTCCCAACATAATGATGAATTTAGATAGTGTCATAATGGTTTGGAGGTTATCATTAAGGAATTCTTCAACTTTAAACCAAAAGTTCCGAACAAATTGACATTCAAAGAAGACATTCGATATATCTTCTGAGGCGGTTTTACAAAATGCTCATGTATCATCAACTAACTTCATGTTCAATAATTCTGTTTTTGTATAAATTATTCTGTTTATAAATCTGTAATTTAAAGTCTAAGTGCTTACAGTCATTTGTACATTTCCTATAATAGCTAAATACATCTTTCCAGTCAATTTGATGTTGAAAGACAGTGTTCCAACATTCTTAGGACTTGGGTGTAGAATCATTCTTAATTAGTTCGTCATAAAATATCCTTGAGCCTTTAGCATTTCAGATAATATATTTGCATATATTATTAATATGTGGTTGATCGAATGTAAATGTTGTGTTTCTTATCTGATATCTCCAGTTATTTGGAATGTTGTTTAACAAGTGTTGATAGTCTAAGAAAGTTCCCTGTATTTTGTATCTCTGTTTTAAATTTTCAAAACTTAGAAAGCCATTTTCATCACATATCTCTTGTATACTATGTATACCGCGACTAAACCAGTTTTTTTTATAATATATGATGATTTAAAGAAATGGTTCAACCAAAGTGGTTGAGTCAAGATTTGGTCTACATCATTTTCCTCAAAAGTAATTTTCCTATAGAATATCCTCCAAGCAGATAGAACGTCTCTCCAATAAGGATTATCATGGTCAGATAAACAGTCAACAGCATTGGAGCCAAGTGAGAATATATAAATTACAGGAAAGATGTTTATCGATTCTTTATTTTTGTTTATATAGTTTTTTCAGTGAGGATAATTTCAAAGCATTAATGAAACATTCTATATCAATCATTCTGAAACCTCCATCTTGATAACCTCTGTTTATAGTTGATCTCTTTATTTTGTCGTTTTTATTTTTCCATAAAAATCTATAAATTATTTTATTGAGTTCTTTAATGAATGTTTCAGGTGGGTTGGGCAGTGCAGATAAAATGTGTACAAGGGTTGAGATTGCCAAAGTTTTAATAACAGTGATTTTTTCAATAAGAGTCAAATTTCTTCTGCGCCAGTTGGCAAGTAATCTGCTGATATGTTCCAAGCGTTTCCTTGTGTTAATCACCCACAGGTTATTTAATGAGGCATTAAAGGTAATTCCTAAAATTCCCCCCTGAGCCAGTCAAGATTTAGGTCATTGGCTAAAGTTATATTACTTTCAGGGATTGAACCTGTCCAAATAGCCTTGGTTTTATCTATGTTCATTTTGAGTCCTGAGATTTGGTGAAATTTGTTCAGTGTTTCAATTGCTGCATTGAGGCTTTTTCAAATCCATCTAGAAATAACTGAGTATCCTAGTTCATATTAAGCGTTATGCCCTTTATGTCCGGATTTGTCCTTATCATAGTACCTAATATTTCAACTGCAAGAACGAATAAGTGCGGTGAAATTGGATCTCCCTGTCTACATCCCCTTTCAAGTCTGAAAAAAGATGACAGATGTCCATTTTGTATAACTGATGCTGTTGTATTTGAAGTTAACATTTTTACCCATTTTATAATGTTTGGACCAAAACCGAATTTGTTCAATACCTGAGTCAAAAAAGATTTAGAGATAGTATCAAAAGCTTTTTTCAAAATCAATTAAGAGAAGCAAGCCTGGTTTGTTTAATTTTTTAGTTTAAAAAATAATATCATAGAGCATCCTGATGTTTTCACTAATACATCTACCAGGAATAAATCCTTTTTGATTCTCATGCATAACTATATTCAAGGGTTTATTCAGTCTATTTGCAATACATGAACTAATTATTTTATACAGAGCATTGAGCAATGAGATTGGGCGCCAGTTTTTAAGATTTTTCTATCCTTATTTGGTTTTGGGAGACAGGTGATAATTCCCCTATTCATTGTACACGTTAATGAATTGTTAGTATTGGTTTCCTTTATAAATCTAAATATCCATTTGCTTAAGTCCATCCAAAAGGATAACCATCAATACCTGAGCTCTTATTGTTTTTCATAGACAAAACTGTATTCTTTATTTCTTCCATTGTCAGGTCCTTTTCCAGGTTGTCATATTCCTTCTTGATTATTTTTGGTATAGGTATATCATTTAGAAGTTCATTAGTAATGTTAAGATCACTGTTTGATTGTTCGTAAAGTTTAGAATAGAAACTTTTCAATTCTTCTAAAATGATTTTTCCATCTGTAATAATTTCTCCATTTTCTTTCCTTATACTATTTATCAGTTTGCTAGTATAATGTCTATTTTCGAGATGGCAAAAGTAACTAGTCGGTTTCTCTCCTTCTTCGTGCCATGTTATTCTCTTTCTGATTTGGATTCCTCTGATTTCCTCTTCGTGGTATTGTTCCAATTGTTTTTTCATTGTTGATAGTTCAGATAATAGTTTTTCATTAATACTTTGGAAATCATTTCTAATATTTTCTTCTAGATATTTAATATTTTCTTCTAATTGTCCTCAATTCCAAAAATATAAAAAACAACACGAAAAGAAAACTATTAATTTCAATTCAGATAATGGGGAAGATTACAATGAAGTATTTTCTATTCATGAGCTTCATACTGCTCTTGACCAGGCTCACGATACTGCCACAGGGGCTGATAACATACATTAGCAGCTTCTGAAGCACTTATCGGAATCATGTTTAAAGACCCTGTTAAACATTTTTGATGATATTTGGACATCTGGAAAATTTCCTGCTTCCTGGCGCGATGCTATTATTGTTCCCATCCCTAAACCTGGACATGATCATACTGATCCTTCGAATTATCGACCGATCTCACTAACTAGCTGTGTTTGCAAGACCATGGAACGCATGATAAATAATCGACTTGTTTGGTACTTGGAAACCAATACCCTTATAACGGATATCCAATGTGGTTTCCGTAAAAATAGAAGTACTATCGATCCTTTAGTGCGTTTAGAATCCTTTGCAAAAAAAGCCATTATTCAAAAACAACATGCAGTGTCGATCTTTTTCGATTTAGAAAATGCATATGACACTACTTGGAAACATGGGGTTTTAAGAGATTTACACGATTTTGGATTGCGAGACCGTTTGCCCCAATTCATATCCAAGTTTGTAACTGACAGGCAATTCAAGTCCGCTTGGATTCTACCCTGATCATTACAATCAGGATCAATGGTTCCCACAAGGCAGCATTTTGTCTGTCACACTTTTTAGCATAAAGATAAATAGTTTGTCCAAGGTTTTAAATGATTCAATCGATGGGTCGCTGTTTGTGGATGATTTTAACATTTCTTGTCGTGGTAAAAATATGCATACCATTGAACGGCAACTGCAATTGTGTTTAAACAAAATAAATAAATGGTGTCTTGAAAACGGCTTTAAATTGTCTAAGTCAAAAACTAATTGTATACACTTCTGTAGAAAATATAAGCCACATAAAGACCCAGAACTAAATTTAAATGGCACTCCAATCAAAGTTGTCAAAGAGGCCAAGTTCTTGGGTCTAACTTTAGACTCCCATTTAACTTTTCTGCCGCATATTAAATCCCTTAAAAAAAATGCCTGAAGGCACTGGATTTATTGAAAGTAGTTTCTAATTTTTAAGTGGGGAGGGGATCAAACTACCCTCCTACACCTATATAGGTCACTAGTCCGCTCCAAACTTCATTATAGCTCCATCGTATATGGTGGAGCCTGAAACAGCAACCTAAAACTATTAGAATCTATTCACCACCAAGGCCTAAGACTTTGTCTTGGGTCTTTTAGAACTTCTCCTGTTGACAGTCTCTATGTTGAGGCCGATGAGCCATCACTTAACCAACGTCGTATAAAATGATCCTTACAGTATATAACAAAACTATATTTTAACGAGTCTAATGCATTTAACTGTGTTTTCAATCCTCTTTATGAGGATTTGTACAACATAAAGACTTCTCTTGTTCCGCCTCTTTTGGGCTAAGAATTAAACCATTCATTTCTGCTGCCGGCATTGAGCTGGAAAATATAGCTCCTTCCCGTCTCCTTTCTTCTCCTCCTTGGCAACTAGTGAGGCCTGAAGTTGACCTAACTCTAACAAAGTTTAAAAATCTGAAACTAATGAATTACAATATAAACAAGAATATAATCAATTAAAAAATAAATATAATACATACAAATCCTTATTTACAGATGGGTCCAAGGATGGTGGCGCGATGGCATGTGCCACTGTCATTGGATCCAGAACAATATATTCTCGACTACCAAATAATTTTCCACAGCAGAAGCTAACGCCATATTAACAGCTCTTAAATATGTTAATAAACATCGTAAATATAAACAGTACATCATCTTTTCCGATTCTAGTTCGTGTCTTTAGGCTATTAAAAATCTTTCTTGTAAACATCCACTTTTATTAGAAATTATTGAATTGTATAGTTAGCTTGCTACTGGCCAATGCAACATAGTCTTTTGGTGGCATTTTTGGAAACACAATGGCCGATCTTGCTGCTAAGGCAGCACTCAATAAATCTGTGACACCTCTTCTTATTCCGTATTCTGATTACAAAGCTAGCATTAGAACCTACATCCGTGATCTGATGCAAAAGAAGTGGGACACCCAAGTAGGTATGAACAAATTACATGAAATAAAACCCTATATTGGTTACACCTATACTTGGGTTGTCAGTCCAGATTTGAAGAGTTCATCATGCGACGATGTCGTCTTGGCCACACCAGGTATACTCATGAATATTTGTTAAAAGGCGGAGATCCTCCGTTTTGCATCCCTTGTGATGAAAGAATCACGGTCCATCTGGGGTCCATGCAGGTAGCAAAAGTAATGTAAGTATCCATGGTTCCTAGTATGGCGATCTACCTTCAGTTGTTGGCGATCTATAGCCCTTGTTTTATGTTGTATTGTCTTCTTTAATTAAAATCTTTTAGTTTGACATGCTAGTTTTATGTTCATATATGTGATATTCTAGTATTTTTACTGTCCATCGTCGACAGGTTTTACTCTCCAAAATGTTTTCATTTTTATTTGTATAAATTGGTTTCGGCACGATATGGCTGAGATATTGCCGATGTGACGTTAAATATTAACTCACTCACTCACTCTTCTAATTGTTTTATTTTCTTAGTGTTATCTTTCTTCAAAAAAGAAGAGTAATAAATGTTTTTCTCTCTCAAGGTCAATAGAAAAGTCTCCAAAGATAAACAGTCAGAAATTTTCAGTCGCAAGGTTCCATCTTCAATAAGGGTCTCAGTATCTTCCTCGGCAAGTGTTCTGTCTGCATATTCACATAAGACCGCCTCCGTGGTGTAGTGGTTAGAGCGTCCGCCCGGAGAGCGGAGGTCGCGGGTTCGATCCCTGACCGCGTCATACCAAAAGTCGTTAAAATATGGTACTTGTTGGTCCCTGCCTGGCGCTCGGCATTAATGGGTACAACAAGGACTGGTCGGCTCGGAGTCAGTATAATATGTCTGAGTGGGGTATTCATGCTTCACTGCGGCATGGTATCTCAGTGAGCTAGCACTATAAAACCAGCTTAAGTCTGGGCTAGTACAAGCAGCCGCACATACACATACACACGCATGCATGTCGTCATATGAGCGAAATATTCTCAAGCACGACGTTAAGCCCAATATCACCTCACCTCACCTATTCACATAATTTTTCCTTTAAAGTATCCTTGACAATTTTGATATACACTTCATTGCGCAACAATGAGGTATTGAATTTCCAATGCCCCCGACCCCTTTCTTTACTTAAAGCATTTGAAAAAAGAAAAAGTAACCGGGGAATGATCAGATTAATTAACTGGAATAATGGCAGTGTCACATGAGATATTAAATAAATCTTGTGTTATAAGAAAAAAATCTAATCTAGCTTGTTGTTTAGGGTTTCTATTCCACCAAGTAAATTTTCTGCAGTCAGGATTTTGCTCCCTCCATACATCTATCAAATATAGTTGTTCTATATTTTCTAGAATTGTATTCCTTGCATTAGGGTTATTAATATGTTTATAGTTTTCTAGGTCAATAGATGGATTTAAAACCAGATTCCAATCACCACATAATATCATAGAGTCATTTCCCATATCATCAATCAACTAAAATATTTTGGTATAAAAAGATGGTTTATCTTTGTTTGGGCCATAAAGATTAGTTAATGTCATCTTAGTTCCATCTATAGTCACATCTGATATAATATAATTACCCCCTTCATCTATGTAACTTTTATTTATTTCAATTTCTGTGTTATTAATTGATCCTTATTGATTGTCGTCCAGTGGAATCTATCGTATCGTGACCAAGTCTTTACTCAATTTATGCAGCTCTATGGTCTTAGATTAACATTTCGACATTACAACGCTACGCCCAAAAATCCTGTTGTGACCCACAAAGCCTGATGTAACCCCAGTGTTGATGCCATGGACTGGCCTTCCCGTTCTCGAACCCGAACGAAAAGATTTGGTATGAGCGAAGATCAACCTCTTATGTTGCAAGCACTTGGCAAAGACAAATGGCGACGACATGCTGCTGTTAGAGTGTTCTTCTTTCCACGGGGAGGCGTTGTTTTGTCATCACTGTCGACCTAAGAGGTCACACTTGTTATTAATTTCCTCGATTCCAACAGTTTTATCGGTCTAAAGCTAGGAGATTAGTGATCGTCAAGCAGTATTAATATTTGTCAAACAAATGATTCAACTATTGACTTCCCATTGTCTGCATTGATGGACATCTGTTTTCATATCTATGCACACAGTTTCAATTATTTGTTGAATTTTACAAAAGTGAAGATTTTAATTTTGTTGAGTATATTTAACGAATTTCAATCGGTGTCGGTAAACGTTAGATGTTCATGCCAGCAGCACCCACTTGGAAAGACGAGGATCTCAGATTGATTGAAAGGACTGATTCAAGATTGAACGTGTACAGAGAACGTGATGTTCAATTCAACACGTGGGGATTTTTTCAAATTCACTTTAGCATTCGTGACTTTAAACCTGTCCGAATACTTACAGACTAAAGACGCAATACTCCATAAGCTTTCAGAAAAGCATCGGGTGCTTATTGTTCAATTGGACATGCCAGAGTGTGACACCAGTTATGGCAGCCTTTTAAAACCCTTAATGCTTTTACCAAGTACGTTTACTTTGCCCCTTGCTTCCGACAAAACACCATGAGCTAAACAGCATGTCAGATTTCTTATGTTATCCTTTTTTCATAGCTGCAATCCAATTACGTCTTTTATCAGGTATGGAGAGAGCCATATTTCTACAAGAAAACTTGACGTTAGGTTGCCAATCATAAATAGCAATTCCATCTCGTAATGGTGTACAGCGGACTCACACACTACGGAGTCAGATCTCAGATAAAGTCTGGTGTTATGTGCGTGGCTGTTTGAAAATCCGTTTAGCTGTCGGCGATTTTCCCGTCAAAGCTTTAAAGCAGAAGTTGTTGATCTGGTGTCCGATACTATTTATCTTGATCCTGTTGAGGGATTGAACAGACTGAAAAAATATTGTGTAACTGTGATCTTTCTCTAAAAAAATCGAAGCCTTTTATATATCTGTTTAGTGAGTGAGTCAGTTTGATTTGGTCAACTTCATGTGCCATGTAAGCTCTGAGTGATACAGGTGTTACATGTTTACTATCTGAGCTCAGACTAAAGTTCATGCTGCTGACCAAACATAATCAGGATAGGATGGGATTCGAACTTACAACCATAGGCTGACAGCTAACGGGCGGCCGCCTGCACAACGAATCGCGACACCTCCCTTGTCCCCACATATTGCCAAGTAAGCAACTGGCTTGACTGAGATACGCTATCGTAAGCACGTTCTAGACTGCGTCGGAACAAAAAGGTGCCAGTCGCGGTTATATACCGTCGCAATTGATTTATTTTGCTTAACTCGCTGTGTATTTCAATCAAATCCAGGAAAAGTGCTGTCCGTGCAAGGTCGATAACTGTTATTATATTAACAAGAACACGTCACAATGTAATTCTGGATACCCATTTTTCAAACAATCCGCACTGTGGCCAGCTTATGAGAAATAATTTGGACAAAGGCTTAAAGAGTACAATTAACTTCAATTTTTAAACCACCTCGCCGATAGTTATGGGCACCCCCCGTGGGCGAGAATATTTATAGTTACTTAAATGTAAAGTATGACCAGAAATTATTGAGAATCTTAGGAATATGTTTAATTGGATTTCTAGTATCAACAACCTTGACCAGCTATCAAGTTCTTGGTTTCATTCAAGAGAGACAACTCCGTTAATCCCTTTTCATTAGTTTGTGAAGAGTTATCCCCCTTTGTTTATTTGCTAGCAGAAGACATTTTCAGTGATCCTTAGTATGGATGATTTAGAGAAGTATTATAACAAGGACATCAGATTAGCTAAAGTGATTTCAAGTAGAACAGGCATCCCTTTGTCCACTGTTTATCGCGTTTTGAAAAATATTGCAAATGGATATGGCATTGAGCACCAGGGAGGCGCAGTAGGCCCAGAAAATTGACTGTCGGTGACAGGAGGCGGCTTGGTATTCTTGTTTCTCAAAACAAACAAAGGAGTTTAGAACTTAAACTGGATATGATTGATAGAGGAACTGTGGCTGTCTGTAAGGAGACAATTAGAACTGAGCTGCATGCAATGGGTTGGCAGAAAAGTCGAGGAATTCCATCACCGATCATGAAAGCTGAACAAAAGGAGCGAAGGTTGAACTAGTGCTTACAGCATTGAAATTTTAACTGGGACAATGTGAGTTTCTCAGATGAAAGTTCTGTGTGGCTGTTTCCTAATACACTGAAATTCTAGACCAAACAAACTGAAAAATCTTTGTATCAGCACCAAAAGTACAGTCCGAAATTTAACGTGTGGGTGGCATATCTGTGTTAGGGGCAACGCCCCTCTGTGTATTTGAAGGGAATATGAACAGTGAGCGGTACACAGCTATTCTCGAGGGACATTTACTTCCATCTGCTCACGTGTTCTATGGAAAGTTTTTGATTTCACAGCAGGACAACGACCCAAAACATCGTTCAAAGCATTCACAGGCCTGGTTTCGGACCCAAAATATGACATTATTAGATTCGCCAAGCTATAGCCCTGACCTAAATCCAATAGAAAATGTTTGGGGACTTATGAAGGAAAGTGTCAATAAGGAAAATCTGACAAATATTGCTTAAATAAAGAAGAGGTGGTCCGATATTGGGACAGCATGGACTACGACTTTCTAACTTCTTTGATCAGTAGTATGCCCCGCCACATTGAAGCCTACATTGCTGCCCATGGTGACTTGACACAATGCTAACTGTTCACCTGTCTTTGAATCTGGAGTTATGTTCTGCTAATATTCACATTTAATACGTGAGTAATGAGTGAAACAAATATTTAGAAAATTACAATCTTTAAATCCTCAATAATTTCTGGCTCTACTGTATATAAACAAACGAATTTTTCAGAACAAATATATCTGTGGCTGTATTTATAGTTATGTTATCACAGTAAATGTCATCACATAATATTTACTCATTTTGTTTACATCCATACACACTGTGGAACAATCTTGTTGGTCAATGGGCAGTAGGAAAATACGCCCATGATGTTAGTCACTCGATTGTAAAGAATCGAATCTGGACCAGACTGCCTGCTAGCATGAAGCTGGATTACTGCTGAATAGCATACCGTGTGGTTCTGTATGTCAATGCATTTGTGAACGAACAAATGAAATACATAGCAGTATTATGCATGATGATTCTATTTGGCAATTTAATATAACGGTGACCTACATATCACATGATACATGTGAGTCAAGCAGAAACAAGGTGTAGGCTTCTCAGATGATTAACTAATATGCACTCAGGTACATGCCAGTAGCAATGATATTGGTAGATACAACCCTTCAATTAAATGTTGTGAAGATCTAGTTCTGGAACTAATGTTTGTCGAGATGCGTTTTCTAGGATACCAAACTAGATTTATTGTTAATGCTTGCTGTGCATTCCTCATACGTTGATAAACGAAGTTAGTCCAACGTCAGCGTCTGATAGTCCACTCCTGATACCTCTGCACAGATTTGTGTTTTCGTGGGGGAAAATGTATCAGCGTAAAAATAACCTTTGTTGCATGCAATGCCACGGACTCCGATGCCTGGTTACAACGAACATGCACACTTGTTTCAATATCTTCAGCAAGAAGATGCATTAATGTCAGATGAGCAATCCAGTCCAGGAATTCAGTCTGCTCATTAAAATGTCTATGATTATGTAACTCGTCAGTTGACACTAGTCGTGCGCAATAACATGATATTTAGTGGTAAGGTGCATGATACGTGTAAGGTTCAATCTGGTAAGAAAAGTAAATATGAATAAAATGGTAAGTATCTTCAATTTGTTTGATACTTGTAAAGGTACAAACGTCTTGGGATACTTTTGTCTCCCAATTTTGAAGCCAGCAACACCAAACCATATGAGAGCAAAGTCTCTTGGTGACTTACAAAGTAACGAGGTTACGAGGTTATTATACACTGAATATATACTTTAACAGAGTGGGTACATTAAATTACTAACCCTTTGTTGAGAGCTCAGCGCGTTCTCGGGCCTCTGATGGACGATATAGGCTTAATTGAAATGAGATCATAGAAGGCTTATCTAACAAAACAGTTCAAATGTTTGCTTAACTACATGCGCAAAATGAAACCAGTTTCGTTTGGTAAGAGGCTGCATAGAGGTGAAGTCAATTGCTTTCATAATCATGTCTTCTCTGTTTTGTGGGCTGTTGTGATAATTATTCGCAATTACATGTATTCTATGGCTGCATCAGCCTTGGGTTCAATCAGCAAAAATGTAGCACTGCATGCCTGCAGTAATTTTGATTTTGATTTTTTTTAAAAAGAAAAGAATAATCTGTTCCTCAGAATACTGAAAAAAAAGATTATTTTACCTCGGGCTTAACAAACTAGTGCAAAGGTACTGTGGCTGACTTTGGTGTGTAGCCAACAGTCAAAATCTGAGAGATGGCGACTGAATAGAAGTTTCTGTCGGTATTGATAAGCACATATTTTCCACATAATTACTGATAACGATTAGACTTGCACATATGATACGAACAAAATAAGAGTTTATTATGAGCTGAAAGGGGTGAATATGCTTACATAGACAAATATGCTATTTATGAGAATTCAAAAGCATTTTTTCAACATTATAAATACCGACATGAATCTATACTATAAAGGAATTGACCTAACATTTGGAGAAAAAATACCTTTCGACTTCTAAATTGAAGATAATGAAGAAATCTATACAAAAAAGAATTTAGCTTTAAACCAACAAACAACAAATAATTATATATAGTCAGCAATAGTATTATAAAATCTACACAAGAGTGGCAACTGAAAATTCAATTAGAGTCCTCTTACAATGGCGGTAGAAAGTATAACAGCAATGATAATCGCTGATACTATTCACCTGGCGTCATCAGTAGTCAGTATGTCTAAATAGGCCAAGGTTTGATGTCCAGGGTGAAATGTGGTCTTGACACAACCGCTTGTCTTAATGTTATGCAAGATGACAGACGCACGCGTTTGCCCACTTATCTACAAAACTCACTCACTCACTCACTCACTCACTCACTTATCGCAGGATTGACCCGACTATTTACAGGCTGCCGTCATAGAGCTTTCGTTTTGCTGCGCACGGCGCTAAACAAACACAGAATCAATAAATAAAATGTAAATACGCAAACATATTATTGTATAATGGCATCCAGTGACTCGCTGGTCATGAGTAGACTGGCATTGATTGATCATCTACAGCCATATCTACTCCAATCTAAATGCATGATTATGTTGTGGAAATCAGATAAAACCCTCATCTCTCAAGCTCTAACATAACGAGTTAAGTCAAGTTTACCGATTGTTTAGAGCTCGGTATATCATTTTTAGACAAAAAATGTCCGTCATTTTCTTTCCAAGACAAAACCAGTTTGTTAATTCATGTGTTTAGAATGAATGTCAACACACCTGGTCTGTTGAATTTCTTGCTTCATGAGCTTTCGTAAAATGAACCGCAAACTGACTACCGCAAGTTGGCAAACATCAAAATAATATAACTCGGGTACAACCGATCATCTCTGCACCCCTAAGCACCGTTCACCCGTGAAAATCCGCGTTAGAATTGGTCTTCTGTAACCCATGCTTATCGTAAATGATGACTAACGGGATTGGGTGGCCAGGCTTGCTAAATTGCGAAGATCCATACTCATGCTGTTGGTCACTAGATTGTCTGGTCCAGACTCGATTATCTACTGACCGCCGCCATATAGCTGGATTGTATCGTCCTCTATAGTATATCTGTGATAGTCTAGTTGGTTTTACTATCCTTTGTCGACAGCTATTTCAATTGATTACCTTGTTTTCATCGCTATATGGCTGTAATATTGGCGATATGATGTAAACTTTTAACTCCCTCAGTCACTCATATAGCTGGAATACGTGCGGAGTGCGGCGTTGAACAACAACCACCCAACCAACTATCCATCGTTCATGATGTCTGTGACATATGCATCACTGAATCTGAGAGCTTGCACCTTTAGAGGTACAGTCAATCATATGCTCTTTCTCAAGATTTAATAGAGCATCATACGAGCCAGTCAGCATTTCTTGCATCTGTTTATGAACAGCCCCACAGGTGGGGCAGAATAGCAACCCTCAAAATGTTCGCGAATACCTGTACCCGTTATAATCACTATTTTACCTCAATTCATAAACACCTGCTTTTGCGAATTGGTGATCGGAATGGTATGTGTGCAAAGGTCTATGTCGCTTTTAGTTATTTTGATAAATATTGTTTTCAGTTTTAGCAAAATGTTAACATTAAGGTTCAAGTCAGTTTTGGACAGTGAAGCAGTGTTCAGTAACGCGTATGAGCACAATGCAAACTTCTACATGTCTTTGCATTGACCAAATGAGCCTTTAAGGTTGCTGTTGTGGAATGTTCTACCATTCTCTCTGTAACGCCTGTGCAAGGTCATCCAGAGTTGGAGGGTGAACATGGAGACCGTAAACACGACTTCCAGTAATGTCCCAAGCATGTTCAATAGGATTAAGATCAAGTGACCTTGCAGGCTAGTCCATATGTGTGATGTTGTTGATCTAAACAACATCGTTAACAGCTTTTTCTCAGGCATTATCATCCATGGACGGGCACTATCATCCATAAAAATAAAGTTAGGATCCGCTTGTTGTTCAAGGGAATCATTACAGGAAGGTTTACACCGATCAGGGTGCATGTGTGAAGAGTGGAGCACATTCATGCCACACATTTTGCATGTTGTTTCTTAGGGTGGTTGTGTTCAGGTGATGTGATCAATGTTATCAGATAAATCAATGTGACAGTCACTAAAGGTTATGTATTCTTTGAATATACTTTAGTCTTTATTCATGTAAATGAGGCCATCGGCCCATGGTACAACGTTAAACATTGGCAGCCTTCAAGCTGCAGCGACGATTGTTAGCATAGAAGATGAACAAGGCAAGATTTCTTAAAACCAGAGGAGTAGCATTACTCATCAGTCGATTAAATTTACACAAGGTTGGATGGGTGAAAACATCGACAGGGATAAAACGTTTACGTAGATCATCATAGACAGTACAAATATGTATATGTACCATTCAGTAACATGTCGGCAAAAATCGCTGTCGTGATTGATAAAGATATTACACTGAAAATACGTATTTTTGTGTGAGGAGTATAGGTGTTTGTGACACACATAAGACACTGGCAGTCTATGTTGTGGGGATGTAAAGTTGTAGAGCCAACGTTTACACTGATGGCCTTCCCAAGACAACCACGTTGGAGCTTTGCATTCGAAAGACGACCCGTGAGCATTTAAACTTCGCAGCGGACTTTCCTTCAGAAATAGACTGTGGTGTGTCACCGTACCTCGACAGCAGGCATCATTGCGAACGATATCGATGAACACATGGTTCAGATTCGATTAAATTAAAACCACCATCATATAGTTGCAATACTACTGAGTGTTGCATTAAACATTAAACAACAAAACTATTAAAACTGGTTCTTGTGACACATATTAGACACTGGCGGTTTGTGTTGTCGCCTTTGAAAGGTTTACACTTATATTATTATTATTGTAGGATATTTATATAGCGCACATATCCACGCACTAGTGCATGCTCAAGGCGCTGGTATTTGTTCCCTCGATCATTGGATGTCAATCTCAACGGCACATCGCATTATCAATCTCAATTCCCTGGGGAGTATACAACTCTTGCAGCCACTAGGCGCACCGAGTTATTGTGGCTTTCTCATCCTAACGAGGTACCCATTCACAGCTGGGTGGACTGGGACACATAGTCACAGTACTTTGTCCATGTTCACTGCACGTTGCTGTACCCGCAACTAGCTATAGGTGTTTGCACGTATTCATGTGGCCACCATCTGGTCAAATACCAACGGCTTCGTGGGTTCTTTTAAGTGCACAGGGCTGTGTCCTGTACACTAGGGGTTGTGACAACACTGAAAGAGTCTGCACACAAAGTTGACTCCAAGGTTTTTACACCCGGTCACAGGTGGGCTCGATCCCGACACCTCAACCTCGCTGGATCACTAGCCTGGCGCCTTAGCCAGCTCGCCCACCGCGCCCCATGACAACCACGTTAGAGTTTTGCATTCGGAAGACGATCCGTGAGTATAGTAGACAACGTTTCTGTAACTTGCGGACTTACCCTTCAGAAATTGGTGCACAGTTCGTTTATTTTGACAGCTTCTGATTGCCAATTTCCTCTTCACATATAGGTTTTCTCTCATGATTGCTTTGCGTATTTTTTCTCAAACATGTCACCACACACTTCAAACTGAGAATATCGTGCGGATCAACGAGTCAGTACAAAGTTTCATGTCTAGTGCTTCGTGACTTCTGCGAAAATCAGTTGTTGTTTTTTTTTTCAAGTGAGTGTTTTTATAAAGTGTTCTTTATGCATGTAAGTAAAACAACATGTTCTAGATATTTGAATTTCATGAAAAAGGTGCACCCACTACATTCTCCTTCCAATGATACTTTTACCAGAGTAACGTAACGAGTCTGATGGATCTTTGTAAACTTGATACCCAGTTGTTGTCATTTCCTGTTGAAAATTTGCCTTACAAAGAAATTGCAAGTAAGCCGCCAGTATGGAGGAAAAGATGAAATAGGCCAATATGCAGTGAATCGTTCGTTGTTATGTTGAAGAATTAATAACAATATATATATTAATTTGCTACATGCGCACGAAAGATTGTCTGATGGAAATATCTGAAATAAGCAGCATGGGAATCTGTACCCAAACATGTCAATTTTCCCACAGATATGACCAGCTTTCTTGGCCATCACTACACGGCCACAAATGTCCTTAATCCTTATCACTGCTCCATCAAATCTCTTGTTTCACATCAGCATGTTGAAGCGACTTCGAAGACTTAGGATAAAACCCTGTGTCGCTGTCACTGCTTCTTTGGATACTTGACGTCACTATCACCATCTTGCTTTTTATAACTTGGCATTTAAGGTTGTTTTTGATTTTGCAGTTGTTTTTAGAGTTGCATCAGTCATATCTGACCTTAAACTAAGATACGGTAGCAACGGGTCAGGATATTCATCATGTTGGTATATAAATATGAGATGGGGTGAAACTGAGTTTAAGGTCACGCTGAAAATGATTGCACTTAGTTTGCCCAGTGTGTGGGTGTGCCTGTTTGTACTAGTCTGAATGTAAGTGTGTGAGCAAAGTAAAGACAATAGAAATCAATAAAGATAATTTATTTCAAGTTTTGGGGATAATGTGGAGCTTTGAACTTTCTATTTGAGATTGTGACATCATAATTTTGGCGTAATGGTAGTAAAAACGTGTGTATCCTACCCCAAGAATGCCATCTGTCATAAATATTTGCAAAGGTGACACTCAATAATTACTGTTACAATCATTTACAAGAATGCTGCTTTCGCCGGCAAATACAATTGTTAATGACATATGTAAATACCAATGGTTCATCAAATACTCTTTTGTGGTACTTAACAATAATTATTGTGGAAGTAATTTCATAGACAAAGAACATTAAGGGTTTACTTGTAGAACAAATTTACCTCGAACTTCACTATTAATCAGGACCCGGTTGTATCAAACTTTAATGAAGCATTAACGAGCCATTAAACGTTCATTAACTAATGTGTCATTAAATTCTGTTGTGCTAACGTTTTAATGACTTCGTGTTGTCATTAGCGCGTCATTAACTTAATGAAGGTTCTGGGGCATCATTAGAGTGCCATTAACTTCCTTGAACAGTGTACGTTGCGTCAGAATTTCGTTTGCGCAGCACTGGATCTACCTTCAGCTAAAACATTAAACAGAAATTTAGAATATTAAATTGCCTATTCCATTGTGTAAACTCAAGTTCATATACTGAGGCTGTTTGAAATATAGACACTGTACGTTATCCCGAATTTTGTTATGCTTTAAAATCAGTAAATTTCACCGCTTTTTATCGTGCACTGATAAAAGTACTGTGCTACTATATTTTTAATTTGGCATCTTTATGGAAAGTGTGAACGAACAAAATACTGTCTGATATCTAAACGACATAAGTATAAATTCAATTAGTTTGTGTGCTTATGTATAACGTTATACACTCAATCTTAAAAATGACTCGCAATATGAGTTGAAAATGGATTTTCCTCTATGACGTCAATAACTATAAAAAGGTCATACGCTTGTAAAGATAAGGGGGCATCACCTCGCTATGCTTAACACTAAGTCATTGTAACTCAGATCACTTGGAGAGAATTTCCTGTGGATAAGGACAAAATATTTTCGTGATGTTTTGTTCACTGAATTATCGAAAACAATGATAGTCAAAACATTTGTGACAAACGCGCACCTGGCCAATGATTATACGCCATTGTTTTGTCTATAAAACAACATAAACAAATTCAGTGAACAAGACAATTTCAATTCCTAAAATGTGTGCATATACATTCCATGACATAAATAAATAATTTTTATCAATTTTGTCAGTTTTACTTAAGTTTGAAATACTAAATGTTGATAATGAAATTAGTTTCATGACACATATCTGAACTATAAGCAAATTGTACATTAATACTAAAAGTGTAATCCGCAGGACTGTGATTGCGTTAACTCTTATTCAACCGACCTTCAACTCAAAGAAATTGCTAAATATGTACAACAAATTTGACGTATGACATCACTACCGATGACCGATTTCTAATGAAATGGCGGCTTCGTGGATATGGGTGCCCACGATTTTGCGAGGGAACCTTTGTCCATAAATGTATGATGTAATTAATCAGAAACATTCTGACTATGTGCGTATGGTTACTTGTTTTATTGTTTCCATTGAAAAAAGCCAGAATTTCATATGAATATATCAAATTTTCTAGTTCTTGCTACGATACTCTTTTCGTCCATATTCTAAAACTATTGGGCTCATGCACGCTACGAATAGACAATCGAACTGGTGTAAATATAAATATTTATGTGAGAAAATGCTGCACAGTATAGAGTCTGATTTTTGCTTTGTTTATGTCTAGAAAGTACTGTTATGACACACCCAATATGTTTTGTTTTTTTCTAGAGACCTGGTTTTAGTGACAAAGATTATTTGTAAGTTGATTCTAAAATGTATGAGGAATTGAGCGATGCACTTGTCACAACTGAATATGAAATATACGTGATGTAATAGGCGTCCTATTTTGTTTGTAAACACGATCCAATATGGCTGAAAGCTCACTTTGGCGATCTTGTTCTTGTATTTTCAAAACATCCCAACCGATTCTAGGTTTATCGGTGACGTTTCAGAATTATTGAGATGTGTTTCTTTACTGCACTTGAAATGATTGGTTTTTTTCCGAGGTTTAGCCGTGATGATGCCATTTTGACCGACGACCGAGAGTAACGCTTACGTGTTTATGTCGCGGAATTGTGGGAAATATTTAGGGGAATCCCGAGTTTAATGCAACTATTGACATTAGGACGTCATTAGATAATGATACGCTAATAAATGATTGATACAACCGTTTTTAATGATGCCATTAACTAATGATGCATTAAGGATTTAATGTATCATTAGGGTTTAATGTTGACATAAGTTAATGAAGCAATGATACAACCGGATCCAGGTCTTAAAATCCGACAATTACATACTGGAATGTGTGGATGGAGTGGATGTGTTGGTGTTGGGAGTCAGGGTTATATGTTTGCAACAGGATATTCTTCCACACCGCCACATTCCTTCAAAGACTGTCATATCGTCAGCACAATATTGATTCTCATAGTCGTCTTGTTGGTTTCGTTAAAACGCATATGATGCTTCCTATGGCTTCTTGTTTTTTCTTGCCTATGACAGAGATACGATTTTAGTTTGACATTAGACACTTTATATACCTCCCTCCTCATATATAAGATGTCGCCATAACACTAGATAACCGTCACCGGGCATAGCATCCTTTTTCATAATCGTGCCTGCAACAAGATCCAGTTGGCATTTTCTGCCAATATGTGTCGGATTCTTAATTACTGTCTTATTGGGAATTGTATCAATCTCCAATGTCCTGGTTTCATGTCTCTTTAAATAAATACTGAAAAATAAAATGCATAACATCGATATTAAAGAGCTGATTCGGTTTCAATTAGTTGTTTGTTCTTAACTTCCTCGCTCAGCAATGTTCCATTATGTGATGATAGTCTGTAAAAACTTCAATGTAGACCAGGCAATTAAAAAAGTTAAATCTTGAAGTTTGAGACCCATAACTGGAGTGGTATTCTGTAAAGCAAGACAACAAGTGGCGACCACCGATCCATATGAACGCCTCTTAAGACAGACGTAGGTTGATGGTGACCTACGTTCTTTCTATGAATCCCATCGTTTGATTCATGTGCAATAAACTAATACAATTTCCTTTAACCATAAAGCGTACAGTGTTTGAAGTATTTGAGAAGGTTTCTCTTCCCATTACTTTAGTGTTATGGAACCATCATGAACGACTGTATTCATGTCGTCCGTTTGGTCTTGGGCGACACCATTCATCAAATCATAACAGTGGAGTGTCTCATAAATCACGTTTATCTGTCGACCATCAGTGTCCAAATCTGCATTTTGTACAGCTATATCAGATGAAACAAAGTGAACATTATCATGGGAATGATAAGCCATCATATTGGATATATAGTTGTCTGTATGATGAACTGTTATCAGTGTGGAAATATGTCAAACTGGTTATGGAATCACAATGGCTGAAATTCACAGAGACTCCAAAAGAACCATTGGATTACATTACATTACATTACATTATTTGGCTGGTAACGTATTATCAGTGGGTCATACCTCTGACACACGTACTGTGACAAAAGACTGATGGCCTGTATGTGTTGGATGTTCCTAAGGACGTGTATTACCCACACCATTGTAACTGAATCAACCCCAGTAACCATGGAATGTCCATGTACAGTGTGGCAATGTGGCGCGGGGAACTTGTGGTCGGACATTGTGAGAACAGAAAATATGCATTTTCACATTATCGTGATTCCACTTTGACATAAAACAATTTCTCAGTGTGTGAAATGAGGATGAAGAGGAAAAAATACAAATTCTATTTAGACTACTATATCAACAATAACGCAATTTTCTGGAATCTATTTTTATCTGGAGCAAATAGCTGAAGTGATTAACATAGTTTTTAAATGTACCATCCTTGAAATTAATCAATATACGTTGTCTTCGATATAGAGTTTTCATTATATTAGCGACAAGCAATCTCTATATTTATAACACTCTCCATTTCGCAGTGACAACATTAAACATACTCTTTGGTTCCTGCAGGGAAAACATATCGAAGGACATTGGTTGAGGTTGTTTTTGTCTTTTTTTGTTTTTTTTTTTTGAGTAGCTTAGTTTTCTGAATTAAACAACATCGATAAATAATGTATAGTTAGATATGTTTATTTATGTTTTCGCTGCTGTTTGGATTTTGCGCCCAGATTGTTTTCTGGCGTTGATGTTTTATGTCATGTTTGTTAACATCTTTGTACTTTCCTCGTATAGATTTTTCTCTTGGACTGAAAGCGTGTAGAACAGACAGGTCGTAAGGTCACATAAAGTGGGCATTCCTATCGATCCCATAAATAGGCCTCATTTCACATTCTCAGTTGTCCCGACACTTTGTAAAACACTTTTAAGTCAATTGCTATCGTGTTTTCTGTCCACATTCTTTGCCACAATTTCTTTAATATGCACTATTTTGTAACTTATAACTGTTAACTTCGATAATCATCTGGGTGTCAAATCACCTTAAGACATCATATTTAACACATTTAGACAGGAGAATCTGGATACCTGCTTGGCGCATTCGAGTCTTGATGCCCTATGCTAACACTCTGCCTCTAAAGAACCGTCTGCTACCGGAAGTTGCAGTCACGAATCTGTTGTGGAGATGGCATGTCCTGATTTGTATGTCATTAAATTTTCAAAAGTGGTGTTAAATCCAAGAACCGTATTCGCTCCACACCATTCTGAGAAATTTACGGACAAAAAAGGTAACATAATTACTACCTAAAACACTACGATTGGAAACACGAGCAGTTGCAGCTGAAAATACTACGTTTTTCTAGCATGCTGGTGCATCTCGTGTTTTACTGGCGTTTGACGGAGATCAGTCAACTTTACAATATGGAATCGCTCGTGTTTCCCTTAGCTGTATTACAAGCAAAAAATGTCAATAAAATATTTTTAAGTTGTTGTTAGTTGTTATGCAATGTGATAATTTACAGAAAGTATTATCTTTTTGCTCTATTTAGTTCCAATAGACTGGAAGCCTGGTTTGGCGATAGGGTGGCCGAGCGGGAAGCCTTGCTCGACGTTGCTGTTGTTTGGCTGGAATATTGACAAAGAGAGCGGTAGATAACCAACCCTGGGAAACCGATCAGACGCTTATGGATATAGGTGCTGACAGTGAGGTACCCTCAGTAGTCCACGACTGCGAGAAAATCTTAATCTCACGAATCATGATATGAACACGTTAAAAGTGTGAATGTGGCGCCTGAAGCCTAATGGTGGGATCTGTTCTGAGTAGAATTATTCTTCCGTCACGCAAGTGGCGCCAAGGGGCTCAGCTGTTATCATACCTGTGAATTAGGCCTTCGGTTCACATTATTACTATATCTAATCTAACGAACAGTTTCTTTGATCTTTTCACTCGCGAAGGAAATTGAGATGCTGAATTGTTTATTAGTTTAATCTCTCTAGCGTGAATTTAGTTGCATGGGACACGAAACATTGAAGGCCAGTGCGGAGACGGAATCATTTGTTACAAAATCTTTCTTTGGTAAAAGCTTAGTAATGAAAGACAAACAAAAGGATACTTGTTAAAATCCAAATTGGGTGCTTGAACCTATTGTGCCTGATAGTGGATATCTGTAAATGTGTTGAACTGTACCACAAAACCCACTTAAATCTAGAGAGTTGCTGATATCAGCTTAATGACTGACCATCACTTGCCTCTTGTGTAAATGACCTCAGGGTCATCGCAGTAAACTGACTTACTGATATACTAGAGATGTGGCTTGACAACATTTAAATACGCAACGTCAACGAAAATAACCAATTTCATGTTCCGAAAAAACTTTCCATTGGGCGTAAAAAGCAAAATAGGAACGAAAAATGTATGCATTTATCATTGAAAATCAGTGATGACACCGGGTGTTTGCGAATAGTGTGGGTATCGCGTCATCATCAAGCAGGACGCATAGAACCTAAGAACAAAAGTTTTCATCGAGGAAGATTACAAACCGCCTTAAACGCTGAATAGATTTAGAGGGATTTTTATCCGTATATACACACACCTTCTAGGAATTACAAGCCTTGAAATAAGTGTATACCCACCTCAGTTTATTTTAGTAATGGCGGACTCGCTCCAGTTTCCTGTACAAAGTTCCTTGTTTTCCTTTTCCCTTCCCCAACAATTGACCCTTGGAGCCGGTGCGCTGGCATTTAACATCCAGCCTACTCCAGCAGGACGAGCCTTCGCATGATGAACTTGTTGCCTGGCGTATCCATGTTCCTGGGGGCGATAGACTCGAGACCTTTATTCCTTGTTTGATCCCCATGCAATCTTTCCGTCACAATAATGAATAAATGAATGAGCTGAACGGCGTTACAAAGGGCAAGAGTTTCATTAAAAACTCCCCATCACGATGCGGCATTGTGGCCATGTGAAAAAATTCGATGCGCTAATACGTTCATCCTTGAACCACTAGAGGCAATCTGCATAAAACAACTGTTGGTCTTTGTAATTGTCTGCTTGATTCCGTGGTAGAGCTTATCATTTACACACCTGCTCATTTATCTTTGGGATTCCGCGTAAAGGCTGTTAGTTTTCTTGTCATTTGACTCTCTAACATCGATAATGAAGCTGTAAAACATAACAGAGAAGTGACTTTATCGACCGTAACGCTTGGTACAATCTGATTAAAAGCAACAGCGTTCAAGTGCTGATAACGTCGTGTGCTTCTGATTTCAGTCACGGAGAAAGCAGGAGGCGAATGTTTTGACCTCCAGAAACAGGTGTGACATCAGTTCTACATGTACAATGTAAACTACCAGTATACGCCTATGTTTTGTGGTGGCTAAAATCACACAAAGAAGAAATTATGATTCCATGGTCATGCATATTAAAAGGGTGTCGTAGATGTGTTTTGGAAATAGCGTTTGCAGTGTTTTGACGACTGTTTTCAGCCTGGTAACGACAACGTGTATAATTTGGCATTAAAAGTGTTGCCACATAGGTGAACAGTGTGGTCATGGTTATGTTCAAGTAGAAGTCAGCTCTTTACCAAGAAGCTAGTGATAGGGACTGAAATGATTATTCTACTTTGAGGCCATGCAATGATAGAACATATTTGGGTATACGAGTTATTGCAAGGGGCACTGCTGTTGACATCTGATACAGTACCTTACACAACCGTGAAGCCGATGTGACAGACCAGTTTAGAGGTGCGTTCACACATTGTATTTGTATTAGGTATCTAGTGCATGTGTGCACTATGTGATTACAAAAAGTGGCGTAGGAGTGGCCTAGTGGTTAAAGCGTTTGCTTGTTGCGCCGAAAACCTGGGTTCGATTCCCCATATGGGCACAATGTGTAAAGCCCATTTCTGGTGGCCCCCGCGCCCCCTCCCCCTCTGTGATATTGCTGGAATTTTGCTATAGGCAGGGTAAAACTATTCTCACTCACTCATTGATAACAAAAGTTAATTGCGTTGAAGATGTTAGACTTTCAGTGTACACGAACACGTTCATATTGATGTTGAAACACCTTGAGTTTATGACAACAACATGAACTAACCAATTAAAAATTCGATTATAACAAAACACACTGATGCCTCACATATTAACAACTTAGATCCAGACACATCACCACCGAGTCTTCAGAGCGAAGTAATAATACCATTTATGCCAACTGTGGTAGATGCAAATGTTGAAGATTAAGTTTCCATTGCTGGGTCCAATATTGACATGGACAGACGGGTCTTGTCTAAGAAATATATGCCTCACTTGTGTCCATGCTCCTATCTCTGTCACATGAAACAAACTGCAAATAAAATGTCAGTAACATGTATAAAAGACTCTTACAAATGTACACAGTCTTCTGCGATAATTCGACATTTACAGGATGGCTCTATAAGAGCCTTGTGCAATTGTATGGTGAACGTCAAACTGTTTCTCAAAAATACTAACACTAGTACTATTATTCCATGGAAGTGTGAAGACGTATGTCATCTCATTGTGCCCTATTGATAATTGATAGACGCGAATCAAATTGAATTCGTTTCAAAATTATTCTTTCTGCCATCTTGGCGTTGCTTGTGATCATCAGACTGTAGTGTCTGTGCACATATTTCAATTGTATCTGGTTCAAGTAGGTGTGTGTGGGATGGTTTTGTGTGGCAATTCATTTTGGAACTCTCACGCTTCATGTCTTCTAAACACATAATTGGTAAAAGTCAAACAACAGTAAGTGAATACTGTTCGGTGCTATTGTTAGCAGTATTCCATCTTCAGTAACATTAGTAAGAATCGATATCGTAGCTGGATTTACTAGTTCCTCTTGTTCATGTCCCTACAGCAGTTGTGACCTTAAATATTATGTATGATCTCCAACCAGGTAAACACATTTTATTGGAGATGAAAATTGTGTCCATTTGAGTAATTAGCCCACTACTACTGAGATATGATATATGTAACGGAAAATATCCAGTAAAATTGATGTCTTACGATGACTCAAAATCAGCCAGGGTGCCGTTGTTCAAAGCCATCTTAGCGTTAAGGTGATGGTAACTCCCATACCTGAATACAGATTAACGACAGTCTTAGCACTAAGGTCGTTTTGTGCAATGGCAACCAGGTCATTTTTTCAAGGTAATCTCGCCTTCCAGTGTAACTACTAACCAGCAACAAAGGCGTACAATTAACCATCAACAAAGTTCAAATCATCGTTCAGGATGACATCACCTATTTCTGCAATATGGTAAACACCATATTGTACTATCAGTGTCTTGACTTACCTTCACGAACTAAGATCATGTATGAATTATTCCCTTTGCATAAAGACAACTGACATTTTGACATCATTATTTGAGCAGCTCCTTTGACGTGTTAGCTGGTGGGAACGTCTACTCTTTCCGGGCAGAATAAAAAATCACAACATACTGTTGCAAAACTTACCACAAAGGGTATCAGTCTGTTTATCCAGTGAATGTGAGCACGTTATCTCGTATTTACTTTCTGTTTATATCCACCATGCAACCAATTCACTGCGGAGAATAAGGAAGTTTGTCTTGAATATTCAAGAATTATTATAAGAAGGAGGTAATAGGTTCGCTCGGTTCATATAGCACAAAATCTGATTCGAGATGCATTAAGTGTGGCAGAATTGGGGATGAGAGACATCCTATTTTCTTCACTCGAATGGTTATGTCAGATAAACAGTTTATTTATGATAACCCTAATGGATTATTGAATGGATTTGTTCTAATGTTACCGATTAAAATGTTTAATAAATAGTCATAAATAACAATTATTACTTGAATACTTGCTTCATGTTTTTCACTGTTGTAGACCTAATCCCATTACATATCTGATGGTGGGTACGGGAGCTCAAGTTGCGTCAGGTGCAGCTTTATCGTCGAATTCCTCATGTGACCTGATACAGTTTTTACGTTTGTCCGAACTGTGAGAATTCTGGCGGCTTTACCCAAGTGGTAAACAGCTATATAAATGTAGTAGCAAATATGACTAGTTGCAGTACTATACTTTAACTAATACGTTTAATTAAACTCGCTTATTTGCCCGATGATGTAATAAACATGATGATGATGTTTACAACGATTTTAAAACGAATTAGTGGGTCGTCTTTCTGAAGTGGAACTGAAAATGTATAGTCTCTGGTGACTGGACATGACATGGTCTGTAGCCATATATATTAATATCTGCTTCAAGAGTTCAGACATGTTTGTAAGCCATATGTTGTCTCCGTAAAATGACAATTACAGCCATGTTCGCTCAAGGAGTCTCAAAAGGAAATACACCTCATTTCATCACCTCAGTGGTCAGGAGGGGATCGCAACTCATGACAAGAACATAAGTGGTCGGGATTGTATTTCCCTGAAGAAAAACAGTACCTATATGTTGATGATATGGTGAGTGAGTGAGTTTGGTTTTACGCCGCTTTAGCAATATTCCAGCAATATCACGGCTGGGGACACCGGAAATGGGCTTCACACATTGTACCAATGTGGGGAATCGAACCCGGACGTTTGGCGTGACGAGCCGACGCTTTAACCACTAGGCTACCCCACCGCCCCTGATGATATGGAGTTGAGTATATATGTTCGTGTCTGCTTTGTCCAGTGAGTTTGTCTCCTGTCTATGTGTGAACTTTCCTGTGAGGTACAATTAGCTTCGTGTCCTTCATTTTTATTGGTGGTCCATGTGTAATTCAATGGCATATTTCATGTAGAGAAAGTTCAAATATTAACTTTCTTTGGCACCTAGAATCATTGAGTGAGTTTGGTTTAGTGCAACGTATGCCAGCATCATAGTTTTATCACTGCTGTAAGCTTGTGGGAGGTCGATGTGATGCATACCATTACTAGAGAACGCGATTGGCACTAACACACCTGGACACATTGTCAGGACGAATCGACTCAATAGTTTCTTTGCTGTAGCAGCACTCAGCAATATGTCAGCTGCAAGTCTGCCGTCTGTTAATAATCGAGTTTCGACCATACACTCCGATGATTGACATCACCACCCGATCCTTTTAGTGGCCTCGTGCGACAAGCATGTCTTCCTGAAAACCAATTCATGGGTCAGGCTGAAATAGAACCAACGGACGCCCAGGTCTCCACAGGCCATTGCGGAGCCCCATACGTCTTCGATTCTGGTAACACCTTAAAGACCAAGAAAGTTTCACCCTTTGACTCGACATTGTAAGCAAATATCGGGAAAAGATATAATTTGATTCGCAAGGTGAAAATTCCATGATCTCCGGGATGTAAATCCGGTCAATATTGTATACATGAGCTATTGCATCTTTTAACACTGTAAGTAGGTTTTCTGTACATGTATATATAGTTAGAATGACTTATCCAACCAAAGGTGCTGCCAATAGCCATAATTTGATTAAAAACTATTTCGATTAGGCTGCACAGTGATTATAATCTGTATTATATTTAGATTATCATGACCAAATCAGCTTCTTTTTAAAATATATAGCAAAAGATATATTTATTACTGCCAAATACTCATAGTTTAGGGATGTTTGATCTAGAATCGTAATAAGACGGTCTCTCCGTTAATTGCCCAAGTGAAATGGTTAGTTTACACTTTCATGAAACTTTGTCGAGGACTCAATCTCAAATCGTATTGACACTTTGAGTAAGTTAGACTGCTATCTACTTGGCGAGGCGTAGAGGATGGCCGGTAAGGGCAGTAATTCTGTAAAGACCTTGGTGCACCGCCACAAGGTTCACTGGCAAAACTGATGTCCCAGTGTGACACAGCAGGGCATCATCTGTATTCTTTAGTTCTTGAACAGTAGAATCCACCAGTCTGTCTACTCATGTATGAACCGTACGTTGCGTACTATTGAAGAACACAAGAACGTTATTACCAGATTGTCTTGAGCAGATCCCTTTGTAACTATCAGAACTAGATAAAAGATTTTAGTTATTTTTGTTTGTTTGCGAATCTGTCATTCTTCTTATCAGACACACATGTGAAAATCACATCCATATAGATTCATTTAATTTTGTGTTTGTTTTCATTGCGTGAAAATAGCATAGCAAATATCTCCAGGCACATTGACAAATGTCCGTTATCTTACGAGTCGCTTAAATAGGTTTTGTAAAGTCTATCGGTCGAACTCTTACTCTTATATTTATGCGAACTACTAGAATAATACAGCGTAATTTTATCTCATTAGGGTTCGGTGAAAAGTTCTTCTGTGCGAAATTTCCTCAATGTCTGACAGTTCATGTGTTGTGATAAACTGTCATTTCTAATATGATTCTGTCATATGCCAACGTGCTAGGGTTGTATATCACCAAAGTCTGAAGTTTATAGCTCGGGATTGAGCAGCAGATGGTGGTGACGGTCACATTACAGTCAGTGCTGCTTTACGGAATAATGCTACAACAAGGTACGACAATATATGTCACCAAGTACACAGAGTTCAAGTTGGACGACAGACTCAGAACGTTCCAGTCTGCTGACAACTGGTTGTCCATATTGTTGTGTTGATCCTATTGATCAAATTGAGAACTCTATATTTAATGGAACGTACCCGCAATGTTTCAGCTTCACGGAAGATATATACAGACGAAGGTAGACAAACATATGGTCACTGGGTCTCTGAAGTGGACAAGAACGTTTACTCAATCAATTGCTCACTGAAAGTTTCAATGAATATTCCTGTGTATAATCAAAATGCAGTTGTTTTGGCTAATTGGATAATTTCAATTCATGCTGAGGATAAGATTATGTTAGTTGTTACTGAATGTCTAGAAAGCAGACTTTTAACATGCATGTTGCTTTTAACAGTGCAGATCAGTTATTTGTTTAAGTATTCAATAGGACCAAAACCTCTTATTCCCACTAGAGTGATTCAGTGTTGTTGAACATTATTGCCAACAGTAGTCTTAACCATATCTCTGCGATAGTTTAACTCGAACAACATCCCAAATAAGTTGACTAATAGAATTATTACGTTATCTCATTCTCACAGAAAACTCCCAAAGGAATTATATCTACCACATATTTTGCTGAGGCAGTTTCCCTCAGTTAAAAAGATTAAGACATACATCAAGTATCAAACGCTGTTTACAGAAACTGTACACTACATGTATGATGTATTGGAATCTTGGGGCTGACTCCACACTACATTTAACCATAACTATGTTTCTGTGAGGTAGTCTAGTGGAGGTGTTGTGGTGGTGGGGTGGTAGCGATATCTCACAACCGACACTTCAAAGAATATCGCATATGTATATATTGCTTCCTTTGGCTTCTTGTCCTTTCTTGTTTGTGACAGACATAAGAGATAATTTTGAGACTAGTTACTGTAAATGCCTCCTTCCTTTTATGAAAGACGTCTTCATTACACCTGAAACCATCGTAGCCTTTTTCATGTGCTTGACTGAAACAAGATCCAGTTGGCATTTCCCGCCAATAAGTGTTGGGTGCTTAATAACTGTCTTATTGGAAAATGTATATGTCTTCAGTGTCTTGGCTTTTAGTCTTCTCTAAACACTGAAATATGAAACATAGCATACACAGCATCGACTTTTAAAGAACTGTTTGCTCTTAAACTACTTCAGTTTCATTCAACTGTTTGTTTGATGTTCAACACCGCAGTCAGTACTATACCAACTATAGGACATTTTTTATTGTGAAATATCCAATGTGGGCCAGACAATCGAATAATTTAAAATACGTGATTCGATCTCCACCAAATCAGAATAGTTAGATTAAGGAGTAGTTTTGTAGCGATTATCGCGAATGATTCCTCTGGCAACTGTGATTTGATGATTTTTGTACAGGTACATCTAACCGGTAGCCTTCCCCATTGGATTCAGAAAGGACAGGGTAACTTTGTACAAAATGGCACTTTATAATCTAAAAGGGCATGTTGGTGAGGATTATTGAAAAAAAAAATAATATATATATGGAGTCAAACAGTCCTTAATTTTAATTTTAAGTTCATTTATTACTCTTCTCTCATTTTAATTCTAAGATTATAATTGGAAAAGGTATTTCAAGACATTATGTTTTATCACATTTGTTAACAATTTCACAAAATACAGTTACAACAATTCAGAGTTTTGTTTTTCCGGTTACCGGTTACTAAAACTGACCTTGTTCTTCAAAATTTGCTCCTGTATTTTATAACATGATGAATTGGGTCGCAGGTATTTTCAAGCAGGTGCATTTTGTGCGGAACAAGGGTTGGTGTGTATCTTTATGGTACTCGGAAAAATAATTTGTTAAGCTGGACGTTACGCTTATGGCATGGTTAGATATCTGCTGATGGCTTGTTTAATCTCAAGAAATATAACTTTGCTATTACATCTTGTATTATGGTTTGTAGTGTATTGAGGATGCCTATTTCTTGTCTGGAAGCTTCACACCCAGCTTTCGACCAGTGGAGATCCGGTCGATCGGCGACTAACGGAATCGGGTGGTCAGGCTCACTAACTTGGTTGACACATGTCGTATCCCAAATACGTAGATCGATGCTCATGATGTTGATCACTGGATTATCTGGTTCAGAGTCGATGCCATATAGCTGGAATATTGCTGCTTGGGGCGTGAAACAACTAACCAACCAACTACACCTAACTTCTATTCCATTCTCTCTCGCTCTTTCTCATCATATCCCAATTGCGTAGATGGATGCTTGTGATGCATCTGGTCAAGTTGGCTAAAATATTGCATCTTTTGAGTGTGGCGTTAAGCAACAAACAAAACACACCACACATCGTTCCTTGTCCCTTCAAACATATACATAAAGCCATGAGTATAATCGTGTCAACGTGATGCCATCATTGATTTTAAGTCGTCGATTCAAATAATCAGCTTTTTGCCCACGGAATCCGTTTCGTCTGATCAATAGAGGTTGTTCTCTGGAGTTGATGCTGTATATTTATGTGGAATTAATCCGTAAACCCAGTGGTTCGACACGTGTGGCAAACCATCAACATACAACCAAGGTCGTCTGGTTGGTTCCGTGTGTGAAGACCATTATTGTGTCTTTTGAAATCATGCTAGTTAAATTTCAAAAAGTGGCGTTAAATTCTAAAACATCATTCGTTCCACTCCGCCCGGAGAAAATAAATGGGCGAAAGAGATAGGGGATTTGTCAGCATAGATAATTCCAAAACAAACGCGAAACACTGCAATTAGAAACACGAGCGCTTGAAGCTGAAAACAGTACGGTTTTTTTCCGGTGATGCTGATGGAGCTCGGGATTTGTTGGTGTTTGACGGAGATAAGTGAACTTTAAATGCAACCCCTCGTGCTTCCAACAGCAGTCTACAAACAATTACAAAAACTATTTCAAATAAATTGTGTTATTGTTGCATAACATAATGTGAATCTGCTTTGGAATGCAGGGCTACCAATTGGCTCAATTTAGTTCAAACAAAATGGCCCTCAAAGGGGGTTGAAGTATTGTAAAATCATTGTCCTCCTGAGAGGGTACGTAAGTCCCACAACTTCAAAGTCAATTTAGCTCTACCAATTTTTTGTTTCATAATGCCTAAATACCAGTACAATCGCCAGTGGCTGAGGGATGGTGTAAATCCAGCTAGGGTCCATGCAGGTAGCCAAAGTACTTTAAGTCCCCATGGTCCCTAGTATGGTGATCTACCTTCATGATCAGTTGTTGGCGAGCTTTAGCCTATTTTTATATTATGTATTGTCCAAATTGTGCTATTAGTTTTAACTTCACATACTAGTTTTAAATTCGAACTGTGATATTGCCGATGTGACGTTTAATATTAACTCACTCACTCAAACAAAATGGAGGCAACGTGTAAGGGGCAGAGTGGTCGAGAGAGAAGCCTATTCTAGGTCACCGTTTTTATGATATGGCCTGAATATTGGCAAACAAAGCGTTGAACTACTCACCTCTTGGAACCATCTGGAAGATAATGAACGTAGGTGTTGATAGTTCACTGTCAATCAAAATTTGAATCACCGTGCACTTTTGGTGTTAGGAAAATGTACTGTATCACATTCAGCTGTTGTTATATTTTTTAACAGGCTCAATTAAATTATCCTTGCGTTACGCTAATGGCGCCATGGTGCTAAGGTATTATCATAACTTTGATCGATACTATTAGTTAACATCACGCTGAATGTAAACTAACAAACTGTTAGACTTTGGTCCTTTCACTCACGAAGGAAACTTGTTTATTGGTTTAATCTCGCTAAAGTCATTTTCAGTAGCAGCTGACATGAAATGTTACACGCAAGTCGTGGGATGTCCTGAACTGATGCTGGATGTCTGTAAATATATTGTACTTTGTATATGTTTTGTGACTGTGTATTTGCGAGAACCCAAATCAATTTGAAATCTCACAAAACATACCTAAATATACGTACTTAAAAGATATTTGTTGAATCCAAATTGGGTGAGTGAACTGATGTTCTCTATAGTGGATATCTGAGAATGTGTTGAACTGTATCACAAAACTGAGTCAAACCGAGTTGCCAATATCAGCTGCAATGACTCTATGTGTGAACATAACTTATTGTGAAGGAGATCAGCGCTAAATATCGAATGATCAACATAAAAGAGATGCCAAAGATCAAATATACAACGTCAACGAGAAAAACGAATTTGAGTATGTTCTAAAACAGATTTCCAATGAGCATATTAGGGAAAATAGTAACGAAAATGATATGAATAGATTCTTAAAAATCAGTGATGACACCAGGTGTTTGCAAATTGAGTGAACATGCTCCACCAAGAAGACCCATTGAATCATAGAACAATCGTGGAGATTCAAACACCGACTTACATAGTAATTATTCACTTAAAATGATTTTATGAAGTAAAAAGATTTTAATACATACTCCTTCTCGGCATGTGTCATGAAAAAGGTATTGCACCTACCTCTATTATTTTAGTAAAGACGTTCCCGCTTGTATACAGTTCCGTGATTTCTTTCATGTCCAATACTTCCCCAATAATTGAGTTAGAGATCTGGCATGCAACACCCAGTCTGCTTCAGCATCACGAGCCTTCACATGATGAACTTGTTGCCTGGCGTATCAACCCTAATTTTCCATGACTCGAGACCTCTATTCCTCGTTTGATGCCCATGTAATCGTTCCGCGACAATAAAGAATAAATGAATGAGCTGAACGGTGTTACAAAGGGCAAGAGTTTCATTTAAAACTCGATGCGGTATTGTAGCGATTTGAAAAACATTCGATGTGCTTATACGGTCATCCTCGCACCACTGAAGACAATCTGCATAAACAAATGTAATTGTCTGCCTGTTGACGTAGAAGGGTCTATCTTTTACACACTCGTTTATCTTTGGAATTGCCCGAAATAGATGTTAGTTTTCCTGTCAATAGACCCTTTGACATCGATAAGTATGTTGTTAAGCATAACAGAGAAGTGATTGTGCTACCCTTCATGATGGAAATTTCAGCCTGCGAGTGCTGAAAACATGCTTTGGATTTCAGTCACGTATAAAGCAGGGAGACCTTCAGAAACAGGTGTGAATAGAAACATTAGTTCTATATCTAAAATGTGGACGTATCTATAGGCTGATAATTGTGTCGAACTGAAATATGTTCAAACTTGCATTACAATACAGTTCTGTCTTGGCTTTGCATATGATTTGTAAACTGTAGTGTGTTTTCTATGTCATCTAATTCAGATAGATCTGTGAGATCACTGTGAGATAGCTTTCTGTGGAACACTAACATTAAACCTAGCTACGTTGTACCTACGAACCAGCAACCACGTTTACATCATGTTCAATATGACATCACCTCATTTCTCCATACTAAAGGCGACATATTCTGTTATCAGTGTCTAGACTTGGGTCATGTATAACATTTCGCATCGCATAATGTTTACAAACTAAATTTGAGATGTCTGGAGCTTAATGGGTCTCATGTACCGCGAGACAACTGCCATTTTGACATCATTATTTGGGCAACACCTTTGACGTGTTAGCTGGCGGGAACGTCTACTCTTTCTGGCGAGAATGAAAATCAAAACATTATCTAGGTAGGTGACTGTCTAATTCTGCAAGCAGGACTGGGGAAGAGTGTATATTACTGTTACTAGGCCCACCACAAAGAGTCTCGGGGTGTTTATCTTGGTAATGTAAGCATGTTAGCCAGTAATTACTGCACACAATATCCGCCATGCAGCCAATTCACTGCGGAGTAGAAGGAGGTTTGTTTTGACCATTCAGGAAGCATTATAAAAATAAAATATAATGTCAGCTTGGTTCATATGTCACAGAATCTGATTCGAGATGCATTAAGTGTGGCAGAATCGGAGATGAGAGAAATCACCCAAATGTTTATGTCAGTTTTATGTCTTATACTTATTAGGTAAACAGTTCATGGGTAATAATTTGATGGATCAGTGAGTGCACGTGTTCTGGTGTTACCGATTATAAAGCTATGGTGATATAGCACAATGTTTCGAAATTACGAACTGAACATATTTTAAGACAGATTCCATTTGAGCCTTTATTCATAATATATCTTTGGGCGTTGGAGTAGCCTAGTGGTTAATGCGTTCGCTAAACACGCCGAAGACCTGAGTTCGATTCCCCACATGGGTGGAATGTGTGAAGATCTTTTCTGGTGATATTGCTGGAACGTTGCAAAAAGATGCGTAAAATTAAACTCACTCACTCATAATATATCTTACCCACAGTTGAACCCCAGTAATCTGGACTGTGACATACAGTGTTTGGAATTACTCCAATAATTACTTCATCCAATATCTGATTACGATGTTTTCACTGTTGTTGACCCAGTCTCATAAAATATCATATGGCGGGTATTCGCGCTCCAGTTGTCCAAGCTTGCTGTTATATCCGTTTGCAGCGTGACATGACAGAAACCTTACCCCATATTGTCTAATTCCTAATATCCTTTGATTCAGTATCTATGTTCGTCCGAGCCATACCCGTGGTTTTACCAAAATGATAAACTATTTCACGTATATATGATGGCATATAGTCTTGAACTCCGTACAGACCATTGCAGATCCATAAACGACGCCGATAGTGGTAACACTTTTAAGACCAGGAAAATAATTACCCTTCTACCCGACAATTTCAGGAAAGAGGTATTATGATTTGTAAGGTGAAAATGCCGTAATCTGCGAGATATTCATTCGGTCAACATTTTATTACATGAGTTATACCATGTAATTCTGTAATGACCTTGGTGCACCGCCACAAGACGCACTGTCAAACCCATGTCCACGCATATACAGCAGAGCAACATTTGTATTCTTTAGTTCTTGATCAGTAGATTATACCATTCTGTCCACTCACGAGAGAACCGCACGTGGCGTTACTGCCACGTTAACGGCACGTGCCATACCATTGATGGGGCGATAACTCAATGACCACATTGTCTAGCAAGGTGTTCGCTCAGTGTGCTGTCAATCACATTCAATCATATTAATACTTATTCGTGTGAGCGTTGATTCTGTCTTTACTTCGTTGTTCTGTTTGTTTTCAATGCGTGAAAGAAACATTGGAAATATCTCAGAGAACATGTATTCACAAATGTCCGTATCTTCTCAGCAACATAAGATTTTGGGTAAATCCCGTCAACTCGTTTTTATGTGATTTGAACTGCTACAATAACTGCCAACCTGCTAATGCAGCGTTATGTGATTTTAGTTATCACTCACAAACACAGACAAACATAAAAAGTCATGATCCATTGGCCATGGGATTCAGTGAAAACATTTGTTCAGTGCTAAGTTTCCCAACTTCCAAACAGTGCATGTGTGGTGATCTACGGTTTTGTATCACGATCCTATAATATGCCTGACTGCCTGGATTGAATATCAACACTGATCTGAAATGTGATATTGAGACTGAACGGCAATTTACATTACAGTCTACCCTTTTCTACTAAATGTTGCAAAAAACCCAAGGTACAGAGAGTTCACGGTGGTCGACAGCCTTAGAGCGTTCCACAGTCTGCTGACAAATGGTTTTCCATATTGTTGTGTTGGTCCTATTGATCAATTTGAGAACACTGCATTTAATGGAACGTACGTGCAATGTTTCATCTTCACGGAAGATATATACAGACGGAGGTAGACAAACATGGCTACCGCTTGAGCTCACTGGGGCATTTAGCGCTGGTGACACGGAAACATCATCGTGAGGTAATTAGTTCGTCGTGGGCCTAATGATTGGCATATACTGGAACATATTCCATCTGAGCATGTCTATATATTTGACTCCCTGCATGGGTACAATGTGTGACGCCTCGGTGAAAAAGATGAAGACATAGATCAGGTATCAAGTGGTACTTACATAAACTGTACACATCCAAGTATGACGTTTTGGTATCTTGATGCTGACACTTACCAACTCCACATATTGACAAATGACAATTGTCTTCGTGGGTAAGTACAAAACAAAAAGCCATATCCAATGATTGCACCTCACAATCATGACTGAATGTGACAGACTCGTTTGGAAAGTCACAGAAAAGGCCACATTTCAAATTTTCAATTGAACCCACACTTTACATCACACTCTCTTAGTCGATTTCAAAATTATTGCCACTCATTCTTTGAATATGCTGTGCCCGCGATTCTGCATTGCGTAACCTATAATGTCTGTATGTGTTTCACAAAAACACCCATAGAGAAAAATGTACAAAATGTCAATGGTAGTAATTATGATGAGAAAACACTGGTGAATCAGTCAAAATAGCATATTCCAAATTCAATTAGAATTCCCATTGGATGGAATTTTCAAATATATCACAGCCCGTCAGCTTAAGTCAGTGGGAAGAATTCTGAGTTCGAACACAGTTTGGAAACGGGTATCAGTGTATTTACAGTTTGTGAGGGACAAGCTCTTGATCATTGATTCAAACACACAAATGAATACATATATTGGCGGATCCAGAAAGGGGATCCAGGGGGCAGGGGGTCGAACCCCCTTGGAATATTCCTGGATCCGCCAATGTCATACTACCAATGTCATACTGATGTGCTTGTTTGTCTGGTCAAGGTTATTTGGAGGCTGCTGTCATATATAGCTGGTGTACTGCGGCATTGGAATGTGGCATTAAGATACTAACACCTATATCCACACATAACTTACTCTCCGCGACCCTTCAAAAAGTATTTGTATTAAGCAGTGTGCTAAACTCCTGATTTCGATTCAAATAATCTTAATCGATATTTCTGCCGTTTTTCTGCCAAGTGATGCTGCATGATCAATTATTGAGTTGGTTCAGTGTGTGAAGACCATGACTCGCCTTGTGTGATAATGCAGGTTGAATGTCCAAAGAGTGGCTTTAAATTCTGGAACATAATTCGTTCCACTCCGCTCGGAGGAAATCAACGGATGGAATAAGTAGCATTATCAGACGAATTAGTTATAAAAACGTGAAGCACTGCACTTGGCAACACGAACGGTTGAAGTTGAAAACAGTACGTTTTTCTGATGATGCTGGTGGAACTCGGGTTTCGCTGGTGTTTGACGTAGATAAGTGACCTTAAAATGCAACCACTCGTGCTTCTACTAGCAGACTAGAGGTATTACAAAAAAACAAAACTATTTCAATTAAAAAAGTTACAACTTTAAATGTTAAAGTGAGCATTTGTTTTGGAATGTGGAAATTCTGTGACTACCAGTTGGCTCTATTTAGTTCTAACATTATTGATGCAAAGTTTAAAAGTGTGGTCGAGAGGGAAGCCTATTTTAGATCACCTTATAGCCTGAATATTGTTACTACCCATCTCGTGGAACCCTCCGGCAGATTATGCATGTAGGTGTTGAGAGTTCAGTTGGACATGTACCCTCGGTAGCCGCACATTTAACGGAAAATCTGTCTAGGAAATCATAAATGTCCATGAAGTGTGTGTGAAACAGCATAGTCGTTTGAATCACCGTGCACTTGGTGTTGGGGAAATGTACTGTATCACATTCACATTCAGCAATTGTTACATTTTCAAAAAGTTCAATTAAGTTATCCTTGCGTTACGCTAATGGCGCCATGGTGCTCAGCTATTATCAAAACTTTGATCCACGCTTTCAGTTAACATCGCACTCTATTAAAACTATCAAACAGCTTCTTTGATCCGTTCACTCATGAAGGAAATTGACATGTTGAACTGTTTATTGGTTTAGTCTCTTTAACGTGAATTCAGTTGCACCCGGCATGAAACATTGCACGCAAGAGAGGGAAGACATATTTTGTCAAGCAATGGCATAAAAGGAGTTATTAAAGTTACTTTTTTAAGACAATTTGGGTGCTCGAGCTGTGAGTGGATGGATGTAAAGGCATCGTACTCTGTTTCACTTTGTAACTGAGAGAATCAAATTTGAAATAGCACAAAACATATTTAAATCAACAGAGTTGCTAATATCAGCTGAATTGATTTAATGTGTGAACATCTTTCTTGTCATGTAGTTGAACTGCCGACATCGCAGCTGATAATAATAAAGATAATAATTCATTTATATAGGGTCTAGTATCCATCTGACAAGTTGCTCACTGGACGATGTAATCAGAATCTGATTATTATTACTCCGGATAACCCAAGCTGCCTGTTAGGCGCTAGAAGGTTAATAGTCACACGACTTATCTCACCGGGTACCCATTTTCAGCCTAAGGTCAGACCACATGTATCACATGTGCTTCGATTTTGGGCAGGACTGAAGTCCTAGACACTCTCAGGAGCTGCCAGCAAATGTACTGTAAGTCCCCATGGGGCCTAGTATGGTGATCTACCAGACAGGTAAGTATATAAGTTTGTTTTTATTTCATGTATGCATTTATAAATTTACAACTTTCATAGTCACGATATGGCTGAAATACTGCCGATATGACTTTAAATTTTAACTTATTTACCCACTCAGGAACTGCCAAACACAGTCACCCATCCAGGGACTCTCCGCGCTCAAGAGTTATCAATATAAGTGAGAAGAAGAATGCAAATTTATTTGTTAAATCCGTATAGAATAACCAATCTCGATTATGTTCCTAAAGAAATCCCTTTGGGCACAAATTAGTAACGAAAATTATATGAATGGCTTGTTGAAAATTAGTGATGGCATCCGGTGTTTGCGATTGAACAAGTCCTGCTCTACGAGCAGCATACAGATAAAGATAACGTCCATGAAGGAGATTAGAACAACTTAAAACGATAAATATAATTAAAGTTAAGTAAAGTAATGTTTATTTATCTGTGATATCCATCTGATTATTATTATTAGGATAGCCCAAGCTGCCTGTTAGGCGCTAGAAGGTTAATAGTCATATGACTTATCTCACCGGGTACCCATCTTCTGCTGGTGAACAGAAGCAATTTTTAACAAAATCACTTGCCTAAGGTGAGACCATATGTATCACATATGTTTCGTTGTGGACAGGAATGAAGTCCTAGACACTCTCAGGAGCTGCCAGCAAATGTACTATATGTTGTTGAAAATTAGTGATGTCACCATGTGTTTGCGTGTGAGCAAGTTCTGCTCTACAAGCAGCACATGGAGACAGATATCTTTCATGAAGATTTAAACGATGAATATAAGTAAAGAGATTTACAAGTAGATGTAATGTTTATTTATCTGTACCGCCCACCTCTGTGTATTCTAGCATACTGGTACCGACTCTTTGTATAAAGTTCTCTGATTTCTATTGAGAGATGTGGTGGCCTAGTGGTTAAAGCGTTCGCTCGTCACGCCTATTCCCCACATGGGTACAATGTCTGAAGCCTATTTCTGGTGTCCCCCGCCGTCATATTGCTGGAGTATCGCTAAAAGCGCCGTAAAACTAAACTCACTTGCTCTGTTTTATATCAGGTTTATTTCATTCCAAAACATCGACATGGGTAATTGATAACTGTATCTGTACATGCACACTCCTTCTTGACAAATCCACGTCATAAAATAGACCCTTGAAGGTCCGGGTTAGAATCTTGATCTTCCCATGCTTGTCGTAAGAGGCGACTAAAGGGATCGGGTGGTCAGACTCGCTGACTTGATTGACACATGTCATCGGCAGGTCGATGCTCATGCTGTTGATCACTGGATTGTCTGGTCCAGACTCGATTATTTACAGACCGCCGCCATATAGCTGGACTATTGCTGAGTGCGGCGTAAAACTAAACTCACTCACTCACTCATAACATAGGTTGTATAACGTTGGCTGATTCCTCTGACGCCTAGACCCGAGGAGATCGGGGTTAGAATTGGTCTTCAGCAACCCATGCTTGTCGTATGGCGCTAATAGAGGGATCGGGTGATCTGGCTTTCGTACTTTGTTGACACATGTCATCGTATCCCATTTGCGTAGATCGATTACCATACTGTTGATCACTGAACTGTCTGGTCCAGACTCGATTATTTACAGACCACAGCAATATAGCTGTTATATTGCAGAGTACGGCGTTAAACTCCAAGCAAACAAATAATCACATCTATCATTCCCCAATAAATGACCCGAGGAGCTGGAGCGCTGGCAGGTCTGCCACGACATGACGAGCCTTTGCATGATGAACCTGATGCTTATCTATCTCATTTATCCCTTGTTTGATCCCCGTGCAATCTTTCCGTCACAATGAGGGCAAGGGTTTCATTTAATACTCGTCCTCCTGAGAGGATACATACGTAAGTCCCAAAACATTCAAAGTCAAGTTGATCTCGCCACTCTTTTTTAATCGTAGAATATGTGTCATATGAATGTACGGCTTGATTTGTCTAAACTGCTAACAGCTGAAGGGATGGTGTAAATCCAGCATGGTCCATCCAGGAAGCAAAAGTACTGCAAGTCCCCATGGTCCCTAGCATGGTGATCTAACTTCAATTGTTTGCATCATATAGCCTGTTTTTATATTGTATCATCATCTATAGTTAAAGTGTTTCAGTGTTAATTACTAGTTTTAAATTGAAATCTGTCATAAAATAGGTATTTTACTGTCCTTCGCTGACAGGCTTTTTATAATTTACCTTCATTTATTGTAAAATTATAACTTGTTTGTAGACACGATATGGCTGAAATCTTGTCAATGTGACAAAATCATAACTCACTCACTCATTTAATACTCCCTTATCACGATCGTAACGCTGTTAAAACTTCGCTGTGCTAATGCGTCCTTGTACAACTGGAGGCAATCTGCATAAAACAACAGTTGGGCTTTGTAATTGTCTACATTACTCTGTGGTAGGGCCTATCATTTACATGCTTGCCATTTATCTTTGGAATTCTGCGATAAGGTTGGTAGTTGTCTTGTCAATGGACACGCTAACATCGATAATATAGCTGAAGAATGTACTCTGTGAAATGACCTAGCCGACCCTCAAGCTTAGGTAAATTCTGATTAAAATCAACATCTTTCAAGTGCCGAAAACATCATGTGAAACGGATTTCAGTGGTGGGGGAAAAAGCAGCGAGACGAATGTATTTGAACACGGGGAACAGGAGTGACATAATAAGTTAGAAGTGAACAGTGTGAACCCCCGATCAAAATAACGTATATACCAATATTTAATGGTGGCTACTAAACTTACTAAACTTGTTTGTTGTTGGCTATTTTGCAGTTAAATGCCAGTGGTCTGCACATGATTGAGTCTTGGCCAGGCAATCCAGTGATCAACATCATGAGTATCTATCCCATGGGATAGGATGACATGTGTCAATCAAGTGAGCGAGTCTGACCACCCGATTCCGATAGTCGCCTCTCACGACAAGCATGGCTTGCTGAAGATCAATTCTAAACTCGAACTTCACGGGTACAAGCAAGAAATGGTCATTAGCTTTTGATGATAATTTTACAGATATCATAAGTTTGCAGCGTTTTGGTTACTTTTACTGCCTAGTAATGAAGAGGAACGATTTTATGTGGATTGACAACTTCGGTGTAGATGTTAACACCATTATCAAGCAAGTTTCTATATGCCACTCAAAGAGGTTATGTGCCTAATAATGCTTTCATGATGTTCGTAATCATTAGGTCGTAATCATTTCAAGTATATGCTTTCCGTCGCACTGCAATGAATATGGAAAGGAGCTCATTTGCCATTACAAGTCTCAGGTGTGTTTATTACCAAGTCCCCATCAGTGTTACCAAACAGCTGACCAGGGTGATGTATTCCCTGACTTGTAGGGAATATATGAAGCAAGGTCATCGTGACCTCTCGGAAAAGATTGGATAAACAATTTCTATCCCTGACAAGAGTTACTGCCATCCGAAGTCATGCACAGCTTTTAGCTGTTCCATTGATAAGGCCTACGGGGACGTAATCTTTACATATCAGTATCACTACACTTGTTTAAACAGCTTTAAAGTGACATACAAGAAAACTCAGTATCAGGCCAGTATGTTATCTACAGAATGTATGACAATAACAAATAACTTCCTCCTTTCCACTTGTCAACTTTCCGTTTCTGTCGAGGTACATTACAGCTGCTCCAGCCAACATGGTTTCACAGAGAACGATGCGAATATTTCTCAAACGTTTTATATCAGGGTTCTGCGAACACCTGGTGTCATCACTATTTTCATAGTGACTCAAAACACATGCTCGTGATATAGTCGGAATTGTACTATCGACGTATAGCAGATCTTTCGGATGGATGTGGAAAGGGCTTTGTTGCTCTTATTGTAAAGTTTAGTCAGGACTATGATTTTGCAAGTTTAATCATCCATTTCGTTCGCTAATTTAAAATTCGTCTTTTTGAGGTGCATTAAGTTTCGCCAAACATTTCAAAGCAATGTCAAAAGCAATACTCTCCAGGCGATCGTGTACTACTGGTTGTAGATATATGCGTCAGCAAAGTTGTTGAAGTGGTCTGATTTCTACCAGCGACAGACAATGCGGTGGTGTTCTTACTTTGGGCAGTCCGCCAATGGCTGTTGAAGGATGACCAACAAGTCTAAATAGCCTCATTGTGGTATCATGTCGCCATCGGTCTCGTGACCTTTGCTGTAATGGCGTCTCTAAGATGCCGGAAACAGACTCTGTACGTTGCCAGTGTGATGGTAAGAAAATCTATATCGGCTTTTGCTATGTCTTTCTTTGAGTGGTATTTTAGAAGTTGGGAAGTACAACATTGACAAACATTATTGATAACAATCATATATTTCGTGAGTGCGACGTTTCGATACATATTCTTGAACCGTTGTCAAACAGGAAGGCTACAAGAATCTGTATCGAAACGTCGCATTCAAGATATAAAAGAAGTTGTTATCCATAGAGTTTGTCAATTTTTTGCTGACAACTTTTAGGTGTTTGCCAAACACTTGAGTCCAATCCAATTATTAGATGCATGGTATAGTACTTCTGATATCCCAACTTTCCTCCAGAGGATTCACGCATTTGAAAAATTAAATGTTGGCAGACACAAATGTGAGTATATTTTTGAAGAGTGATGGCTGAAGCTTGACGATCTGTTGTGTCTCTCGAACATTCCTTTATCAGCAATGGCCACATGTCCTCAAATGGTGGGAGCAGTATTGCAATGATTAATTCAAGATACATTATTCACATGACGAGAAGCTGCACAGAGGTGCAATCGAAATACAAAAGTCCCCAACAGACAATACACCGAGCTGTGTTTCTGTTGACCAAAATGTATGTTTTTCAATAAGTAGGCGCCTTCATGCTGACCGTGGATAGACTTCAGTTAGGCCCGAAGTATTGTCTGAGTGTTGCAATGCAAAGCAGAAGGTACACTCGTCGGGGTGAAATGACCACCAGCAGACAACTGAACAACTCGATCAGTTTCAAATAGGTTTTCACCCACATTCGTCCCTAGTGACAGCTTAAGCTGTGATCCATGTGTGCTACATGCCTCTACTATATCATTCTGCCAAAGATGCTTTGAACATGTTTTCATTGGCTTTAAGGTCAAGGTAATAGCTACTGTTAAAGACCGAACGCGACAGAAGCAGTTCCATAGTGATGGGAAATATCTGTTAAAAACCAAGGTCTATATTATGAAATCTCTTGTGTATCGATGTTTATTATGCTTTTTACGGTTTGGTTGATCTCTTGTAATTTATTTAAACTTCTGACTGTGAATAGAATATCAGTGGTGTGGAGGACGTAGCAAACTATCACCCACAGCTTGTCCACATGGGAATTAGACAAGGGCGTAAGAATTATAAATCATAAATAGTTTACCTTTAATGTTGAATGTTGTCGATGGCGTATTGTTGTTCATGTTTCTAGTTTTGTCTCAATGGACGTCAAGACCGGTGACTGAATCTAACGAAACCTTTCAGTTGAATCCTTGTTCCGTGAGACAACTGACATTTTGACGTAATCACTTGAACAACGCCGTTGATGTGTGAGCCGGTGGGACGTCTACACTTTGTGTCCAGAATGAACTCCAGATAGGTCATTCTCTAATTCTGCCAGAAGGCATGGTCAATATTATGTGATACTGTTACCTGACTTTTCACAGTCTGAGGCTGTCTATCCAGTTAATGTAAGTATGTTAGTCCGTAATTGCTTTAGGCAATTATCCGCCACAGAGCCAATTCACTGCTGAGAAGAAGGAAGCTGTCTTGACCATTCAGGAAACATTAGAAACAGGAGGTATCGTGTAAGCTAGGTTTATTAAGTTTAGTACATGCAGAATTGGGGATGTGAGACAGCATATTCTCCTCACCATAGTACTTATATCAACTTAACTCCATTACTTAAGAGGTAAACAGTTTGTGAAAAATAAGCCGAAGGGATTAATGAGTACACTTGTACTGATGTTACCAACTGGAAAATAGAACTGAAGGATCACAATGGATCACAACGGTACTAACGAAATGAAAACATTTGAGGACAGATATCTTGTGAGCCTTTATCACTGATAGAACTTACATACAATGGAACACAATAATCTGGACTGTAACATATATTCGGGGCATCAATAGTTACTTCATCCATTATCTCGAGCGTTTCACTGTTCGTTTGTACGTTTGCCCAAAGCATATTCCTGCTGTGGGTTTCGTGTACTTCATTTTTTCTCTACAGTTTCAGGTAGCGTTTAATAAAACTCACACAATCTCCCCGAAGATTGCCTGCAACAAATAGTTTAGTTATCGTAGTCTGTCTTTCTGAAGTTGCACTGAAAATAAGCTGTGTCTGCTGGCGAGCACGACGCGACAGTCTCTTGCACTGTGCCTGGCTGAAACCGAAGTCGTCAAATTAACTTCAGTATCAAGAGTTAAGACATGTTTGTGAAGCATGCATTGTCGCCATACAGCGACAATTATCGCCATGTTCACTCGGGGGTCTCTCTGGGACATCCAATTCATTTCAACACCAGAGTTGGCCTCGGAGGATTGTCAATTTCACCTTTGATGACAAGAACATCTTTGGTGGGGATTGCTAAATTTCCCTTAAGAAATGCAGTACCTATCTGTTGCTGAAACAAGACTTCAGTACATATGTAAGCGCGATTTGGAGCCTCTCGATCTGCTGATTGTCCTCTGAGGAACAATTCGTTTCACTTCTTTGTAATAGTGGTCTTTGTGTAAAGCATTGCTATGTTTTACATTGTGAGAGTTTTATATATAGACATACTTTGTAATCAACGAGTTAAACCAAGCTAACTGTCGTCGGATATTTATTTCAGAGGAATAATGTGTGTTCCTTATTATACGCCGATGACGATGCCATCGCTGCTGACAGCACTGGAAGACTACAAGAACAAATTAACTGTATCAGAGAATTTAGTAATAAGTGGGAACTTCTTTAAACATGCATATGAACAAATAAAAAATAATAATTTCCAGGAATGGTGGAAGTTTAGGACTTTGGTTTTACTGAGAAAATACACACAGTTTCTTTCTATACATATCTGGGTCTATTCTTCACTCCAAAATTGGTGTGAACAAAAAAAACATCAACGTTGGCACAACAAGCGGGAAAGGTATGCCTCAACATCTATGAAATACACTACTTATCTGGAGATCTACAAGTTAATACTGCAATCAAGAAGTTTGAATCCATGGTTTTACCCATATTGACATATGGCTCTGAAGTGTGGGGTTTCCAATACAATGAAACAATCGAGACGGTACAGACTAAATATTACAAACGGATCCTTAACCTACCTAAAGTAACGACGCTGTTCGTGCGGAAACTGGAAGACCACGGTTGTTTATTTATTATATGTCTAAATGTATTTAATATTGGACAAAATGTATTTCGTTGAACAATGAGCGCTTACCTAAGCAAACATATTTAATGTTATATGGATTAAATGAAGCTTGTCGTAAATCTTGGGCAATGTATATAAGGAATATTCTCTTCAGATATGGATTTGGCTACGCCTGGATATTTCAGGATGTTGGAAATCTGCAAATATTTATTTCTCAATTTAAAGATCGTATCATGGACTGTAGTCAACAAGAATGGAATGAAAACCTATCCCAGAAATCAAAATTTAAAACCTATGCCACTTTCAAGTCTGTATTATACCCCCAACTATACCTACAACTGATAGATACCAAGGTATATAGAGAAACACTAACAAGATTTCGTTGCAGCTGTCATAAACTGATAATTTAAACTGGATGCCATCAAAACACAGAAGAAGACAAAAGATTATGCCCACAGTGTCAAATAGCAGGATTTAATTTTATTGAAAACGAATATAATTTTCTTCTTATCCGTAATTCAGACTTAATTTTATCGATAAATATTTTTATACTAATCCATCAAAGGAAAAGTTTGTACATCTAATGTATTCTAACTGTAAACAAACTCTTACCCAAATATTTTTTCCATGCTTTTAAACTACGAGAGTTACTCAAACATTACTGATTATATCTCTTTGTGGTATCCCCCGTCGTGATGTTGCTGGAATATTGCTAATAGCGGCGTAAAACAAAACTCAGTCAGTCAGTCAGTATACACTATTCATTTGTATTTTTGTGTAATATGTATGTTCTATGGGCCTGTGGCCTGAAACTTGAAATAAATTCTTCTTCATACTTTGCAACCTGGAGTGAGTAGGAGTGAACTGGCTGAAGAAACATTTGCACAGCATCATATGATCAGCGCTGGAAGACCGATGTTATGCAGGTTGTGGGTTTCATTTGGTTCGTTGTTTTACGCCGCACTCAGCAGTATTCCAGCTAAATGGCGGCGGTCTGTAAATGATCGAGTCTGGAGCAGACAACCAAGTGATCAACAGCAAGAGCATGTGTTTCTGATCCGTATCTTCACGGATCAATCTGGACTCAATCATGTGTTTCTAAAGCGCCAATGTCTCTTCATGGGGTATTGCAGACTTAATACGATAACCTTTTAGATTAGGATACCTGTCTGAAAATATTGGATGAAAAACATATTTCGATTTGTTAGGTTAAGTGACACGATCTCCAAGTTCAATGGATATTGTATCGCGTGAATTGTTTTTAACAGTGTTAGTGGGTTGAGGCAAGTAATCTTTAAATATAGTTAGGACGCCATAGTCATTACAAGGTACTGCACCAGTTGCACTAGTTATACTGCAAATTCATTAAAACAGGCTATGTGATGAGTTTAAGCTACACTTTATTAGGTTCTCATTAGCATAGCCAAAGCCGATTTTGCTTTCATCGTCACACGCTGAAGCAATTATTCCTGCTGTCTACTGTGAAGCATGGACGACAAGGGCAGGGGTTCTCTAATAACCTTAGTGCACCGCCCGTCCCAAAAGACGCACTGTCAAAACTGATGTCCGAGGGAGATACAGCAGGGCATCATTTGTATTCTTTAGTTCTTGATCAGTAGATTACACCGTTCTGACCACTCACGTATGAACCGCACGTGGCATTACCCGTCACGTTAACGACACGTGCCGTACCACCGAGGGCACGATAACGTTATTACCAGATTGTCAAGTACACAGCGCCCTCTGTGAGCTGTCCATGACAGGTGAAAGATTTTGGTTAGATGTTGGGAATCTTTCTTTTAGTCAGGTGTACATGAAAAAACACAATTATCACATTATGTTTAATTCATCTTTCGTACATTTCTCGAAGGTTTGTTTGCAAGCAATTATTGCATGATGGAAGAGTGAATGAAAACTTGCTTACGACAGCGTAATTTGACGCTAGTTTGGACAATATTTCGATTACACTGCGGCATGTGAGAGAATATTGATAAGTAAAGCAGGTGTCAGTATTGTATCATTCTCATGGAACCACACAACATGGGTACGGTACTGTATGGTCGAGAATTCAAAATTCGGAAGAATTTGTCGGGGATTCCAACCCATAGTACGACTCTTTGTGGGGAGCTGCTTCCCTTCTGATAACTGAATACACTAGGTAATGTCTTTACATGTGGTTCTGAAAACAAATGTTGGCATGACGCTTTTAGACTTTGTCAAATCATATGCCCGCCTGCTCATCTTCATCACTCTGTTTCATGAAATCGCATCCGATATATAATTTCGCAACGGGTCCTTAACAATAGATAAACATATATCGCGGATGCACATATCGTGACTTATTTGTAAGTAATTCGCCTTGAGTGAACTTTACTTTTAATGTTATTTTAACAGCAAGCATGTACCTTATCTTTATAATAATACCATCGATTTCTGTCACTCAAAGAATATCATTAAGCCCAAAGCAGTCCTTCCATGAGTTCGCCGTCGTGGGTGTAAAGGCACTTTTGACATGAGGCCAGAGGACTCTATTGATTGGAAGTCCTATGAAAGTGCATCCTCGCCATTGTCAGCTGTGGTCATCAGTGGTCATCAAAACTGGAATATTGGCAAGAACGCAGCCGGGCCCCCGTTGTAATACGAACGACATTGAGGGTTATCTCGACCTGAAACAAGAATCATTCAAACCCTGACCAGGATGACCTGGTTCTTGTTTCGTCCCAATACGTACATACTTTGGGGTTTTCGTGTAAAAATCATTTTGAGAATCGTATTTATTGTTCACTCACTCACTCACTCACTCACTCACTCACTCACTGCAGAACTACCTCGAGCTTTAACCAATACTCTATGTCCTGACTTCTGTAAACACATTCAATATGAACATTGATTACGAGCTGTGTCTTTAATGGACCCTCCCTTATGTCAACTGCCAAGCCAGTACACTTCATATTGGAATTTGTTGTACTAAAGCACATAAATGTCCAACTAAACTTCCCTAATCACCCGTTAGGAATTTTATACAAAATCTCATTGATTACGCATTAGCGTACAGCTTTGATTTTGCAGATTATCTTCTTGGGCTATGGCGAAACTTCTAAAAATCAATACCTGTCCTTAACTGTCAAATTGGAAGAAATGTCCTTAATGGCGGTGCATTCTGTCTTAATAGGGCGCCGACTCTTTCGTGGCCACTGGTTTTGAACTGAATGGACAAGTCTATAGAATAATCACTATAGGAAAACGGTTGAGTTGAAAACATTAAACGACCCCGCCATTCAACGTTATTTTGGTGCCAGGAACGGTCAGGGTATACCAAGTGTCATTAATGTGTGGTCACATGTATAAATAGCTACAGATAGTTTGAAGGTCAGGTACTGGCAGCCTTTATTACACCATCTGTGCATGGTTTAATTCGGATAACCGATTGGGTACTGCGCATGATTTAAATGAGGTATCGTTCAGGGTCACGATTCACAAAGCATTCGTAGCGCTACGACATTCGTAAGCATATGGTAAACTGTAGAGTTACGACAGACCGTAACGTTACGAACGCTTTGTGGATCGGGACCAAGAGAAGTTTTCTTCGTTATAGTATTTGAATTCACTTGAAGTGATTCATTTTCTGAGTACAAATTGCGTTTTTGAAAAAAATCATCAGGAGTAAATAGACAAAAGTGGATAAAAGGTTTAGACCGAGATTTGCAATATCCCAGCATTATCATGTCCGCGGAGAAGGGACAAAGTCACACCATACATCTAAGACGCCATAGTTCGCTTTGGTGAGTTGGTTCCTTTCAGTCATACCAGAATCCGGTCATCGTGGAGCTCTAATCCAACTTTGACCTTAGTTATGATGTTCTATAATGTTAAACTTCTAAGAACTGCAACTCTTTGAGTTTTCTTCAACCTATTTTAAATCAAATCTTTCCTGCTACCTTATATATGAGGACATCTCATGATGGTTCACGTCGGAGCAGCCTTTCATCGAAAAATCAAAGAGCTGCTTACCAGATCAGGAGGGTGACTGTCGGCATTTTCCTAATCCTGCTACCACGAGAAGGTAAACACGAGATATATCTAACTACAGCTGCGAGTTGTACAACGATTCCGTCAAACGCATCGTCTAACTCTTGTGTAACCTGTGAGCTAAAACAAAACAGCATGGCAGGTACTTCCATACACTGTCGTTCATCCAAGTTGAACAGACTTTCAAAAAATCTTTCGTTCAGTTTTGAAATTGTTTTCACATCCTAATCTGGAATAGAGGTCGCCATTATTAGTGCCGCATAGCTCGAATAAAGCTGCTTCCCGATTGGCTTATGTCGACTTTTTGTCACTGCATTGGTCTGTCAAGTTCGAAAAAGGTCGTTCTGGCGTGACCTGTAAAATAATATCGTCATGTTTTTGTTCAGCATACGTAGTATACGTATCCAGATAACTTAGATCTGATTTTAATTAGATTGGGTTTACCTCTTACATTAACCTGCTCAAAGTTGAGTCTGGACCAGACAATACAGTTATCAACAGCATGAGCATCGATCTACGCAATTGGGATACGATGACATGTGTCAACCAGGTCAGCGAGCCTGACCATACCATCCCGTTAGTCGTTTCTTAGCAAGCATGGGTTACTGAAGACAAATTCTAACCCGGATCTTCTCGGGTACATAATGAAGTACCTAAATGATGTATGAAGACATTACAAGGACGATAACTTATAACTTCACCATCACTATATCAAGTCGTCATCACTTGGATCAGTCTCACTGGTATCTGATGCTGCTTGCAAGGCTACGTATTATCTGAAAATGAAAGGCTGGTAGGTCAGACAAACCTCCTATTTGCTGTGATTAAATGAGCTGTATCTATTTAATAACTGTGATTGTTTGTGAACCAAAAAGGAACCCATACGTCATCAAGTATAAACACGCACGTCCTGATTCTTTCACTGCGATAACATGACAGAAGTATTCGCACAAATAATGTTACTTGAGTAAATATTGTTTAATTGACGGAATGTATACGCCAGAGCCATAATACAATAGGTTTCTGAAGATAAAGTATTACTTCATTTTCAAGTAAGCTTGATGCACATTAACAGAAAGAATTTGGGGTATTTTATCTCTTCTCTTCGGAATTTGTATACCCGTAAAAATATTGTATACGATCCATATCAAACTATTTTCAAAGTATCTCTTCTTTGCTTCGAATATGTTCTCGTTGCTTCGATTATTCGAGTTATTATCTCTATTATTTTCTCGAATTTTTAGTACTTTCTTGACACTTCGAATATTTTCGCGTGACTTCAAATCTCTTTTGAACTTGCTTTCTCATTGCTTTGATTATATTTTATTATATATCAACTTTTGAATCATTCTCTCGAAATTTCGAGTATTTTCTCGTTGCTTCAATCATGTGTTTGTCATACCAGTTTTCTTGATATTTCAAAGATTTTCTCATTACTTCGATTATTTGCTCGGGTTAATGGAGATAATGAATGTATTTCGAACCAATAGAATATCGAAACCACATCCATAGAGTTCCTGCGCCAAGGGAACGCAACTCTGCAATGTGAATATCGGCACCTCGGACAAATGGGCCAAACGTAACCCCTCACAGACAAGAATCATAATTGTCACATACGTCACAAAAACCGACCCTCTTACGTTGAAATATTACCTCACATGGTAATAAGTCCACCAGCCAGAGGGATCAATGTCTCTTCAAGGAGAATTAAGACCGCTAATGCAAAGATATTATTGACAGATATGTGGTTGATGAGAGTTACGAGTGTGCAACTGCTGCATCTGTGCGAAACTAGATTAAGATGTGATTTCCATACAGAATCTGCATCTTTTTAGAAGCTATTCAATAATGATTACTCGTGCTGCTATCGATTGTTTCCTCACAATGACAACGTGATGCACTGAGTTGCACTAAAAAGTATTCAGATATTATTATCATGGTTCGTGGTCGTAATAACGTGTATGGCATCTCGCACCCATGAAGATCCGGGTTAGAACTGATCTTCAGCAGACCAAGGTGGTTGTAAGAGGCGACTGACGGGGTCAGTTGTCAGGTTCCCTGACTTGGTTGACGCATGTAGATCGATCCTCAAGATGCCAATCACTGGTTTGTCTGGTCCAGACGGGATGGTGTACAGAACACTGCCACAAAGCTGATATTTTCTTGAATACTGCGTTAAGCAACATATAAACACAACTGTGTCAATATGGACGCGCTATGAACTGTTTATTAAAAATGAGTAAGGCCAATCGACTGTGTGAGTTTGGGACGTCTTCTAGACCCATCATTGCACAGCAAGAATCGACCCGTTTGACTAGTGACCAGCACTCCTTCATATTAATATGTCAAGCAAACCAAAGCCACGGCTCGGCTTACACACACCCTCAAATTCATTCCTCACAGGGGAACCAACACTTGTGCCTACATTGCGTGTTCTCAAGAGCTTTGATAAAAGATCTATATGTAATATACATGTATATGACGTCATACTTCGGCTTGCGAAGGGCGTGAAAGATGTGAATTGTATGGGCCACTTTTTTAAACTTATGTTTGTTTGGGATTACACTTTCTTAGTAAAGTATGGATTCTAGTACTAATTTGGGTAAAGTCACATCCGGGAGTCGAACCCACACCCTCAGAGTCAGGTACCTAATCGCCAGCACACAAAGTCAGCCGCCTCACCCGCTCAGCTACCGCAGCTTCCACAAAAATGGAATTCAGACAACTGGTACTCTAGACTGCGGACTTGGTGTACCCCTCTGATAAGTGTAAACTGGCACGGCTCCCACGGCCGAAAGCTGTGAAACACAATGCCATTTAGAAATGCATATAACATATGTTAAATTTGACCACATAATGTGGTTCACGGACTGTGAGACAGACCTCTCTATTTATCATCCACACGAGATGCTTAGTTCAGTTTCATGAAACTTTGTCTAGGACAAAATCTCAAATCGTATTCGCACATGGAGGTCGTTAGACGTGGTATATGCTTGACGAGGTGTTGGTCATGTACGGTAGGGGCGGTGATTCTGTAATAAGCTTGGTCACAAGACTCACTGTCAAACCGATTTCCACGGAGATACAGAAGGGCAACATTTGTATCCTTTAGTTCTTGATCGGTAGATTACACCATTCTGTCCACTCACGAAAGAACCGCACGTGGCGTTACTGTCATGTTAACGGCACGTGCCGTACCATTGATGGGGCGATAACTCTATGACCACATTGTCTAACAAGGTGTTCCCTCAGTGCTGTCAATCACATTCAATCATTTTCATACTTATTCGTGTAAGCTTCATTCAGCCTTTCCTTCGTTGTTCGTTTCGTTTTCAATGCGTGAAAGAAGCATTGCAAATATCTCAGGGCACATTCACAAATGTCCGTATCATCTCAGACACATAAAGATTGTGCGTACATCCCTTCTACCCGTTGTTTTTATGGTGATTCGAACTGCAAGAGTAACTGCAAACTTGCTAATGTAATTTTAGTTATCACTCACAAACATAAAAATTCATGATCCAATGGTATTCAGTGGAAACACATGTTCAGTGCTAACTTCCAAACAGTGCATGTGTGGTGATCTACGGTTTTGTATCACGATCCTATAATATGCATGATTGCCTAATTGTATATCAACACAGATCTGAAAGGAGTGAGTGAGAATGAGAGCTCGAGACTGAGCGGTTTAACGCCAGTTTTGGAACTTTAATGACATACAAATCAGGGCACGTCATATCCGCAACAGATTCGTGACTGCAACCTCCGCTAGCAGACAAGTCTTCAGAGGCAGCGTGTTGGCATAGAACATTAGGACTTGAATGCGCACACCAGGTATCCGCATTAGACGATCATATACTGGACCTATCCTGACGCAGTTTCATCGTGCTCAATAATTACAATGGATCCGCAGACATGTCAGAATAAAGACAGATGATGATTCCATAACCAGTTTGACATATTTCCACACTGATAACAGTTCATCATACAGACAACTATATATCCAATATGATGGCTTATTTTCCCATGATAATATTCACTATGTTTCATCTGATATAGCTGTACGAAATGCACATTTGGACACTGATGGTCGACAGATATACGTGATTTATGAGTCACTCCAGTGTTATGATTTGATGAATGGTGTCACCCAAGACCAAACGGTCGACATGAATACAGTCGTTCATGTTGGTTCCATAACACTAAAGTAATGGGAGGAGAAACCTTCTCAAATACTTCAAACACTGTACGCTTTATGGTTAAAGGAAATAGTATTAGTTTATTGCACATGAATCAAACGATGGGATTCTTAGATAGAACATCAACCTAAGTTAGTCTTAAGAGGCGATTATATGGATCGGTGGTTACCACTCGATGTCTTTGTTTACAGAATATCACTCCACATATTCCAGCATCAAATGGTCGGATTTTAAGACCTAATTAATACTCAGGTTCGTGATATATTCGTTCTAGAAGTATACCCTTAACACATATGCCATTAACACTTGCAGTTGCCCGTGAAAGCAGAGATTGAATTTACAGGATTGTTGATTAGGACTGCAATAGCAACCACCTAAGCTATATCACATGAAAGACTGTTTCTAAGATATTCTTGTAAATATTCTAGTAGTAATTATTGAGTGTCACGTTTCATCGGGTTATTTTGGCTTGTGAAATGTTTGGACTACATAAATCTTCGCCCACTCAGCAGAGGGGGGAGGTGTGTGTGACGCATTCTTGTACCTGTTCACCTCAACAAAAGTGTTGGTAAATGTCAGCCCTAGATAAAAAAAATCATCATATTTGTATGTGTACAATTTCCGTAAGTGTCATTTGATACTCGATCTATGTCTTCATCATTTGCGCTGAGATAAACTGCGTTAGCAAATTACCTAGCAGATAAATATCAGCAGCGTATTGACCGTGTTGCTCAGCTTGTTTTGGACTGTCTTCAAGTCAGCTCAGTGATGTGGTCAAGAATACAGCAAGGTTCAAGAACGCTCATTCATTCCAGTGAGAAGTCCGCTGTGGTCACATTGAAAAGTGCAATAGAAAATATGTCATTGCAATGTCAGCAATATAGGTGCAGTAGCTTCCGAGAAGACGATGTTTACAAGGCCTGATGCAAAGCCGAGGAAAAGACCATAAGTTTATTTGACATTCAGTCAGGTGATCTAAAAATCGGGATCCACCAGGACAACAACAATGAACTTTATGTATGGACGTTCTGTATATTGCCATCTTGGTTTTACTGAAAGAAACAGATTGACCTTGTATCAAAGCAACACAATGCACTGCATAATCCTATTGCACCTTCGGCGTGATTTGTAATTCTGAAATGAAATTTCATTATGCACTGTAACTCTACTCTTAACGTACCCTTAAAGAGACAACTATGACAAGCAGATTGGTGAACTTCAAGAGCGACCCTTAATAGCCATACCAGAATCGTATGTGTTCGATTGTTTCTCTTATAGTAGTTAGTATATTGGCAACAATGACAGTAATACGGTCTTGAAACTAGAAGAGAAAGAGTTTATTGGAGTTCCGATTTAACCATGGTGTTAATATTTGAACTATACACATACTTACCAGATTGTTCACAGGAATCTCTATCCTTTTTCTTAAAGGCAAAATCAGAACATGGAACTTTAAATTTGGCCAACGTAGACTTAAGCTTCAGGTACATCGATGATCGTATATTGTTCAATAATAATGGCCTTTCGCTCATTTACCAACCAACCCAAATGTAGAATGCAGTAAAACCTTTAACAGTTTTACACTTCAATCTGGCTAAAACAAATTTTAGTGACTGAAACTCTACCCAAGACTGCACGAGAAGAGTTATATATTCAAGTTGAAGACAACCACCCCTGTCTGTAAATCCGACCTTGGTACATTTCACAGCTTTTGCTGTCTAAGAAACCACCAAAGGCCATCATAATTATGATTCTTGTTCAAAGGTAGTGTCATCCGGGGGGTTACAACATCCAAAGCCTCAGTAATGCTTTCAAAACGATTTGGGATAAACATGTGCGGAACATTTCCAATTTTGACACATCAATGACCAAACTTGATGCCAGATGCAATACCCGATGACAAATTTATCAATGTTCCCATTTTTGTTTTATAAACACTTGACCTTTGCCAATGTTTATGACGGATGACATTCCTAGGGCAGGATACGCATATGTTTTCGCTGACATTACGCCAAAATTATGATGTCGCAGTCTCAGGTAGAAAATTACAAGCTCTATATTGTCCCCAAAACATGAAGTATATTACCTTTATTGATTTCTATCGTCTTTGTTTGGCTCACACACTTAAATTCAGACCAGTGCAAACAGGCACACATACACACAAGCACATGCACTTTGCAAACTAAGTGTAATCAGTTTCAGCGAAACCTTAAACTCAGTTTCACTTCATCTCACACTTCCATACCAACATAATGAATATCCTGACCCGTTCCTAGGTCAGACATGAAACACAATCTGTGGAGTAACTGAAACTGGCCACCCGACCCTAATGTGCCACGACCAGCATAATTCTTTGAACATGGAGTCCCCACGGTTGGACTAGAATCTGCAGATTTCAGCCACATGATCGCAACGCAGTCACCATGACGGTAAAAACAAGATAAATACTTCTTCATACATTTCAATGATTAAAAACTTCGAAAGGTCTGGTTTTAATCTTATTTGTGTGTATCATGAGACTTAAAAATGGATTCCTCACTAAAACAGAACGGTTAAACAATCTGAACTAAAAGTTTGAGTCATATTGAACACTGCCTTAAAGCACAATTTCAGTTATGTAATGGCGTCTCAGGTGAATGTGGAGTGGGAGTCAAAATTGATGACGGTGTTGGACTTTTGCAGCTTTGGGCAAACCCATAAGCACAAGAATGTGCCGACATATCAGGAATAATAAGTAGAGCACCCTGACATTCGGACCTATGATAATAAATATCTAAGAGATGAAATACTGCACAACGAATAAGTTCACAACGTCAATCTGTATGTGTACCTCTTACTGTAAATAACAAACTACGGTCAATATACACATATCAAATGACAAAAATCGGAAATGGGCTCTCCTTCTGAATGTGCTTGTAGCGTGCAGCTCACGTCGTAGTAAATTTTCATGTTGAAGATGTGTTGTAAAAAACTGAAACACTAAGTGCTATTTAACCTGCACATTGATCCGATTCCTCTCCAGCACTGCCTACTTTACACAGACATTGAGACTCATTCTACAGCTCCAAGGGTCTTTAAATATCCTTTCCCGAATACAGTTGTTCATCCTTTTGATGACAGTATTTAGACAAGTGAATACGACACTGTGTCCTTGGTATTTAGAAGAACATCAATGCATTCCTTCTTCGTCAGAAATACAACGAAAATTTAACTTAAAGTGAACAAATCCTTTATGGAAGCAAATGGATTTACTTTTCTCTACGACTTTAATGACAGCTTAAGATGTAATCAATACAACACCTTCTACTAAATCAACCTGCCACAGAAAAATACTTTAGACGCTTTGTCATTGGCTTCTAGGTCAAGGTTAAACTAACACTGAAAACAATTTTCATCAAAATAACTAAAAGCGACATAGACCTTTGCACACGTATACCATTTCGATTCCAATGTTTCAAAAGCAGGTGTGAATTTAGGTAAAAAAGTGATTATAACGGGTACATGTATTCGCGACAATTTTGAGGGTTGCAATTCTGCCCACCGTGGCGCCCTTCACAAACAATGGAAGATATGCTGAGTGTTGACCCACAAAAATAACACAAACGGGACACATGGTACAATTGATGCGTCAGATTTAGAGAAGTAGTGAACGTATATACCACGTTTTGAAAGCTTTTCTTAGGCCTTACAGCTTGTTCAGCTTGACCTGATCAAGTGAATACTAATGCATTGCGTGACCGTGTCACAACTGGTTTGGTCCATTACTGAATCAGTTGATTGTCAACATGGTCGAACGGCCGCGAGACAAGGTCGCCGTTTGACATCTCTGTGTCGAAAAATCGTCAGCAATGTCCTAACTTTCTTTAAAAAGAAGCTACAGATGGTTTAATGTTTCCGAATCGCGCTATACCGAATCAATGTGTGCATGCCTCGCACGGACGCAACATTAATATAATTTGCTGCTCCCCTATTTAATGAAGTTAACTCGACCAGCCGTTTGTGCCATTTGACCTCCTGGGTCATGCATATGTAGAGTAGCTCAGGTCAAGCTGAACAAGCTGTAGTCTTGTTGTAAACCTGATAAAACGTTTGAGGAAGAATCGTATGACGCTCTATCAAATCTTTGAAGAAAGACCATGATTGACTGTACCTCTGGAGGTTCAAGCTCGCAGATTCAGTCATACCTATGTGTCAGTGTCACAGCCATCATGGACGATGCATAGAGGTGCAGGTGAACAGTGTGAGTGAGTGAGTTAAAATGTTACATCGCATCGGCAATATTACAGCAATACAGCTATAAAAACAAGGTAATCAATTTAAAATATCTGTCGACAAAGGACAGTAAAACCAATTAGACTATCACAGATATATATTTAAAGCTAGTTAATAAATCTAAAATACTTTAACTATAGAGGACGATACAATATAAAAAACAGGCTATAGATCGCCAACAACTGAAGGTAGATCACCATATTAGGGACCATGGGGACTTACAGTGCCTTTGCTACCCGCATGGACCCTAGCTGGATTTACACCATCCCTTCAGCCACTGGCGATTGTAGTAAAAGTGTAGCCGAATTTTAAAAGAACAAATATACTACGTTTACAAATCTGGTAGGCTTAAATTTAACTTTGAAAGTTTTGGGACTTACGTACCCTCTCAGGATGCAGGTGAACAGGTGATAAGAGCTTCTGAGAACTCACCATCAAAAGTGTTTACTTTGAGAAATGCCACACGAAATGTGAGATGATCGGTGGCCAGTCTTATTGTTTTGATGTCTGCCTATTCGCAGCGATCAGTCCGCGGTTTATTTTAGGAAATTTCTTGAAGCAATGAAACTCAACATACTAGGTGTGTTGACCTTCATTCTAAACAAACATGAATTTACAAATCATTTTTGTTTTGAAAAGAAACGAATAGACATAATTGTCTGAAATGATATACCGAGGTCTAAACAATCGGTAAACCTGTCTTAACTCGTTATATTAGAGCTTGAGAGATGAGGGTTTTATCTCATTTCAACAACATAATCATGCATTTAGATGGGAGTTAATATGACAGTAGATGATCAATCAATGCCAGTCTACTCATGACCAGCGAGTCACTGGATGCCACCTCTATATAATATTGTGATTCGTATTTACATTTTATTAATTGAAGTTTGTGTGTTTGATAACGCCGCGCTCAGCAAAACTACAGCTCTATGACGGCAGCCTGTAAATAGTCGGAGCAATCCAGTGATTAGTGAGTGAGTGAGTTTTGTGGGCAAAACGCGTGCCTCTGTCATCTTGCATAACATTAAGACAAGCGGTTGTATTAAGATCATATTTCACCCTGGACATCAAACCTTGGCTTTTTAGAGTGAGTGAGTGAGTTAATATTTAACGTCACATCGGCAATATCTCAGCCATATCGTGACGAAAACAACTGGCCTTTTTAGAAATACTGACTAGTGGTGACGCTAGGTGAATATTATCAGAGACTTTATTGCGAGTATCACTACTGTTTATACATTCTACCGCCATTGTAAGTGAGCTGTAATTGAATTTTCAATTGCCTCTCTCGTGTGTGCTGACGAATTAGTTATTTGGCAATAGATTTTGTGATACTATTGTTGACTATATATCATTATTTGATATCATTAATTGTTGTTTGTTGGTTTAACGCTAAATTCTTTTTTGAACAGATTTCTTCATTTCCTTGAAATAGGAACTCGAAAGGTATTTTGTCTCCAAATGTTAGGGCAATTCTTGTAGTTTAGATTCATGCCGGTGTGGTTATCACAATATATATAATGTTGAAAAGAATTCCTTTTGAATTATCATAAATAGCATATTTGTTTATGTAAGCATATCCCCTTCCCCTCCCTTCAGCTGATAATAAACTCTTATTTTGTTCTGATCATGTGTGAAAGTCTATATTTTCATCAGTGATTGGGTAGAAAATACCTGCTTATCAATGCCGACAGGAACCTCTATTCAGTCGCCATCTCTCAGATGTTAACTTTTTAAACTGTTGGCTGCAGACCAAAGTCAGCTATAGTATCTTAGCACTAGTTTGTTAAGCCCGAGGTAAAATCATTTTATTTCAGTATTCTGAGGAACAAATTAGTCTTGTCTTTTTTAGTAAATCAAACTCAAAATTACCGCAGGCAAGCAGTGCCACATTTTTGCTGACAGCATAATGATTGAACCCAAGGCTGATGCCATAGAATAATTGCGAATAATTATCACAACAGCCCACACAACACAGAAGACATGATTATGAAAGCAACTGACTTCACCTTTATGCAGCCTCTTACCAAACGAAACTGGTTTCACTTTGCGCATGTAGTTCAGCAAGCATTTGAACTGTTATATTTTATAAGCCTTCTATGATCTCATCTCAGTGAAGCCTATTTGTATATGTGAGTCGTGAGATGTGCCTCCGTAGTTCATCAGAGGCCAAGCAACGCCCTGAGCTCTCAACAAGGGTTAGTAAAAATTACTAATTTAATGTACCCACGCTGTTAAAGTATATATTCACGGTATAATAACCTCAGACACATACCCATTTGATTGACTCGTTACTTCGTAAGTCACCAAGGGACTTTGCTCGCGTATCATTTGGAGTTGCTAGCTTCAAAATTGGGAGACAAAACTGTCCCAAGACGTTTGTACCTTTACAGGTATCAAACAAACAAATTGAATACTTACCATTTTATTCATATTTCCCTTTTCTTACCAGATTGAACCATACACGTGTCATATACCTTACCACTAAATATCATGTTATTTTGCACGACTAGTGTCAACTGACGAGTTACATAATCATTAACATTTTAATGAGCAGACTGGATTCATGGACTGGACTGTTCATCTGACATTTATGCATCTTCTTGCTGAAGATATTGAAACAAGTGGGCATGTTCGTTGTAACCAGACATCGAAGTTCGTGGCATTGCATGCAACAAGGGTTATTTTTGCGCTGATACATTTTCCCCACGAAAACACAAATCTGTGCAGAGGTATCAGGAGTGGACTATCAGACGCTGACTTTGGACTAATTTCGTTCATTAACGTATGAGGAATGTGCAGTAAGCATCAACAATAAATTTAGTTTGAAGTCCTTGAAAACGCATCCCGTCAAAAGTCCGTTTAAGAACTAGGTCTTCACAACATTTAATTAAACGGTTATATATACCAAGGTCATAGCTACTGGAATGTACATTATTTATTGTTATTTATATTTATTTTTATTATTTATATAGCGCCAATATCCAGATCACCTGCTCAAAGGCGCTTTGTTTTTCCCTCGATCATTGGATGTCAGTCTCAAACGGCACAATGTATTATCAATCTCAACTCCCTGGGGAACATACAACTCTTGCAGTCACTAGGCGCACCGAGTTAATGTGGCTTTCCCATCCTTACGAGGTACCCATTCACTGCTGGGTGGACTGGGACACGTAGTCACAGTATTTTGTCCAAGTTTACTGCATGTTGCTGTTCCCGCAGCTAAGTGTTTGCACGTATTCATGTGGCCACCATCTGGTCATATACAAACGGATTCGTGGGTTCTGTTAAGTGCACAGGGTTGTGTACTGTACACTAGGGGTTGTGACAACACTGAGAGAGTCTGCACACAAAGTTGACTCCAAGGTATTTTACACCCGGTCACAGGTAGGCTCGATCCCGTCACCTCAAGCTCGCTGGATCACTAGCCTGGCGCCTTAACCTTCTCGTCCAACCCCCCCCCCACCTCCGAGTGCATATTAGTTTATCATCTAAGAAGCCTACAACTTGTTTCTCCTTGACTCACATGTATCATGTGTTATGTAGATCACCTTTATATTAACTCGCCAAATAGATTCATGATGCATAATGCTGCTATTTATTTAATTTGTTCACTCACAAATGCATTGCCATACAGAACCACACGCTATGCTATTCAGCAGTAATCCAGCTTTGTGCTGGTAGCCAGTCTGTTCCAGATTCGATTCACAATCAAGTGACTGATATCATGGGCTTAGTTTCCTATTGTCGAATTTCCAACAAGATTGTTCGGCAGTGTGTATGGATATAAAGAAAATGGGTAAATATTATGTGATAACATTTACTGTGATAACATAACTATGAATACAGCCTCAGATATATTTGCTCTGAAAAATCCCTTTGTTTATATACATTTTTGTAACTAAAAATATTATCGCCCATGGGGTCTGCCCATAGCCATGAGCGAGGTGGTTTAAAATTTAATTGTATGTTTTAATCCTTTGTCAAAATTATTTCTCAATAACTGGCCACAGTGCGGATTGTTTGGAAAATGGGTATCCAGAATTACATTATGACGTGTTCTTGTTAATATAATAACAGTTATCGACCTGCACTTTTCCTGGATTTGATTGAAATACACAGCGAGTTAAGTAAAAAAAATAAATTGCGACGGTTCATAATCGCATCAGGCACCTTTTTGTTCTGACGCAGTCTAGAACTTGCTGACGATAGCGTATCTCAGTCAAGCCAGTTGTTTACTTGGCAATATGGGGGGACAAGGGAGGTGTCGCGATTCGTAGTGCAGGCGTCCACCCGTTAGCTGTCAGCCTATGGTTGTAAGTTCGAATCCCATCCTATCCTGATTATGTTATGTCAGCAGCATGAACTTTGGCCTGAGCTCAGATAGTGAACACGTAAGACCTGTATTACTCAGAGCTTACATGGTACATGAAGTTCACCAAATCAAACTGACTCACTCACTAAAAAGATATATAAAAGGCTTCGATTTCACCAGAGAAAGGTTACAGTTACACAACTATTTTTCAGTCAGTTCAATCCCTCAACAGGATCAAGATATATAGTATCGGACACCAGATCAACAACTTCTGCTTTAAAGCTTGAACGGGAAAATCGCCGACAGTTAAACGGATTTTCAAGCAGCCACACACATTACACCAGACTTTATCTGAGATCTGACTCCGTAGTGTGTGAGTCAGTTGTACACCATTGCAAGATTGAATGGCTATTAATGACTGACAACCTAGTGTCAAGTTTTCTTGTAAAAATATGGCTCTCTCCATACCTGATAAAAGACGTAATTGGATTGTAGTTATGAAAAAACGATAACATAAGAAATCTGACATGCTGTTAAGCTCATGGTGTTTTGTCGGAAGCAAGGGTCAAAGTAAACGTACTTGGTAAAAGCATTAAGGGTTTTAAAAGGCTGCCATAACTGGTGTCACGCACTGACATGTCCAATTGAACAATAAGCACCCGAGATCATTGCTCCACGGAGGGCTTTTCTGAAAGCTTATGGACTATCGCGTATTCACTCTGTAATTATTTGGACAGGTTGAAAGTCACGAATGCTAAAGTGAATTTGAAAAAATCCCGACGTACTGAATTGCAAATCACGTTCTCTGTACACGTTAGATCTTGAACCAATCCTTTTAATCAATCTAAGATCCACGTCTTTCCATGTGGGTGTTCCTGGCATGAACATCTAACGTTTACCGTTAAAATTTGTTAAATATACTCAACCAAATTAAAACCTTCACTCTTGTGAAATTGAATCCCGCAATTGAAACAGTGTGTGTATAGATATGAAAACAGATGTGCATAATACTGCTATCATTCAGGTAACAATGCAGACAATGGGAAGTGAATTGCGGAATCATTTTTTTGATAAATATTGCTTGACGTTCACTGATCTCCTAACTTCAGGCCGATAAAGCTGTTGGAACCAACCGAAGAAATTAATAACAAGTGTGACTTCTTAGGTCAACAGTGTTGACAAAACAACGCCTCCTCGTGGATAGAATAACCTGTCGCAACACTCTAACCGCATGTCGTTGCCATTGGTCTTTGCCAAGTGCTTGCAACATCAGAAGTTGATCATCTCTCATACCAAATCTTTTCGATCGGGTTCGAGAACGGGAAGGCCAGTACATGGCACCCAAACCAGGGTTACATCAGGCTTTGTGGGTCACAACAACAATGTTGAAATGTTAATCCAAGACCATAGAGCTGATTAAACTGAGTAAAGAATTGGTCACGATACTGTAGATTCTACTGGACGACAATCAATTAGGATTGACCAATAGTACAAAATATAAATTACGGTCTCCCGTCAAAATCAGTCAACCTTATAGACACAACACTGTTACCTGATCTGGTGTGATTTCACCCGCTGTGTCCCAGGCCCTGGGTTATCTGTAGCAATGAATGTTCAGCACAATTAGGATGAAGCGTCATATTTAGGTAGGCCCTGTGCCTCTATTTTAAGAATGAACACAATGATACATATAAAGATAGCCGAGAAGAAAAAACCAAAAGTAGTTGAATTCCATATATCATGGAATTGTTGTCAATGCATCTCATGAAATGCGTTACTCTTGGCTCCGCAGTCGCAGATGTTGCAGTTATCACCACGTGTACATACACAAGCAATGATATCAAGTAAGAGTTCATGATGTCGTTACATTAATCCAATACTTTGGGAGTGATCATGTTCGGTTCGTGTACAGAAATGATGTAATGCTTTCATAAGATTTCCACAGACTTGGCCTTTTCAAAGTCTGGAGGAACAGTTTTAGCACTAACCCAGTCACCTTCCTGTGTCAGCAGCGCACATTTGAGCAACTGATAGCTTTTATATCTATACATTCCTCTGAGAAGACACCTTTCTGTGAGGAAAGCCTTGCACTGATAGTTACACTGGCTTTTAATACGCATACACAGTTCAGGTTTTAACAGACCCAGGTTTAAGAGGTCACAAGTTTCGAGGTACTGATACATTTATATAATTGAAAGATGGGATCGATACATACTTTGTTCAGATTTCAGGAACTTTTGAAGAAACACACACTTCTTTTCAAGTTTGGTTCTAGCACTTACCTGGCCAATTTCTTTACAAATTATTTGAATTATCCTATGCCCATAATGTTTGCTTGTTTGTTGTTGAACGCCGCACGCACCAAAATTACAGCTCTATGACCACGGTCTCGAGTCTGAACCAGTCATTGACAGCATAAGCATCCATCTACGCAATTGGGTATACGATGATATGTGTCGACCAAGTTAGTAAGGCTGACCACACGATCCCGTCTCCTGTTACGGCAAACAAGGGTTTCAAAAGTCCATTTTGAACCTGGATTGTCACGTGTTCCAAAATGTATTGACACATATGACTTGATTATCATGTTGATCTAATGCTTTTCATTCTCAGTCCAGCTTTTCTGTCAGCACCAGCTCTCTCTTACTTGATTTCAAAGGGTCTCAAATCAAGCACAAAACATAGCGTAAAACTATTTCACAGGCATACGAAATACGCAAATCTGACACGCCAATGACCAGATTTATGTCTGTTGCACTGCTCTATTTTGACTATCCACTCTCAAGGCTTTAATGTGTGATATGCTGGTGGTGTTTTTGTATGTTTATTTAATGTATGTGTGGGTTGTTTTGGGGTTGTTTTTTATTTGTTTGTTTTGTTTAGTTTTTTGGAGGGGTTGGGGACTAAAGGGACAAAACTACATATCTGCACCCAAGATGCATGAGTCCAGGTTATTCAATAGGAACTGCACCGTCTGAATTACGTCGGTTTCACTGTAAATGTTACAACTTGGATCCAATATCTTCATATGTTCATTTCTTGCAAACGTCAAGCAAGGTGCTAACGCAATTTTAGTTTACACCCAAAACACTAGTTTAGTTTACAGTCAAAACACCGTATAATTAAATACTCCTTTTTAGAAACGATTCTGGTTCTGGAATTCTGCTTTGATGTTAATAAAGACGCCGAGTATCAGCTTCATCGTCATCTTCCAGAACGTCGATTCTTCAACCGCTTGCAACATCATCTTTTATCTCTCGCGCATCATGGCCTTCGCGAATTATTGACATGAAGCATAAAAACACCATTAATCATAGTGGACGATATAAAGCAAAAATGTTGGAGAATCTCCAGGGAATATTAAGTAGCAGATCATCCATCTTCAAAGAGAGCTTGACGCAGCGAGAAAAAAGGGACTTCAAGATCGGTTTCGTACGATCCCTCATCTAACGGTCTTCAGGGCATGCACCCATCATTTTTAATTTCGTTTGGGTTAATGATATCTGTAAGTATAATATATGACGTCAAGTTTCAGAAGGGAAGGCATATATCACTGCAGTGAAGTTGATAATTGTGTAACAGTCAGGTCTGAGGGTTTTTAGTTGTTACAGGTAATACTGCCGACGTGTCGGGAAACAAATCAGTGTGTGTGCTTTTGTGTAAATATTAAAAGGTACAATATTCAAAACTGTTATTTAAAATATTTATGCTATTAACTATTATAGCCTTATTATTACACCCTTACTAACTGATATTTTCCAGTGCAGAGGAATATTGAAAGATATATGATACAGTATATTTACCATTGGTGTTATAAAACATTAGAATCCTATGATCGAGGTTTCGATTCCTGCTTCAACCTAATTATGCCTCCATGCCTGTCAGCAGCCATACCCGTCCTCGTGGGTTTTATCAAAGTGGTAAATGTTTAGGATCTGCATCAAGTCGAACCTCACTTCCAAACCAAAAGAATACGTCTCAACAAAGCCACAATGGTTTTATAATATCGGCTTGGACCCGCGTACACCGTTGGTTACGAGTTACATGTATGTGTTGTGTCGAAACATGATACAACCAGACTATGCATATCCGAACATATAACCTTCTGTTACCACATACAAACGGTATGTTCTTTGAAGTAGGTGTCGTGAAATGTAAGTTCTCTTCCTCACGGCATTTTTGCAAATGCCTGCCCATCTGTTAAATGTCGGATCATTCTTAGACAACGTTTTACAGCTTACTGCTGGTAATCGTAGAGACATTCAGTTTCGGCGTTCAAAACTTTTGGAAGAAGGCATTTCAGCCGAAATGGCCATGAATTTGAATTACGTTTGCTGCTGACTACTTTATAAGCGATCATATAGTTTTCGAGAGTTTGAAGAGATATACTTAGAAAGGGCAAAGTCTTACCGCCAAACCCCCATACAAATCCACATCTCATCTCTGTACATCAACTGAAACCAAAGGAACAGAGATAGACATTTGCGCTCAGGCAGAGTGAAGACATTTGCAGTTCCAGGAACTGTTACACATCAACTGTCCCGGAATTACCCTTGTAAGGAGTAACTATAGGTTTTTAGGTGTACAAACATACACTCTTAAAAAAAACTAGAAGCGCATACACGCCAATATTAGAAGAACATATTGAATTAGTTTAAGTGCAATTATTTCATATAATTTCAGTGGTGAAAAGGTGAAAATTCACGTCTATAGACAAAGAGTTCGCCAACATAACAGTGGCATATATTGTTATGTTGCCGTTTACTTGAGTCCATAAGATTGCATCAACATCAGTGCTTTGTACGGCCACCATTGGCAGCAATTACTGCTCGGCACCACCTCAGCACGGCAGATAAGTGGATAAAGTCGCTCTTGCGGAATTCTTCCCCGTTTCTCCAGGAATGCGATGGTCAGTTGTGGAAGTGTCTGAAGTGTTTTGACGTTAACGTATACGTCGATCGAGTCCATCCCACAGGTGATCTATTGGGTTTACATCTGGTGATCGGGAAGGCGATGGCAAGACATTGACGTTAAAATTGGCAAGGTAGCGGACCGTGACGCGTGCTGTATGTGAAGTAGCGTTGTCATGCTGGAACAACAACCTCTGTCGGTCCATAATTGGATGCGTGTGACGTGCAAGGACTTTACTGATGTACCGAGTTGCTGTCGAATTCCCCTGAACCACCACTGAATCAGATCTTTGTGAGCTGGATATGACACTGCCATACCATACCCACACCATGGCACTGTCTCCTTCGAATCTGCAATCATGGTCAAAGCATTCATTACTTCGAAGGTAAACACGCTGTCGTCCATCACGCTGGTGAAGAAGAAATCGTGATTCGTCACTGAACCAGACTTGCCTCCAGTTTCTAAGGTTCCAGTTCTGGACTCTACGACACCATCGCAAGCGATTGCGCCGATGGAAGTCTCTCAAAACAGGGGTGACGACTGGTCTTCTTGGTCAAATCCCCACTTCACGCAATCGTTTCCTGACAGTTTGGTCGGAGATTCTCAAACAAGGGGTACGTTGTGCAGTCCCACGGCTGTGGCAAGACGATGACGCAAGTGAGCAACCCGGATGTAGAGGTCCTGGGCTTGGGTGGTAACTCTTGGACGGCGGCGGGTGATCTGGGGTGGAATTGATCTGCAGGAAACGATCCCAAAGGCGAGATATGGCGATCTGATGAAAGTTGAAATGTCGGGCAGCTGCAGACTGCGACTCTCCAGCTTCAAGGCGACCTATGGCGATGTTTAGACTCAGTCGTAGCATGATGATTTCCTCTTTCCAGGCAAAAACGAATGACAATTTTAAACACAACGTTTGTGGTCGATATCGTATGCTTTCTTACTTTGAATGTTTTCTTGGTGACGTTTTGGCAAATATTTCTTCAAACGCTTCTAAAACAAGGACAGAATTTTGCGCTGAAGCTGTTCACAAGAACATAAAGATGACGTTTTGGAAAGAAATAGTACATTTGTATTGTTTTTTGCCGCAGCTACACGAGTCCAATATTCTCAAACTCACCCATGCGTTCCTGGTTTTGAAAGAGTGTAGGTTGTTCCAGATACAGACATGCAAAACACAATATGTATGTAGGTTTCATGTTATGCTGGATGATCTAATGTGAGATGTCTACTGATGTGTACTGAAGTATTAATTATATCAAAAGCAAACAAAGTGTATCTTTTGAAGCGTTGGCTGTACAACAGCTACTGTCGTCAACAAATTCCCAGCCACAACAGACACCCACACATAAAATGTCACTTGAACCACAAGGCTACCCCACTAACAATACATTTTCATCCTACTTCTTGACGCAATTCTGCAGTTTTCTGTGACTAAAATACCGGTATCAAAACCAGATATATAAACGCAAAATAATCTAACAATAAATCGTGTTTCAATGGAATATATTCCAGCATATGCCAATCATCAGTCCCACGACCAACTAATTACCTCACGATGATGTTTTCGTGTCCTTAGGGCTGCAAACCTGGGTGAGCTTAAGCGGTAGCCATGTTTGTCTACCTCCGTCTGTATATATCTTCCGTGAAGCTGAAACATTGCGTGTACGTTCCATTAAATGCTGAGTTCTCAATTTGATCAATAGGATCAACACAACAATATGGAAAACCATTTGTCAGCACACTGTGGAAGTCTCTAATGCTGTCGCCCAACATGAACTCTCTGTACCAGATGACATATAGTGTCGTACCATGGGGTTCTTTTGGCAACATTCCGTAAAGCAACATTGACTGTAATGTGACCGTCACCTCATTTAACTGCTTAATCCGGTGATGTTGGTCTGTGTTTGTGAGTGGCAGTGGTAACACATATTAGATTAAACCGTGTTAACAGTTTGAAGTTATTCTAGCAGTTCTCCCAAATATTTAAAAACAATGTTCAACCGATAGACTTTTAAAACCTTTGTAAAAACCTTTGTAAGCGGCTGGGAAGATAACGGACGTCTGTCAATGTTCCCGGAAATATATGCAATGCTTTTTTCTCGCAATGAACCAAACACAAAATTATATAAATAAACATGAATATGATTGTATTTTGACATGTGTTTCTGATAAGAAGTATGACAGATTCGCAAACAAAAAGCTAACCAAAATCTTTCATCTGGTTCAGATGGCGAACAAAGGGATCTGCGCAAGACAATCTGGCAATAACGTCATTGCCTCTTCAGTTGTATAGCACGTGCCGTTACCCTGACGGGTAACATACCAAGTACGGTTCATACATGAGTTGACAAGACTGGTGCAGTCTACTGATGAAGAACTAAAGCATACAGATGTATCTCCCTTAGACATCAGTTTTGACAGTGCGTCTTGTGGCGGTGCACCAAGGCAGCTATAAAATCGCAGCCCTTACCGTCCCTTCCCCACACTTAGTCACGTACATAACATGTCAAATTTCCTCAATGTGTGAATACGTTTGGAGATTAGGTCCTCCACAAAGTTTCATGAAAGTGTAAACTAATCATTTTGCGTGGGCGATTTATAGGAGAGATGATTTTAATACGATTCCAGATCAAACATCCCTAAAATATGAACATGTGTAGCACCAACATGCAGAAAACCTTGTATGCATAAGATCATTCGGTATGACTCGGCAGACTGACAAATAGCCAGACACTGATTACGGTAAATGTATTAGGTAGAAATCCACTCATCTTGTTGCGCAATCAATCGAAATAGAAGCTGTTTTGATCATGATAAACTAAAATATGCAGATTATAATCACTGTGCTGCCTATTCGTTTTTAGTCAAATTATATATACTATATACTGTATACTATATATACAGTTACCATGACTCATCAACCTACTTACAGTGTTAAAAGATGCTAAAGCTCATGTAATGCAATATTGTCCGAATTTACATCTCGGAGATCAGGGAATGTTCACCTTACAAATCAAAATATATCTTTTCCCGATATTTGCTGACAATGCAAAAGGGTGATTATTTGCTTGGTCTTTCAGGTGTTATCAGAAGTCGTCTGGGGTTTATACAATGCCCTGTGGAGACCTGGGGATCAAGAAACCAATGGCCGTTGATTCTATTCCAGACTGACTCATGAATTGGTCTTCTGCAAAGCATGCTTGTAGCACGAGGCCACTAAAAGGGCCGGGTAGTGATGTGAACCATTGGAGTGTATGGTCGAAACTCGATTCTTAACAGACGGCAGACTTGCAGCTGAAACATTGCTGAATGCTGCTACAGCAAAGAAACTATTGAGTCAATTCGTCCTGACATTGTCTCCAGGTGTGTTAGTGCCAATCGCGTTCTCTAGTGAAGGTATGCATCACATCGACCTCCCACAAGCTTACAGCAGTGATAAAACTATGATACTGGCATACGTTGCACTAAACCAAACTCACTCAATCATCCTAGGTGCCAAAGAAAGTTGATATTTGCAACTTTCTCTACATACAACATACCACTGAATTGCACAAGAACCACTTATAAAAGTGAAGGACACGAAGCTAATTGTACCTGAGAGGAAACTTCACACATAGATAGTCGTCAACCTCACTGGACAAAGCAGACACGAACATGTATACTGAACGCCCATATCATCAACAGATAGGTACTGTATGTCTTCAGGGAAATACAGCAATCCCGACCACTTATGTTCTTGTCATGAGTAGCGATCCCCTCCTGACCACTGAGGTGTTGAAATAAGGTGTATGTCCTTTTGAGACTCCCTGAGCGAACATGGCTGTAATTGTCATTGTATGGAAACAACGCATGGCTCACAAACATGTCTTTACTCTTGCAGCAGATGTTAAAGTACTTTAATATGGTGTAGTCAGTTTCAACCAGGAGCAGTGCTACGGACCATGTGATGCCCTGTCACCAGAGACCGTTCATTTTCAGTTCCACTTCAGAAAGACAGCTATCAACAGCCCACCAATTTGTTTAAAATCATTGTAAACTTGCTTCTTTATTATGTCATCAGGGAAATGAGCGAGTTTAGTCAAACGTATTAATTAAAGTATAGTTCTGCAACTAGTCATATATACTACTATATAGCTGTTCACAACTTCGGTAAATTTGCAAGAACTCTTATGGTTCGGAAAACTGAATCAGGTCACATCAGGAATTCGACGATATAGCAGTACCTGACACAACTGGAGCTCCCGTATCCACCATCGGATATATAATGGTATTAGGTCTACAACAGTGAAAAACATCGAGTTTACATTCTGGATGAAGCAATTATTCAAGTAATTCTTGTGATCTATCATTTAAACATTTTAATCGGTAACATCAGAACAAATCCATTCAATAATCCATTAAATAAACTATTTGTCTGACATAAACATTCGAGTAAAGGGTATATGATGTCTCTCATTCCCAATTCTGCCACACTTAATTCATCTCGAATCGGATTCTGTGTTGTATAAACCAAGCTAACTTATTACCCCCTTCTTATAATGCTTCCTGAATGTTCAAGACAAACTTCCCTCTACTCCACAATGAGTCGGTTGCATGGTGGATATTGACAGAAAGTAATTACGAGCTAACGTGCCTACATGGACTATATTCAGCCTCGGACGCTTTGTGTCCCTTTGCAACAGTTTGTTGTGATTTTCATTCTGGCCAGAAAGAGTAGACGTTCCCACCAGCTAACACGTCAAAGGTGCTGCTCAAATAATGATGTCAAAATGTCAGTTGTCTCGCGGTACATGAGACCCGTCAAACTCCAGACATCTCAAATTTAGTTTGTAAACATTATGCGAAGGGAACAACTCATACATGATTTTAGTTCGTGAAGGTAAGTCAAGACACTGATAGTACAATATGGTGCTTACTATTTGCATGCAAAAATAGGTGATGTCATCCTGAACGATGATTAAACGTTGTTGATGGTTCATTGAACGCCTTTGTTGCTGGTTAGTAGTTACACTGGAAGTCGAGATTACATTGAAAAAATGACCTGGTTGCCGTTGTACAAAACGACCTTAGTACTAAGACTGTCGTAAGTCTGTGTTAGGGTATGGGAGTTACGATCACCTTTGCGCTAAGGTCGCTTTGCACAACGGTACCCTGGCTGATTTTGTGTCATCGCTAGACTTCAAATTTACTGGAGATTTTCCGTTACCTACATCATTTCCCAGTTGCAGTGGGTTATTATCACACATGTTTATCTCCAATAAAATAATTAGTTATCTGGTTTAAGATCATACATACATATATCACAACTGCCGTAGTCACATGAACAAGTGGAACTAGTGAATCCAGCTACGATATAGATTCTTACTAATGTTACTGAAGATGGAATACGGCTGACAATAGCACCGTAATTTATTCACTCACTGTCATTACACTTTGGCCAATCATGTGTTTAGAAGACAGGAAGAGTTCCAAATTGAATTGCCACAGAAAAGCACCCCACGCACCTATTTGAACCAGATACAATTGAAATATACAGCCTTAGGATCACAAGGAAAGCCAAGATGACAGAAAGAATAATTCTAATGCGACTTTGAATGAACCAATTTCAATTTGGCCCACGTCTATCAATAAACAGTTCAGCACAATGAGATGGCATACGTCTTCACAATTTGATGGAATAATAGTGTTAGTATTTTATGGAAACAGTTTGACCTTCACCATAAATCGGTACAAGGCTCTTGTAGAGAAATCCTGTAAACGTTGATGCATCGCTGAAAACTGTGTAAACTTCTCGGAGTCTTTTATACATGTTGCTGATATTTTATTTGTGGTTCGTTTCATGTGACAGATATAGGAGCATGAACACAAGTGAGGCTTTAATTTCTTAGACAAGACCCGTCTGTCTCTGTTAGAAACATTGAGTCCAGCAATGAAAACTGGGATCTTTGAAGATCTTCAACATTTGCATCTGTCACAGTTGGCATAAATAGTATTATTACGTGAAGACTCGGTAGTGCTGTAACTGGATGGAAGATGTGTTTTGTTATAATCGTAGTTTTAATTCAAGGTGTTTCAACATCAATATCAACTTGTTCGTGTACATTGAATGCCCAACATCTTCAACGCAGTTAACTTTTGTAATCACATGAACACATGCACCAAATACCCTCACAATTACAATGTGAGAACACACCTCTAAACTGGTCTGTTACATCGGCTTCGCGGTGGTTCACAATATTGTATCAGATGTCAACAAAAGTGACCCTTACAATAAGTGATAAACTCAAATACATTTTAACATTGCCAGGACCTCAAAGTAGATAATAACAATTTGGTCTCGGTAAAGAGCCAACTTCTACTTGCACATTGCTATGACATTTCATGACCTTTGCTGTATACACTTTGCTTGTCAGAGGGTCACACTGTTCACCTATTTAGCAACACTAGTAATTGTAATGCCAAACTATACACGTTATCGTTACCACGCTGCAGACAGTCGTCAAAACACTGCAAACGCTGTGTCCGAAGCAGATCTACAACACTCTTTTTAGATGCATGACAATCGAATGATAATTTCTTCTTTGTGTGACTTTAGCCACCATCAAACATAGGTGTATACTGGCAGTTCATATTGTTCATGTAGAACTGATATCACACCTGTTTCTGGAGGTCAAAACAGTCGCGTCCCTGCGTTGTCCGTGACTGAAACCTGAAGTCTGCGAAGGCACTGGAAGGCAGTTGCTCTTAATCAGATTGTACCACGCCTTACCGTCGACAAAGTCACTTCTCCGTTATGTTTTACAGCTTCATTACCGATGTTAGAGAGTGAGCTGACAAGAAAACTAATGCGGAATCCCAACGATAAATGAGCAGGTGTGTAAATGATAAGCTCTACCACGGAATCAAGCAGACAATTACAAAACCAACAGTTGTTTTATGCAGATTGCCTCCAGTGGTTCAAGGATGAAGGTATTAGCGCATCGAATTTTTTCACATGGCCACAATGCCGCATCGTGATGCAGAGTTTTAAATGAAACTCTTGCCCTTTGTAACGCCGTTCAGCTCATTCATTTATTCATTATTGTGACGGAATGATTGCATGGGGATCAAACAAGGAATAAAGGTCTCACGTCTGTTGCCTCCGGGAACATGGATACGCCAGGCAACAGTTCATCATGCGAAGGTTTGTCCAGCAGGAGTAGACTGGATGTTAAATGCCAGCGCACCAGCTCCAACGGTCAATTGTTGAGGAAGCGAAAAGGAAAACAAGGAACTTTGTACAGGAAACTGGAAAGGGTTAGCCTTTACTAAAATAAACTGAGGTGGGTGTGCACTTATTTTAAGGCTTGTAACTCCAAGAAGGTGTGTGCATATACACATAAAAATACCTCTAAATCTATTCAGCGTTTAAAGCGGTTTTGTACTCTTCGTCAATGAAAACTTTTGTTCTATGATTCTATGGGTCCTGCTTGATGATGACGCGATACCAACACTATTCGCAAACACCCGGTGTCATCACTGATTTTCAATGATAAATGCATACAATTTTCGTTCCTATTTTGCCTTTTACGCCCAATGGATTTTCTTTCGTAACATGAAATTGGTTATTTTCGTTGACGTTGCGTATTTAAATGTTGTCACGCCACATCTCTAGTATATCAGTAAGTCAGTTTACTGCGATGACCCTGAGGTCATTTACACAAGAAACAAGTGATGTTCAGTCATTAAGCTGATATCAGCAACTCTCTAGATTTAAGTGGGTTTTGTTATACAGTTCAACACATTTACAGATATCCACTATCAGGCACAATAGGTTCAAGCACCCAATTTGGATTTTAACAAATATCCTTTTGTTTGTCTTTCATTACTAAGCTTTTACCAAAGAAAGATTTTGTAACAAATGATCCCGTCTCCGCACTGGCCTTCAATGTTTCGTGTCCCATGCAACTAAATTCACGTTAGAGAGATAAATAAACAATTCAGCATCTCAATTTCCTTCGAGAGTGAAAAGATCAAAGAAACTGTTTGTTAGATAGATATAGTAATAATGTGAACCGAAGGCCTGATTCACAAGTATGATAACAGCTGAGCCCCTTGGCGCCACTTGCGTGACGGAACAATAATTCTACTCAGAACAGATACCACCATTAGGCTTCAGGGGCCACATTCACACTTTTAACGTGTTCACATCATGATTCGTGAGATTAAGGTTTTCTCGCAATCGTGGACTACTATCATCACCTACATCCATAAGCGTCTGATGGGTTTCCCAGGGTTGGTTATCTACCGCTCTCTTGTCAGTATTCCAGCCAAACAACGGCAACGTCGATCAAGCTTCCCTCTCGGCCACCCTATCGCCTAAACCAGGTTTCCAGTCTATTGGAACTAAATGGAGCAAACAGATAGTACTTTCTGTAAAGTATCACATTGCATAAATCTGCTCAATGTAACAAAAAAATATCATTTTTATTTGAAATGTTTTGTTTGTAATAGAGCTAAGGAAACACCAGCGATTTCATATTGTAAAGTTCACTGATTTCCGTCAAACGCCAGTAAAACACGAGATCCCCCAGCATACCAGAAAAACGTAGTATTTTCAGCTACAACTCCTCGTGTTCCCAGTCGTAATGTTTTAGGTAGCAATTATGCTACCTTTTTTTGTCCGTAAAGTGGTGATGTAAAGAATGATGTGGATCGAATACGGTTCTCTGATTTAACACCACTTTTGAAAATTTAATGACATACAAATCAGGATGTGCCATCTCCACAACAGATTGGTGACTGCAGCTACCGGTAGCAGACAGTTCTTCAGAGGCAGGGTATTAGCATAGAGCATCAAGACTAGAATGCGCACAGCAGGTATCCGAATCCTCCTGTTTAAATGTGTTAAATATTGTCTTAACGTGATTTGATACCCACATGATTATCAAAGTTACAAAATAGTGTATATTGAAGAAAGTGTCGACGGAAAACACAATAGAAATCCACTTTAAAGTATTTTACAAAGTATCGGGACAACCGAGAATGTGAAATGAAGACTTTTTATGTGACATCTGAATCGATAGCATCACAGTGAAGTATGATAGTGAGGTATGGTGTAGATATTAACATATCGGTGCTGTAATTGATTTTTAAGGAATGGCCACTTTATGTGAACTTACGACCTGTCTGATCTACACACTTCAGTCCTTGACAAAAATGTATACGAGTCAAGTATAAAGATGTTAACAAACATGGCAAAAAACATCAACACCAGAAAACAATCAGTCTTTGTCATCCTCTGAATAGGGTCCTGCTGGGTGCAAAATCCAAACAACAGCGAATTAAAGTTTAATCATAATACTACATCTACATCTAACTTAGATATGTTCTATCTTCAGGTTGTTGTTGTTGTGTTAGGTGCTTTGGAGGTCGCCTTCGCCGGTTGGCATGTCGGCAGACCTATCCCTCCTTGGGATGCGTGGGGTGTCCCTCCTTGGGACTCGTGGGTGTGGTGGCGGTGTCCCTCCTTGGGACTCTTGGGGCTGGACCGGGTTGTCTTCGTGGCGTTGGGTCTGGGCGTCTCTCCTTGGGCGCTTGGGTCGGAGTGTCCCTCCTTGGGACTCTTGGGCCTGGGCTGGAGTGTCCCTCCTTGGGACGCTTGGGGCTGGTGTGGTGTGTCCCACCTCGGGACGCATGGCTGGACATTGCTGTCCCAGCTTGTGTTGACCCTCTTCGGGTCGCATGGTTCTCCCTCTTTGGGACGCGTGGGTGTAAGTACACGAGTGTTGTGTGTACATACACTATATATATATTGAGTGGACACGGCCACTCCCCTCCTCACACTCTGGGGAGCAGACACGGCCGCTCCCCTGCTGTCACTCTGGGGAGCGGACACGGCCACTCCCCTGCTGTCACTCTGGGGAGCAGACGCGGCCGCTCCCCTGCTGTCACTCTGGGGAGCAGGCACGGCCGCTCCCCTACTCTCACTCTGGGGAGCAGACACGGCCACTCCCCTGCTGTCACTCTGGGGAGCAGGCACGGCCGCTCCCTTACTCTCACTCTGGGGAGCGGACACGGCCACTCCCCTGCTGTCACTACTATCACTCTGGGGAGTGGACACGGCCATTCCCCTGCTATCACTCCTTCTTCCTCTCTGGGGAGCGGACATGGCCATTCCCTTGCTCTCACCTTGGAAGGTGGACATGGCCACTCCCTTGCTCTCATTCTGCTCACTCACCCTGGGGAGCGGACACGGCCACTCCCCTGCTGTTACCCTAGGGGGTGGACACGGCCACACCCTGTTTCAAGACCCACTTTGGGACGCATGTGTTGTCCCTCTTTGGGACGCATGGTGGACTGGCGTACCAGTCTGGCAACCGGGCATGATGACAGGCTGTGCGACCGGCGTGAGCGTGGTGGGGGGAGCCTGGGTGATATTGTCTCCCTGTTCTGGCTAGGCTGGTCCTCTGAGGTCAGGAGCTTGGGTGGTATAATCTCCTTGGCGCCCTCGGACAAACTGAAGACTGGCTTGATTGATATAATTTCTTTTTAAATATACTGACATAGTTCACTTTCCAAGAGGAAATTGGCTAGCGGTCTGTACATTGCAAGGTGCTCTGTGGGAGCCAGCAGACGCATGGCTGTCAATGTACCTAGCCCTGTTTCCTCTCTGAGTGTTTGCCTGGTTGTGTCAAACCGTTGGCAATCCAGCATAATGTGAGGGACTGTAGCTTTGGTGTGGCATGTTTGACAGTTTTTATATGAGGTTTTGGTGGTACCTAGTCTTAGGCGGGTGATCATGATGTCGACTCGCCTGTTTTGTGAGGGAGTAGTTCGTGTCCCTTTCACACTGGGGCGGAGTCCATGATACCATCTGCCTTTGTCTGAGGTGTCCCATTGCCTCTGCCACTTGCTAGTGATCGAACCTTGGATCATACTTCGAATTTCGCTTTTTGAGTAAGGATGATCCAGTGACACGTCCAATTCTAGCGCCTGTTTAGCTAGTTTGTCAGCTCTCTCATTGCCGGGAATGTCTATGTGAGATGGTATCCAGCACAGTGTGATCTCTTTCTCATTTTCCCTTCTTAGTTTCTGAATGAGGACCAAAATGTCTCGGATGATGTCAGGTCTACTGCTCGAATGCTTAGATGCCAGTGACTGTAGTGCACTGAGAGAGTCAGAGAGGATGACCACTCTTTTCTCTCTAAGGTTTTCACTGTACCTTAGTGCATGGTGTATGGCTTCTAGCTCCGCTGTGTAGACTGACTGTCCGTCAGGGAGGCGGACCGAGATTGTTTGGTTGTTAAGGGCTGTGTATATCTGGATACCATAGGCGGTTCTATTTCTCACAGGATCCTTGGATCCGTCAGTATATATGTGAGCCGAGTCTTCGTAAAGTGAGTCAATCCTACTAAGTGCAATGCTTCGTAGCAACTTTGGGTTCTCACTTTTAGGCACTTTTTTGTGAGAGTGGTATCGACATTGGGTGATTTTAATTCCCATGGGGGACATTGCACTGTCATTTGACATGTTGGAGGCTCTACCCGGTAGCATCCGTGTTCTCGCCTAAGCTGAATGACTCTGAGCCCGCCTGGTGTTATGTCAGGTCTCTTTTTGGAGCCATGCTTTCATGCGTACGGGGTAGAGTTCCTCTTCCCATAGTCTAGTGACAAGTGGATCGGAGCAGCGACTCCAATAGTTCAATGTCATCTTCTCACGCCTGAGTTTGAGTGGTAGCTCCCCAGTTTCCACTAGTAGGGCCTGGTGGGAGGTATGGGCCGCCGCGCCCGTAACCAGTTTAAGAGCACGATATTGAATCGTTTCAAGCCGGTTTAGAACCGTTTTGGAGGCGCTGTGGTATGCTTCACACCCATAGTCTATTTTGCTTCTGATGAGGGGTCTTATATAGGGTCAGGAGAGTATCGTTGTTTGCTCCCCAAGAGCTGCCGGATGCAGCTCTTATTGCGTGAGGTCTTTCTGACACCTATGGGCTATGCTGTCTATGTGTTTTGCCCATGTGAGGTGTTGGTCGAAAGTAACCCCGAGGAACTTTGCTGATTTCTCAAATTTGACCGTTTTGCCCTTGAGTTTGAGACCGGGTGTGTTGCATATTCTGCTACCCTTCCGCTTGAATACCACTCCGATTGTTTTCTCAGGTGAGATGGTAAATCCCCATTTGTCGCACCATTTTTCCACACCATCGAGGGTTTTCTGAATCAGAGCCTGGATCTTGAGAACCTCTCGATGTCTAACCCAAACAGCCCCATCGTCAGCGAACTTTGAGGTGTTGATGTTATTGTCCTTTCGGACATGTTCAAATAGGTCATCAATCATGATGTTGAAGAGTGTGGGACTGATAATGCTTCCTTGCGGCGTGCCATTATCTAACCTGTGTCGATCAGACAGGTGGTCTCCAACTAAGACTGATATTGACCTTTCTTGCAGAAAACTTTGAACATAGTTTGCCAATTTCCCTTGTACACCAACATTCTCAAGTTTTTGGAGGAGTCCATCGTGCCATACCATGTCGAAGGCTTTGCTGAAGTCTAAAAAAGACAGCAGCTAGGTACTGTTTCTTGACCTGGGCTAATCTGATATCATTTTCCAGTCGGAAAATGTGGTCAAGACATGATGAGCGGTTTTTTCTGTAACCCGCTCTGGTCATGGATAAGAGTGCGTTTGTCTCAAGGTGGTGCTTTAAGCGAATGTTCACCATTGCCTCCATACTCTTGCACAGATTTGAAGTGAGGGATATTGGGCGATATGAGTTGGCCGATGCCTCCTCCTTCCCTGGTTTGAGCAGAGGTATTACTGCTGCATGTTTCCATGCTGCAGGTACCTCCCCTGATCCCAAATCAAATTGTACAGTTAATGCGACGACGCTGGCGATGCTGTCTGGCAACCTTTTGAGCATCTCATAGCTGACCATGTCCTCCCCTGGACAAGTACCCTTTTTGTTGCGTATAGCAGTTCTGAACTCCTCCACACTGAAACCATGGTTGTATGCGTGCTGATCGCACGGGGGCTGTTTGGGCCGTGGTGGCAATTTTTCTGTCTTTTTAAACTCTTCAGAAAAATTGTTGTTGCTACTGACAGAGGCAAAGTGGGTGGCTAAGATACTTGCTTTATCCGTGACTTTGGTAGCCCCTGTTAGTTTGGGAATGCGAGCGGACCTGCGTTTCCCCCGGATAGCATGTATCTTTTGCCAGACTGCTTTACTGTTTGTTTTGTGGTTGAGGGATCCACAGAACTCTTGCCATGAGTCAGACCTGGACTGATCGATGAGATCTTTCACTTGTTTCCTAGCTACACGAACTTCACCTATGACAGACTTGTCTCGTTTTAACCTGTTTAATGCCTTTTTCCTAATGCGTCGTGCTTTGGCTATTCCCTCGTTCCACCATGGTACGGCTCGGGCGCCGACCTTTGCTTTGGTGAGTGGGATTGAGGCCAGTGCTGCCTTGTGTATGGCCGACGTTAGGTTTAGGCAAAAGGTATCAACGTCGTCAGAGACGATTTCAGACGGCTCGATTTTATTGCATTCCGTTCTGAATTTTGACCAGTCTGCTTTGGTGAAGTTCCACCGCTCTCTAGGGTTTGAGATTTCATCGCATAGAGGTGGGATACCGAGAAAAGTGAGGCACGGAGAGTGATCACTTCCCCAACTGTCATCATGAACCTGCCACTGGCAATCATGGGCTAGGTTTTTGGTGGCAATAGCTAGATCTATGCTGGTCCATATACCTCTGTTGGGACATTGTCTTGTAGGAGAGCCATCATTCAGTATAACGAGTCCCTGTGACTCTACCCAATCCTCCACCATCCTGCCGGGGCAGTCAGAGTGGTTGGTTTCCTCACCCCACAGCGGGCTGTGGGCGTTGAAGTCGCCAAGGATTAGGCCCGAATGCCCAACCAAGTCGCTGAGTGTGTTAAGCTCCTCGATGTTGGTGGGATCGGCAGTCCTGTGATAGACGTTTGCAATGCGTATCTCTTTGCTATTTGCCATGCTGACCGTGATGACCTGGGTTTCAAGGCTTCCCATCTCTGCTTTGACCTCAGTGGATGTACAGCTGTCGACGACAAAGTGACCAGTCCACCCCACCCCCCACCCCCACCCCATTCGCACGGCTCTGTCTTTGCGGTATTGTGTGTAGCCAGGTAACCGAAAGTTTGCTCTTTTCCCAGTTTCGCTTCTTGAATTGGCAGAAAATGCCAACTGGATCTTGTTACATGCAATATTATGAAAAAGGCTGCAGTGTCAGGCGACGGATATCTAGTGTTATGTCGACATCTTATATATGAGGAGGGAGGTATATACAATGTCTAATATCAAACTAAGTTCGTGTCTCTGATATAGGCAAGAAAGAACAAGAAGCCACAGGACACATCTTGTGTGTTGATCATCAAGCTGATCATGAGAATCCGAATTTTCCATCGTTATTATCCTGTCAGTCTTTGAAGGAATGGCAGTCTGAAAGAATATCATGTTGCAAACAAATAATCCTGCCTCTTTACCCCAACACATCCACTCCACCCACACATTCCAATATAAAATGGTCGGATTTGATGACATGATAAATAGTTCGTGGTAGAAATATGGATAGTTGGTTGTAGAAGTATTGGCCTCTCTCAAAACGTGAGTTATCTCCCTTCCTATTTACTCCGGCGCGAAACACCTCCAACTTCCGGGACGTACTAAGCAACAATGGCGTCTGTTGATACGTTGCTTGGTGACCGAGAGATAGAGGTCATGAAAGTTACAGAGCTGAAAGCGTACCTCCGCGACCATGGCCAATATGTTACTGGTAAGAAGTCTGAGCTTGTTGAGAGGGCGAAAGGGGTAAGCAGACTTTGTTATCCAACAAATGCAAGCGCGACAAAGCTTGCAAATCTACCGACTCGACCACTTCATGACAAGTTGATAACACCCCTAGGCGAGAGAGTATTCCTGATCCGCAGAATCTCACAGTCTGGATACGGGACACTAGTGCCATTCCTGATTTTTCAGAGACTGAAGTCTATAACTACTTTGTTCTCACCATGAACGTGAAACCACAGCATAAGTCTTTCGTATATTTTGAAGACAGACATGTTCATTCACTTGAGTTTAGCCCCGTCTCAGACGTATGTAGCCATGCTATCGTGCGATGCAAAGTCATACCATCACTGCCTACGAGCAACAAGAAAGAATGCCCAGACCACATTGCATGGATTTGTTTGTCAAAGGTTACAGGCAAGATTAACTCTGCAGACTGCACTTGTGCAGCTGGGTAAGTTGTCCTTCTTTGTCTTTTTCTTATTTACCTTATATTTCTGCTCCCTCCATAAAGAGATTTCTTCAGCCACACCCCACCAGGAGATATAAATTTCAAGGCAAGCAAACCTTAACAGTGCCCAGGATATGTGTAACATCTAATGAGTACTCATAAGCATGAATATTCATTTCTTAGTAAATAGTATGAAGAAAAGATTTCAAATAATCATGATGTAAACAAAATTTGAGATTTGTTCCTAATTTTTTTTTTTATATATACATATTTCAGGGCTGGTGAGGCTTGCAATCACATTGCAGCACTGTGCCACTGTTTAGTTGATGTGACAACAAGGAGGAAAGCCGGTACTACATCATGCACATCCCAACCATGTAAGTGGAATAACCCACGCAAGAGGAAACTTAGTCCAAAAAGATCACAAGATGTTAATTTTAGAAAGTCATCTTCTGTTCTACATGAAAGGGAAGCAGTGATAGAAAATTGTTCAAATTCAGAGAAGTGTGATAAGATTGGTAATGAAAAAGCAGCTTACATTAAACCCATTGTCAACTGTCAGAGATATAAACAGAAACTTGAAAGTAAGAATTCCAATGCTGCCTGGTGAAAGTTTTATGCAGACACTTCTACGCTATCAAACATGAAACCCTCTCTGCCTCCCCTTCATAACATTTCCTTTTCATATTGTGACCATGTAGATCTTCATTCCACTGATTGTCAGCAAAAAATGCAGGTATTATTTGATTGCATGCATGTGTCAGAGGAAGATACCCACTGTATCGAGACATTAACAAGAGGTCAGCATAAAAACGACTTATGGTTAGCTGCCAGAAGTGAAAGACTTACTTCTTCTAAATTTGGAGATGTTGTGTTGATGCGCAGTGACACAAAGCCAGATAATCTTCTTAAAGATATTTGTGGCTACAGAGAAATTTCTGATGTTACTTTTTGTAAATGGGGAACCAGTCATGAACCTGCAGCATGCAAGGTCTATCAAACAGCAAACAAGAACTGTGTCTGTGTGGAACAATGTGGTCTTATTGTTAATCCAAAGTATCCACACCTTGGTGCTAGCCCTGATGATTTGATACAGACTGATGATGGACATACTGGTGGTGTTCTTGAGATAAAATGTCCTGCACGCTGTGACTGGAAATGGATGGAGCCCAAGGAGTGTGCCAAGGATCCTAGATTCTACTGTTGTGTAGATGAGATTGACCGTGTTCGTCTTCAAAGGTCTCATAGATATTATTACCAAATTCAGGGTCAAATGGCTATTACTGAAGGACTGTGGTGTGATTTCTTGATTTTGACTTTGAATGGGTGGACTGTTGACAGAATCAGATTTGATGAAAAAGTCTGGAATGACATGCTGCCCCAGTTGAACAAATTTTACCTGACTAATGTAATTCCAGAATTATTCTCAAGAAGAGTGAAAAGGGGTATTCCACTCTATAATTAAATAAGATTTCAAGTGTTCCTATAAATGTATCAGTGATTGCCTGTGCTGACCAGTTCACATTCATTGTTGAAACAGTATGGCAATATTTAATGAAAAAGAGTTCACGCTTGCTTGAAAAGTGTTTGAATACACAAGGTGAAAATGACAAGTGCATATTTCTAGAATGTTTGCCTAAAAGTTCTCAAAAGAGTGTTTGAATTCAATGTAGCATGTGCAGAATACCAATCCACTGAGTAGGTTCAAGTGCTTGAATATAACCAAATATAAATATTTTTTTCCTATTGTACATTTACAGTGAAAGCAAGTACCATGAAATCACTTACACTATGAGACAAGAAACAGACTTGTCTGTAACTAAATTGCTTCATCCCTTGTATTTAAGTGCTTAATTCTGCATGCTAAATGTTCTTAAAATCTTTTGCCATCTTATTTGATGGCTTATAATAATTATCAGCTTTGAAGATCAATTAGTAGTGTTTTTAAATATGTATATATAACAAAAACACAAACAGATCACTAAAATTATTTTATTGGTGAACTGATCACTGTGTGCAGATCAATACTGACTCACTTTCAACAACATGGATAGCTGTTTAACAGCTAGAGAGATAATATACATTACAGTTTAAAATTATATGTGGTTATTACTTATGGAACTTCCTGAACCATTCAGTGCTACAGTGTCAAATGAAATCTTTCTTGTAGTATTGAGGCCTCCGTCCCAGTATATATTGTAAAGACAAACGTTAATAATATGAAACATCACAATTTGGTATTTGCATATGGATACCTAGAGCATCACTCAAACCTGGCACAACTGAAAAGGCACTACAAAGTAGTTTTGATAAATTATCTCCCTTTAAGGTTAACTGTTCACAGTTCACATCCTTTCATAACTGGTGCATTGTATAATAAAAATAAAGAAAGGCACATTTTCAAGCACACTATTATTTCAGTATTTAACACATTTGTCAATATTACATTTGTTGAATGACATGCTCTACCAATAAAGCTACAAATTTGTCAGCTTTATAGTACACGCAGTGTTCTAATGGCATTCACATGCTACAGATAAAGCAAAAAAATAGGTTTCTTGTAAAAAATGTAAATGTTCTTATTGACAATATATACCTGTGTCATTGTACATATGATGGACAATACGGGTGTTGCGTAAAACAACTTACCTGACACTGCATTCAGACAATGTGTCAAGACAGGAATTCATATATTTGTGAATGTAAATAAATATATAATCTTCGTATTTGTTTTGTCAATTATTAGCAACAGTGATCATCTACTGATCAATAATGATCACTGAGCAGTGATGCTCTATTATCTATACCTATCTATAAGTTCTGTTAGACACCTACTCACAACCAACACCTGACCTAACAAGTTAGTTAATAGTAGTAGTTAATCCAGTTGCAGTGGAGTGAGTACAGCTAACAGAACAGGGCTTGAGGTAATAATTAGTAGCTTGTAATAACAGGGGGTTACCTGACCTTTATCAAAATATTCCTAAGCGTTTCAAAGAGACCAAAGTGAAAAATGTCTGAAAAATATGTTGCAGGCCTAATGAAGGTCTAAAAAAAAGGCTGACTATGTCAAACAAACTAAAATAATTCACGAAGTCATTATGTTTAAGTTTTTTTTAAGTCTTCTAACATTTCAAGAAATAATCTTCAAATCATTGAAGTTACATGTACTCTGGCCTTGGCCACACCCGAACATATTCATTCAAATTTATATCATTTAAGAACAAGAGGTGGTTGCAAATTTGTCAAACACATATATGCCATATTTTTTGTTACCTGGGAAGCCATTGTGATTGGAATAGTACCTTGTAAGATGCGAAAGTTTTTAATTCGTTCCATTTGCCGCTCAACATGAATCCTCAAACTGGCAATTTTCTTGGTTACATTCACCTCATGTTGAATCATTTGTTGCTTTTTAGTTTTAAATGGGGGAATGATGAGATCAATACCTCTAGGTGTAGTTAAATCAGAGATGAGAAAACCTTGGTCTGCCATGATAGCATCACCTTCCTCACACAATTCAACAAGGCCACTTAGTTTGGTGATCTGTTTGTCACTGATACTACCACAATACAAATCTGAAGAAAATGTTACAACACCAGCTGGACTTATCCCAATCAAAGCCTTGTAGGTCATATGTGACTTATAGTCACTGTATAAAAGTGACTGTAGCTGAAGTGAACTAGGTGTCTCTGTCCATATCTCTGTGCAATCTACGACAACTCTAGTGGTTGGGTAATTTGTACTAAATGAATCTGGCATTGTTGCATTAACATTCTCCCTACTTGGCCATTGCACCAAAAACGAGAGTTGAACATACAAATAGTCAAACCACTTGTTGCAGAGTCTGCCGCGTGTTGCACGTGAAATTCTAAATCTGTATGCCAAATCATCTAGTAACAGTCCTAATCTCAATCTCCAGCTGATGTAACAGGTTCCGAAAATGTTTGGGTACATTTATTCACAGAGAGACTGGTCAACATTTGGGAACCACAGTAGTCATGGTGACAAAGGGAACGTTCAAGTCTTGATAAAAGTCCTGCAGGTGAATCTGATTTCCCTGCTGACACATCACACATACTTGTATCCTCCATATGCAAAGCAATCTCATTAACATCATCAATATCAATGTTCTCACCAAGACCATGATCCAAATCGGTCTCACATGTAGTTCCATGGACAAGATGGGACACATTCTGTAAAAGAAGATAAAATGATCACCAATCAACTGTCATTTTTGGGAAATGTATGCATTAATCAGGGGAAAATGTCAACTAATTTTCCAGAATTTAGAAAATAATAATGACATGAAGGAATTAAAACCGTTTTTTGCAATGCTAATGTTTGGATGGATTCATTGAAAGGTATAAGGTTACCATACTTACCAATATTGTTCTAATAACATGCACGTAATTATTTCATATTTCATTTGGAATTCACATTAATTAAGTCAAATTTATCTCAATTCTTGATCTGTATGTGTACTAGTCTACATGATACGATACGACTAACCTCCTAAGCCTTGCTTTATCACTTTGGTGGATAATACGAAATACCATCTGCTTTTAAGCTAAATTTTTTCACAAACAATCTTACCGAAAGTTTGAATGTCTTCTTTGGGAAAACAGTTGGCAAAGGATGAAGCTTACTCGGTCCCTCCCCGCCGTAAAAGTGTTCGGAGCATAATCTGGTGCTGTCATTTCTTGTGTATTTGAAGTTGGAACGGACAAGCTTGCATCTTTGAATCCAAACCCTTCTCAGTCGTATATCTGCAGGGAATCTGTGCATAGTGATCTTCCGGCCATTCGCAAATTTCTTACAATGATTACTACAAATACAACAGTATCGCTGTTTTGACGGCATTCTTGACATTTGCCGCACTGGCGCGACACTTCCCGGAAGTAGATACGCGTTGACCAGCACATGCGCATTATGTTTTTAATAGCGGTCGCCAAGGACAGATAACTCACGTTTTGAGAGCGGGCAATACCCATAAGGCTATTTGTCGATGAAATTAGTTCCGAAATTGTTATGGACAGCAAAAATGTATTTGAAACACTGGTGTTTACATATGCCATTTACACTTGTAGTTTCCCGTGCAAGCAGCAGATAATGAATTGACAGAGTTGTTGGTTATGGCTGCAACAGCAACCACTTAAGTTATATGAAAGAGAGTTTCGAAGACATTCTTGTAATTATTTTTGGAAGTAATTATTGAGTGTCACGTTTCATCGGGTTAATTTTGCATGTGAAATGTTTGGATGGCATTAATCTTCGCCCACTCAGCAGAGTTGGGGAGGGGTGTGTGTGGCCTTGTACCTGTTAACCCCAAAGAAAGAGTTGGTAAATGTCAGCACCAGATACCAATCATTTTACTTGTATGTGTACAATTTCCGTTAGCAGCATTTGATACATGACCTATGTCTTTATCTTTTTCACTGAGGCAAACTGCGTCAGCAAATTACCTGGAAGATGAATATCAGCAACGTATCGACTGTACGGCTTAACTTGTTTTGGGACTGTCTTCAAGTCAGCTCAGGGATGTGGTTACCAATACACCCAGGTTCAAGAACACTCACTCAACAGAGTGAGGGATCCATTGTGGCTATATTGAAGATAGAAATAATTGCGATACAGGTGCAGTTGCGTCCAAGAAGATGTTCGCAAGGCATGATGCAAGGCCAAGGAAAAGACCATAACTTTATTTGACATTGAGTCAGGTGATCTAAAATCGGGGTCCAGAAGACAACAATTAATTGTATGTATGGATGTTGCTTAGTTCGTAGCTGTGTATATTCCCATCTTATTTTTACTAAAAGAAACAATTTGACCTGCTAACAAAGCAAAACAACGCGCTGCATAATTCTATTTTACCTTCTGCATCATTTGTAATTCTAAAATATGATTTCATTATACACCGTAATACTACTCTAAACGTATAATGCGTTTCCCCTTAAAAAAACAAGCAGACTTCAAGAGTGACCCTTAATTATCGTACCAATTTCAAATGTGTTCTATTGTTTCTCTTGAAATAATTAGCATATTGGCAACAATGGCAGTAATACTGTATTGAAACTAGAAGAGAAAGAGTCTATTGCAGTTCCTATTTAATCACAATATTAACATTTGACCTATATAGATAGATACGGGATTGCTTTGTTCACGGGAATCTCTATCTCTTGCGGAAGGGCAAAATCAACACATGGAACTTTGGCCAACGTAGACTGAAGCTTCAGGTATATTGATGATCGTATATCGTTCAGTAATAATGGCCTTTCACTCATTTACCAACCAACTCAAAATGTAGAATGCAGTGAAACCTCTAAACAGTTTTACACTTTAATCTGGCTAAAACAAATTTTAGTGACAGAAACTCTTCACAAGACTGCACGACAAGAATGATATCTTCAAGTTGTAGTCAACTATCCCTTTCTATAAATCCGACCTTGGCACATTTCACAACTTTTGAGGTACAGTCGCGTATGCTGTCTACGAAACCACCAAAGGCCATCATATGATTCTTGTTCAAAGGTAGTTTGATGCGTGGTTACAACATCCAAAGCCACAGTAATTCTTTCAAAAAAGCTTTGGGATAAACATGTGCGGAACATTACTAATTTTGACACATCAATAACCAAACTTGATACCCGATGTTAAATTTGACAATGTTCCCTTTGACATTCCTGGGGCAGGATACACATACGTTTTCGCTGACATTACGCCAAAATTATGATCTCACAGCCTCAGGTAGAAAATTCCAAGCTCTATATTATCCCCAAAACATGAAATAAATTACCTTTATTGATTTCCTATTTAATCATAATCTTAACATTTGACCTATATAGATAGATAGGCGATTGCTTTGTTCACGGGAATCTCTATCTCTTGCGGAAAGGCAAAATCAACACATGGAACTTTGGCCAACGTAGACTGAAGCTACAGGTATATTGATGATCGTATATCGTTCAGTACTAATGGCCTTTCACTCATTTACCAACCAACTCAAAATGTAGAATGCAGTGAAACCTCTAAACAGTTTTACACTTTAATCTGGCTAAAACAAATTTGAGTGACAGAAACTCTTCACAAGACTGCACGACAAGAGTGATATTTTCAAGTTGTTTTGCTCATACACTAAAATTCAGACTATTGCAAACAGGCAAAACTTTGCAAACTAAGTGCAATCATTTTCAGCGAAACCTTAAACTCAGTTTCACTTCATCTCACACTTCCATACCAACATGATGAATATCCTGACCCGTTCCTGGGTCGGATATGAAACACAATCTGTGGAGTAACTGAAACTGGCCACCCGACTCTAATGTGCCACGACCAACATAATTCTTTTAACCTGGAGTCCCCACGGTTGGACTAGAATCTGCAGATTTCGTGACTATGCTATAGGATTTTGTTAATGATATAAGTGAAAGAGAGAAAAGCAATTTCCATAGGCAAAGGGAATCTCGCTCGTACGATTCCTGGCAGATCATGATCATGTGTGAAATAATCACTGTCATAATACGATCATACCAGATATCAGGTATTCATAAAAGCATAAGCTTAGCCTACCCTACAGATGGTACTATTTTTACAAATATGCAAAACCGAGTCATTTGTTTGTTTGAAAAAATATAATGGCTGATTTCAGCGACATTATCGCAACGACGCAGTCACCATGACGATAAAAACAAGATAAATGCTTTTTCATACATTTCAATGATTAAAAACTTTGGTCTGGTTTGAATCTTATTTGTGTGCATCTACACATGTGACTTAGAAATCGACCGCTTACTAAAACAGGACGGTTAAACAATCTGATTTAAAAGTAGGAGTCATTTTAACACTGCCTTAAAGCAAAATTTCAGTTATGTAATGGCGTCTCAAGTAGATGTGGAGTGGGAGTCAAAAGTGATGACGGTGTTATACTCTTACCACTTTGGCAAACCCTACACGTACAAGCATGATGCCGACATACCAGGACACATAATTACAGCGCCCCTGACATTCGGACCTATGATCAAATTATTTGTTCATAATTAAGAGAATAAATACTAAACAACGAATTTAGACGATTCCGTCACCAGTTTAAGACCCATTTGGAAAGTACGTGTAACCCTGTATGGCGTGATGATGTCATCAACTCCATCAAAGAGGGAATCGTGACTTGAATACGTTCACGACACATGAAAATGTGAAGGTCGAACTTCGATGTGTACCTCTACAGTAAACAACAAACTGGCATACATGACACGTTTTATGGATAACAACTTCTTTTTATACTTTACACGACGTTTCAGAGCTAATTCCTGCTCCTTCATCAGGTGAATGCTGAGTCAGTACAAAGAGTGAATACATATAGATTAAAACATGTTTACACAATGCTAGGAGGGGAATGTACAATCTCCTAACAACAAACTTAGTCAACACACAAAGACAAAATCCGAAAATGGGCTCTCTTTCTGAATTTGTTTGTGGCATTACAGCTCACGTCGTAGTAAATTTTCATGTTGAAGATGTGTTGTAAAAACTGAAACACTAAGTGCTATTTAACCAGCACACTGATCCGATTCCTCTCCAGCACTGCCTACTTTATACCGACATTGAGACTCATTCTACAGCTCCAAGGGTCTTTAAATAACCTTTCCCGAATACAGTTGTTCTTCCTTTTGATGACAGTATTTAGACAAGTGAATACGATACTGTGTCCTTGGTATTTAGAAGAACATCAATGCATTACAAAATACAACGAAAATTCAACTTAAAGTGAACAAATCCTTTCTAGAAGCAAATGGGTTTTTACTTTTCTCTACGACTTTAATGACAGCTTTAGATGTAATCAATACACGCCTTCTACTAAATCATCCTGCCACAGAAAAATACTTTAGACGCTTTATCATTGGCTTCCAGGTCAAGGTAAAACTAAATCATTTTCATCAAAATAAGTAAAAGCGACATAGCCTTTTGCAAACACATACACATATACCATTTCGATCCTAATGTGTCAAAAGCAGGTGTTTATGAATTTAGATAAAAACGTGAATATAATGGGTACATGAATTCGTGAAAATTTTGAGGGAGGAATTTGCCCCACCTTTGGCACCCTTCACATGGAAGATATGCTGAGTGTTGACAAACACACACACACACACACACACACACACACACACACCGAAAACTGGAAACTGCATGATTTAGAGCAGTAGAGAGCGCGTATGTACCACGTTTTGAAAGCTTTGCTTAGGCTTAGGCCTTGGTCTTGTTGTTGACCTAAAAAAACAATTCGGGAAGAATCGTATGACGCTCTATCAAATCTTTGAAGAAAGAGCATAATTGACTGTACCTTTGGAGGTTCAAGCTCGCAGATTCAGTCACACCTATGTGTCAGTGTCACAGCCATCATGGACGACGCATAGAGGTGCAGGTGAGCAGTGTGAGTGAGTGAGTTAAAATTTTACATCGCATCGGCAATATTACAGCCATATACCGATGAAAACAAGGTAATCAATTTAAAATATCAGTCGACAAAGGACAGTAAAACCAACTAGACTATCACAGATATATATTTAAAGCTAGTAAATACATCTAAAATACTTTAACTATAGAGGACGATACAATATAAAAACTGGCTATAGATCGCCAACAACTGAAGGTAGATCACCATACTTGGGACCATAGGGACTTACAGTGCCTTTGCTACCTGCATGGACCCTAGCTGGCTTTACACCATCCCTTCAGCTGCTGGCGATTGTAGGAAAAGTTTAGCCGAATTTTAAAAGAACAAAAATACTACGTTTAAAAATCTGGTAGGCTTAAATTTAACTTTGAAAGTTTTGGGACTTACGTACCCTCTCAGGATGCAGGTAAACAGGTGATAAGAGCTTCTGAAAACTCTCCATCAAAAATGTTTACTTTGAGAAATGACACACGGAATGTGAGATGATCGTTGGCCACGTGAGTTTTATTGTTTTGATGTCTGCCTATTCGCAGCAATCAGTCCGCGGTTCATTTTACGAAATTTCTTGAAGCAATGAAACTCAACACGCTAGGTGTGTTGACTTTCACTCTAAACAAACATGAATTCACAAATCATATTTGTTTTGAAAGGAAATGAATAGACATAATTGTCTGAAATGATATACCGAGGTCTAAGCAATCTAAAATTGATTTAACTCACGTTATATTAGAGCTTGAGAGATGAGGGTTTTATCTCATTTCAACAACATAATCATGCATTTAGATTGGAGGAGATATGACAGTAGATGATCAATCAATGCCAGTCTACTCATGACCAGCGAAACACTGGATGCCACCTCTATATAAAATTGTGTTTCGTATTTACATTTTATTAATTGAATTTTGTGTTTGTTTTACGCCGTGCTCAGCAAGACTACAGCTCTATGACGGCAGCCTGCAAGTAGTTGGGACACTCCAGTGATAAGGGAGAGTGAGTGAGTGAATTTTGTGGGCAAACACGTGCCTCTGTCATCTTAAATAAAATTAAGACAAGCGGTTGTGTTAAGATCATCTCGCATCATATATGTTCAATGGCAATAGTATTTGTAGCGGCACGCCTTTTTGATAGCGCTTCAGAGTTGCCTCCGCTGGCTGGCTTTATTTTGTTTTGACTTCCGGGGTTTCATCATGTCGTGTGTTCGAGAAAATCCTGCATCGTTCTGAGAGAATAATGAGGGAGCCTAGCTTTCCTAGAATGCTCGAGAACTGTGTAAGAGCTATATGAAGGCTGGATGTTGAGTTGTGCGACGGGACTTATTACATGACTAGATTTATACACATCATCAAGCTGACCAAAAGCGCTTAGGCGATGGCTATGTTGAACAAGTGGGTTTTGTTCTTATCATGTGTGAAAATCTATATTTTGATCAGTGATTTGGTAGAAAATACCTGCTTATCAATGCCGACAGGAACCTTTATTCAGTCGCCATCTCTCAGATGTTGACTTTTTAAACTGTCGGCTGCACACCAAAGTCAGCTACAGTACCTTAGCACTACTTTGTTAAGCTCGAGGTAAAATAATCTTTTTTCAGTATTCTGAGGAACAAATTATTCTTTTCTCTTTAAAAAAATCAAAATAACCACAGGCATGCAGTGCCACATTTTTGCTGACAACATAATGATTGAACCCAAGGACGATGCAGCCATAGAATACTTGCGAATAATCACAACAGCCCACAAAACACAGAAGACATGATTATGAAAGCAACTGACTTCACCTTTATGCAGCTTCTTACCAAACGATACTGGTTTCATTTTGCGCATGTAGTTAAGCAAGAATTTGAACTGTTATATTTTATAAGCCTTTTACTATCTCATCTCAATTAAGCCTAATTGTATATGAGAGTTGTGAGTTGTGCCTCTGTAGGTCATCAGAGGCCAAGCAACGCACTGAGCTCCCAACAAGGGTTAGTAAAAAGGACTAATTTAATGTACCCTCGCTGTTAAAGTATATATTCACTGTATAATAACCTCAGACACATGCCCATTTGATTGACTCGTTACTCCGTAAGTCACCAAGGGACTTTGCTCGCGTATGACTTAGATTTGGGAGACAAAAGTGTCCGAAGATGTCTGTACCCTTACAGGTATCAAACAAACAAGTTGAATACTTACCATTTTATGCATATTTCCCTTTTCTTACGAGATTGAACCATACACGTATGATATACCTTACCACTAAATATCATGTTATTGTGCATGCCTTGTGTCAACTGACGAGTTACATAATCATACACATTTTAATAAGAAGACTGGATTTATGGACTGGACTGTTCATCTGACATAAATGCATCTTCTTGCTGAAGATATTGAAACAAGTGGGCATGTTCGTTGTAACTAGATATCGAAGTCCGTGTCATTGCATGTAACAAAGGTCATTTTTTACGCTGATATATGTTCCCCCACGAAAACACTGACGTTGGACTAATTTCGTGCATCAACGTATGAGGAATGTGCATCCCGTCAAACGTCCGTTTAAGAACTAGGTCTTCACAATATCTAATTAAACGGGTATATATACCAAGGTCATAGCTACTGGAATGTACATGAGTGCATATTATACTGTGAATAAAAAGTTAAGCGCCATCCAGTATATTTTGCCAATATAGGTTGTCTCATATGAAATCTTTCAGAAAAAAATACAACTATCATAATTTGGTTTAGTACTTTTCGTTTGAAAACAAAACCATTATGGAAATCATCTTTTACTTTAAACAGGATGTATGCGCTTTTGGAAAACATGCATTTTGTTTTCCTCAAAAAGGTTACCTTCTTTTGAAAAGTGAAAATCAGAAATGACTGTTATATGGTCACATGTTTGTCATTTTTGACAAGTGAAACCTACGTTTAATAGAGTTGTATGAGCAGAATAGGAATACACGTGGTTATTTTGCTTTAAAAAGCAGTGCCATCATATCTTTAACAATATTTCCTTTAATTGTAAATACAAATGTTTATGATATCCCTAAATCAGTTACCAGATGAACCTTCTCTAAATATGGATTGGTCTTCCCAATTATTTTAGCCTAAAATTTCCACAGCTTCACATCTTAGTTTTGAAATAGGCTGGCGGCTTAACTTTTTATTCTCGGTATAGTTCATCATCTGAGAAGCCTACAACTTCCTACGACTCACATGTATCGTGTAATATGTAGGTCACCGTTATATTAAATTGCCAAATAGATTCATTATGCATAATACTGCTATTTATTTCATTTGTTCACTCACAAATGCATTGACATACAGATACACACGCTGTGCATTTCAGCAGTAATCCAGCCTTATGCTGTCAGCCAGTCTTTTCTAGATTCGATTCTTCACAATCGAGTGGCATATTTTCCTATTGTCGAATTTCCAAGAAGATTGTTCCGCAGTGTGCATGGATATAACAAAATGGGTTAATGTTATGTGATAACATTTACTGTGATAACATAACTATGAATACAGCCTCAGATATATTCCTTTGTTATATACAGTGGAGTAACTATGAATATTCTCGCCCATGGGGTCTGCCCATAGCCATGAACGAGGTGGTTTAAAATTTGAATTTAATTGTATGTTATTTCTCATTTACTGGCCACAGTGCGGATTGTTTGGAAAATGGGTATCCAGAATTACATTGTGACGTGTTCTTGTTAATATAATAACAGTTATCGACCTTGCACGGACAGCACTTTTCCTGGATTTGAGTTAAGTAAAATAACAAAATTGCGACGGTATATAACCGCGACTGGAACCTTTTTGTTCCTATGCAGTCTAGAACTTGCTTACGATAGCGTATCTCAGTCAAGCCAGTTGTTTACTTGGCAATATGGGGGGACAAGGGAGGTGTCGCGATTGTTGTGTAGGCGTCCACCCGTTAGCTGTCAGCCTATGGTTGTAAGTTCGAATCCCATCCTATCCTGATTATGTTTTGCATGAACTTTGGTCTTAGCTCAGATAGTAAACATGTAACATCTGTATCCCTCAGAGCTTACATGGCACATGAAGTTGACCAAATTAAACTGACTCACTCACTAAAAAGATATATAAAAGGCTTCGATTTCACCAGAGAAAGATCACAGTTACACAATTATTTTTCAGTCTGTTCAATCCCTCAACAGGATCAAGATAAATAGTATCGGACACCAGATCAACAACTTCTGCATTAAAGCTTTGACGGGAAAATCGCCGACAGCTAAACGGATTTTCAAGCAGCCACACACATTACACTAGACTTTATCTGAGATCTGACTCCGTAGTGTGTGAGTCCGTTGTACACCATTGCGAGATTGAATTGCTATTAATGACTGACAACCTAGTGTCAAGTTTTCTTGTAAAAATATGGCTCTCTCCATACCTGATAAAAGACGTAATTGGATTGCAGTTATGAAAAACGATAACATAAGAAATCTGACATGCTGTTAAGCTGATGGTGTTTTGTCGGAAGCAAGGGTCAAAGTAAACGTACTTGGTAAAAGCATTAAGTGTTTTAAAAGGCTGCCATAACTGGTGTCACGCACTGACATGTCCAATTGAACAATAAGCATTCAAGACGATTGCTCCACGGAGGGCTTTGTGAAAGCTAATGGAGTATTGCATCTTTACTCTGTAAATATTGGAAAGTCAGGTCAGGTTGAAAGTCGAGAATGCTAAAGTGAATTTGAAAAACTCCCGACGTGTTGAATTGAAAATCACGTTCTCTGTACACGTTAAATCTTGATTCAATCCTTTTAATCAATATGAGATCCACGTCTTTCCATGTGGGTGTTGCTGGCTTGAACATCTAACGTTTACCGTCGCCGAATAAAATTCGTTAAATATACTCAACCTAATCAAAATCTTCACTTTTGTGAAATTCAACAAATAATTGAAACAGTCTGTGCATAGATATGAAAACAGATGTCCATCACATGGCTTTGACTCAGGTAACAATGAAGACAATGGGAAGTGAATTGCGGAATCATTTATTTGACAAATATTGCTTGACGTTCACTGATCTCCGAACTTCAGACCGATAAATCTGTTGTACCCGAAGAAATTAAGAACAAGTGTCGACAGTGATGACAAAACAACGCCTCCTCCTGGACGACAATCCATTAACGTCGAGAAACTTTGGCCAAACATTCTTCCTCATCAAATTATATCCCCCAATTCCAAAAATGTAAAATGCAACAGGAAAAGAAAACTATTAATTTCAATTCAGATAATGGGAAAGATTATAATGAAATATTTTCTATTCATGCGCTTCATACTGCTCTTGATCAAGCTCATGATACGGCTACAGGAGCTGATAACATACATTATCAGCTCCTGAAACACTTACCGGATTCATGCTTAGAAACCCTTTTAAACATTTTTGATGATATTTGGACTATTGGACAATTTCCTTCTTCATGGCGCGATACTATTATTGTACCCATCCCTAAACCTGGACGTGATCATACTGATCCTTCGAATTATCGACCGATCTCATGAACTAGCTGCGTTTACAAGACCATGGAGCGAATGATAAATAAACGACTTGTGTGGTACTCGGAAACTAATAATCTTATAACAGACATTCAATGTGTTTTCCGTAAAAACATAAGTACCATCGATCATTTAGTGCGTTTAGAATCCTTTGTAAAACATACCATTATTCATTATTTAGAAAAAGCATATGACACTACATGGAAACATGGTATGTTAAGAGATTTACACGATTTTGGATTGAAAGGCCGTTTGCCTCAATTTATATGCAACTTTTTAACGGACAGGCAAGTTCGCGTGGGTTCTACCCTGTCTGATCATTACAATCAGGATCAGGGTGTCCCACAACGCATTATTTTGTCTGTCACACTCTTTAGTATTAAAATAAATAGTCTATCAAAGGTTTTAAATGATTCAATCTATGGATCCCTTTTCGTGGATGATATAAATATTTCTTGCCGTGGTAAAAACATGCGAACTATTGACAGACAATTACCAATTTGTCTCAACAAAATTCATAGATGGTGTCTGGAAAACGGGTTTTAATTTTCGAAATCCAAAACCAATTGTATACATTTTTCTAGGAAATACAAACCCAATAAAGATCCTGAATTATCATTAAATGGCACACCCATCAAAGTTGTCAAGGCAGCTAAATTCCTGGTCTCATCTTTGACTCGCATTTAACCTTTCTGCCACATATCAAACATCTAAAAGCCAAATGCATGAAGGCACTCGACTTGTTGAAAGTCGTTTCCAATTCAAAGTGGGGAGGGGACCAAACCACCCTCTTTCATTTGTATAGATCACTGGTCCGATCGCAACTTGATTACGGCTCTAATATTGTATATGGTGGGGCCTGTAAAAGAAACCTCTTGATTCTATCCATCACCAGGGTCTAAGACTTTGTCTTGGGCCTTTCAGAACCTCTCCCATTGACAGTCTCTACATTGAGGCCCATGAGCCATCTTTAAAACTTAGCCTTATCAAATTGTTATTACAATATATCACAAAGTTATATTCTAATGAATCCAATCCTGTTCACAACTTCGTTTTTAATCCTCTTTATGAGGATTTGTATAATAAGAAAACTTCACTTGTTCCACCTCTTGGTATAAGAATCCAACAATATATTTCTGCTGCTGGCATTGAGTTGGGGAATATATCTCCTTCCCGTGTTTTTTCTTCTCCCCCTTGGCAATAAGTGGGGCCACAAGTTGACCTAACACTGACAAAGTTTAAAGAATCAGTTACTAACGAATTACAATATAGACAAGAATATAATCATTTAAAATGTGAATATATTACATACAAGTCCTTATTTATAGATGGATCCAAGGATAGTGGCGCAGTGGCTTGTGCCACTGTCGTTGGATCCAGAACAATATCTTCTCGATTACCGGATAATAGCTCTATTTTCACAGCAGAAGCTAACGCCATATTAACAGCTCTTAAATATATAAATAAACACCGTAAATATAAACAATACATAATCTTTTCCGATTCTCTTTCGTGTCTTCGGGCTATTAAAATTCTTTCTTGTAAACATCCACTTTTATAAGAAATTATTGAATTGTATAATGAGCTTGCTACTGGCCAACGCGACATCGTCTTTTGTTGGTTACCCAGCCACGTTGGCATTTCTGGGAACACAATGACCGATCTTGCTGCTAAGGCAGCACTCAACAAATCAGTGATACCACTTTTTATTCCATACTCTGATTACAAAGCTAGTTTTAGAACTTACATCCGTGATCTGATGCAGAAGAAGTGGGACACCCAAGTGGGTATCAATAAATTACATGAAATAAAACCAACTGTCGGTTGCACCTACTTTGATTTGAAGAGGTCATCATGCGACGATGTCGTATTGGTCACACTAGATATACTCACAAATACTTGTTAAAAGGTGAAGATCCTCCGTTTGGTATCCCTTGTGATGAGAGAGTCACGGTCAAGCATATCCTGCTTGACTGTGTTGAATTCTCCATCATAAGGGATAACTATTTCAATGTGAAAACACTTTAGGATCTTTTTACCACTGTTAGTTCTCACTTAATTATTGGTTCTTTAAAAGAAATTGATTTCATTGATGAATTCTGATTCATATGTTCTGTAGATAGATGTATTTTAATGTTTGGTAGTTTAGATTAGTAACTTAGATTGTTAGTGGCTGTACCCTCACAGGGGGTTAAAGTACTGTAAAATTATTGTCCCAAAACTTTCAAAGTTTGTTCAGATCTACACACTTTTTTAATGGTAGAATATTTGTTGTTTTATTATGGCTAACTATCAGCACAATCGCCAATGGCTGAAGGGATGGTATAAATCCAGCTGGGGTCCATGCAGGTAGCCAAAGTACTGTAAGTCCCCATGGTCTCTAGAGTGGTGGTCTACCTTCAGTTGTTGGCGATCCTCAGCTCTTTTTATATTGTATTGTCCTAATCTGAGATCCTATTTTAGAGAAATATGCTAATTTTATTTCTTGATATTGTGATATTCTAGTCGGTTTTACTGTCCTTCGATGACAGGCTTTTATAATTTACAATAAATTACTATGTATAACAATTAAATGTTCTCGTCACGATATGGCTGAAATATTGCCGATGTGACGATAAAAAATAACTCACTCACTCACCATTAACGTCGATCATCAGCACAAAATAAGTATTACGACCCCCCTTCAAAATCGGCCAATCGTACGGACAGAACACTATTACCTGATCTGGTGTGACGTCACACGCGGCGCCCCAGGCCTTGGGCTATTAATGTCTATTTAGCACAATGAGGATGAAGCGTCATAAAAATAATCTTGCTCTTTAGGCTGGCCCTGTGCCTCTATTTTAAGAATAAACACAACAATACACATAAAGATAATTGAGAAGAAACCCAAAGTAGTTGAATTCCATATATCATGGAATTGTTGTCAATGCATCTCTTGAATGCGTTATTCTCGGCTGCGCAGTCGCATATGTCGCAGTCATCACCTCGTGTACATGCGTATGTCGTGATAACAAGTAAGAGTACAGGAATGATGTAATGCTTTTACGTGATTTCCAAAGACTTGGCCTTTTCAAGGAAGTCTGGACGAACCGTTTATAGTACTAACCCAGTTCTGATACTTTCCCGTGCTGATACTTTTCTGATACTCTCTATTTTGACCCTAATGTGTGTATGTTATTTTGGTTTTGATTTGTTTTGTTTTTGTTATTGTTTGTATTTTTGGGATTTTTTGGTCTTGTTGGTTTTTTGGGGTTTTTGGGTTGTTTTTGTTGTTGTTGTTTTGGGGTGTTTTGTTTCTTTGGGGGGTTGCTTGTTTGCTTGTTTGTTATGTTTTTTTTTTTTTGTTGTTTCTTTGGGGAGGGAGGGAGGGGGATTAAAGGGACAAAACTACATATCTGCACCCAAGATGCATGATTCCAGATTGTTTACCAGGAACTGTACAGTCTGAATTACGTCGGTTTCAATGTAAATGTCACAACCCATAACTTCATATGTTCATTTCTTGCAAACTTCAAGAGAAGTGATAACGCAATTTTAGTTTACAATTAAAACACTATTCGTACATTAAAAAAAATCGTTACTGTAACTTGACCGTCTAATTAAATACTCCTTTCTAGAACGGTTCTGGTCCTGGAATTCTGCTTTGATGTGAATACAGACGTCGGGTATCAGCTTCAACATTATCTTCCAGAACGTCGATTCTTCAACCGCTTGCAACATCATCTTTTATCTCTCGCGCATCAGGGCCTTCGCGAATTATTGACATGAAGCATAAAAACACCATTAATCATAGAGGACGATATAAAGCAAAGATGTTGGAGAATCTCCGGGGAATATTAAATAGCAGATCATCCATCTTCAAAGAGAGCTTGACGCAGCGAGAAAAAAGTGACTTCAAGATCGGTTTCGTACGATCCCTCATCTAACTGTCTTCAGGGCATGCACCCATCATTTTTAATTTCTTTGGGTTAACGACATCTGATATTTACGAAAGTTTTAAATTTGAGTTTAGTTCAAACCTGACGATGACAACATATGGTTTTATTGATCATGATTACATTGAGAGGCGAATGATTTTGCTCACAAATAACACATGACAGGCATTCGACATCAAACCTGACATGTGCTTTCAAGTATAATATATGATGTCAAGTTTCGGAAGGGAAGGCATTTGTCGATGCAGTTTACAGGAAGTTGAGAATTGTGTAACAGTCAGGTCTGAGGCTTCTAAGTTGTTACAGGTAATACTGCTGACGCGTCGGGGAACAAGTGTGTGTTTTTGTCTAAAGTGTAAAGGTGAAAGGTGCAATAGTTAAAAGAATTATTTAATATAACGATAACGATTCACCCTTACTCAGTTATTCTTTTCCAATGCAGAGGAACATTAAAACATATGATACAGTATATTTACCATTGGTGTTCATTCGCGTGTTATAACAAATCAGAATCCTATGATCGAGGTTTCGATTCCTGCTTCAACCTGAATAAGACTCCATGTTTCTCTGCAGCCATACCCGTCCTTGTGGGTTTTATCACAGTGGTAAATATGTTTTGGGCCAGCATCGCTTCGAACCTCACTCCCATACCAAAAGAATACACTGCTTAACATAGTCATATTGGTTTTATAAGGATCGTCTCGGAACTGCGTGCACAGTTGACTATGAGTTACACGAATGTGTTGTGTTGAAAAACATAATCTTTGTTGATAGTTTGAATGTTGAAAGTGTTGTTATTGTTACAATTAGACTATGCATAACCGAGTGAGGTGAGGTGAGGTGAAATTGGGTTTAACGTCGTGCTTGAGAATATTTCGCTCATATGACGACGTGCATGCGTGTGTATGTGTATGTGCGGCTGCTTGTACTAGCCCAGACTGAAGCTGGTTTTATAGTGCTAGCTCACTGAGATACAATGCCGCAGTGAAGCAGGAATACCCTACTCAGACATATTATACTGACTCCGAGCCGACCAGTCCTTGTTTTACCCATTAAAGCCGAGCGCCAGGCAGGGACCAACAAGTACCATATTTTAACGTCTTTTGGTATTACGCGGTCGGGGATCGAACCCGCGACCTTCCGCTCTCCGGGCAGACGCTCTAACCACTACACAATGGAGGCGGTCCATAACCGAGTGAGTGAGTAAGTATTGTTTTTGACTGCTTTTAGCAATATTCCAGCAATATCACGGCAGGGGACATCCGAAAGGGGCTTAACACATTTTATCCATGTGGGGGATCGAACCCGAGTCTTCAGGGTGACCAGCTGGACCACTCGACTACCCCATCGCCCCTTGCATGTCCCAACATATAACTTTCTGTCACCACATACATACGGTATGTTCTTTGAAATAGATGTCGTGAAATGTAAGTTCTTTTTCTTACGGCATTACGAAAAGGTCTATCCATCATTTAAATGTCGGATCAAATTTGAGCAAGGTTCGCAAAGAGATTTCGAGATTACTGCTGGTAACGCTAGAGATATACAGTTTCGGCGTTCAAAGTTTTAGGAAGAAGGCATTTCAGACCAAATGGCCACGGATTCCGTTTATTGCTGACTACTTCATAAGCGATCAGACAGGTTTATACGTTCTAAATTTATTGATTTTAATATTGATATTAAATAAATTGTTCTCGTCACGATATGGCTGCAATATTGCCGATGTGACGCTAGATATGAACTCACTCACTCAGCGATCAAATAATTTTCAAGAGCATGAATTTGAAGAGATATACTTAGAAAGGGCAAAGGCTCAAGGCCACACCTTCAAATATATCCATCCGTATCTCTGTAACACCAACTGAAACAAAAGGAAGTGACATAGACATTTTCATTCACGCAGACAGTGTGTTCGCAGAACATCGACTGTCCCGACCGGAACTGTGTAAGTAGTAACCATTCTTACCACCAAAACGGGTTTTTGTTGGAAAAAAAGGTTGTTCCAGATAAATCTATCCAAAACTGAATATCTATCTAGGTCTTACCTGTAAAATTTACATGCTATACTGGATGTTCTGATTTGAGATGTCTACTGATGTGTACTGAAGGATTGTTGCCCTACGTCTCAAGGAGCACATGACATCCCACAACTGCTATGAACCCTTTCAATGTGGCTATCGGTCTGGTCACAGCACTGGAACAACCTTGAGTAAAGTGCTGAATAACCTGCTCAAATCTGTTTCACAGAAATTATCATTCTTTTAGACCTTTCAGCTTTCTTCGACACCATAGACCATGATGTCCTGTTCAGATTTCTAGAGAACAGAACCGGTGTCATAGTAGCTGCACTTGAGTGGATCAGGTCATACATGTCAGGTAGACAGCAGTCAGTGCGTTTTGACGGCCAGCTGTCCGAAAAGACTGATCACTCATTCGGTGTAACCCAGGGATTTGTTTTAGGCCTTGTGTTATGCACCGTATAAACGATCCCTCTAGGTGACATTGCAAGAAAGCACAGCCAGAATTTTTTAAAGTTGCATTGTTTATGAAGACCCTACTATGGGACAGGTATCATTAAACCTAAAATGTAGATGCTCAACAGAATGTCCCAGGTCAATGAAAACCGCTTGGAAATAATCTGGTTTCTATGAAATCGAGGTCGAACGGAGAATCAATTTGTTGCAGACGTTCATCAGGATACGAGTGACAGGTCAGACGATTAGAAAATTATCGTTCACATGCCGCTCATCTCCATCCTCGACGGCCACGTCTTCTGCCACCGCTTCCACATCATCATATTGCCAAAAGACGCCAATGGTTTACACAACGTGGAAACTGCGGTAGTCGTCGCTGATCACATGTCATGTTTTCAGATAGGTCCCGATTCAATTTGAACTTGAAAAGGAACTCGAGGAAGTGTCAACCTGAGACCTCATGACGGAATTCGTGGTGATTCGGTTATAGTGTAGGGTTGCAACAAATTTACCCCTGCCGTCCATCAAGAACGTTGGCGGTTATAAAACTGACTGTCATATTTCATTACCTGAAGTAATGTGTTCATTACAAACTATTACAAAACACAAACATATCTCACAGATTCGCAATATGAGTATTTTAGTTAATATGCCGTCTTCCTACATATTTTGTGAAGAGTTACAACAAAACATTAAATTTCATTTCATTTACAGTATAGCTGGATAATTAAACAATAATGTTTGTATTGTTTGTTGTTTACAGCATAGCTGGATAATTAAACAAGAATGTTTGTATTGTTTGTTGTTTACAGCATAGCTGGATAATTAAACAATAATTCTTGTATTGTTTGTTGTTTACAGCATAGCTGGATAATTAAACAAGAATGCTTGTATTTTATCGGACATCATTTTTGGACATTTTAAAAGATGGACATTGGATATGTCCTCTACCATAAAACATTTCTATAACTTTAGAGAGGCCTTGAATCGTAATCAACAGCTTTTGAGCAGAAATTGTATGATGCTTATTGAAATAGCATGCTCGACTGTCCCTCAATAATTCTGAAATGTAAGTGTGATACAGTGAATTATTAAGTGACTGCCATATGTATGTGCAATGAGAGCCATCTGACTCTCGTTGCAATATTTGAAATTTTGTAGAGATTACTTAATTTGATAACATTAATTAAAAAAAAGATAACTTCTGTCAAACGTTACCTTAGATACCAGCATTCAATTTCACCAAACGCATCTGAACATTAATAAATGTTTCTTTAAAAGTTTCGCCAACCAGCAGCAAATGATGTTACAAATGAAAGTATTAGAATCTGTACCTGACTTCGTATTACAGGTCAATATCAATATCAATGTTTTATAGAATGATTTACTACTGTTACATTAATCATTTCGAGATAGACAGGCCGATATATTGTTTCGCTGTTTTTCTTGCCGGTTTCCTATTTCATATATTTAGACACGACTGAATGCAAAACCAATCTCTGCGTTGGTTGGAAAGTATTTTCTTTGTTTATTTGTTGTTATAGGCCGCACTCAGCAACAATCCAGCTTTGGCGGCGGTCTGCAAATAAGACTGTAAAGAATGACGAATTGGAAATTGAGGCTGAGACAAATGTTTCAAAGCTGTTCCTCAAGCTGTTTATCATTTGTTGAATATATATCAGTGTGAGTTTTTCAATGATGAAATTGTTCATCCAGGCTTTTAAAAGATTCCATGATGTGTATTTCTTTCATGTTCAAATTGGACCAAAACCTTACATTGTGTTCAGTGATGGAGCCTAACAGAGTGATAAACTTGATCAGATTTCAACACATATGATCTACTGTAGAGAAGCATTGTATTCAAGTGGTGGCGGTAACATCTGACACCAGAGAGGTGTTATGGAGACGGCTTGCTGGTCAGTTAAAATTGACATTTTGAGCCAAACAAACCAAATAACATCTCTTTGTATAATACTGACGTCAATCACGCCATATAACAATTGGTAACGTCAGAGGGAGACAAGTAAGCCGCTTCATAGAAATGTCTTACGAGTTCAGAACTGCATCTTCAATTAAATATGTCACAAATTATTTACAATTATTTTTCCCGCGTGACATATTTTTCGTACTCATAAACTCCCCGTTGGTTATTCAGCACATTATGCCCACGTTCTCCCTACACCAACACCCACGCCCACGCCCACGCCCCATCTTGCGTCACGGATTCAGTCGTTGTGGGCGCCCGTCCTTCCCCTCCCCCCCAGTTCTTCAAGCTTTTACCAACGAACATTATTATTGAGGTTCCCTATTAACTTTAAATGCTTTGGTACTTCACATTGGAATTGTCATGAAAGAAGTATAAAGCGACGCCAAATCAAGCAAACTATATTCCATTATCAATAAAAAGAGACATTTCAACTAACTAGCATAATGTCTGCGTACACCATAGTGCTACTCTACTCAAACTTTAACAAAAGCTTGTGTTTATAATCACTGTGATATATTAGTGATAAAGATGTCTGCTTTAAGGTAAGTGTGCTCAGACCATGCAGCGTAGATATATCGAACAGACTGGTCCTGCCATTGTGCGAAATAACAACTTACGCCATCACCACCTCGCCCACCTGTTCACTTGGGAAGAACTAAAACAACTCCACATCTCCATTCTGCAATGAGCAAGCACAACAAATGACTTATGCCTACTGTATCAGAAGAGTTCTGTGGACTCAACACTGCTGACGATGCTGGTCAGTCAAAATGGAGCTTCGATATGTCCGTCTGGCTCGAAGACCTACCTCATGTAGGCTGCTCATCATCAGAGAACAAAAACCGTGCATTTTCATTTGATTTTCATTCGTGGTTCACGTACAAGTCGTGCACAGGCAAAAACACTGGGTTTGCACGTCGAGACGTTTTAGCGAATTTGAGCTACGTTTTGGCGTGTATGGGTTAAGTTAGTCGAAAAGAATCACTATTCTCAGGTTATATAAACTAAAAAGATAACATGGACATTTTGGATATCCTACAAGAGATTTGTTGCGAAAGAAAATGTCAGTTCTTTTTTAAAACAAACAATCAAACATACAAACAAACAAACAAACAGTGACTGAACAAATATACAGAAACACAAAAGTCATCAACAGAAGATTAAACGTTATGTATTTAAAAAGGTGTAGCACAAATGTGAAGAACAAATGTCATATCAAAACTAATGAAGTGGTATTTCTTTGATTTCCCTTTTCGTGGATAAGTCATGGAAATTTATCGATCACTTTGCTCTTATTAACATAATTCGATCAATTCTACATCGGAAATGTCATTTCTGCCTGCCTGTAACAAGGGAATTGACATTTGGTGCAAAAGGGTGTCTCACATTATAACTCATTGTATTGACCGATGTGACGTTAAATAGTAACTCACTCACTCATTGTATTGAAACGTACGTGAAACAGAATGACTTGTATTTCAATTGATGAGGTGAACTAATAGTAAAACGTTCAAAAAGTTGATCAAAACAGGCTATCGTTTGAAAATCCTATCGTGCCGACATACAAACCCCAAACCCCTGATGAATCCTTAATGTCCCTTGGCCTGCTTTTTACTACGACGATTGCATATATATTTTTAGACATATCAGCAATTCCACAGGATGGAATGTAACAACATTATCCTTACAGCACGTTATGTGAGAATACCAGATATTACCCGAAAAGTCGCAACGCAATAAGTAAAGACATTTCCCAACACAACAATGTGAGACGTTATGCAAAGGTAGATAAATGTTGATGTGAGGCACCTACATGGCGGCAACATAGTCTCATCCGTCCGTTACAACGACAAATTAAATGTACACTAAAACCATTTTTCCAAAATGTTTAAAACAATATGAAGTTTTCTACCATACACCTTCACCTTGTTTATGACAGTCTGCTTTTTAGTTACATAGAGAATTTTATTAACACGGTATCTTCACAGTAAATGAACGTTGTAGCCTATTAAGACTACATGATCGCTGCGTTTATTCTTGTAACGAACTCTTACGTTGGCACATCTCATGATTGTTGTTAATCTTCCTGCAAAAGACACACATTTCAGTGTTATTTCAATTGCAAAAAATTGTTTAAAAAGAACAGAGATACACGCGTCTTGTGTTATATTACTCATACGAACAAATTCGTTTTTCAGAACACTATTTCAACTAGACACACAAACTAGATAGACACAATTTGAATTACCTTAATAATCTATACAGATATAACAGAACTGTTACAAATAGAATTTCTAAACTTAATCAGAAAGTTTCATTAACACAGTCACATTTAGAAGGGAGAAAATTACCAAATATCCGTTTACTAGTTCCACCGTTCTATGTTTGATTATTGATTTTGCCCCATATGCGGTTACCTCCCCTACTGAGTTCATTTACCTCGGAGACCATGGAATCATAGACTATTCGTGGTCTTGCATTCATTATTGTGAATTAAGAAGCTTCTCATTTTGAATAACTAACAACAAAATGGTTTCATGTTGAACACATATAATTGACAGACAAAACATGAAAGGCATGAATGTCCTTATACAATTTCCCATACACCTGCTCATTTTCTTTCAGAACTCTTACAAACGTACAAGGAGTGAGGCACAGTACAACTCGACGTGACTTGACATGGCTTAACAAGGCTTAACGCTACGCTACACGACAACATGAGTGTGAGTAAACTAGTGAAAGTAATATTGCAAGACGTAACATAACGGAATAAAAGGTGAAGAAAATGTGCCAGAGGGATAATAAGATATTGAAAAGAGAACTCGCTTCACAAACAAAATGGTGAAAGTTACTTTAAAAATACCCAGCTGTTTCACTAAAAACATTAGGGAAGGTATATGCATATATTCTTTGCAAAATGTAGTTTTCTTCCAGGTGTGTTTCACGCCCTTTTGACTTTTCCATGGTTCATTAACTATGAGTAGCATAATCTTTACTGTCAGTCTAATGATGTTATGGAAATAAAGCACCTCTTTTGATACACATGGCCATTCAAAAGTAAAACAAACCTTGAAGATCCCTTTGTCAGATCACAAATCTTTGGAAATGCAACATCGCAACTGGGCTATGCAAATGAAATAAGTCTTATGATGAATATATTGAAGTATGACTGTAATATTTCAGACGCTGCAAATGGTTTAACATAGAGAAGCTCAATCACTGAAATCAAAAGCTTCGTGTTCAGTTAAAAGAAACTGTCATATGTTGGTTCACATGTTGAACACTCGCATGTATAACCTTGTCGGGCTGCTCTCTTCCAGACCGGTGACGGGATACCAAACAGTTGCTAAGACTAAGGCAGACAAGGGAAATATAGGCTATACATTGTTCCTTGTTTTGTACTTTAAACAAACAAAAAATTATTTTAAAAAAATACATAGAGCATTCATTTTTGGAAGGATGCAACTAAAATCTAAATAGCGTAAAATGTAATGTAAAAATAATGAACCGGAATAAGCGTATATTATTGTCTAAACTAAGAAATTAATTTAGCGAAACTAATGCAACCAGTCGTTATATTAAATTGCAGAAAAAACAAATAATGAAACGTGAGAGAGAAGGAAAAGTACGTCTATTATTGTGCGTCAGAGTAAAAAATATGTGCCAGAAAAAGGACACACAAGGCGTATATTTCATCATCATGAAAATGAATGAGACACCAAAACGTGATTAAATTATTAAATTTGACTATTTACAATTATTAAATGGTATAATTACATCCATGGCACAGGATACACCTTGGTGCAGTTGAATCCAAAACTTGTTGATCACATATATGCTGATCATTACAGTGTCAAATGCCATGTCCGACTTTTAAGAGATGTAATCCAATTCCATATATTATTAACGCTTTCCTAGGCGTGGGTTAACAATCGTACTCTTCAAGATGGTTTTCGGCACGTAAGGACGTATTGGTTTTCGCTATAACTAATTTTGGGGGCATAATTGCTCTCCTTAATGTAAGAAACATTCGGGAAAATAGATCTTTATAGAAATTCATGGACGTATTGAGTGATGGTAATGGACGAAAATAAAGAGAAGGCCTAGGTGTGTCCTGACAATCAACAGAACAATCATACTGGCGGTCTATTTGCTAGGGTTAAAACAAGCAAGAAAAACGTACGGGGAAAACGTTTGGAATGCCTTGACCACTTATTGGTCAGGCCCCCACGACTGGACAAACATTGAAACTTCTGTGTCCTATCCTAAGTGAACAGCGATTTGTGGACTGTTTTGGATCGGCTTCGTAAAGCTTTCGGATTTATCAATCACGACTTTGAGTTGTAGTCCTATTGTGACATGTGCAGGACCTGTCAAGATCCAGGCTAGAATTGATCTTAAACAACCCACGCTTGTCCAAGGAGCGACTAACGGGATCGGGTGGCCAGATTTGCTGACTGGGTTGACACATGTCATCGCATCCCAACTGCGTAGATAGCTGCTTATGATATCGATCACTGGATTGTCTGGTCCAGACTCAAGATTCTCATATGGAATATTGCTGAGTGCAGCGTTAAACAACAAAGAACACGTGCAGGGTTGAACATTAACACTTGGTGTCTATTGTAAAGTCTGCAAATCACATACTGGGGCACACCAGCGTGCCAATAATCCTTTCATGTTCAGCATGTTATAGTATAAACAGAAATTATTGAGAATTTTAGGAATATGTTTAATTGGATTTCTAGTATAAACAACCTTAACCAGCTATCAAGTGCTTGGTTTCACTCAAGAGAGACAACTCCGTTAATCCTTTTTCATTAGTTTGTGAAGAGTTATCCCCCTTTGTTTACTTGCTAGCAGACGACATTTTCAGTGATTCTCAGTATGGATGATTTAGAGAAGAGGAAGTTGATTTAGAGTATTATAACAAAGACATCAGATCAGCTAAAGTGATTTCAAGTAGAACAGGCATCCTTTTGTCCACTGTTTATCGTGTTTTGAAAAATATTGCAAATGGATATGGCATTAAGCACCAGGGAGGCGCAGGTAGGCCCAGAAAATTGACTGTCGGTGACAGGAGGCGGATTGGTATTCTTGTTTCTAAAACCAAACGTAGGAGTTTAGAAAACTTAAGGCTAAATATGATGGATAGAGGAACTGTGTCTGTCTGTAGGGAGACAATTAGACCTGAGCTGCATGCAGTGGGTTGGCAGAAAAGTCGAGGAAATCCATCACCGATCATGAAACCTGAACAAAAGGAGCGAAGGTTGAACTGGTGCTTACAGCATAGAAATTTTAACTGGGACAATGTGATTTTCTCAGATGAAAGTTCTGTGTGGCTGTTTCCTAATACACTGAAATTCTGGACCAAACAAACTGAAAAACCTTTGTATCAGCGCCCAAAGTACAGTCCGAAATTTAACGTGTGGGGTGGCATATCTGTGTTCGGGTCAACGCCCCTCTATGTATTTGAAGGGAATATGAAGAGTGAGCGGTGCACAGATATTCTCGAGGGACATTTACTTCCATCTGCTCACGTGTTCTATCGAAATGTTGGATTTTCCAGCAGGACAACGACCCAAAACATCGTTCAAAGCATTCACAGGATTGGTTTCGGACCCAAAGTATGACATTATTAGATTTGCCAAGCTATAGCCCTGGCCTTAATCCAATAGAAAATGTTTGGGGACTTATGAAGGAAAGTGTCAATAAGAAAAATCTGACAAATATTGCTGAAATGAAAGAAGAGGTGGTCCGATATTGGGACAGCATGGACCACGACTTTCTAACTTTTTTGATCAGTAGATTGCCCCGCCGCATTGAATCCTGCATTGCTGCAGCTGCCCATGGTGACTTGACAAAATACTAACTGTTCACTTGTGTTTGAATCTGGAGTTATGTTCTGCTAGTATTCACATTTAATACGCGAGTAATGAGTGAAAAAAATAAAAAAATAAAAATCTTTAATTTCTCAATAATTTCTGGTTGTACTGTACAGGCAATATATTCCCAGTCATAAATATAGAGAGATCGCGTGTTACAATGGATGATGACAATCAAAAATGCCATAGCTATTTTACGACGACCTGCCACTGAAGTACGAAATCAAGAATCACCCTCCCCTTCCCCATTAACTTGGGGGTATACAAGGATCCTTTGGTATAAAACAAATTGTAAATCAAAGTGTCTATATTTTGTAATGTATAATCCCTGAAGACGGATGAGTACATAGGTATCACGGCTAAGGCCGTCTACAATCTCCCACGTTAGAAGTAGTCACATATTTTGTTATTGAGTGTCCACACCGAGTCTAAAAACCTATTCAAATTATTGATCATATAAATGACTCTGAAACACTTATGGAAAAAATAACAAAAATATATTCTGATCGACATAACGAGATACTGATAAAACCTACATGCTAATTTTCGAAATCATCTTCTCAAGGTTGTGGATGGGAAGGTGAGATATAATCGCGTTTCTGTACCTGAAATACGCGTGCTTCGTGTATACCCTTATCGATAAACATGGTAACTTACACAACCAACATGCAACATGTGGTTGTTAATAAAAATTAGTTCTCAGTCATAATACCTCATTTGCCCATCAGCTCCCTTGTCTATCAACTGATGATGACACATATTTTACGAACGCTTTCTGTAATGCCGAATGTGCACAAACTTGTAAAGACTATTCCTTGACAAAAGTGCCTATAAGAGGGAGTTCGGGTTAGAATAGTAAGTCCCCAGTAGGCCATGGCTTGCATAAGATACAACTATGTTGTTCGGTCTGGACTTGCTTGTAAAATACCTGTACCTAGGAATTCATAATGGAACTACTTTCTTGCCCATGTCATGTGACAACATGGTGGCAAGCGAGAACATTGAATCATTATAATATCTATATATATTCACTTAGTGCACTGACTCAGCATTTACCTGATGGAGAAACAAGACTTAGCTTAAAGTATAAAGAATATACAGAATTTGTTATCCATAATATGTGTCATGTATTTATAGTTAATTTCTGTCCATGCTACTCGGTCTATGTATCACTCAGTGCATTCACTAAATATCACTACCCCATTGTTACTTGGGGTATTATGTGGGTAGCGCAATAGGCTGAGTGGATCGTGGTGAATACCAAATATAACCTTCTTATTACCATTTTGAACCATGTGTACTACACAAATACCACATGTTTTTTCCAAGCAACACCAGATATCCGCACAACACAGGACATAGTTGTACAACACATCATATTGTTTCATACAATAAAACTAAGTGACATTTGAAATAATTAGCAGTCAATTACATTTTAAAGAACGAAGGTTTCAAATTCACTTGCTTTATAACCTTTGTTAGGATCTGTAATAAAGAAGATGTGTATCCATAGAACTAAACCCCCCGATCATCACAGCGCCTTCTAAATGTCATTCAAAGAAGCTTCCAAGACAGATATACCTATAGTATATGGACATATAGTATGTCAAACAACAAGTCTGCTGTGTAATAAAGTCCCTAAATACGCACATGAACCATTCAAAACCATTATGAAAAGCATAGATTACAGTTTCATATGTGATGAGTGAAATATCATCAGCTCTAACTAACCGTCGACATATGATTGATTTTTACGTAGTGAATCAGATATAATGCACCTGAAACAGGTTATGATCAGATAGTGTTACATATTCCCAGACTGAAAATCGCGAAACCTCCGCGTTAGGCTGTCTCAGTGTACATAGTTTTATAATGCATCAAAAACTAAGTGTAGACTTTATATATTTACAGATATTGCTGGAATATTATGTCAGAGTATTGTTTCATACAACAACCGGCAAAGGACAAGGTAACATAATGTAAACAAAATGATCATCATAGTCCCAAACTAAGTAATTATTACCAACTAACAAAGTTTACAGTTGGGCAGGCCCCGAGGGCAGTCTACCCATTCAAGGAAGCTTTGAGCAAAAAACTAATTTGTCTGGGTAATTAAGCAAGCATATCCTACCATCCTAACATTTGCAGACCATATATGTTATTTAATCAATCATTGTTGAACTACCTGACAACTAGAGTGGACCCCCATAATCAGCAGCCCATACTATTAATGACATTGACTTCAGTGAGTTCCATTAACTGCAATCTGTGTTTATACTTACACTTCTTCATACTGTTAACCATGAAACCGATTTTTAAGACTAGGGTCCTGTTCAACGAAACGCTCCTGCGACCATAACTTCCATACCTTAAAATACTTTAACGATCGTTGTTGAGCTGAGGTCGTTTCGTGCATGTTTATGCGGGTGGTGTTGACAGCAAATATGGACAAATATGAAGAGGCCTGAATTTGCGAATCCCAGACACGATCTGAGTACAATAAAGTACAAAAGAAATTTTTACATAATGAATAAATGCTTTAAGTTACAGTGTGTTATTCTCCTGAAAAACATGTACATACCTGCGGCGTACACCTCATTATATTACAAACATATTTTATGATGTAGAATCGAGCTAAATACTCAGGTTCCGTGTTCTTGAGGCTTGTGAGCGTTTCCTTTAAGGGTATCATCTCAGTTTGCCTTTATTGTTCAACGCCGCACACAGCAATAACAGATCTATATAACAGTAATTTGTAATTAATCGAGTCTGAACCTGATAACCTGCGTGTAACACCATGGACATCGATCTACGCGGTAGACTTGTACAATGACATTCGTCAGTCACCATCCGTTAGCCAGTATTTGCGAATTATTTGTTATAACGTCACCACGCCCATGAAAAATATAGCTTGGTCAGAAATTTTGGTGTCATTTGCTGTCGGGATTCTTAATGTATCAAGCCTCAAGCCCCGAGACATGATTCGTTCCTCTGCCTTGTCCAAAGCTGCTTGGTTAATTAACTTATAGTTTTTCTTGAAACAGCTTGAAACTTCATCTTTGGGAATTACTTTTTACAAGTTCAACGTAATTGTTTCTTTATTCAGGGATATGGTGTCACTTATACCGGCTCTGCTCGATGGTATGTTTCCGCCATCAGACAGCAATGACATCTCACAATCTTTCCAACCGGACTCAACGTGGACTGGTGTGAGTTTTTAAATGTTGTTTTTTTAAAACTCCCCAAAAGAAGTAGGAAATGTTCAAAAATAACAGAGGATACAGATATGGACGTATGTGTGATGCTAATGAATGGATAAGAAAAACTAAATCAGCGGAACATGTAAGCGGTACCATTGTTTTTTAAGAATGAAGGAAACTGAAAAAGAACAAAGGGGTATGTGGTTTAAAAATATAAAAATCTCACAATTTAACATTCGTTTTTGCGGTGTCACATGGTCCGAATCCACCACCAGATGGCAATTTGAGCGGGCTTTTCTGTTCCATTTAGAGCACCTGGCCTAATCCGGCCGACGTGGGTGGCCTTTGATGTCGGCGTACACGTCTCCCGATCATGTCACAGACGCAGTACTCTATCGGAGAAAGCTCAGGGTTCATGGTTGACAAATGCATTCCAGCTCCAATTCAGCAAACTCACTGGTAACTTCCATATTTGAACATGGGATTGCGAACGTCGTGGCCCAAGAACGCTTTCTGACGTAGTGCTGTTGAAGGTACTTCGTGTGATGTCTTGGTTGTACTTTCTAGTGACCTTTCCATGGACATTAGCAGTGGTATTATCTTAGCCTCTTGATTAGCCCCGAACAACACGCTCCCAAATCACAACTGACCAACCCCCCAAATCTATAAATATATGCTGCCATACGATGACCTTTGCATGACGATTCGTTCGGACGCTCCTGGACAAGTCCATCGTGTCTTACCTGAATGAAAAGACCAAAAGGCCATCCTCTAATCCCCAGTATCTACTCTCGAAAGTCCATTGACGTCGTGTTTGGATTCATGACAAAACACGTAGCAAAACACCTACTTCATGAGTATGCAGATACGTTACATGCTGAAGATTTGTAATCGTCCTCTTGGATAACACAGACTCCAGTGTTATGTCGCAAGTAAACAATCATCTTCTGATTCTTGACATGTGTTGTAGAAATGGGTCTGCCTCTGCAGATCTTTTATTAACATTTTGAGTCTGCAAAAACCTGTTCCAAAGTCTGCAAATCACTGACTAATACACATTGAACATTTTGGCTCCCCTGCCTCATTCTGCCAGTTTGGAGCATCCCAATAACCCTAAAGCTGTGCATCCGATCGGCGTATTCCGATGATAAATACAGCATTAAAGCACGAGTAGCGAGCGAACGTTTCTCTTGACGATGAACCCGAACAGTGCCAATAGCTCAGTGACATCTGATGGTCTTTTATTGAAGTGTCAAATCATGAAGGAGCCTGGGCCCCTGTCCAGCCTGAAAGGTCTCTTGGGTAAACATGTGCATGCATCAGTCGCCATTAAAGGTTAGATTTTGGATCCAGAACTATTCTATTTCCGGCAGACATTTTGCAAAGCTTATCTTTCTTTTGTTGATTGATCATAACATTTGTATTACATGATTCCCTGCATATTTTAAACATTATATTTGTAGATGTGCCTTTGTAGAAACCCAAGTCTGATCTTCTCGGTAAGAGAAGGGTTAATATGAAAGGGTTGGGTCGATACGGATTCACCGATATACAAAGAAGTCAAGCATGGTTATTTCAACCGAGGAAAGATGTGACACACCAGCTGTAGGCGAACAAAGTCGACATAACATGTACGCATGCACATCAGAGCAATATGCTTACAATAATTAATGTTACCAGCCAAAGTGATTCCTTTCAACTCCAACATGACTGACAGAGCTTCAAGACCACGTAACACGTATTTTGATTAATTTGAGATGAATCTTGGCAAGAATCTTTTTTCTATATCTTCAGTCTTATTTAATCAAGACATCACGCAAGTACACCCAACAATTGTCAATACTGCCTTGCTGAGATCGTCTCGAGGTGTCTAGATCTGTCTACAGAACAGCGCTCTATGTGTGATGTTTACATTACCTGCACATTGATCAAGAGCAGGATTAAATTACATGTGTGATGTTGACGATGTGCGCCATGCTGAGGAAATGTACCAGACACAAATAACAAGTCTTAAATGCTGTGGTAATTGGTTAGAGGCGAGATTAAAGCAACTGTCGCATCTTGTGAGATGGTGTGTTGTGTTTGAAGTCCCTTTGAACAGTATTATTTTGGGGTGTTGTTTGGGCTGATGGCTGGGTTTAGGTGGTGAAGGCTAACTAATCGGCACTATAAAGCTCAAGTGATGCAGACCATCTACCAGTCATCAAAGATGATGGTCAGAATACAACTCTGACGTGAACACAAAATGGCCGCACCCCTATACTAACAGCTGGGCGCCTTAGGTGATACATGCCTTATCCAATACCCATGATAAAGCATCGTTCATGAATCAAGTCAGCCCCCACCTTAATACTGTTATTGATAAAAGTGTCTATTCCCTCGAATAGAACCTCAGCTGTTCAACGGCTTGTCAACGTCATGAATAACTATAGTGTATATTTACAAATTCATTCGACATACCTTTTCCACTTGTTTGCTGACTACGAACACTGACATCATTGTTCTGATGGATCAACAACTTTAACAAGACGAAAATGGGATTGCACCCGAAGTCAATCCTTTCTTCCTGGAATTGCTAGGAAGTGTCTTTCCCTCTAGCTTCGTATGGCATCTTAGACAACTGGACCATCCATGAGTAATATAGAAATTATCCATTGATATATGCATAGGCTTGATGCTCATGATGTCAATCCCTGGAATGCCTAACCAGACACGGACATGCTTATAACAAACAGACGGATATGACGAATTGTGGTGATTCCATTTTGGTCCAGACAATATGCTGTATATTTTATGAAACATACAACTTTATGGATGACAATTTCTTGTTTATTGCAAGAACACAAGAAGTTGTCATCCATAAAGTTGTATGTTTCATTTTTGACTCACCACCTTCTAGAATGCCGATCAAACAATGAATTTTATACCGAACAAAAGTTCGACGTCCCTTTGTGTTCGGTATAGTGAGTGAGTGAGTTGGGTTTTACGCCGCTGTTAGCAATATTCCAGCAATATCACGGCGGGGGGACACCAGAAATGGACTTCACACATTGTGCCGACGTGGGGAATCGAACCCGGCCTTCGGCGTTACTAGCGAACGCTTTAATCACTAGGCTACCCCACCGCCCCGAGTTCGTTATAAGCTCACTTTGATAAATAAATTGATGTTGTGATACCAGAGGGAGTGAGAATGGTCTTAAGCCTTTTCGACCACGGTGCAGCAACATCGCAGGGAGGACACCACAATAGGCATCACGTACCCAAAATGTCGAATCAAACCCAGGTCTTCTACTTGACGAGCGAAAGCTGTACCGTTTGGCTACCGACCGAATCTGTGGCTTAAGAAAAGGCTACGATCAGAAACAGTAATTTTTTGGGTTTGGCCTGGGTGTTAGTAATAATATTTCATAGCTTTGGTTAAGATATGTTTCTTGATCAAGATAAATTTATCAATTCATAGTGTTCCAGAAGAGAATCGAAATGTAAAATGATATTTTGTGAGTATATGAGAAGAATTCTTTTGCAAGATTTGCAAGAAGTTGTTTGCTGTAGTAGGTAAATATATCTTATGTCTTGAGGTATCTTATGTACAAACTGTAAGTCAAAGCAGTATAAATGCAATTTGATAACACAGTTTCAAATGAACTTCAATTACTTCGCAAATGATGTTACGTTTGCTGCTGTCACATGACGCTTTTGTGATACGTTGAATGTGTGCTGGACGAAATGGTATTGATATACATTGTGTGAGTCAAAGTTAGTAATACAATGTAGCCTTGATGCCTATGCGGATTAGATTACTAATCAAGTGAGGAAAGCAGCCCCTCAGCCTTATATACTTATCATAGATAAGGTGAGTGAGTTAAAATTAACCGTCACATTGGCAATATGGCAGGCATATCGTGACGAGGATTTGAAAAATGAACAAAGTCGCAATAATTTAAGTCAAATTATAAAACACTGTCAACGACGGACAGTAAAATAACTATAGGATCACAGATATAGATATAAAACTAGTATGAAAAACTAAACACTTTTAACTATAGACAAAACAATATAAAAACAGGCTATATATTGCCAACGACCAAAGGTAGATCACTATACTAGGGACCATGGGGACTAGAAATGACAAGACAATGTAAAACAGGCTATAGACCGCTAACAACTGCAGGTAGATCACCATACTAAGGGCCATGGGGACTTACAGTACATTTGCTTCCTGCATTGGACCCTAGCTGGATTTACACCATCCCTTCAGCCGTTAGCAATTCAATAAAATCTAGCCATACATTAAAATGACACATATTCTACGACTAAAAATGTGACAAGAATAAATTTACCTTGAATGTTTCGGGACTTACGTACCCTCTCAGCAGTAATTTTACAGTACTTTAACCCCGTTTGAGAATACAGCCACTAACAATCCACAGATAAGGTATAAAGCCGCGAAGAAAGGTATATGATGAACACAAATATATCATACTACAACGAATTGTCAAGTCATTTGACAAGGGTTTGATCCAAATGCCTATTACTTCAATTCATTCAATAAGCTCGTGTTTCATTGCAACGGGAGAATTGTTTGGATTGGTAACCTGTCCATGGCCTTATCGACTTTGAAATATTTCCAAGGAGACTGTTAAAGGCAAGAAAGTAACCTGTAGACGTGTGCGTCCAGTGGCAACTGTTAAAGGGTTCTAGAAGGCACGCTAAGACGAAATGCCCACAGCAAGAATGATCAGTTACATGGAGACCGAGTTGTCAGACATAATAGGTTTCAAGGCATAAAGATCATAGTTTCAACTGGACGTCCAAAACCAAATGTTCACATATCCAGGTGAGCTATGGGTGTAAAAAAGGCAAAACCTTCACAGCTTCAAAGATGGCGTCCTCGTCTCCCGGTGTGGGTTATTCAAAAGCGTGTTCTTAAAGCAGTGCTGAGACATATCGGAGAACGCTTTTCAAGTGCCGTTGAAATGCAGTTTCGTGCCGTTGAAATGCAGTTTGCATGTAATAAAATCACTGGTAAGCAGCTATCTGCTACAGCATTACAACTGAAAAGGTTCCATACACTTATTGCATTATGTAGGAGGCAGTCATTTTGGTTATTGAGCGCTGTACACAATGCTGACTGACTTGGTCTGGGAAGAGGTTGTATGAGGGTGCGATTGGATGGCGTGAGACAAAATAAGCGAGAGGATTGGCGTGAAATTTAGAGCTGATGAACAACTGTGATGGACTCTATTAAATGGAGAGTATTTACTAACATAGAACTACAAATTTGTGCAATGTGTATCACTTTTATTATCACATAATAAAGCAGTGTATGGGAATATCTCAGAATAAGATGTTTAGTGACTTTTGAAAATGACGCAATATATTATAGCCTAAAGAGACTATCATTAGAAGAATTATAACACACTAACACACTGTACACAAATAAAGAAATCTAATGAGATCTAACGTTAAACATGGGCTTTTTTCTGCCCAAGCACTAGCAGTCATCGTGTCCATTATGACCGTGTGATAACACCTTGATGTTATGATGCAGTCATTAAAACGTACTCAATCGTTGGCACCAATGACCACAAACAAAACACTTTATAGCTTCAGTCGTTTAGCTATTCAAAGGCGGGGGAGAAATGGGCCATCACCCAAATGAAGCCTTGTGGAACGCAAGGCAAGTCGACTGTGGCACCAAGGCAAGTCGACTGTAAGGAAATACGATAAATAACGAGAGGTTTCCCTGTTTCCCAAGCGCAATGGCAATATTTATGCAAAAACATTATGAAAAATATGTTTTTACTATAATGGGGATAACGTTATCATTTTCTTAACTACTGGCCCTTAATCTTCGACTCCCAACAGGGAGTACTAACCGACTTGTTCGACGTAATTGAAGTTGTTTCTTTCGTTACTCATCTGCACGACCGCCGTCGTGACCAGGTGGATGAGTATTTTCCCGGAAAGTTTAGTATGGCGTCACCCCTTAAAACAGGCTTATGCAACAGATGCACATGACTTGTTTATGAAATAATGATAAATCCAAGATTGCGTTGCGCACTTCTCGAATTGCCAATGACGTTGTTGCTACTTCCTCAACATGACACAAATCATTCATACTAAAAATCATAATCGTTTTGGCGATAATAAATCAAGTGTTCTTCACACTCCGAATGAAATATATGGATGATGATGAAATATTTTGCCAACAACATTTTCGTAATGAATGATGAACTATCAAGCATGTCACATGATTTGTATCATAACAGATTATTTCTGTCTTCTAAATGAATTATCTTGGTACTTTTTGCCGGGAGAGCGCAATTTGTACAATTATAGGTATGGCGTTTCATTATCAGTTTCATTTAATAACTGATATTGAACGAATTTGTTTTTTTCGGGCAAACCTATGGTACTTCATACCGTTAGTCGGAATCCTCCTTCTGGTACACTTTTGGCTATTTTAAATGGTATTATAACATATTTGATTTTCAGGATAGGTCAATGGACCGTTTCTGTATGTAAATGCACATAAAGAGGGTAATTGATGCAATCAATTGCAACACATTTTGATTAACAGCTGATATTGATCATGACTTATCACACAAATGATCATGACTTTTTCACTACACATGAGACAAATTGTGATCGGTCTCAGATTGTGGTAAGAGGCCTGGCGTGTTTATATCTGACAATGGTGTCGGTCAACGACCTATCTTTGCTTCTTTGCACACCACTGAATATATATAAGGTTTAGTTGTTCATTTTACACAACCAAAGCTTATATCAATGAAGAATCACAACAAAACATGTTTTTAGCATTAGCTAAAAATCACCAAAAAATCAACATACATGATATGACGAGATCAATAAATATATCGTTTGCTTAAATGTTTGAAGGGCATTTAGAAGTGGAATACATAAGAAAAGTAAGATTTATGGATGTCAACTTCTTTATTGTGAATAACAGGTGACCTGATGAAGGAGCAAGCATACACTCCGAAACGTCGTGTTATTCACAATAAAGAAGTTGACATCCATAAATCTTGCTTTTCTTATCTTTAGCTTGACATGAAACAGGTGAATGCTTAATGATTTAAGGTAACTGGCACGCCTCAAGGAAGCCAATGAACTTAGAATAGTATCTAAGTTAGTTCTACTGTCTGTCAGTCAAAGCAATATGCCTGGAACCAAACTAACGCTGAGGGAGACAGAACAAAAGTCATCCAACAACATCATCACTTTCAGCAAGCTTCTTCGCTGACGTCGACATATGCATAAAGGGAAACAACTAAAGTATTAACTAAATTACCTGCCACTGAGTTTATAAATAAGGTCATGGTCATTGCAACAGCTAGAAAGCTACTTTCCGGTGATGGGTATTTCCTCCACGACATCTTCTTGTTTTCGAAGTGTCGATGTGAAGCGCACAGTTTATCAAAACCATTCTCAATGTGTGCACGTAAGGCAAAATATTTATATGATACAAACACTCACTCTCGGTCTACACTTGTATTTTCAGTGTTTAAAATGATCTTGGCTGATTAAGTCATTCATAAATCTTGGTTAAAATTTACATAAACAGTGATTGTATCTTATACTTTGTGCAAATGTATGGTGATCGCAGTGGGACTCTTAGATAAAACAATCATTGTGTGGATATGATCTTTAGGTGCGACCTTGCCAAGCATGAAAGCAGCAAGGTAATTTCCTAAAATGCAACTGGCTTTCCTGGTATTCAATTGCGGTGAAAGTAGACGATGTCTGTTCTATATTCATTAAGAAGTGAAGTAACTGACCAAGCCGGTAAAATGCCAGGAACGCACGAAGTTTCCAAAGTATTTCTCACTGTTTGGAACTGAAAGCCTTTATAGATCAACGTGTGTCTTGGGTGAAACAGATCTGACGTTATTCCCACGTGCTACTAAAAAACCTAAAAAGGTCACCTTGTTTCACACTGCTTTAGTATGACATTTTAACTTATATGAAAGAATAGGGTCTGCTTTTGAGTGGAAAGCATCAGCTGACCTTGAACTCGCAGTTCTCTCTGCAACCTTGATTACCAAATAATGAGAACGGAATAATGTTCATTTGTTTTTATACAGATGTTCCGATAAGTAGGTATCTGGATATCGGGTTTCCGGACCAACAGGGTTCCATTATGTAAACAAGATCATTACGAAAGACAGAGTGAAATGAGTTTTCCAGCAGCTACGCACACTGTTGGAGATGATTAGCAATGCCGTAATCTGGTAACTCGAAAAAGGCGATATATTCGCAACCGATTAATGTCCAGACTCTCGTAATCAGCAAGTAGATTATACTTCTTCTTAAATTCATGAAATGTCGAATTTCAATTGGAATTATTCATGTCTGGGATTGCATCCAGACTGATGCCATACACAAGAATGGTGTATCCGCTGGCAACCTTAAGTACACTATCAGACAAAAGAAAGTCACCATGGATGGTGGCTAAAAATACACCAACCAAGAAATGTTTGTGCAATTGCCATGTGTGTGAAACGGGAAACATGGCTGTTAAGATTACAGCGTTTGGGCGACTGTTTTCAGCCTATTAACGTTAGATCACATTTGCAACCATAACTTTCTTGTGCTCACTGGGGGCGATGGGGTAGCCCCCAGCCCAGTGGTTAAAGCTTTCGCTCGTCACGCCGAAGACCCAGGTTCAATTCCCAACATAGGTACAATGTGTGAAGCCCGTTTCTGGTGTTCCCCACCCTGATATTGCTGGAATATTGATAAAGCGGCATAAAACTCACTCACGTTTTTGCTCACAGAGTGGTGGAGTTAAATCTAGACTGCGACAAGTGAATTGAATCTGCTGGTTCTGCTTTCAGTTCCGTTCATCCTGCACTGCGAATTTGGATAGTGGCTAGAACGATGATAGATCGAAATGAAACAATGTTATGATATTGACAAATATCCGGTTTTAATGTGTTGGTTGAACCGTGAAGGAAAAAGTCGATTGACGGTGGTTTCTGGCACGGAACTGATGAGATGATGCTATAAAAATGTTGCTTCCAGACGTATACAAACAATGCAGCAAGGTCTGCGCTGGAACTTGCTTCGCCTAATATGCATTTTAGGCCATATATGAAAATATTCTTGTTTCTCATTACCACCCGGCCCAAAAATTCGACCCGATCCTAAGATTGTTTTGAATTTTTTACACTAGAGAAAATGCAACTTGGACTCTCAAAATGTGCAAGAAGTTTTCACACTTTTAAGTTTTGATTTTCTATCGGAGAAAAGGTGTAAATTCCCACAGACATCAAGGGTTTTTGGACATAAAATGAAATAAAATGTAAAAATACAATCCGCCCGCTCGACAAAATATTTTTTTCAAAAAAGTGATGAGAAACAAGAATATGTCTGTGTATGGCCTTACAACTGACCGGGTTACATTACTTCACAATACAATAACCGTTCGGGGGCAATTTTGTTGGAATAGAAATGTTGTATGACATGTATCCATGAATATATCATTTCTATCGATCTGATTAAATACAAAACGAAGAGCACTCGTTTAAAGAAGACTCAAAACCGAATAACAGGAACAATAACAACTTCTTTCAATTATTTGCAAAGCATCTCTTCGGCATCTCGCCCGTTCTAAGAGACAGCAGTTCATTTTCCATCTCGTTTACCAATTATATACACTGGGAACACATACAATACAAAACATATCCTTGACCATTGTACATACTTACAGTTGACATTCCTTACATAATTACCTAGTAGGTAAAGCAGCACGCCAAAGACTTGGGTTCGATTCCCAACATGGTAACACTATGGAGAGCCCATTTCTGGTGTCCCCTGCTGTGATATTGATCAAGGTAACAACATTCAAATCAACATTCATCGCTTTCAAGATTTCAGACAGTTTATGGTAGACGTGTGGAGGTAATTTCTAAATTCAATTTCCAATTTGACACGTACTTTATGTTACCATGTTTTTGTGCTTTTTGGAGTAGCCTAGTGGTTAAAGCGTTGGCTTGTCACACCGAAGATCCGGGTTCGATTCCTCACATGGGTACAATGTGCGAAGCCCATTTATGGCATGATATTGCTGGAATATTGCTGAGTTGGAGTACACTGTAGGAAACGTCAAACTTTGACCACGATCACAAACTGAAATATAAAAAACCAAACACCAAGGAAATTATAAGACAAAATGTTATGAATGTCAACCAAGACCAACGAAATTGTTGCCATTTAACAAATATAGCATGTTTGTGTTCGCAAAACAACGTACTTGTCCAGTTTTGTAGGAATCGTTTATTATTGCTGAGTATTGTTTCCTGACCTACACCCTTGCAGTGGAATAGGTAATCCCTCCGTGTATAGTTTTCAGTATAAAATATTTACAGAAAAAGAAACAGAAATCTATGTTTACAGAAAAAGGACATGCATATTTTATGTGACAATAAAATCTGTTATTTGTTGTCATTACCACTGGTAGCAAACCAGGGTCAGGTATGGTGCCGACAAACCAAGGGCTACAGTCGGATTCGAACCCAACATTCAAGAGCAATAGAATGGTTCCTACACTGTGCTAGTTGTTGTCACGTCAACAAACCCTTGTGCAGGAAACTAAGTCATCAGCTTCTTCTCAAATTAATAAAAACAAAGACATTATTGCAATGAAATATTCTATGGGAAAAATTAAACGATTCTGATGCATGAATTATCGACTAAATAATTTCTGGAATAATCTCTCCAAATACGGCCAAACATGTTCAGATTTTGACCGCCTTCATTCCTGTTTAATGTAATAGGTCAGCTTAAATGCATTATGATAGAGGCGTAAATCTTGTTAAGTTGACATTAAACGATATGAAATATGTAATTTAATCTGAGCGAAAATCAATTCGATGTAAATATCTCCTTTGGGACTCTATCGAGTAGTTAATACCTCAATAATATCCTAATCGTGTGCAGACATCTCTCGGTCGTTACCTTTCATGTACTCACACAGCAAGACACACAATCCAGAAACAAAAATAAATAAAATATCAACACTTGCTGTATTTCTCAATTAGGTTTTCCACTGACACTTACAATTTTCAATTTCACGAGGATATTTGGTCGTCTACCATTGGCTTGTATTGGCACGGTCGTCATGACACTGAGATCCCGGTATCCGTGGAGATCCGGGTTAGAATTGGTCTTCATTAACCCATGCTTGTCGTAAAAGGCGACTACCGGGATCTGGTGGTCAGGCTCGCTGACTTGGTTGACACATGTCATCGTACCCCAGTTGCGTAGATCGATGCTCATGCTGTTGATCTCTGAATTGTCTGATCCAGACTCGAGTATTTAGAGACCACCGCCGGAATATTGCTGAGTGCGGTGTTAAAGAATCAACCGACTATTGATATCAACTGTTCTCGTCACGATATGGCTGCAATATTGCCGATGTGACGTTAAATTTTAACTCACTCACTCACTTAAAGAATCAACCAGCCAACCAACTGAGAGTCCGGGTGGGTGCAGTACTTGAAAGTGTCGGGGTGTGAGGTAAGTAGGGGTGGGGTTTGGTGCAGTGGAGGAGGAGTGTTACTGGAAGACTTCACTATGCTGCTCTGACGAAGACTTCAATAAGAAAGGTATACTCTTCTTTGAGATGGTGCAAGATACATGCATGGTCGTAATTGAGTGAATACACCGCTTTTAGCATTATTCCAGAACATAAAAAATTGACCACAATCGACAGCGGCTGAAGGGATGATATATAACCGGCTGGAGTCCATGCTGGTAGCAAAGGAACTGTAAATCCCCACGGTCCCTAGTATGCTGATCTACCTTCTGGCTATCTACAGCCCGTTTTTATATGGTATTGTAGAGTTTATAAACCAACTTTTAGAGTTAGATGCTAGTTTTAAATTCTGGTTCTGTGATATTCTTGTTGGCTTTACTGTCCTTTGTCGACACGTTTTTTACAATTTAAATATATTTATCATGTATTTAGAACTTGTTTTAGTCACGATATGGCTGATATCCTACCGATGTGACTTTATATTTTAACTTTCTCACTCACTAGCCAGCAATATCACGGCAGGGGACACCAGAAATGGGCTTCACACAGTGTACCCATGTACCAGGGGCAGTGGTATAGCCTAGTGGTTAAAGCATTCTACGTGGGTAAAGACCCCACATGGGTACACTGTGTGGAGCCCATTTCTGGTGTCCCCCGCCGTGATATTGCTGGAATAATGCTAAAATCGGCATACAACTAACCTCATTTTCTCTACTGGCAGGTCTCATAATGATTTGTTCAGAATTTTGAGTGGTTGTTGCCTGACACTGCCCAGCAGTACTCCTGCCATGTAACAGCTGCCTGTACCAAACTGTAACTTACATCCATTCACAATATCAATTAAAACAGTAATATAAATCCACACAAATAAAGTAGTATTTCTCGAATGAATTTGTAACATTCTGTAAAACAAATCAGTTTTATATGATGCTACTGGATCATGTTAGTAACAATCATGTAAGGCTAAATAAAACTGTACTCAGTTGGTCAAAACGTTAAGAGTACCTGCGGAGAGCACTAGTTTCCTATCTCCGTTGATTAGTTCTAAAATACAGTAAACTACAGTTTACCCACGCACCAGCAACTGGGAAATAATGAACCAGCATTCCACTATGTATCAATACATGTTACAAAATACACAACCTTGGACAGCCTCCGTGGTGTAGTGGTTAGAGCGTGCGCCCGGAGAGCGGAATGTCGCGGGTTCGATCCTCGGCCGCGTCATACCAAAAGGCGTTAAAATATGGTACTTGTTGGTCCATGCCTTGCGCTCGGCATTAATGGGCTGGTGCGCGGAGTCAGTATTATGTGTCTGAGTGGGGTATTCATGCTTCACTGCGGCATGGTATCTCAGTGGGCTAGCACTATAAAACCAGCTTCAGTCTGGGCTAGTACAAGCAGCTGCACATACACATACACACGCATGCACGTCGTCATATCAGCGAAATACTCTCAAGCACGATGTTAAACCCAGTTTCACCTCACCTCACATGGCCTTCTTTCTGTCTTTTCGACTATTTTGTTACCACATGCCATTTTGTTGAGACTAATAATTTAAGCTGGAGGTCACTGCAACACGATAGGTAACTTATCAAACGAGTGCAAATGGGACAAGCGGGATAGATAATTGGCAGGATGGATTTGTTCTGCGGTGTTCCTTTATGTGCTGTAATATAATTAGGAGTAAATCAAATAAATAATTGGCACATTGTTAAATGGTTTTTTTTGTGGAGAATGCATATTGGAACCAAGGAAAGAGTATAATCCATTTTAATGCAAGAAAATCGGTTGGAATAAATCCAAATTCGTGTAGAATTTATGTCTCCGAGATCGTAAAACATGGGAAAGATCAAGAAGCGCTCCCCGTTGCGTTAACTTTACAAATAATAAATGTGTTTATTTGTCTGTTAATTTGTTTGTTGTTATCACAGTCACCATATGTCGGTGAACTGTAGACACGTGTGTCTGGGGAAGAAGAATCAGTGACTTGGAGACAAAACTGCCATGCTGTCGATGAATGCTAACACGCAATCACAAAGGTCACCGAGCCTGATAATAGCTATAGGTTGTGATTGCAGGCGTTGAGATCATCCGTCACAAGCATCTACACGTCCTTAAAACGAATGTTCAGATGGTGTGAAGACTCCTTCGCTACTACATGTGGTAGACAAAACTGTCTGATGTCATTGCAAGAACTGGGTCGAATTGTATTCCCAGGTATGAATCAGGCGGTCCACTCAACACCTTTAGTGACCTGTAACCTTCCATGTACCTCTGGGTCGAAATTGTCCATATAAATATATCGATATACATTTGTAATTTATTTCAGTCACGCAATCACCCCTGTTCCCCCTCGCGATCGAAACTACCAACCTCTTCTCATAGCGTTAATCTCAAATTATGTAACGCGACTACTTATGTGAGTAAACAAATTAGTGTGACCTAACCCAAGGGCACCGATGCTACTTAACGGATTTCTTAACAGTGATGTGTGGAAAGCGAAAGTGATATCCCACATGAATATCACAATAACCAGCTTTAGAGGGGAACAAATCGACTAGTCGTTTTCTGTTTATACGCTAACACAATGCAGTACTCTGTACCTAAGGAAAGATAACAATGTATGGATGAACAACTTCTTTATTGCAGTGAGACCGTTATGAAGCAAGTTAAAACCTTACGATGTTAGGACCTACACCGATACGTCGCTCTCACTGCAGTAAAGAAGTTGTTTATCCATTGATGTTATCCTCAGATTTCATTCTGAAAGTGCACCTCAATACCTGTCCGACCTCCTTTCTCCATACAAACCAAAAGGATCCCTCCGTTCCGAGAAACATAATATTCTGTGCATTTCTAAAGTCAGAAAGGTTAAATTGGATCAAACAAGTTTCTCTTATGCTGCAGCCCCAGAATGGAATAAACTCCCACAACATTCGAGAGAAATAAAAGAAAACGTTCAGCCTTTCGAACAGCACTAAAGACCTACCTTTATCAAAAAGACTTCTCGTCCTACATGAGCGCTTTGAGCATGCAATATGCATGGAAATATGCGCTTTATAAATGAAGAATTATTATTATTTACTTCCCTACTGCTCCAGCTTCTAAATACCTCTCAAAGAAGTTCCCTGTACCTGGTTAATAGGGTGGACTTAGAGTACACATCTATGTACGTGGAGACACAGATGCACGTAGTCGATTGAGACCATAGATTAAATGAGAAATGAAATTCAAGAAATATATATTGTACAAAGGATATATGTGATCAGCGTTCGACTGGGACATCACTTTCGCCGCCATCTAATTCACGTGGCGTCCATGTGCTTGGTATATGTGCATGAGGTGACAACTGTCCTTACTTTGACAACCTGTTTCCTGAACAGCCTCATAAAAACACATCTAACAGATGTTATACGTCTGTTTAACGATGGCGAAGAATTGAATACATTTAGTGGAACGCTATGCCTTAATGATGATACATCATGATGATATGTAATGGTGGTTGACAGATCGTTGTTAGAATTGATCTGTTGGACGAGTGGTGGGACCACAAATTAAAATACCGGTTGTATGATATACATGTAATGTGATTGCAAAATGAGCCTATTTCACAATCATCAACAAATATTCGATTTATTATAATTCGGTCTGGTTGTGCGTGACTTTACTCCCAACAAAATGTGGAAGTGCTCAAACTGCAACGGTTCGGGACAAATCTCTTTTATCAGGGTTCACATTAGACATAGAAAATAGTTCTAACTTCAGAAAGAAAAGGAATACAGGAAAGAAACAGTGCAATCAATTGAAACTAAAGTCAAAAGTTTTTGCTGACCTGCCGGAATGGTTTGTGATGTATAAGAGGATTGTATGACAATTTACAATGTACGGCAGTTCATGGCGCAAAAATATAAACATATTTACAATAACAATTAGTTTCAAGCATATAACATTGATCACATTTAAAAGCTCTGACACTAATGAATTACAACATAGACAAGAATTTAATCAATTAAAAAGTAAATATAGTACATAAATCCTTATTTACAGTTGGGTCCAAGGATGGTTGCGATGTTGCTTGTGCCACTGTCATTGGATCCAGAACAATATCTTTTCGGTTGCCAGATAACAGCTCTATTTTTACAGCAGAAGCAAACGCCATATTAACAGCCTTAAAATATATTAAGAAGCACCCTAAATATACACAGTATATAATATTTTCAGACTCTCTTTCATGCCTTAGGTCTATTAAAAATCTTTCTTGTAAACATCCAAAAATTATTGAATTACATAATGATCTTGCTACAGGCCAATGCGACATCGTCTTTTGTTGGTTACCCATCCACGTTGGCATTTCTGTGAACACAATGGCCGGTTTTGCTGCCAAAGCAGCACTCAACAAATCTGTGACACCACTTCTTATCCCGTACTCTGATTACAAAGCTAGCATCAGAACTTACATCCGTGATCTGATGCAGAAGAAGTGGGACACTCAAGTAGGTATCAATAAATTAGATGAAATAAAACCCTGTATTGGTTAAACCTACTTGGGTTGTCAATCCAGATTTGAAGAGGTCACCATGCGACGATGTTGTATTGGCCATACGAGATACATGTATATTCATGAATACATGTTGAAAGGTGAGGATCCTTCGTTTTGCATCCCTTGTGATGAGAGAACCACGGTCAAGCATGTCCTACTTGAATTCTCCATCATAAGGGATAAATATTTCAATATCAAAACAGTAAAGAACCTTTTTAATAAAGTTAATTATCATTGAGTCATTGCTTATTAAAAGAGATAGATTTGTTAAATGAATTTTAATTTATGTTTTATAAATAGATAAAGTTTATAATTGGTAGATCGTTAGTGGCTGTATCCTCAAATTTCAAGTAGCGTAAAATTATTGTCCTCCTGAGAGGGAACGTATGCCCCAAAAACTTTCCAAGTCAATTTCGCTCAACCATACGTTCAATCGTAGTATTTTTGATATTTTAAAGTTCGACTAAATCTTGCTACCATCGCAAGCGGCTGAAGTGAGAGTGAGTTATAATTTAACGTCACATCGGCAACATTTCAGCCACATCATGACGAGAACATTTGACATTGAAATGGAATATAGATATTATAAAAACCTGCCGACGAAGGACAGTAAAACAACTAGAATATCACAATTTGAATTAAAACTAGCTTAGAAAGTTAAAACTAATAGCACTATTTGGACAATACAATATTAAAAAATGGCTAGCGATCGCCAACAACTGAAGGTAGATCACCAAGCGGTTGAAGGGATGGTGTAAATCCAATTAGGGTCCATGCAGGTAGCAAAAGTAATGTAAGTCCCCATGGTTCCTGGTATGGTGATCTACCTTCAGTTGTTGGTGATCTACAGCCCGTGTTATATATTGTATTGTCTGCTTTAATTAAAATGTTTTAGTTTTTCATGCTAGTTTTATATTTATATCTGTGATACCCTAGTAGTTTTACTGTCCATCGTCGACAGGTTTTACACTTCAAAATGTTTTCATTTTTTATTGTATAAATTGTTTTCGTCACGATATGGCTGAGATATTGCCGATGTGACGTTAAATATTTACTCACTCACTCAGTTTCAAGCAGCTGACCTGTGGCTTGTGGACCTTCAATTCGTATCATTACAGAGAATGAACTAAACATATATGTCACATTAATACTGAAGAAAAACATGTTTGTGAACTATATCAACCCCTGTGTTAGGATGGATTATGTACATACCGTTCGTGATTTCACTTTAATATTGCTTTCTGTGACATAAACAATATTCACTCACGAACGAACGTTTAGTAGGTTTCTTCCAGTGGGCGATCACGTCCAACTATCAGTACTCAACTCTGGTTTCATCTGATTAATTCATGATCACGTTTAAGAATTTGAGTAATTACATTTTTATCTCAAAAACTGCATTTTCTCTGTGAAAGCCTGCGTTAATGGCATTGACGTAGCAATTAATCGACTCTCCTTAACAGGATGAACGTTTGCAATGTATTCAATTTCATGCAAATATGGTCCATCCATCTTTATTTCAAACCGCGCCGCAACGTCTCAGAGAAGAATAATAGGAACGCGTGACCTATTGATCACAGTATTAAACCTTTCCCTCTTCAATGACCAGCGTACAAGACGCCTTCTCCAGGTCTGAGTGATGCCATGGCCAGAAGGTGACCACTGTGGTCATTTCGTTCTGTGAAGCGGCAGGTGCTCGATGCTCTTACAGGAACAGATGATGGTTCCCGTCTAGACTATTTGTCAGTGTTTCTAATAGCTTTCTGTCCTGTCCTGTAACTATCAGTGTATCTGCATGCTTCTGTGTGTGGTGGTTTGATTTATTATGCATGCGTACCTATTTCATGTATCGCGTGTTGTTGATAATATTGTGACACGCGACTTAGCCATAGAATTAAAAGTACTTTACCTTGGTTTAAAGTTGGATCTTGTTTTACTGATGATGGAAACTGGGAGAACGCGGGCGGATATTTGAATAAGAGGTTTATTTTGTATTAGACTCGTAAATCTCTTTTTAAGGAGCACTGACTCCTGTGATATATGTACCATAGGCGTCTTAGTGGAACGGAGCAGGATTTGAAATCTCCTTTGCTGTTAAAATGTGCTTATATCCAAATCTGAACCCCGCTGCAGTTTTTTAAAAACTTTTTAGGGACCCAAACATGTTCATGCCTTGACAGGTTAAGAATGGCAAACACCTGCTATCATTACTATTACTATGTTAACGTGTGCAGGATCTCAATATGTACAATCTTACACACATTTTACGACACATTTCGCGTTTACTCCCTGGTTGTTCATTTTAACGGTAAGATCTTGCCATCATTCGATCATGTATGGTTACCATGCGATTCCAATGATTCATTTCTTTCAACATTTAAATCAAATAAATAATCACACAAAATGTCTATAAAAAGCATTGAAATATTATATTTGGCATATACCGAACGTAAGAAAGTTTTGTGTCTTACAAAATCAATTATGAATTATTCATTTGATGTAAATATGATATCTTAAAAAGTAAGTCAGCATCACATATGTTCTCAAACTAAAATGCAGAACAAATGCTAGTTGTTGTGTAGTCTGGTCTCATTCCCTGTCTCCATCTTCGTATGCCAACAGTTATGAACTGAAGCACATGTCAGTGAACGACAATGTTAGCTTCACATTCACGATATTCCTGATCACATATCACAGCAACCTTTAAAGACCTGTAAATGATTATGGCTGGCATCTTAAAGACTGGAACATCGATAATATAATGTGACAATTTATTCCATTCCTTTGGAAATATTTCATCTGTATGGATATATATTACTTTTTCTCATATACATTGACATTGGCTGGTGGTATGCACGCAAACTGGAATATCCCCTACTTCTTTGAACGGTATATTGGATTAAACGTTACCAATCAATCAATCAATCAATCAAATGTTTTATTTCTTGGTACAAGTGAATACAAATGTGCACATATTACATAAACAGAGTAGAGGTCATTTTAACTTTTCAAAAACAATATGTAAATACTTCGACAGTTCTTCAATTCTGACAATTTTCTTCTGCGGATTAAACTTTTGTATTTGTACATATTTGGCCATTTATAATATATTTTACCCAGAGGGCTGTCACTTGGACTTGTTACATGTCATGTGAGCTTGGCGTTTTGTGAAACCTGTAGAGTTTATGATGCTTTTTCTTATGAACAGTGTGGAGTTTGGTTGGCCTGATCTAGTGAGTCTTTCTTAGTGTCTGTCTGTTCGTACAATCAGTAACGTTGTGTTTCGTGTAAGTCTCATCAGTTCCTGAAAGTAAAGGCAAAGATATTGATAACCTTCACAGTCGTTGGATTAGTTTAAATAATCATTAGAATGAGAGAAATACAAAAGCACAGTTTCTTGACGCATTCCTTTGTGTCAAATATCATTATGGTATTACAACTTGAAAGTTAAGGTTTAAAATGCACCAAGATCCAGCATTAAGTGAGAGAGTGAGTTAAAATTTATCGTCACATCGGCAATCCAGCATTAAGGGTGTAGGTATCACCTTGGTGCATTGCTGCGGTAACATAGCTTTCTTTCTCATTCCTGATTGCTCTCGTTCCTGCAAGTGATTGAGTTCAATTCCGACATAATGTCTCAGCGGAAAGAGCATTACGTATTAAGATTGATATCTGCTAAGCTGTAATGTGACACAATACATGCTTCGTTCAGTCGGTTTAGAAACTTTTCAGCAATGTTATCATTTAGATGAACACCTAATAGCTCGAGGCCTGACGTATTTTATGTGTTATATATGGTGTCTCTTTGTGGAAGTAACTTTCATCGTTATAAACCTCAGATCACCCAGCAGTCATGAGGTACCCGATGGGTGTGGATATTCACAATGCAATTCACATTGTACACCCTATGGTGTTTGGTTTGCTGGATAAACGTCACACTGGTTTTACTCCGGCGCTGACATATATACACTCAGATGTAAACTAAATGTAGGCGTGATATATCTATATGTAATTCATGACGCACTCAACTAATCGAAACGCCACGATAACCCCATCAGTGAACGTTTCTGAAACAAAGGCTTCAATAAATCCATTCTCATGTAGACTTGTGCTGCATAATGTCTGCGCTGCAAAAGGTTTGGAGTGAGATGACAAATCCCAAAATGTAACATCGAAAAAATGATATGCCTCTCAGGATATAACCCTTGCAATTTAACACAATGTCATCTAACAGTCTACGACATCTCACCAAAATAGCTTTGGAATAATTCCTCGCAAATATTTATGTTGCAATTACAGACCACATAGAACACGGCGAGGGAGTTATTTTCAATGGTTCTCTGTTTAGGAAACGTTCCCTTCATTAGAATCCGTCATTGAGAATCTATCGTGTTCAATGGCCGTGTTTACCCACAGCACACGTTCTAATCAGAGAGCCTTGATAGGAGCTATTGAGGGAAATTGCTGAGCGATATGATGAAAATGTGTTAAGCTGCACACGTTGAATCCTGATTGAACCTCGTCGTAAAACACTATGAAAAACAGGCTACTGTTTCATATAATGAAGCATGAGATCCACATTCAGAGCGTTGTGAGCGTGTGGACGTCATGCAGATGTTGTTTTTTGTAATTTGTATCTGTTTGGAGGAGGAATAGTGTGGACACAACCTCGTTAAAATGTCATTTTCGTACCATGTTTTCGAGGTAATGGGCCATCATAATTTTAAGCTGGAATCAAACGCCAACTTGGTCATCAAATCCATACATTGTTTCAGTATAACTGACAGCTGCAAAGGGTAATTTCAGAACAGTTCACCTTTTCGGTTTGAGAGGTGACCACCTTTCACGTTACAAGAATGTTTTCCCTTGATTTGTGTCGCAGTACTTAATATAAACTGAGTCAAAAAAGAAACTTCACATTCTTTCTTCAGGGCACTATAAAAGAACAAGAGATGGTAAGATGGTTAAATTGTTATTATTTCATTGCTGAGATCTGTGTGATGTACTCGATACACTGACAGTGCCATAATCAGTTCCATTAGGCTACACCGCAGTTCCAAAACTGCCTGATGCTTGTGAACACGTGGTTGGGGATTCTGCGCCATTGCTCTTGCAAGGCAGCGCCAAGTTCCTGCAAATTCGGAGGTTGGTTCCTAAGACCACGAAGCCTTCTCCCAAGTGCATCCCAAACGTGCTCTATTGGATTAAGGTCAAGGGACCTCGATGGCCAGTCCATGAGGTTGATTCCAGCGTTTTGAAGGAAAGTTCGTGTCAACATCGCGGTATGCGGCCGAGCATTATCATGCTGGAACTGTAGACTTGGGCCATGAGCCGCCATGAAAGGAACGAGTACAGGGGTGAGCACCTGGTCGCGGTAAGCAGCAGCTGTGAGGTTTCCACACATGACCAGAAGTCGGGAACGGTAGTTCCCACAGAAAGCACCCCACACCATGCAACTTCCGCCCCCGAATCTGTCGACTTCCTGTACACAACATTGGGCATACCGTTCACGACGTCGTCTCCAGACTCTATGCCTGCCGTCCGCGAATCTGAGGGTAAACCTGGATTAATCGATTCCAGTCTCTCTGGGTCCATCGGAAGTGACGTTGGGCCCACAGCAGACGTTGACGTTGATGAAACGGCGTCAATATTGGCCCACGATATGGCCAGTCCATGACGTTGATTCCAGCGTTTTGAAGGAAATTTCGTGTCAACATCGCGGTATGCGGCCGAGCATTATCATGCTGGAACTGTAGACTTGGGCCATGAGCCGCCATGAAAGGAACGAGTTCAGGGGTGAGCACCTGGTCGCGATAAGCAGCAGCTGTGAGGTTTCCACACATGACCAGAAGTCGGGAACGGTAGTTCCCACAGAAAGCACCCCACACCATGCAACTTCCGCCCCCGAATCTGTCGACTTCCTGTACACAACATTGGGCATACCGTTCACGACGTCGTCTCCAGACTCTATGCCTGCCGTCCGCGAATCTGAGGGTAAACCTGGATTAATCGATTCTAGTCTCTCTGGGTCCATCGGAAGTGACGTTGGGCCCACAGCAGACGTTGACGTTGATGAAACGGCGTCAATATTGGCCCACGATATGGACGTCGAGAATGGAGATTGGCAGCCCGCAACCGATTTCGAATGGTCTGTGAGGACAGTCGACCTCTAAACATCTCAGCCCTGGTTCGTGTAGCCGGCAGAAATCTGTCACGTAGGTGACGTAGGACGATTTGACGGTCTTCTGCTCGTGACGTCACACGTGGACGACCCGACCTTGGGCGATCAGAAGTGGTGCCAGTTTGTTGTAGACGACCTCGCAAGTCATACACAGTACGACGGCTGCATCCCATTGCTCTTGCGACGTCAATAACTGATCTTCCCGCTTGCAACATGCCAACGGCACGTTCACGTTGCACATTTGACAATCGTGGCATTTCAAGTACCGTTAGAACTGTGGTTTAAAAGTGTTTTTTTCAATTCTTGAGGCCAATGCAAACACGTGCATATGAAGAAAACTTCGATGCAAAGATCACGTGATCGACTGCACGTGCAAAACCTGATTTGGCACTAACGTCATTTGCACGACGAATGGATGGGTTTGAGTGGGTTTTGCTAACGTTTTTCTAGAGTCGAAAGATAGGGATCCCATTTCGGATACATAGATGTATCATCAGAGAAAAATTATTCATTATTTTACAAATTACATTTTGTGAAGTTTCTTTTTTTGATTCAGTATATTATATATATGATCTGAGAATGTTAAAGGTTGAGCTTGTGCTAATTTGTAGACAGTTAGCACCATTACGTTGTTGCTTGACAGTTCAAACTACAAACATGTTCTTTTCGAAGTGCAATGTCACAATTACTATGTTGCTTGAGGGTATGAACTATAAAATGTCCTTCACAATCTATTTTACAAAGAATAACCCTATACAAAAGCAGCAGAGGTTTATATAATGCCATTGAGGTCTGATCAAACACTGCTCAACACACATGGAAATTCATCCTCTGTAGTTCTTAAACGGCTTTCATACGACTGCCTCTTCAAATACAAAACCAATTTATTGCGAAAGAAGGTTCCGGCGTCGCGTTATTATAAGCCGCCAACAAACGTTTTTCCGGTTCCCCGTTTGACATTCTCGAACAGAGCAATTGGTGGTCTTTAGATATTCCTTTCAGAAGAAACATCACAGAAACATGCACGGCCACAACAGAGATATTGTTCGGTCTTTGGTAAAAATAGGGATGAAGAGCACTGTTATGGAACTAAATATGTATTGTTGTTCAACGCTCTGGTTATAATGAGTATTTACGCCACTGTTGGCGGCTGAATATTGCTGCGAGCAAATCTGATTATTATACGGCCACCGTACTTCCTGCAAGGAATACACAGGAACATTTCGACATGTATGACTTTGGATGTGTGACTCTGAGAATGTGGATACGAATTCCGTGATGGGAGTCAACTAAAAACCTAAAAGTGAGTGAGTGAGTATGATTTTACGCCGCTTTTAGCAATGTTCCAGCAATATCATGGTGGGGCACACTAGAAAATGGGCTTCACACATTGTACCCCTATGGGGAATCGAAACCGGGTCTTCGGCGTGACGAACGAACGCTTTAACCAGAAAGTTACCCCACCATTCCCAACTAAATAGGACTAGAATATGTACTTTATTGAGAAAGTGTGATCACAAATATGAAGTATGTTACAATTGACCACTCTGTAAATGGCATTGTAAGTGTGACATCATCCATCCACACAGCCTTCGATTTCAGAAACATACAAGGTTCAAAGTGTGTTGAAACAGGGGAAAATCCACAAACTGTTTTTTGTTGAAAAATAGATTGGAGATATTATAGGTGTGGAAATATTCTATATCTATATTTCCCTTGGGAGCATACGACGTGGGCGATCAGCCATCATTTGATCAGATGTATGCTGAGCAAACAGCATAACACAGACTGAAATTCGTCCAATGTTGTAAACAGTCGGGAATGGGCGTTCAATATCGATATGTATCAATTCCTGTTGCACTGTGCACTGGATGTAATTTGGTGTACAAACTTGTGGAGTGTGGTCTTCACAAGGCCACGTGATTTACACAATTCGGATCCTGCAATATCTCTGTTTAATTGAACAATAGTAACATTCACCGGGGCCATTGATTTCTGGCTCAGTATGTAGATACAGAGCTTGTCACAGGAATATACCAATGTGTTTTGGACGGATGCATTTAGAGGTAATTCTTTCACCCATAATACAAATGCCATACACTTTTCTGAAAACCCTGTCATCGGTAAACACTTATACTGCCATTTCTAACCTTTAAAATGGAATATTGGTCGGCAATTCGCGTGACTGTTCGTATGTAACATGTCTGAATGTGGAAGCAATGGTTTCTTTTACGTATATGCTATGTAGTGTCAAGTACCAATCTTTTGGAACACACGGTTTGATTTGGTTCGCCCTGTAGAAGTTGGCATATGTATAATCTATTATAACTTCTTTCAATAAAGATATGCTTCTTGCCATTGTCAGAATACAAAATGAAAGGTACTGCACGAAAATGGATTTTTGGCATTTATGTAGATTTGTGCGTTTGTAACATTATCTTTGCAATCAAATAATTATTGGTGTGTGTAGTGAAATAAAACTTGCGTGAAAAGAAAGTAAATAAGTGACGAAACGGTTATAGTAACCTGAGCTCATTCACCATATATGCCCAGTTTGCCCCCAACACAGCAAATATGAACAGTAACAGCAAAACACTAGATGTGTTAGGTTTTCCTTGACAGAGTGGACCAGGTCTTACTGACATTAACCATCCATTATGCATGCGGAACCCATCTGGCAATCCTGTCTTGTATTTGTTACAGTTTTTGTTACAGTTTTTGTTACCTTGAGATCGGTTTGAAGAGACATCTGCCATTATTGATGTACATACTTCACCGCCACTCAGCGCCAAACTGATTTACACCAGTACGGCGAACGCTTCAGTGCTAGCCTTATCTATTTACAATTTCATGCTAAGGATATCTGCCCTACCATTGTTTAGATTTAGAGATGTGAATTTCTATTCACACATATATTGGTTCTGTACACATGGGGATAACTATTTCATTGCAAAGATGACGTTACACATGCATGATCCTATATGTTACAGGAATATATATGTTTGCTTTTCAGAATAGATTCGCGTTTTTCGCGTAATGTGTTGTTACAATGTCGCAAAACATTAATTTAAAAAACCAACTACAACATTGGCATGGGAATAGAGCATGTCATACAAATACAAACCGATAAGTTGCAGTTGATCCAAGCTACGACTAACCCATTGCCGAACTGGTCAAACCGCTAGTGCATGAGATGCTAAAATATACTCAACAAAATTAGAAACTTGACACTGGTAAAATCCCACAAACACGCCTTTTTAATAATAGATGAGTTCACCCTAAACAGCATTTACTCAGAAAAAGACACACACAATATTGTTCTCTAGAGCAGTTTTAATCGATGAAGAGGGTAACTGTATAGTGACTGTCAGGAAAGGAAATCACACTGGTATCAAAAGCAATCAAAGTAATGTCAGTATCGTGTGTGACCCCCGTCAGACGCTAGTACCGCTGCACAACGTCTCCTCATTGACCTCAAGACTTCAAGAACAAAGAATCGTACCGGAAGACGACGCCACTGGTTCACCAAATCACCTCCCAGATCCTGCAATGTCTGTGGTTGAGTCCTTTGCATGTGTAATCGCCTGCCCAGTTGATCCTAGATGTGTTCGATTGGGTTGAGATCAGTAAGCGAGATGGCCACCATTGAACATTTCACTACTAGTGGAAGAAGCGGTCACAAATCGATTACGAAGATGACGTAGCCGCATTGCAACGTCATCTCGTTGTGACGTCACACGGGGCGCCATCTGTTGATCCTGTTTGAAGCAGGCGTGTCCTGAGGTTATGAATTGTCTATCTACTGCATACAAAGGCGTGTGTCAAGCGTTCAGCCTACCAATGGCGCGCTCACGGTCCTGATTTGACAGTCTTGGCATTTCAACAATTTTCAAATTATTCCAACTACTTCAAATCACGAACCATGAAGGATCTTTTTAATAATATACTCATGCCAATAATGGTTATCACCCCCCTCCCCACCCCCAGCCCCACACACACACCTCACACCCACCCCACACCCCAACTCCAATTAAAAAAATTGAAGGGGGTGACAACCATTATTGGCATGAGTATATCAGTTCTCATTTAGTTATTGCATTTTTAAAAGAAGTAGATTTTTTTAATGATTTGTAAATAGATACATATTTTTACATTGGTCGTTTATTTGAGCAGCTGAGATTGTGAGTGGCTGTATCCTCACAGGGGGTTGAAGTATTGTAAAATTATTGTCCTCCTGCGTGGGTACGAAAGTCCCAAAACATTCAAAGTACATTTAAACATACCATTATTTCTAACCGTAGAATATGTGTTATTTCTATTTATGGCTAAATTATCTAAACTTGCTGACAGCTGAAGGGATGATGTAAATCCAGCTAGGGTCCATGCAGGGAGGCAAATATACTGTAAGTCCCCATGGTCCCTAGTATGGTGATCTACCGTCAGTTGTTGGCAATCTATAGCCTGTTTTTATATTGTATTGTCATGTATAGTTAAAATATTTTAGATTTAATTACTAGTTTAATATTTATATCTGTGATAATCTAGTTGTTTTACTGTCCTTCGTTGACAGAATTTTATTATTTATATTTAATTGTTAATATATTTTAACTTGATTTAGTCACGATATGGCTGAAATATTGCCGATGTGACTTAAAATCTTAACTCACTCACTCACTCACTCACTCAAATTATTCCAATTTTAAAATGTTTTCCTGTATGAAACAATCACATTCAGCCGTACAGACAAACGAATTACTGATTTATTGCAAATTTGTCAGGGTAACACCAAGTTTTGTGTTTTTCCATGTTTTTCAAATTGCACGTGCAATAAAGGCATTTGGTGAAAATGTTAGGCTGTGTTGCAGCGAATATTTTTTGATAATTTTGCATTCGATCGTTTTCCATCTCATAAAATGCATGTGTCAAGTTTCTATTTTTGTTGAGCATAGATCATTGATGATAGACGAAAAGGGGACCCGTAATCTTGGTGAGAAACACTTTAGAAAGATCAGCATCTTTCATAACTAATCTTGGTCTTTCATCTTTATGATTTGATTGTGTGCTCGTGGCCATGTCTTTGATCGGCATTTAGAATTTGAGAACATGGCACGTTTAGGGATTTTATTACTTATGACGATGTTTCGTAAACACTGCTTGTCCCTTCACCATACAAATAGAAGCGACAAAACCTCTTCCACATCGTTAACATGTCATTTTGTTATTTTATTTTTGAAGTAATGGGTCATCGTAATTTCAAGCTAAAAGCAGAGTCGATTTTTAATGTGACTATATCATGAGTAAATATTTGTTTCAGCAGTATCATAGCTGTACAAATTTGTTTGTGAAATGAATCGAGTTTGGACCAGACAACCCAGTGATTATCATCATGCGATGCAAAGATAGAGCATGTGTTTATGAATCAATATGAAATAATGATGATACCAGGTGTTCGCGAAAGGTAAGCGTATCCTGCCCCACCGGTGGCACCCGTCATAAACATATGCAAAGTCGTGTCAGTTGTTTACCTGAAATACGTATGGTTGAAGTCAAAATAGGGAATTGCATCGGATATCATTTTTTTCACTGATGCATCAAATTTCGAAATGTCCTCCACCTGTATAACATTAAACTTTTTGAAAGCTTCACTGAGGCCTTGAATGTTGTTACCTTGATCGAACAATTTCTGAGGAAGAGTGGGGTAATGCTCTTTGAAATCTTGGTTAATATATCATGGTCGATTGTACCACAAAAGTTGTGAAATGTAAACTCTAAAGGCTGGAGCAGTTGGAATATTGCTTGAAGTGAAAGGAAACTTGACTATTGGGAAGTTGAAATCATCCCTTTTATCATACAGCATTATGGAGAGTTTTTTGTCACTCAGAATCTTTATGCATAGATCTACATATGAGACAGTTGAGGCGGTCTCACTTGTCTCCTTAAATTCAAGTTCAAGTGGATAAAGCAAAGGAAGGCAATTAGCTATTTAATGATTATTAAACGTTGTCAACTCATCGATATATGTGAAGCTTAATTTAAATTACTTGGCCAAATTACCTTGTTTTGATTTTGCAAACCCAAGCAGAAATTCCGATTCATATGCATAAACAAACAAACAGATCCGCAAGATGAGGTCTTACCTCCCAAATATTACAAAGATGTTATCAATGAGAAGTCCAATGAGAAATGTCATGTGTTATGCTCTTTCGTTAAAGTAGTCAAAATCTACCAGTGGTAATAAAGCGTAGGTTCAGAGTTCAAACCAGTGATAAGGTTTGTTAAACACGGTTGCCATACAGAGGTGATACTATCATAGTGCCAGGTGAACGAGGAGTTACCACCAATTCTATCTTACGTTTTGATCTTACATGTTCATATTTAACCTCTTTGCACGCAAGTATTTACCTGATGAAGCAGGGCGCATACACGCTAAACATTGTGCTCATGAGGAATTTGACATCTATAAATTCCCTCCTTTCATTATGTAGTCTGTCAAATTGCATTTTCTCCAACTACGTTGTGAAGTCAAGTTCAACATCTGGAGCTAAAGATATCGATTTAGTGTCAAACAGAATACCGTATCGTTTGTAAAAAACAGGATTACTGATTTAGGGTTTTCAAGTGTTCTTTCTGATAGTTATGCATCTGTCATTATGTTGTGAGCGTGCGGTGATCTTCATCTCTTGAGTGGCACTTCTTGATGCCACGTGGAACTGATCAAGAGCCACCTAGTTCGCCATGTAATATGACATGACAGTAGGGAGGCTACACTGATGACAAATGATTGCACAATGTGTCAAAAGTCCGTTTGAAAAAAAATCAAGGAGACGTTTTACTCGCTGTTGCAAAACAACCAAACTACAAGAAACATAGATGAAGTAACGCTTGTCAGTTATTGGAAGCACAGCAGTTACCAGGCACGTTTTCCTCTTGACCTCATGCCTGGAACTGGTGTAACTTTGTTAGGAGAATTCTTTTGTAGGTCTGTAATTGCATTATCAGAAGATCAACCCCTGAACAAAACAGAGCCTAATGTTTCAGCTTGGGCGAATGTTTTTCATTCATTCTCATTACACACACTGTCATCACAAAGTAACAATGATTACGGAATGTTTTTCTAAAATAGAATCTCCACTGCTGCTTGTTGGAACGAACAACGAGTATATTGTAATATCTGGTATAAATTGGAAAGGCGAGTTAATAAATTTGGAACGGTTTGAATAACAACTGCAGTGGTTGTTTTATTGTATGGTAAACGTCGGAGTCTTGTCACAATGAGTCTTTCCTGCAAAGCAGCATATGACTCACTCACTCCCTTATCAGTGCACGTACTGTACATTTTATCATACTTTCTGTGATTAAGTATCATATGTCTAAATTTGTATCATATTTTACGAAAGAAACGGAAAATATAATATAGAAACGATGGATTGCAAATACACATAAAACTGTAGCGAAAACGTTAACAGGGGATTAAATATGGTTTATTCCTATACGACCGATTATTTCGGGGCATCATGTGAAATAATCAAGTGATTCTTTTCAATGAGCACAAATTTAAGTATTTTGCTTTTGAAACAGATCACCATTAGTTTATTCAATCTGATGATTGCAATGTTTGTGCAATTCAAATAACAATACATTAATTGATTGCAGTTCTGGAATAATTCGAAATCACTCTATTCCATTGGTGTATATTATTGCAATTGCATTTTTCCCTATTTCACTTTTGTTCACAATGTCGTCATATGCCACATTTTATGCATGACGAACCCCACTAATCACAACGTTACGGTAATCCCATATCACCCCACAACGAAGAGCTATATCTGACATGAGTGCCCCAATGAACCCATTTCCATACAGGAAGAGCCGGCTGAGTTTGCACTGCCAACATATGATGTGAAGTTCATTCTATTTACCTGAGTTATTTCACTGTATACAAAGGAATACTCCCCAAACATAATTTCCCAAATATATTTCTCCCATAAAGTAAAAACCCTTGAGTCTTGACACAAAGTCATATAACAGTCACCAAAATCCCACTCTAGCCAAAATAGAATGCGAATAATTCTTCGCAAATATTTATCTTGCAATTACAGACTCGACTAGGGAACTATTTTACAACGATTGTCTGTTTAGGAAACGTTCCCTTCGTTAGAATCCGTAATTGAGAATCTATCGTGTTCAATGGCCGTGTTTACCCTCAGCACACGTTCTAATCAGAGAACCTTGATAGGAGCTATTGAGGGAAATTGGTGAGCGATATGATGAATATGTGTTAAGCTGCACACGTTGAATCCATGATTGAACCTCGTCGTCAAACACTGAAAAAAAGCTACTTTTTCATATAATGAAGTATGGAATCTACATTCAGAGCGTTATGAGCGTGTGGACGTCATGCAGATGTTGTTTTTGTAATTTGTATCTGTTTGAAGGAAGAATGATGTCGACACAACCTCGTTACCATAGCGCACCGATACAGGGACGACAAATACCTGGAGTGAATGAGTTGCGTTTCACGCCGCTTTTGTAATTGAGGGGACACCAGAATTGTGTTTCACACATTTAGGAAATCGAGTCCGGGACAATTTGGCTTACCTACACACTTTACATAGAGCCAACGTTAAAGTAACAACGAAACCTAATGTCATAAGTAAGGATTCTCTCTGTATGGCAGCAAAATAATACTTCATTCATAAATATAAAACACGATTGCCAGACATTAACTAGTCTTTAATATCAGGGCAGACAGATACGATGGGCGAAAAAGGCAAAATAGTGGTGGAAATAGTACCAATAGATCACTGAAAATTAGTGATGACGTGATCGATGGTCATAATCACTTGATTGTCTGGTCCAGACTCAATTATCTACAGTACATATATTCCATTTCAATGTCAAATGTTCTCATTTCACTTTTTTTTGTATAAATTGTTTTCGTCACGATATGGCTGAAATATTGCCGATGTGAATTTAAATCTTAACTCACTCACTCACTCAATTATCTACAGACCGCCGCCATATCTGGCTGGAATATTGCTGAGAGCTGCGTTAACCCCAAAAAAACAAAACAACAACAACAACAACAACAACAAAAACTATCGTGAAGTACCTTAATTAGTCCAATAGGCGAGTCAGGCTCCTTGAGTTGGTTGATCATGGGTCATCGTATGGTGACTTCGCACTGCGTTTGTCCCTAGCATGGTGATCTAACTTCAGTTGTTGGCAATATATAGCCTGTTTTTATATTGTATTGTCATCTATAGTTAAAATGTTTAAGTGTTAATAACTAGTTTTAAATTGATATCTGTGATAAACTAGTTGTTTTACTGTCCTTCGCCGATAGGCTCTTTTTATAATTAACTTTATGAATTGTAAAAATATAACTTGTTTGTAGTCACGATATGGCTGAAATATTGCCGATGTGACTTAAAATCTAAACTTACTCACTCACTCACTTAACTCACTGGTTCACTTGTACGGCGTTTATCTACGCTCCCAATATCGGTCATTGGATTCACGGACAGACATAATGTAAGGAGAAATCGCTGAGTGATGATGTAAAAGATACACACGGACGGACGCATGACAAGCTGACGGTCTCTGATTATGCATAATCGACTGTATAAATAGTTTGTTCTGTCGTCTTGCCTCGGTACTTTTACATTGTTTCAGGCATGTCAGCGTAACATGTGAGGGAAATCCCGAGCAACAAATACAGGTCTATAACGTTTGTGTATTTCTTTTACAGGCCAAGAATAATGTGAAGGTCAGTTGGGAATACGAACCAACTGAATCAAAGGGATCTTGAACGACACCTACATTACAAAGACATGCATGGCACCTTACATCTGCACACGACATACCAACAGGAAACATCCACTATATGACAGAGGCTTGTACGTGAGAGTCAGGCCATGTATTGAGCTATTAACACATAGACATTTGATATGTTGCCGGTGATTTCTGATACACTGCCACGTAAAAGAAAATATGTGAGTCAGATATAAAAGTCATTTTCAATTTTCGAGGTAATACTGCATAATAATTTCAAGCTTCAATTGAACGCCAACTTGGTCACCTTTTGGGTTTACAAGAGTGTTGTCCCTTGCTTTGTGTCACAGTACTTAATATAACCTGGGAAAATTTGAAGGTGTTTATTTGCACACAATTAGATCAGTTTCAATGTTGCTTGGAAGTTCAAACTGCAACCATGTTGTTTTTCGAAGTGCAAAGTCACAATTACTGAGTTGCTTGGAAGCATAAACTACAAAATTTCCTTCACGAATTGCACAATCTCTTTTAAAAAGAATAGCCATAAACAAATGCAGCAAGGATTTATGTAATGCCATTGAGTTCTGATCAAACAATGTTCAACATGCATGGAAATTCATCATCCCCAGTTCATAAACGGCTGTCATACGACTGCCTCTTCAACGCTCTGCAAATAAAAACCAATTTATTGCGAAAGAAGGATCCGGCGTTGCGTTATTATAAGCTACCAACAAACGTTATTCCGGTTCACCTTTTGCCATTCTCAAACAGAGCAATTGGAGGTCTTCAGATGTTTCTTTTACAGGAAACATCACAGAAACATGCACGGTCACAACGGAGATATCGTCCAGTGTGTGGGTGCATGTTGGGTGAGTGAGTGAGTTTAGTTTTACGCCGCACTCAGCAATATACCAACTATATGGCGGCGGTCTGGACCTGTCAATCTAGTGATCAACAGCATGAGCATCGATCTGCGCAATTGGGAACCGATGACACGTGTCAACCAAGTCAGCGAGCCTGACCGGTCGTTTGTCTCTCCCGTCAGTCGCCTCTTACGACAAGCATGGGTGACTGAAGATCAATATTCTAACCGGACCTTCACGGGTTGGGTGAATGTTGGAATGAAGAGCACTGCTATAGAACTAAATATGTCTTGTTACTCAACGCTCTGGTTATAATGAGTATGAACGCAACTGTTGACGGCTGGACATTGCTTCGCGCAAATCGCGTTATGATACGGCGGTCATGCTTCCTACAATGAATACACAGTACCATTTACAAATGTATCGATATAAATGAACTATTTATGTAAAGCTGCTATATTGAAAAGGAGAAATGGGGATATTTCGGTATGGTGCTATTCTATAACTTAACTTCAATTTCCTTGGGAGCATACGACGTGGGCGATCAACCATCATGTGATCAGATGTGTGCTGAGCAAACAGCATTACACAGACTGAACTTCACCCAAAAGTGTACCTACGTAGTCGTTATTGGGAGTTCAATATCGATATGTATCGATTCTTGTCGCATTTCTTGAAATGCTGTATGTAATTTATTGTACAAACTTCGGTTGTGTGGAGTGTTTTTGTTCACAAGGCCACGTGCATTATAGAACTCGGATCCTGAAATAGTTTCGTTTGATTGAAAAATAGTAATATTCAGCACATTTGGACCTCTGATGTCTGGTAGAATTAAGAGCTTGTCAAATCAATGTACTAATGTGTTTTTGACGGATGTATTTCGTGGCAGTTCGTTCCTTCATAAGAAATACTATGCCCATAATACACAATTCGATACACTTTACTGAAAACCTTGTTATCAGTAAACACAGTTTACTGCTATTTCTAAAGTTTAAAACTCGCGGGACTGCACTATCTCTGATGTTTGTTTGGCCTCAGTATGTAGATCACGAGCTTGTCAATAGAATATGTACCAATGTGTTTTTGACGAATGTATTTGGTGGCAATTCTTTCATTCATGTTAAATACTATGCAATGGTGGAAGCAATGGTTTCTTATACGTATATACTATGTAGTTTTAGGTACCAATCTTTTTGACACATGGTATGCTTCGTTCCGCCCTGAAGAGGTTGGATTATGTTTAATCCGGTACAATTAATTTCCTTGTCAGAATACTATATTAAAGACACAACTGTATCTTCCAACACAAAATGGATTTTACGTACATGTTGATTTGTGCATGTGTACCATTATCTTTGTAATGAAATAATTATTCATGTGAGTAATGAAATAATACTTTGTGTGAAAAGAAAGTACTCCTCAGGTAGTTACATCGGTTCATTCCCCAAATATGCACCGTTTGCCCCAAACACAGCAAAACTCACATGCAAAATGCATGGAAAACATGTGCTATACACGTCGCACATGCGTTCTGATTGCGTTAAAACTGCCAGCAACGACAAATTGTTGACAGTAACATTTGAGAAATGGCTAGGCGTCACTTGACACCAATTGAAGTTGCTCAAATTGTTGGAATGGTGCAGGGGTCAGACCCAGAGTGCTGTTGCCAACCATTTCAATGTTCATCGAAGCGTCATCTCCAGAGCGATCACTCGTCACCAACAGACCGGATTGATGACTGAGAGACCACGCTCAGGTCGTCCAAGGGTGACAACTCCCCAGAGAGGACCGATGCTTGGCCACCCTAGCCCGGCGGAACAGGTTCACCACAGCCAGATCTCTCCAGAATGACCTCCAGAGAGTTGCTGGGAACAGAATCTCCACAGACAGACAGTGAGGAACAGACTCCATGCTGAAGGTCTCAGGTCCCGAAGACCAGTGCAACGTATCCCACTGCCTGCACACCATCGTCAACAGAGACTGAATTGGGCTAACCAACGACGTAACTGGAGAGTCAATCGCTGGCGTAATGTTCTCTTCACAGATGAGTCAAGATTCTGTCTGGACTTCAATGATGGTAGGGCTCGTGTGTGGAGAAACCGTAACGAACGATACGCCAACTGTACGATTGCTGAACATAATGAGTATGAACGCAACTGTTGACGGCTGGACATTGCTTCGCGCAAATCGCGTTATGATACGGCGGTCATGCTTCCTACAATGAATACACAGTACCATTTACAAATGTATCGTATAAATGAACTATTTATGTAAAGCTGCTATATTGAAAAGGAGAAATGGGGATATTTCGGTATGGTGCTATTCTATAACTTAACTTCAATTTCCTTGGGAGACAATACGACGTGGGCGATCAACCATCATGTGATCAGATGTGTGCTGAGCAAACAGCATTACACAGACTGAACTTCATCCAAAGTGTACCTACGTAGTCGTTATTGGGAGTTCAATATCGATATGTATCGATTCTTGTCGCATTTCTTGAAATGCTGTATGTAATTTATTGTACAAACTTCGGTTGTGTGGAGTGTTTTTGTTCCTCAAGGCCACGTGCATTATAGAACTCGGATCCTGAAATAGTTTCGTTTGATTGAAAAATAGTAATATTCAGCACATTTGGACCTCTGATTTCTGGTAGAATTAAGAGCTTGTCAAATCAATGTACTAATGTGTTTTTGACGGATGTATTTAGTGGCAGTTCGTTCCTTCATAAGAAATACTATGCCCATAATACACAATTCGATACACTTTACTGAAAACCTAGTTATCAGTAAACACAGTTTACTGCTATTTCTAAAGTTTAAAACTCGCGGGACTGCACTATCTCTGATGTTTGTTTGGCCTCAGTATGTAGATCACGAGCTTGTCAATAGAATATGTACCAATGTGTTTTTGACGAATGTATTTGGTGGCAATTCTTTCATTCATGTTAAATACTATGCAATGGTGGAAGCAATGGTTTCTTATACGTATATACTATGAAGTCTCAGGTACCAATCTTTTTAACACATGGTATGCTTCGTTCCGCCCTGAAGAGGTTGGATTATGTTTAATCCGGTACAATTAATTTCTTTGTCAGAATACTATATTAAAGACACAACTGTATCTTCCAACACAAAAATGGATTTTTTACGTACATGTTGATTTGTGCATGTGTATCATTATCTTTGTAATGAAATAATTATTCATGTGAGTAATGAAATAATACTTGTGTGAAAAGAAAGTTAGGTAGTTACATCGGTTCATTCCCCAAATATGCACCGTTTGCCCCAAACACAGCAAATATGAACACCACTGTGTTTAACCAGTAACAGCAAAATACGAGATGTGTTAATTTTTCCTTTTTGACAGAGTGGACCAGGTCTTACAGAAATAAACCACCCATTATGTATGCAGAACCCATCTGGCAGTCCTGTCTTGTATTTGTTACCTTGAGATTGGTTTGAAGAGACGGGCACATCTGCCGTTATTGATGTGCATACTTCACCGCCACTCAGCGCCACTCTGATTTACACCAGTACGGTGATCAGTTCCGTGCTAGTCTTATCTATTTACAATTTCATGTTACGGATGTCTGCCTTACCATTGTTTACATTTGGAGGTGTGAGTTTCTATTCACGCAAATATTGGTTCTATGCACATGTGGATAACTGACCGCCTCCGTGGTGTAGTGGTTAGAGCGTCCGCCCAGAGAGCGGAAGGTCGCTGGTTCGATCCCGGCCGCGTCATACCAAAAGACGTTAAAATATGGTACTTGTTGGTCCCTGCCTGGCGCTCGGCATTAATGGGTACAACAAGGACTGGTCGGCTCGGAGTCAGTATAATGTGTCTGAGTGGGGTATTCATGCTTCACTGCGGAATGGTATCTCAGTGGGCTAGCACTATAAAACCAGCCTAAGTCTGGGCTAGTACAAGCAGCCGCACATACACATACACAGGCATGCACGTCGTCATATGAGCGACATATTCTCAAGCACGACGCTAAACCCAATTTCACCTCACCTCGAATGTGGATAATTATTTCAATGAAAGGATGCATAAACCTGTATGTTGCCGGTATATGTTTGCTTTTCAGAATACCTACGAGTTTCTCCCGTAATGCATTTTTACAATGGAACAAAAGAATAATTTTAAAAAATCCATTGGCATGGGAATAGAGCATATCATGCAAATACCAACCGACAAGTTAGTCTAAGCTGCGACTAACCCATTGTCGTGTGTCGTATGCATCTTATGTGATAGACCATTGATGATAGACGAAAAGGGGATCCGTAACATGGGTGGGAAACACTTTCACCATTAATCTTATTCTTTCATCTTCATGATTTGATTCTGTGCTCGTGGTCAAGTTTTGATCAGCATTAAGAATTTGAGGACATAGAACGTTTAGAGATTTTATTACTTGTAGCGACGTTTCGTAAATACTTCTTGCCCCTTTCATCGTACAAGTATCATATTTATGGTCTTTCGTTAAGGTAGTCAAAATCTACAAGTAGTGTTAAAGTGTATGTTCCGAGTTCGAACCAACACTGTGAAATGCTTTGTTCAACACGGTTGCCATACAGAGGTAATACTGTCATTGTGCCAGAGACGGTGAAATTACAAACTCTCACGTACACTATGGTGATCTACCTTCAGTTGTTGGCAATATGTAACCTGTTTTCATATTGTATTGTGTTTTATAGTTAAATGTTTTCAGTTTTCCATGCTAGTTTTATATCTATATATGTGATCCTCTAGTTATTTTACTGTCCCTCGTTGACACCATGTTATAATTTACATGTATTAATGGTGAATTTAAAACTTGTTTTAGTCACCATATGGCTGAAATATTGCCGATGTGACTGTAAATCTTAACTCACTCACTATCTCACTCACTCACTCTCACGTACACATTAATGAGCTTCATTATGTAATATAGCACGTGCCTCCATTTGTCCACTGCTATCACCAAACAGCGATAATCGCCCCGCAAAGTTACCACCTTTTTCACTCTTACTTTTTGATCTAACATGTTCATGTATAACCTCTCTGCACACAGATATTCATATTCACCCAATGAAGCAGTGAGCATACACGCTAAACATTGCGCTACTCATAATGAAACATCTGACATCTATAAATGCTCTCCTTTCATTATACATGTCTGTAAATGTCTGTTCATGTCCTTGAACTCCATTATGTAGTCTGTCAAATTGCAGTTCCTTGAACTCCGTTATGTTGTCTGTCAAATTGCAGTTCCTTGAACTCCATTATGTTGTCTGTCAAATTGCAGTTTCTTGAACTTTTGAAGTTCAACAAATGGATCTAAATATATTGATTTGTTGTCAAACGGTTAGTTTATAGTTTGTAAACAGGATGATACATGATTTGGGGTTTTCAAAAAAATGTCTAGATAGATATGACATCTGCCATTATGTTTACGGCATGAGATGATCCTCAACTGTTGAGTGGCACTTCTGGATACTATATGGAACTGATCAAGAGCCAGTTCTCTCTATACTATTGACACGAGAGTGAAAAGCTGCACGGATTACAAATGATTGCACTATATCAATGTGTCAAACCTGCGTTTGAAAATCTTCACTCCCTGTCATACCACAACCGAGGTGCAAGAAACATAGATGAAGTAACACAGATCAATTACTGAAAGCAAAACAGATATTGGAACTGTATTCCTCTTGACCTCGTGTGTCGGGAACTGGTGTAACTCTGTTATCGTTGGTCTATAATTGCATTATCACAGGACCAAACCCGGGAACACAGCAGAGCACAACGTGTCAACCAGGAAGAATGTTTTTTATTCATTCTTATGACAGTCACTGTCACCACAAAGTAACAATGGTTACAGAATGTTTGTAGAAAGCTTATGATACGACCTGGAAGCATGGCATTTTGAAGGATTTACATGATTTTGGTTTGAGGGGTCGTTTACCTCTTTTTATATCACAGTTTTTAAGAGACAGACAATTTCAAGTCCGAGTGGGTTCTACCCTGTCTGACCATTATAATCAGGATCAGGGTGTCCCTCAAGGCAGTATTTTGTCTGTCACTTTATTTAGTATCAAGATTAACAGTTTGTCAAAGGTTTTAAATGATTCAATTGATGGATCACTTTTTGTGGATGATTTTAATATTTCTTGTCGCGGTAAGAATATGCATACCATTGAACGGCAACTACAGTTGTGTTTAAACAAAATAAATACATGGTGTCTTGAAAACGGCTTTAAATTTTCTAAATCAAAAACTAATTGCATACATTTCTGCCGTAAATATAAACCACATAAAGACCCAGAACTGTTTTTAAATGGCACTCCCATCAAGGTTGTAAAAGAGGCCAAGTTCTTAGGTCTCATTTTCGACTCCCATTTAACTTTTCTTCCGCATATCAAATCCCTGAAAACTAAATGCCTGAAGGCACTCGATTTATTGAAAGTCGTGTCTAATTCAAGGTGGGGAGGGGATCAAGCTACGCTCCTACACCTTTACAGATCACTTGTCCGCTCGAAGCTTGATTATGGCTCCATCGTTTATGGTGGAGCCTGCAAAAGCAACCTAAAACTCTTAGATTCAGTCCACCATCAAGGTCTGAGACTTTGTCTTGGGTCCTTCAGAACATCTCCTGTTGACAGTCTCTACGTCGAGGCCGATGAGCCTTCTCTTACCCAACGCCGTATAAAATTATCATTACAGTATATTACGAAGCTATATTCTAACGAGTCTAATCCTGCGTTTCACTGCATCTTCACTCCTCTTTATGAGGATTTGTATAACAAAAAGCCTACTCTTGTTCCGCCTCTTGGGCACAGAATTAAACCATTCCTTTCTGCTGCCGGCATTGAGCTGGAGAATATATCTCCTTCTCATCTTTTTTCTTCTCCTCCTTGGCAATTGGTGAGGCCAGACGTTGACTTAACATTAACCACATTTAAAAAATCCGAAACTAATGATTTACAATATAAACAAGAGTTTAGTCAATTAAGAAATAAATATAATACCTATAAATCCTTATATACAGATGGATCCAAGGATGGTGGCGCGGTTGCTTGTGCCACTGTCATTGGGTCCAAAACAATCTCTTCCAGATTACCCAATGACAGTTCAATTTTCACAGCAGAAGCAAACGCAATACTAACAGCTCTTAAATATATTAATAAACACCGTAAATATAAACAATATATCATCTTTTCAGATTCTCTTTCGTGTCTTCAGGCTATTAAAAATCTTTCTTGCAAACATCCACTTTTATTAGAAATTATTGAATTGTATAATGAGCTTGCTACTGGCCAATGCGACATCGTCTTTTGTTGGTTACCCAGCCACGTTGGCATTTCTGGGAACACGATGGCTGATATTGCTGCTAAGGCAGCACTCAACAAATCTGTGACACCACTTCTGCTCCCATACTCTGATTACAAAGCTTGCATTAGATCTTACATCCGTGATCTGATGCAAAAGAAGTGGGACACCCAAGTAGGTATCAATAAATTACATGCAATAAAACCCTATATCGGTTACACTTACTTGGGTTGTCAGTCCAGATTTGAAGAGGTCATTATGCGGCGATGTCGCATTGGCCATACAAGGTATACCCATGAATATTTGCTTAAAGGCGAAGATCCTCCGTTTTGCATCCCTTGTGATGAAAGAATCACAGTCAAGCATGTCTTGCTTGACTGCATCGAATATTCCATCACAAGGGATAACTATTTCAAAGTAAAGACTATGAAGGATCTTTTTAATAATGTTAGTTCTCATTTAATTATTGCATTTTTAAGAGAATTAGATTTGTTAACTGATTTGTAAATAGATAAATATTTTATTATTGGTAATTTAAATTAGTAACTGAGATTGTTAGTGGCTGTACCCTCAAAGGGGGTTGAAGTATTGTAAAATTATTGTCCTCCTGAGAGGGTACGTAAGTCCCAAAACATTTAGTCAATTTAAGTGTACCAGGTTTTTAATCGTAGAATATGTGTGCTTTTAATTTATGGCTAGATTTCTCTTCTGTCGCCAATGGCTGAAGGGATGGTGTAAATCCAACTAGGGTCCATGCAGGTAGCAAAAGTAATGTAAGTCCCCATGGTCCCTGGTCTGGTGATCTACCTTCAGTTATTGGCGATTTATAGTCCATTTTTATACTGTATTGTTTTCCCCTATAGTTATAACGTTTTAGATTTAATTACTAGTTTTACATACATATCTGTGATATTCTAGTTGTTTTACTGTCCTTCGTCGGCAGGTTTTTTTAATATACATATATTTCATTTCAATATCAAATGTTCTCGTCACGATATGGCTGAAATATTGCCGATGTGACGTTAAATATTAACTCACTCACTCACAGAATGTTTGTTCTGAAATGGAATCTCCACATATACTTCTTGAAACGTGCAGTTTGGCGTTTCAAGGGATGAAAGAAAATACAATTATACTAGAATGGTAATATATGGTATGAATTGGAAAGGCGTGTCCTTGATTTAAATCATCTTTAGTAACAGCTGCAGAGGTAGTTTCATTGCCAAGAGACTTGGCTCAACTGTGACTTTGCTCCACATTTAAGCTGACACGTTCAAAGTGTCATTAGATCCACTCTCTTACTCTATCAGTGCACTCACAAAACATTTAATTATACATTCTGTGATAAGTTAACGTGTGTGAAAACATGTTACTGACTGAAGTTTTGGAAGGGAAAATAATTCATGAAAGAAACGGAGAATGACATATGGGAGTGATTTTGGAAACCGATTATTTTTTTAAAGTCAGATTATATTGGGGCACCGTGTGAGATTATCCCTTGTGTAATAATCAATGAACAAAAATCTAAATATTTTGCTTTTGAAACACATCGTCCATTCAATCTGACGATTGCGCAAACAGCGAACAATGTTTGTAATAATTGTCATTAATTGACAATACATTACATGATTGTAGGTATATAAAAAGACGAAATAACTCCCTTCCTTTGATTTACAATTATTGCAATTACATCCTTATTTCAATTTTGAGATATGTGTGATGTGATTATGCTATATTGAACTGAGGGCTTGTGCATGGCATTTTCTGAAATTTTGGGAAGCAAAAACTTATATATGCTCGGATTAAGACTATTTGGATTCACATTACCATCTCCAGTTACACGAGATCTGGTTCTTTCGACACTACATGTATACTTGCCACTGTTCGGAGGTATGATAACAGAGGCTTCTTAAACGCGAGCAACTTAGGCTTTCTTTCAACCTCATATACTTTCTGGCAAATTGAAGCAACTGAACGAACGGAACAACTTTGGTTGTCTTTCACCTTCTCAGACAATGTCCAAAGAATGTCATGAGACCATGCAAACTACAACACCACTGGTCTTTTCTCACCTCCATGTACAAACCTGAAAGACTACACTTATATTCATTCACCGTTATATATGTGCATGTGCGTCTGCGTGTGCATGTGCGTGTGCGTGTTGAAGAGACATATGTGTCATCACATGCAATTTGTTCAGGAATGTTCATTTTCACCAAGACAAACTGCTGCTTTTCAAAGCTGGATCTACTTATACAAGAACTCTTATCAGCATTTGTTCACAATGTCGTCATATCCCACATTTTATACATAACGAACCCCACTAATCACAACGTTACGGTAATCCTATATCACCCCACAGCGCTAAAGCCCGAGTGAGTGCAACAATGAACTCATTTTCATACAGACAAGAGCTTGGCTGCGTTTGCCTTGCGAACATATGATGTAAAGTTGAGAAATTCTATTTACGTGAGCTATTTCACTGTATACAAAGGAATACTCCCCAGCCATAGTTTCCCAAATATATTTCTCCCATAAAGTAATAACCCTTGAGTCTTGACACAAAGTCATATAACAGTCAAAACAAAATCCCACTCTCGCCAAAATAGAATTCGAATAATTCCTCGCAAATATTTATCTTGCAATTACAGACCGCATAGAACTCGACGAGGGAGCTATTTTCAATGATTGTCTGTTTAGGAAACGTTCCCTTCGTTAGAATCCGTAATTGAGGCTCTATCGTGCTCAATGGCCGTGTTTGCCCTCAACACACGTTCTAATTAGAAAGCCTGGATGGGTGCTATTGTGGGAAATTGGTGAGCGATATGATGAAAATGTGTTAAGCTGCACACGTTGAATCTCGATTGTACCTCGTCGTCAAACACTAAGAAACAGGCTACCTTTTCATGTAATGAAATATGGGATTAACATTCAGAGCGTCATGAGCGTGTGGACGTCATGCAGATGTGGCTTTTGTCATTGTATCTGTTTGGAGGAAGAATGATGTGGACACAACCTCGTAAACATAGTGCACCGATACAAGGACGATTAAGATCTGGAGTGAGTGAGTGAGCTGAGTGAGCCGCTTTTGTCATGGCATAGAACACCAGAATCGAGCTTCACACGCAGATAACAGGTATTTGTTCCCTTCACGATCATCTACCCTGTAACCAAATATTCAAATATGTAAAATGTTGAATACACACATACACACTAATATGTACACGGACGGACGCGAAAACATGTGAGCTTTCTAATGATGTATAATTGACTGTATAAATAGTTTGTATTGAACAGTCTTGATTGGGTACGTTTATATTGTTTCAGGCATGTCGGCGTAACGTGTCAGGGAATTCCCGAGCGTCACATACAGGACATTAGCGTTTATTACTTTGTGGCACACTGGCTGGTGCCAATTGCTTTAGCAGACCAAGAATTATATTATGGTCTATTGAGAATTCGAACCAAATGAACCCAGGGGATTCTGCAGGGGAACAACATATTATCACAAGTTGCACTGGACAAGTACACGACAACGCTCGACATCCAGCTAGTAAACCAGACCTACAATACTACACAGTCGGGTATGACACCATACACCTACACACAACACACCTACAACACGAAACATCCCTATATGACACTGGCTTGTTCGTAAGAGTCAGACCATATATTGAGGGGTTGGTCATCAGATTATAATCTTGACCAATATACGACCTAAGCAAAACAACACATGTACATTTGTTGCTGGTGATTTCTGATAAACTCTTGGGTCAAAACAGTAATATAGGATACCAAACGGCCTTCCATGTAATACCATTTCTTAAAAACGAATTAATGATGTGGTATCAAACGAGCCAAAGCTTCTCAATACTAAATTTTTCAAGAATTTAATAAAAATGATATTTCAGGGAAGCGAGTTTAGTATTCTGTTTGTTTGGTAATTGCGATACTTCCGTGTTTTGGCAATGCGCCTTTATATTTTCAAGTTGGACTCAGTTGGTCTTGGAATTCATACATTGTTCTTATATCATTGAGAATTACAACGGCTTATTAAAGGTCACCATGGGGTTTGAGAGATTACCACCTTCGACATTACAAAAGCGTTGTTCCTTGGTTTGTACCTAGCATGGTACCAAGCATAATATGAAGAAGTTGAAGGTTGAGCTTGTGCTGATTCGTACACAATTATCACAATTTCTATGTTACTTGGCAGGTCAAACTATGCAAACATGTTCTTTTCGAATTACAAAGTCACAATTACTTTGTTACTAAACCACAAAATGTCCTTCACGAATTACACAATCTCATTCAAGTGAACTAAACATAAATATATGCCGCGAAGATATATATAATGCCACTGAGATCTGATCAAACACTGTTCAACAGAAATGGAAATTCATCCTCTCTGGCACCCATGAAGGGCCACCTCCTCGTGGTGGGTGCTGGGTCACGCTAAGCGCCCTTCACCCCCGTTGTGGACCTGGGGGGATATATGGTCCACCAACCCGTTTGCCGTGGGTTGCGCCCCTGTGTCGGTGGAGGAAGGGATTCTGGTGGTTGAGGGCACTGGTTCCAGGAACAGTGTTCCTTTGCCCAACACACCACTTCGGCCCTGACTTCACCTAGACGGGTGGTTGAATGGGCCCGGTTCAACCAATCGGCTGGTCATGCCAAGCCCTGTGTGTTTGAAATTGTACTGAATATATCTATAACTACTTCATTAACGTTTCAAAGAACTGTCTTGGCCTTAATTTCTTTCAAAATTACTCTTTTGCAAAATGTTCAATATAGATTTATTATTTTGCCTTAGTCTTCAATGCCCAGAAGGCGATGGCTCATGGGCCAATCTGGTAGAATATGTCTTTTTCAAGATATTTTTTCTACTTGAGTATATCCATCTGGTATCCTTGGTGCCATCTGTTGGAGATCCACAGATGTAAGGCATCGTCCTTGTTGTCACTCCATGGTGGGTGGGGAGCCAGATGGATGAAACATACTTACTACTAACATGGCACCCCCTTACAAAAAACGTTCACATGAACCTGAAGATTCCTTCTCATCAGAGGATGAAGGGGCTTCAACGCCTCAACTGAATCAGAGAACTGGTCTAGATTTCTGGTCATGTCTGCCACAGATGGAAATCCCCTCAAGTTGAAATCCTTTTGCCATAGCAAAGGGTATTGAAGGTTTAGTTGGAGAGGTGAAGGCAGTTAAAAGCTCCGTTCTGGCTGCCTTTTGATTGATTGTAGAAAACAAATACAATCAAAATTCTTCTTTCAACTAAAACACTAGCTAATGTTCCTGTTCAGGTTTCCCCTCACAGGACATTGAACTTCAGTAAAGGCATTGTCCGTGATGCCATACGTTGCCTCTCGGACATGTCTGAAACAGAAATTCTGTCAGAATTGACATCACAAGGAGTCACTGATGTAAAACGTTTTACATTCAAAGAAACAATGACATTGTAAATACCAACACCTATTTGTTTACATTTGGTCTGCCAAATCGTCCAGAATCACTTAAAGCTGGCTATTGTAACCTGAGGGTGAATGCTTTCATCCCTAATCCCTTGAGATGTTACAATTGTCAGAAATACGGTCATGGATCAAAATCCTGTCGAAATCCTGCTGCTTGCCATCGATGTGGTGGAACTTGCGAGGATAGCAAATTATGTGATAAATCTGCTTCTTGTGTTAACTGTTCGGGTAACCATCCCTCCTCTTCAAGGAATGTCCTCGTGGAAATTGCAGTCTAAAAATCTCACAAGTCAAGCATGACCGTAATATAAGCTTTCTAGAAGCGAAGAGAATCGTTCTTGCGCAAGAACAACCTGGGCCAACATTTGCACATGTTGCATCCGCTCCACTTGCGGTATCAAAGCCCCAAAATATCTCCCTTAAAACCATAGCTTGCCAGACCGATTACACATGGGCGAAGACAACTGCCCCTACATTATTATCTGCTGCAGTCACAGTGACGCCTTCAAAAGAGACCTCTAGCTCACAAACGGTTCTTCATTCTCAGGAATCTTGTGATAAGGATTCGTCTTTCTGTGAGACACAGCCGTCATCACAACCAGCTCAGCAGTCTACATCAGAAACAACTGTGAAACATATTGCGAAAAAATAGACCTAAATCTAAAACTGACACTTCAAAAGGAACCAAAGTGGTAGAACCCCTAAAGGGGCTAAGAATCAGGTCCAGCTGTTTAATAAGTTTGGATCACTTGATGAGATGGATGTGTCAGACACCAGCCATTGTCGGACACATAGCTTGTCACCTTCACGAAAGGTGAGGGGTCGATCACCTGTTCATCCGCCTAAGTCATAACTTCGTCACCTTTAATACAATGGAATTGTAGAGGACTGAGAACAAATTTTAACGATCTACAACTATTAGTCCAGGACGTTAACCCGTCAGCATTCTGCTTACAGGAAACTTACTTAAAGCAGACTGATAATTTTGATATACGTCATTATAATGCCTATCATTGTTTTTCTCCTCCTGGCGATAGGGCCACTGGAGGATCATCTATACTGGTAAAGCACCATGTAATACATAGCCCAGTTACACTTAAAACAAATCTCCAAGCAGTAGCAGTACGGCTTACTTTGCACGTCGCATTTACTTTGTGCTCTTTATACATTTCACCTTCGTCATCTCTTCAATTGGCTGATCTGCAAGCTCTTTATGATCAGTTACCTAAACCCTGTTTAATCATGGGGGATTTAAATGGCCACAACCCACTCTGGGGTGGCACTCATACAAACACCAAAGGTAAATTACTGGAGGATTTCATTTCACATAATGATTTATGCATTTATAATGACGGCTCAACTACGTATTTACATCCTGGCACAGGAACATATTCAGCTCTTGATTTGTCTATTACTGATTCTAACCTATTGAGTGAATTTGAATGGTCAGTCCACGACGACCTCTGTGGAAGTGACCATTTCCCAACAATACTGACACCTGTGAATCCATCTGATGTTCCTCCATATTCAAGATGGAATTTTAAAAAGGCTAACTGGCCTTTATATGAAGCTCTCTGTGCTGACAAACTCAAACCTGAACTTTTAATGATATTCCTGATGCCATGAAAGGTTTTCAGATGAACTAAATAACATAGCTGACGAATGTATCCCAAAGTCCTCTGCAATTCTTCACGTACGAAAACCATGGTTTACCAATGACTGCAAACAGGCAAAGGAAGGCACGGAAGAAAGCCGAGCACTATTTCCGTCGCCATCCTATGGTCCACAATTTGGACAAATTTAAAATTTTAAACGCCAAAGCACGACGTACTTTCAAGCACAGTAAACGTCAATCTTGGCGAAACTATATATCGAAAATTAATTCGCGCACACCTATATCAAAGGTGTGGAATATGATCCAGAAAATCAAGGGTAAGGGCTCTAAATCTAGCATACACCATCTACAAGATGGGAACAAATTATTGACTAGTAAATCAGATATTGCAAATAAACTTGGTGAGACGTTGGCCAAACATTCTTCCTCAGCAAATTATGTACCTGAATTCCAAAATATCAAAACAGCAAGAAAAGAAAGCTATTAATTTCAATTCAGATAATGGGAAGACTACAATGAAACCTTTTCGATACATGAGCTTCATACTGCTCTTGATCAGGCTCACGATACTGCTTCTGGAGCTGATAACATACATTATCAACTCCTGAAGCACTTGCCAGAATCATGTTTGGAGACACTGTTACATATTTTTGATGACATTTGGACAACTGGACATTTCCTTCGTCGTGGCGTGATGCTATAATTGTGCCCATCCTAAACCTGGACGTGATCATACTGATCCCTCTAATTATAGACCAATTTCACTGACAAGCTGCGTTTGCAAAACCATGGAACGTATGATCAACAATAGACTTGTTTGGTACTTGGAAACCAATAACCTTATAACTAATATACAATGTGGTTTCCGTAAAACCGTAGTACCATCGATCATTTAGTACGTTTAGAGTCTTTTGTAAAAATGCCATAATTAATAAACAACATGCAGTGTCGATCTTTTCGACTTAGAAAAAGCATACGACACGACATGGAAACATGGGATTTTAAAAGATTTACATGACTTTGGATTACGAGGCCGTTTGCCTCAATTTATATCAACTTTTAAATGACCGGCAATTTCAAGTCAGAGTGGGTTCAACCCTGTCTGACCATTACAATCAGGATCAAGGTGTCCCGCAAGGCAGTATTTTGTCTGTCACCTTGTTTAGTATCAAGATAAACAGTTTATCCAAGGTTTTAAACGATTCAATTGATGGATCACTTTTTGTGGATGATTTTAATATTTCTTGTCGTGGTAAAAATATGCATACTATTGAACGGCAATTGCAGTTGTGTTTAAATAAAATACATAAATGGTGTCTTGAAAACGGCTTTAAATTTTCTAAGTCCAAAACTAATTGTCTACACTTTTGTAGAACATATAAGCCGCATAAAGATCCAGAATTATCCTTAAATGGCACTCCCATCAAAGTTGTTAAGGAGGCCAAATTCTTAGGTCTAATTTTCGACTCCCATTTAACCTTTTTGCCGCATATTAAATCACTTAAAGCCAAATGCCTGAAGGCACTCGATTTGTTAAAAGTTGTTTCCAACTCAAAGTGGGGAGGGGGATCAAACTACCCTCCTTCACTTATACCGATCATTGGTACGATCTAAACTTGATTATGGTTCGATCGTATATGGCGGAGCCTGCAAAAGCAACCTTCAACTACTTGATTCTGTTCACCACCAAGGTCTAAGACTCTGTCTTGGATCATTTAGAACTTCTCCAGTTGATAGTCTCTATGTTGAGGCAGATGAGCCTTCTCTTTCCCAACGCCGTATTAAATTATCTTTACAATATATTACCAAACTATATTCTAACGAGTCTAACCCTGCATTTAACTGTGTCTTCACTCCTCTTTATGAGGATTTGTATAACAAAAAGCCTTCTCTTGTTCCGCCTCTTGGGCACAGAATTAAACCATTCCTTTCTGCTGCTGGCATTGAGCTGGAGAATATTTCTCCTTCTCGTCTTTTTTTCTTCTCCTCCTTGGCAATTAGTGAGGCCAGACGTTGACTTAACATTAACCACATTTAAAAAATCCGAAACTAATGATTTACAGTATAAACAAGAATTTAGTCAATTAAGAAATAAATATAATACCTATAAATCCTTATATACAGATGGATCCAAGGATGGTGGCGCGGTTGCTTGTGCGATTGTCATTGGGTCCAAAACAATATCTTCAGACTACCGAATGACAGTTCAATTTTCACAGCAGAAGCAAACGCAATACTAACAGCTCTTAAATATATTAATAAACACCGTAAATATAAACAATGTATCATCTTTTCAGATTCTCTTTCGTGTCTTCAGGCTATTAAGAATCTTTCTTGCAAACATCCACTTTTATTAGAAATTATTGAATTGTACAATGAACTTGCTACTGGCCAATGCGACATCGTCTTTTGTTGGTTACCCAGCCACGTTGGCATTTCTGGGAACACAATGGCTGATATTGCTGCTAAGGCAGCACTCAACAAATCTGTGACACCACTTCTTATCCCATACTCTGATTACAAAGCTGCTATAAGATCTTATATCCGTGATCTGATGCAAAAGAAGTGGGACACCCAAGTAGGTATCAATAAATTACATGCAATAAAACCCTATATCGGTTACACTTACTTGGGTTGTCAGTCCAGATTTGAAGAGGTCATCATACGACGATGTCGTATTGGCCACACAAGATATACGCATGAGTACCTATTAAAAGGTGAGGATCCTCCGTTTTGTATCCCTTGTGATGAACGAATCACGGTCAAGCATGTCTTGCTTGACTGTGTTGAGTACTCCATCACAAGGGATATCTATTTCAAATCCCGAACTATGAAGGATCTTTTTTACTAATATAAGTCCTCATTTAATTATTGCTTTTTTAAAAGAATTAAATTTGTTAACAGATTTGTAAATAGATAAATATTTTATGATTGGAAGTTTGAATTAGTAACATAGATTGTTAGTGGCTGTATCCTCGAGGGGGGTTAAAGTACTGTAAAATTATTGTCCTCCTGAGAGGGTACGTAAGTCCCATAACATTCAAAGTAAATTTCAACTTTCCGTTTTTTAATCGTAGAATATGTGTAATTTTAATGTATGGCTAGATATATCTTAATTGCTAACGGCTGAGGGGGATGATATAAATCCAGCTAGGGCCCATGCAGGAAGCAAATGTACTGTAAGTCCCCATGGTCCCTAGTATGGTGATCTACCTTCAGTTGTTAGTGATCAATAGCCCATTTTTAGATTGTGTTGTCCCCTATGGTTAAAATGTTTTAGATTCAGTTACTAGTTTTACATATATATATCTGTGATACTCTAGTTGTTTTACTGTCCTTCGATGACAGGTTTTATAATATATACATATTCCAATACAATGTAAAATGTTCTCGTCACGATATGGCTGAAATATTGCCGATGTGACGTAAAATATTAACTCACTCACTCACTCATCCTCTCTAGTTCTTAAACGGCTTTCATACGACTGCCTCTTCCACGCTTCTCAAATACAAAACCAATTTATTGCAAAAGAAGGTTCCGGCGTCGCGTTATTATAAGCCGTCAACAAACATTATTCCAGTTCACCTTTTGCCATTCTCAAGCAGAGCAATTGTCGGTCTTTGCATATCCTTTAGAAGAAACATCACAGAAACATGCACGGTTGCAACAGAGATATTGCCACCTATTAACGCGTGCCTAGACATGTGACGTGGCTTTTGTCCGGTTTGTGGGAGATTACGGGGATGAAGAGCACTGTTATGGAAATGAATATGTATTGTTAGTCAAAGCTCTGGTTATAATGAGTATTAGCGCCTCTGTTGGCGGCTGGATATTGCTCAAGGCAAATCCTGTTATGATATGGCGGTCATACTTCCTGCAGTTCTTCGGTTTGGTTGAAACATGAATTTGCCCACTTCCTTGTAATCTTCAATCTATTACATGTTCACAGTGTCGTGACTGACGTATCCATCTTATCACAGTCTTCTGACACTAACTTAACAGCAGACAGATTAAACCATGTCTGATGGCCTTGTTCGTAGGCTGTAGGTTAAATCAATAAACTTAATTAACACCATGAGTATTGATCAGTATTTTTTCTCCAGTTTTACATTGTTACTTCACTATGAGTTGCCTACATAGGCGAAAACTACTTTACATACAGGGACATAAACGCTATCGTAATATGTGAACAAGTACATAACGGCATAATAACTGTGGGTGGTGTAGGTGCTACTGCTGCTACTAATAGAACTCTAAGTATCACCAGGATCCTTTTCCTGCTGCTGTTCCTGGAACTACCAGTCTCAACACGGGGGATCATACTGCTGTTGTTGCCGTTGATGTTGCTGGTGAAGATGCTATAACTCAAAATGTCGCGAGAGTGGTTGATGTTGATTCTTCTATTTTATCTTCACTTTTGTTACTTGAAACCTCAAGGTCGCCATATTGATTGATGCTACAGTTAAAAAATCCGCGATTTCCAATTTCAGTAATTTGCCTATCATGTCAACAATGCTCATATACAGCAGCAATATAGTGCTTCCACTAATTTAAGAAACTGGAATGCAATGAAGATCCGCAAAATTGATCGTTTACTGCTTCCTGTTTGGGGGACATTAGTACTTGTTCCGTGTCAAGGTCGACATTATTAAAAGCGTGTAGTTTAAGCTAGATATCTTTGGTATAATGTCAACTGAAAAAAATAATTCCCTTTTCACATGCGTCATGTATATGCACTTAGGTATATGTTGAAAGAATAAAATACAAGGTTTTCCACAGCCTTCGAAGCAGGAATTGAATTCCTGCATAAAAATATGAAAGCTTTTTAAGTTTCAATGGACAATTCACATTTGGTAAAAATATATATCCATAAACATGCCTCCTATGGTAGGAGTATCGCGTGCACGTAACATGAAATTATCAAATAACAAGATTTAAAAATATTCCCGGGAACTATGTAGAAAGGTTAATCAAAACGTATTGTCAATAAAAAGATAATACCACATTTATGTTTATGATGTGCTGCAGATGGTGTAGATTCGGAGTCATCATATGACGGAAAGTGCCAAGACAGACTATTGACAAAGGGTTTCTAATGAATGTATTTTTTGTGTTTGTTCGTTGTAGCCAGCGCCAACTCAAAATCTCGTGAAACTTCAGAATCCGTTCAACTTGTAAGATTTCAACTCTATCATAAAGACGAATTAAAGTTCGTAGTAATCATGTGTTCATTATATCGTGAGATCTGTTGAAATTGGCTGACAAGTGCGAACGTCAAAGGGGAAGTATTTTAGCATCTGCCCTTTCCGTTTGAGACTAGAACGACTACTTAAACATTTGACTGAAAAAATCAGTTTGCACACTGATCACCAGTTGTGATTATGTTAGCCGACTTATCATAATTATTAAACGGAACATAGTCTGCAAGTTAGACTGGCAGTTATGTTCCTGGTCATAAAATGCATATCTTCATAACACTGTCAGTGAACTTCAAACTTAAAGATGTATTCCATCAGTAACTCTTTAAAGCTGTTGCAATCGAGCCATAAATATCTTCCTAATTAGTATTCTATTCTATCTGCTCAGACCTGTTTGTTTCTCGGAACTGCCCATTGTAGAGAATTTACAAGGATTATACAAAAGCTCAAAGGATTTGCCTACATTTTGACAATCTCAGAAACGGACCGAGTTCCGTTCTGTTAAAACATTTAATTTTTCAACGTTGTTTTCCACTATCCCACATGACAAAGGTAAGGACAAACTTGATCCTTGATCCATGGGACATTTGTAAATAAACGTGGTGAACACAGATATACCTACATTTGTATCTTCTGAGATTTAGGACAATTTGTAACTAAAATATGAAAGCAAATGTCATTTGAAGTTACCGAGAAAAGAATATGTGAAAAACTGGATTTTTTCAATGATAACATCTTTGTCAAATTTGAGGGTAAAACATTCCGACAAGAAGCAGGCATCCCCATCGGCACCAATCGTGTTCCCGCTTTGCGGATCTGTTTGTTTATGCATCTGAATCAGAATTTCTGATTGGGTTGGCAAAATCAAAACAAGGTAATTTGGCCAAGAAGTTTGACTTAAGCATCGGGTACATCGATGATCTAACTGTAATAACTATCAAATAGCCAATGTCCTTCATTTGAGTTATCCACCTGAACTTGAAAATAAGGAGACAAGTGAGACCGCCTCAACTGTTTCATATTTAGATTTATACATAAAGATTCAGAGTGACAAAATCTTTCCAGAAGGCGGTGTGACAAGAGGGATGATTTCAATTTTCCAATAGTCAGTTTCCCTTCATGTCCAGCAATATTCTAATAGTTCCAGTCTTTGGTGTATATATTTCACAAAGATACAATCGGCATACTTTTTAACCAAGATTTCAAAGAACGTCATACCACTCTTGTCACTAAAACCTTCAAATTTTATGCCTCAATAAAGCTTTCAAACAGTTTTATGGCAAACATGTTCAGGAAATTTACAAATTTGATACATCAGTGACATATTCCAGGTGAACAACTGACGAGACTTATGTTTATGACGGGTGAGCCGGTGTGTAGTATACTCTCGCCTTTTCGCAAACTGTCGGTATCATCACTATTTCATGCTCTGTCATCGTATATGATGACAATCACTGTCTCGTCAAGACTCAATTGTTTACAACATCGTACAGCTGTAATACTTCTGAAACAAATATATACTCCTGATATGGTCAGAATTGTAAATTGAATCTGCTTCATATGGATTTCCTGGAGATTTCTGATGAATGTGGAAATGTTTTTGCAGTTTCAATCCAACTGTAGTTGGCAAGTGATGAGCTTTCTTTTTAACGAGAACGAACAAAGCAAAGTTAAGTAATAGGTTGCTCTCTGACGTTGACATGAGGATATATAAAGTTTGCTTGGATGAACAATGAGTAAATTTAGGTGCAATATAGCATTTCAACTCTGAGTAAAAATCACACCCTCAAAGAACATCACCTTTACCTTCTATGATTTACATATATGTTCAACTTCATGCAATTTTCTTTACAAAGCGTTTGATTACAACTACGAAACAGGGCTGATGATGTTCTAAGTGACTCAACTGCATTCACTAGAAATACTTTTCACAGATAAATTGTTCTTTAAATAAGAAATATTTCTACGAACAGTTGTCTCGACAATTTTGCTGAAAACATTCTTTGAAGTTCAAGCGATAGGAATATGACTTCCAATACATGCCAAACAAGTCCCAATTTATACAGTGTGAGTTTGAACAGAGTAGCCCAGTCAATTTTTCTTTAGTTTCACTTTCGTTTTGATCAAGACTATACAGCAGTTTGTGTGTTTTCATTGGGTAAAATTTTAACCAAAACGAAAAACAACGTTTGACTGTATTGGAAATCTCCCATATTTCCTAAGATCAATATTGGCTGGAGTTGAACTTCTTTAAGCAATAAAACTTTTCAAAGCAAATAAATGTACCTTTTCTATACAAGTAAATTTATGAAAGACATACAAAGAGTTAGAATGATGCGGGCCGGCTGCGTAGCCCAGCGGTTAAATAATTCCCATGCCACGTCGAGGACCCGGGATTGATTCCCATGGATACAGTATGTGAAGCCAATTTCTGATGTTTCCCACGCCTTGATATTCTGGAATATTGCTAAAAGCGGCGAAACACAGGTGCATGGTAAAAAAAAAAATATGGGTTTTCGTAAATACTTTTGTATCCTATGTTCCAACATACCGTATACGGTGTTTGACTTTAAGCATATTCAGCTGAAAATTAACTGTCAAGTAACGTGACACACGTGGACGATGAAAGCGGACATGTTTGAGTACCAATCTAAGTACATATTAACCTCTTAGTTTTGATACTGATGGTTCATGGTGCACCCTTTGATACATATCGTGAATGCAAATTTTATAAGTAACATTTACATGAATGTATGTTGGCATCCTTATACGTACAGACATATGTCCCACTCCGCCCACGAAGTCTCTGGTGTAAATAGACGCGCAACTTGTAGGCTCTGTCTCCTAAGGTCACACAAGCGATACAGCGCAATGACCTACATACACCTTCGGGGCTTCGATTAACATTTGTAGTGACGTGTATGTTCAAAGTGTGCCGAGATTTTACTTCAAACAGGCAATAATCCTCTTGATGCTACTGATAAAGAAGAAATGATTATAAGTAGGATAGTGAGAATATACGACGTGGGCGATCAATTTGATCTAATATAAGCTGGACGAACGGCACAATACAAAGTTAACTTAGACGAGAACTTGAATTCAATATCTATGTGTATCAATTCCTGTCGAACTTTACAAGTACCATGTAATTTGTTGCACAGACGTCGGTTGTGCGGAGTTTGGTGTTCACATGGTGATATGTTGTATACACCACTGATCCTGCGATATCTCGTGATACTTGCTTGTGAAATATACTCATGCCAATAATGATTGTCACCCCCCACCCCACCCTAACCCCACACACACTCACCCCACCCCACCCCCTCTCCAATTAAAAAAATTGAAGGGGGTGACAACGATTATTGGCATGAGAATAGTAATATTCAATGTATTGTGCCCATTGAATACTGGTCTCAGTATGTATGTCAACAACAGTATGTATGTAGCCAACGTGTTTTTAACGGGTGGAGTCAATGGTAATTCTTTCCTTCATAATGGTTGTCATACCCATGATGCAATTTAGAGATCCATTTCTGAGAGGCCCACAACGCTATTTCTAACCTTGTAAATGGTCAATAACCTGCGATTCACCCACTACCGAGGGTTGTATACACTTCGTGTAAATGCCCCCTGTGTACAGTCCAAAGTGAATCTGGTGGCGAGTGCTAATATAGACCACTGATGACAGAAGCCAAGGAGACCCATAATCTAGGTTTTAATAAATCAAGAGGATTTAATTAGAAACCTTGTCTTTCATCTCTGTGCCTACTTTGTATCTTCATGATCAGTGTTCAGAAGTTGCAAGAATTTGAGGACATGAATTTTGGTTGATAACAACTTTATTACTTGTAACGACGTTTCAAGTGATGCTTCTTGCCCCATCGCCGTAAGAATGTCACGCTGTTATGCTTTTTCGAAAGTGCGAAAGTGGTCAAGGTATACCTGTGTTATGCGTTGGTTTTGGTATCTAGGGAACACGGTTGTCCTACAGAGGTACTACTGCCATAGTGCTGGCGGTATAGAAAGTACACACATTACCACATACAAATCCTTTGACGTGGTAATTTAACATGTGCCTTCCATCAGTCCATTGTGGTCACATATTGGCGCAAATTAACTGTTGGCTTAGTCGCCATTTTCATCTAATACGTTTTTGTTACATAACCCCTCTGCTCCCAAGCAGCCCTTCACCTTTCAAATGTTTTTGTCTGACAGTTATGAAATCTGTCATTATGTTGTATAGATAACTTGATCCTCATCCCTTGAGTGGCACTTGAAAGATGACACATGGAGCTCATCAAGAGCCATTTTGTTCTCCCTACCATGTTAACAAGAGAGTAGGAAGGTACACAGATCACAAATGATCGCAATATATCAATGCGTTTAAATATATTCTAGGTGTGATATCACTGGATGTTGTACAACAGCTAGGTGCATAATACACGGTTAAGTAACACTGCGGAATTATTTAAATCATAGCAGTTACCAGTCCCATGTTCCTCTTGACCTCGTTACGGGAACTTGTGTAACTCTGTTACGAGAAAAAATATACTCTCTTGTAGGTCTATAATTGAAGTATCAGAGGCTCAACCTCTTGAACACAGCAAAGCCGCTTGGGCGGATGTTTTTCATTCATTCTCATTTACACAGAATGTTATCACAAACAGACAGGAATACATAATGTTTTTCGGAAATGGAACCTCTATATACACTTGTTAGAACGTAAAGCTTTGCGTTGATACGCTGCCGTGTTTAGCAATATACCACCTTCAGTTTAATTTAGTTAAAACTTGGTATCACTGGCTAGATTTGATATAATGAAAAACGTTTGCAAACTGAAAGAAGTATATTTGCAAAGGGATGAATAAAAGTACAAAAATATAAACATTGTAATTATATATCTTACAAACGAGAAAGGCAGTGCAGCACTCACTTATACATTCTGTGATAATTAATCTTGTTATGTTAGGGGTTAGGGGTATAATCACAAGAGAAATATCGAAATTGAATTATAGAAATGTTAGGTGGCGAATGAACATATAGTTGTAGTGAAACCTTCAACAGAAAATCTTATGAATAATTGTCTTTATGAGATCATCCCAAAAGTTTTCAATGAGAACAAATCCAAATATGTTGCTTTTGTAAACACATCACCATTTGTTCATTGAACCTGATGCTTAGACAACAGCGAATAATGTTGCAATAATTGTCATTAAAATGGCATTCCATTAGATTATTGAAGGTGCATAATAATTCGAAATCAATGCTTCGATTTCGATTACGTTATAATTATTGTAGTGACATTCCTATTTCAGTTTGTAAATATAGTTGATTTGTACAGATGTAGATGTAGTTTTTTAACATGGCGTTTAATTCCAGTCGTGTACATTTGGGAGGCGAAAATGTGTTCAGGTTAAAACTATGTTGCACTGGACAATGTGTGCAGAGATGTGTGAAACAGAACAAACGGACCACTTTCCAGAGAATATCATGAGACCAAGCACCTGCAACACTGCTGGGATTCTCCCACCTTTATGGAGAAACCCAAGACAGTCAACATGTAATTGCACTGAAATGGTATGTGACTTTTTGTTCCAATGGTGGGATACCTCTGTCATCATCCATCAGATTAGGAAATTAGTGGTGAAGAAGGTCTAACGTGCTTTCAATTGTTTTCGGTTTTAATGCAAACACGTGTTATTACGTTCAAAGAGTCGTTGTTTTGTGTTCAACATGTTATCTACTAGTGGATATAAAATACTGAACCTCGAATATCAGTGTAAGTGTGCTTACGTATATCATCTATTAGTATTAACGAGTGTAGACTGAGTAACAATTCGGTTCTAATTATAACTTTGGTCCAGTGATAATTGTGGGGCGTTGCGGGGTAGTCTAGTAGCTAAAGCGTTTGCTCGTCACGCCGAAGACCAGGTTTCGATTCCCAACATTGGTACAATGTGTGAAGTCCACTCCTGGTGACCCCCGCCGTGATATTGCTGGATTATTGCTAAAAGCGGCGTAAAACTAAACTCATTCACTCATACTGATAACTGCAGATATTATGACACATTAACCAGTATATTAATGCATCTGAAATAGACAAAGCTGAGTATCAAGTCTTGATCATCCTGCATCCACAACTATTTATGAATCTTTAAATTTGAATGTATATTATAGAGATGACACAACTTTATTGATGATCAACTTCTTTAGTTTAACAATAGCGACGTTGAAAACGGTATACGAACCTATACCGAAACGTCGCTATTGTTATAATAAAGAAGGTTGATCATGCTAAAAGTTGTGTAATCTCTATACCAGCGACTTCTAGAATGCCACTCAAACAAATGAATGCATATACTTTAACGTTCGGCGAAGGAGGATGTAACTGAGTAACATGAGATGTTGCTGTGGATTTCTTTGCTGCTTCATCATTCACGTTCTTGCTGCAGATTGAGTACAAGTGTTACATCATGTCTCTGGTGAAAGCAGATTTAGCATTAAGACTAATCACCACTACCAGTAATCTGACACAGCGCATGATTATAAGATTCATTAAGGAAACCTTTCAGCATTTCCACTGTGTGGAGGGGTAAGCAGCGGTTTAAAGCTTGACAAATTGTAGCGCCTCACATGCGGAATGGGCTGTAAAATCCCCAGAGAGCGGTGAATGACATTCGAGCGCCCACTCATACATTGATGAGGGTAAAAATAACGTTCGGCATCACCCTAAGCATGAAATAGTCTGTACAACTGTAATATTATCATTTGTAGTAGTAGTAGTAGTAGTAGCTGTTGTAGCAGTGGGTTTGTTATTGCAAGTACTGTCGAGTTTCCCCGTCTTCAGCTTGAAACACTCATACCCTGGTTTATCGGGCTACAGACTGTAGTTAACAATGACAGGCATGTTTCTATTAAGTAAAGATCCTTTATGAGTCACACGGTGGTGGGGATTGTCACAATGGAGTCTTTTCGTTATCGCGACTAAGGTGATGAAATGCCAAGTGTGACGGTAAACAGCACACACACACATACAAAGGCACACAGACGGACACACGCACACACTAGTGTAGTTGTCTAGTTCTTTATGAGGTCAGGCCATTAGTAGTTTGTATTGGACCGTCTTCTCTCGGTAGGTTTACCTTGTTTCAGGCATGTCGGCGTAACGTGTTAGGGAAATCCCGAGCGACACATACAGGTCATTAACCCTATTACTTCAGTGCCAATTGCCTTGACAAGCCATGTTAAAATAAATTGGGAATTCGAACCTAAACCTAAGGGATCCTGAAGCAGAAGGGACAGCCATACATGACAACACGACACACGTCCAACACCACAAAGCCGTGCATGCCACTACGCCACAGCCATTATATGACGGCGGCCTGTGCATACAGATATGGACCAGAGATTGACGTTTTACATCACATCCAAATCCATCATGATAGAAGACGCCTATCAGGACGTATCAAGGATTCGAAGATCAACTGATCCTCTCACAGCAACAATGTACAGCAAATGCTATACTCTGCCCCAATCAGTCATTTCCTCGACCGGGACATTCTGTTCTATTAACTGCAAATGCAAGATCAACGATACCTAAATATATCTGATTAAGGATATACACCTGGTCGGATAAATGGCATTGATATTCGAACTGGCTCGCATCAGTTCTCTTCCAGACAAAATTAGTTTGTCTGTCGTACATACAGGGATTGCATGATAAATAGATTTTCCTATTGTACTTTCTGCAGCAGAATATTTTATATCACCCATAACTATACGGCATGATGTGAAACTTGGGACCTTTCTGGTGGTGGCTTATGTTAGTTTGCCTTATGTTTGCGAAAGTTCTAATATACATATATTATCCTGTGGACATCAGTGCACGTGTGGGCTTTACATGAATACGACATTCAAATGTAAAACAAATGATTCTAATTTGGACTTTTCTTTAAAAAATATTTCCTCTTATGTTAATGCATCTGTGCAGTGATTTCATTGTCAGAATACAGAACCCTTTAACTATTGAGGATGTGGCTAAATGTTAGACCCAAACATTCCATGCCTTGTGCTGCAAGGTTAAGGCGTCACTCTTCAACTTGGAAAGCAAAATCTGCTGATCTGGACTGACGGATTTGTCCAATAGATATAAGTTTTGACAATGTACCATTCGAACAATGAAAAGGCATTCCGTTCAGCTTAATGTTTTGAATTTATCAAAATATAATATTGTGCTAGTGATTTCTCCTAAATAGCTTTGCAGAAGAAAGTAAGCAGTAATGTTTAATGGTGGCTAAACATGAAAAACCAGCAAATATTTTCGATGGAGATATTATTATGCATTTCGTTGAAAAGCCTTTCATAATTTCAAGACGACTCAATGAACACAGCTATATGAAAATGCAACAAAACTTATTTTGGAAACATATAGAAACGTTGACTCAGACGTTCACTTTATCCTCAAATTCATCTAACATTCCTCAGAGACTTGTGTAGGATAATGAGAAAAACTCACTATCGGGGTTTTACAAAGTCACAATTTCTGAGTTGCTTGGAAGTTGAAACTATAAAATGTCCATTATACCTGCAGTGAAGATGAAGACATGGAAATTCATCCTCTGTAGTTCTTAAACGATTTCATACGACTGCCTCTGTCACGCTCCGCAAATACAAACCAGATTATTGCTGATAAAGGATCAGACGTCACGTTATCATAAGCCGCCAACAAACGTTATTCCGGTTCACCATTTGCCATTCTCAAACAGAGCAATTGACGGTCTTGAGATATTCTGATACACGTGTGTCGCACAAGCATGCACATCATGTATAAGAGATTTCGCCACCTGACGCACAAGAGCACTGTTATGGAACTAAATATTGTTAGTCAACGTTCTGGTTATAATGAGTATTAACGCCACTGTTGAACTGTTGGCGGCTGGATATTGCTTCAGGCAAATCCAGTTATGATATGACTGTCGTCGATCGAGCAACAGTCTGAAACATGACTTTGAATACTTGTTTGTACTCGACGATCTCTTCACAAGTTCACAATGTCGTGACTTACTTACGACTCTCTCCATATCAAAACCTTCTGGCGAGAGCTGTGGAGCAGCTGATAAATTAAATCATGTCCGATGGCCTATATCCCAAATGTCGGTTAAATCACTTAACTGCAACATACACCTTCGGGGCCTCGATTAACATTTGTAGTTCCGTACATATATCCACAATATGAGATTTAACTTCAAACGGGCAATATTCTACATAACACAACTAAAAGGTAGAAATGGGGATATGTACACGATTAATATCTGTCCATAACGATGTGTATCAATTCACCCAGTACAACGTATTGGCTCTGTTTGTGTTGTACAAACTAACGTTGCGTGGAGTTTGGTGTTCACGATCTGCATGAGCCACTAAGTCGGATTCTGTCATATCGCTGATGATTGCCTGAAAATACTAATATCCATACTTTGGACCTTTGAATAGTTTTCTGACCAGGTTATGTCCAAGTAGAGCTTGTCTTAAGGAATACCAATACACATTTCACACGTGCGTGAGTGAGTGAGTGAGTGAGTGAGTGAGTGAGTGAGTGAGTGCGTGTATGTATTATGTATGAGAATGCAATATGAATGTTACAAGTTTATTTCCTGAAGATAATTTTATGCACATGTAGAAGTATCTTTGCAAGGAAATGATAATCCTCATGAGCAGTAAACGGATTCTTGCATGATAAAAGTGAATCACAAACAAGCCTGAAGATGTTGATACGTTACACGAGCTCATTCACTCGATATGTACACATGTCCCTAACAGGGCAAATATGTACACTGTTCATGATCGGTAACAGCAAAATAAAAGACGTGTTACGTTTTCATTGATAGACTGGTCTTACAGAAATAAACCATCAATTAATTTTACAGACCCCATCTGTGTTGTACTTGCTATCTTTTCTTACCTTGAGATTGGTTTGAAGAGATGGGCACACCTGTCGTTATTGATGTGCATACTTCGCCGCCACTCAGGTCGAAACTGAAATTGACAAGTATGGTGAACGCTTTAGTGTAGGTCTTATCTATTTACGATTTCATGTCACGGATGTATTCCTTGCCACTTTATTTATCATTTACGGGTGTTATTGTCTTTACACGCATGTATGTATTGTGTGCCAAGTGGGCAGCTATTTAATTTCAGCAATAACGTTGCATACACACATATTATCTCCCGATTATATACTTTCGTTGCGTAATATCCATCTTGCATAATGTGTTCCTGCAAGGTCCCAACTGTCCACCAACAACATGTATTCTTTGATTTATAGATTGCTCACGTCACGATACAGCTGAGATATTGCCGATGTGACGCAAAATATTAACTCACTCACTCACTCTTGCAAGGTCACAAAACATTTCTTTCTATAAAAAGACTGTTGGCATGTGAATAAAGCATGTTCGTTATCGTTATATAATTACGTTCAAATAGGTTCCATTTGGTTTGACTCTGCCGTGTATTGTATACACCTCATGTGAATGCATCCCGTTCAGGATCGAACGTCAAACTGTTCGTATGGCGAGTACGGAAGAACCTAGGACAGACTATCTATGAGACAAGGAAATTGGAACCAGGATCTGACTGAGTGTCTCAATGTAGGTGAGAACTTCTCTGAAAGACTCGGGGTCACTCCTGTCATATTCATGCCCACATTGCATGTTCTTGAGCAAGTCTTTGATCGCCATTTTGAAGTTAGAAGAATCTGCGGACATGGAACGTTAAGGTGTAACGTCTTTCTTACTAGTAACGACGTTTAAGAAATACCAATTGCCCTTCACGATACAAACGCATGGGTTATGCTCATCTTCTCGAGAAATGCTTCATTATGCAATATAACACCTGCCTTCAATTTGTCCTTTGCTAGTAACAATCAGCTCGTTTTATGATCTTGCATGTTAATATATTAGCTCTCTGCACCCAAGCATTCTTACATCGTACATGGTATTGGTTACAGATGCGGGAATTAGTCTTTTTGCGTTATGTTGTCTGTTAAATTGCAGTTCATTGAACGCGGTTTATCTAATACCGTTTAAATCAACATCTGGATCTAAGGATATTGTTGCGTTATCGTCGGTAAACAGAATGATATATGATTGGGGTTTTCAAATGTTCTTTCTGATAGTTATGAAACATATATGTCTCCCTCACTGTTGTTGAACTGACAAGATGGACGAAATATTGACTAAGTAAAAGTGAGCAATTATTGAGAGCAGAGCATTTACCAGGATCGTCTTCTTCTTCACCTTGAGCCCGGAACTGGTGTAACTCTGTTACGAGAAAAACATATACTCTCTTGTAGGTCTGTAATTACATTATCAGAGGATCAACCTCTTGAACGCAGCAGAGCAAGTCTCAGCTAGGGCGAATATTTTTCATTCATTCTCATGTACACACACACTGTTATCACAAAGTGAAAATGATTACAGAAGGTTTTTTTTAAATGGAACCTCCACAGACACTTGTTAGAAGTAAAGTTTCGCACTGAGAAGCCGCTTTGTTGCACATTGCTCCTTCAATTTAATTTAGTGGAAGGTTAGTGTCAGTGGTTAGCTTTGATAAAATGAAAAATTGTTTGTAAACTGAAAATGCATGTTTGCAAGTGTATGAAAGATAATATACAAATTTAAAATAGAACGTCAGAGCAAAGGCATACGTTGTTCTTCAACGCAATGCAATATTGTAATAGCGTTGTAATATCTAGTACAAATTGAAAAGGGTATCTATGCTATAAAATGCATTCAGTAACAGCTCAAGTGGTAGTTTTATTGTACGGTAAACGTCTCCACAAGTGTAAGCTGACATATTTGGATACTCATCAAAATGGCATTTACACACTCTCTCTCTCTCTCTCTCTCTCTCTCTCTCTCTCTCTCTCTCTCTCTCTCTCTCTCTCTCTCTCTCTCTCTCTCTCTCTCTCTCTCTCTCTCAGTGTATACTATACATTTTATTATAATTATGTGTACAGTCTTCAATCTAGACGATCAATCTGTCACAACTATTGATGAGCATTTAGTTTTACATGTATATGCTTTAAACATCCATTAATAAAGGATGATGTAGTTCCATGAAATATCGCTGTTGTAACATAGTTGTTTTTGCTGTTACATCATTCACGTTCCTGATGAATATTGAGTACAGTTGCTACATAATTTCTCTAGTGATACTTTGTTCTAAAAATGCCCCTAATGGCGGAATTTCCCAACAGATTTGAGTTTTGACCATTTTGATATTTTGTTTTTTGTGGGAAATGCACCTTCATAAGGTCAAGATGGACTCAATCGTTCACTTTGTCCTCAAATTTATTTATCATTCCTGAAAGAATTATGTAGGATAACGCACAAAAGCTCACAATCGGGGTTGCAGTCACTATAGCTTGGAAGTTGCTTGGAAATGGAAACTACAAAAAAAGCCCAATACAAATAATAAATCCCTTTTACAAAGAACAGCCATAACTACATGCAGCGACGATTTATATAATGGTCTTGAGGTCTGATCAAACACTGCTCAAATGAAGACATGGAAATTCAGCCTCTCTAATTCTTAAACGGCTCTCATACGACCGCCTCTTCCACGCTTTTCCGTTCTTAAACAGAGCATTTTGGTGGTCTTAAAATATTCTTCAGAAGAAACATCACAGAAACATGCACGTGTATATCAGTGATATCGCCATCAATTAACGATTGCCAAGACATCTTGCGTGATTGTTGTCCGGTGTGTGGGTATGTGTGGGGACTGAATATGTATTGTTAGTCAACGCTCTGCTTTCAATGAGTATTAACACCACTGTTGGTGGCTGGATATTGCTGCAGGCAGCCAAAACACACTTTGCACACTTCTTCGTACTTCACATGTTCACAATGTCGTGACTTACATACGAGTCTCTCCATATCATAACTTCTGGCAAGGGATGGGTCGCAGCTGATAAATCTAATCATGTCATATGACCTTTTTCCAATATGCTTGTCATATCACTTAATTGCATTAACACTCCTGGGTCTGGGGCAGTAATGTTCCCCATATTTCCAAATTATGTTAATCTGTTCACGGGGATTCCAAAACGGAAATCAACACAAAATACTCTACAATTTATGCAAAAAGTATTCGTCAAGGTCACGACACAAGTACACGATCTACACAGGACGAAAAACTCCAAACTGACAGAAGAATTCCATCGGTAACTCTTTGTATGTATTCTACCAGTGTTTGTGTTGTCAGTTACGAGTGGATCTACAAGTATGGTCTTCATACATAACAAAATGAGATCACACAACAATTTAAAACTGGCAGATTAACTGTATTTTACGTGAGATATAATGTAAAAAAGTATCATTTAAAAACAGGTGAAAAGTCTTACTTCTTCCTTAAGTCATCTTTCATTTCCCAACAAGATCCAGTCGCTGAATATCGTCACTTCACATAAATCCATCATAATGATATTTGAGGCACAAAGTGAACAGAGCGCCGTTGTTAATTACTGACAATCTCCACTAATGTAACATATTATGTATACGGACAGATGTAATATATTACACATTTTGACCATGGCCAGAAATAGGCATCCCCATGGGATCTGATATTACATTTAAAGTTAAATACGTACATATATAAATATATCTGACGAACTCCGTGTGTCATTTTGAAAGACGAGCACCTTGTAAGATAGGTCGACTTCCACCTTCAGGGCTCCAATTAACGTGCTTAGTAATATGAATATTCTGAGTGTGCTCAGATTTAACTTCAAACAGGCAACAGGCTACTAAAGAGAGGATGGAGGTACATATCTGTGTAAGCCAGTAATATTCCACAACATCATCTCTGGTGGGCACATACAACGCCATCAATCCTCATTTTATCAGAAGTGAGCACGGCGAAAATATACACGCTAAAAGGTGAGAACAAACGTTTAACATAGATACATATCAATTCCTGACAACTTAATGTCATTTTCTGAATAAATGTAGGTTATAGGAGTTTGATGATCAAAAGGCGCATACATATCTCTGATGATTGCTTGAAAATAATAATATTCACTACCTTGGGACCTTTGAAATATGACCCGGTTATGGAGATGTACAACTTGTCAAAAGAAAAAAACAAATATATGTTTGATGGATTTATTCAGTTGTCATCCGAATATCCAACGCTTGATACAATTCCGAGAGACTTTGTCTGACAGCTCTGTAAAAGGTCTCGTACTTCACCGCTGCTTTATTCTTTAAAATGACATCGACTTGCGTGACTGTTTGTAGGTAACGTGTGTGAATGTAGATGCAATGGTTTCTTTTAAGTAAATGTAAGTGGCGTGTCTGGTACCAATGATTTTCTACATTATAGTATGCTCTATTTCGCCCTGTTGAACGTATTGTAGTCTTCATCTATATCAATTCAATTTATTTTATACAGAGGATGTTTTCGTGTCAAACTGCAATGTGAAAGACACCAATACATTTCTTGACAAGAAATGTGCGTGCGTGTGTGTAGTATTATGCGTCTTTTCTGCTGTACTTTATTTGCAATGAAATAGTAATCTTCATGAACAGTGAACTCATACTTGCGTGAAAACAAACGAATGTCACGAAATGTTTGTACATCACATGAGTTCATTCACTCGATATGTATCGCTTGACAACAAGCAACACTTTCTCTAAAGAGAAACAGCAAAATACAAGATGTGTTAAGTTTTCCTTGATAGCCCAGACCCGGTCGGTGAGAAATAAACCGCGAAGTATGTATACAAACCCATCTGGTAGTCATGTATTGCATTTTGTTAGAGACTGGTTTGAAAAGACGGGCACATCTGCCGTGACTGACACGCCTAAGGTACCACCAATCAGGGCGAAAATGAATAAACTTCGGCGCAGGCCCTATTAATTTGCTACGGTTCTATGCTTTGCATATATTTCATTTAGAGTGTTATGTTTTTCATGCATGTATTACTTCTGTGCACATGTGGATTCCTAGTTCACTGAAACATTAAGCACGCACAGATCTATAGGTAGCTCAAATACATCATTGCTGGCAGGAATATATACACGTATCTCGCGTAATACAGACTGAAAATGTCACAAAACATGCTGTTATATTTAAAAATAAACTAATTTTGTCATGTGAATCGAGTATGTTCGTTATCTTACAACCTTCCAAAACGTTCCAATTGGTCCAGTCTGCGACTCACCCATTGCCATGTGTTGTATACGCCTTGTGTGAGTACTGCCTGTTTTGGATCAAACGTCAAGTGTGGAAGATGCCAAGAAACTCTATCGATGAGAGAAACGAAAGAGAACTGTGATCTGGCCGAATGTAGTATTCTGGAAAGACAAGCACGTTTAATGGTCGCGCTCCGGTTATGAACCTTGGTCTTTCAACTTCGTTCATCATGGTCAAGCCTTTGATCGGCATGTTGGGAATTCGAAAATTCGAAACATGACACTTATATTGACTACAAATCCCAGGGATGCCTCTTGAACTTTCACTCCACAAATGTAATTCCATGCTCTTTGTTTTCGTGCAGTTGTAAAGCTCTATCAGTGGACGTTTGGAATGTTACCACATTTTGATTCCAATATCTACCCAACATAAGGTTTGTTGAGGGGTTTGTTACGAGTAGTGGTAGCGATGCCGCCAACGGCTGAAGGGATGGTGTAAATCCAACTAGTGTCCATGCAGGTAGCAAAGGTACTGTAAGTCCCCATGATCCCTAGTATGGTGATCTACCTTCTGTTGTTGGCTATCTATAGGCTGTTTTTATATTGAATTGTCCCTATAGTGCTATTAGTTTTAAACTTTCCACGCTAGTCTTAATTCTAATTGTGATATTCTAGCTGTTTTACTGTCCTTCGTCGACAGGTTTTTATATTATACATATATTCCTCTTCAAAATCAAATATGTTCTCGTCACGATATGGCTGAAATATTGCCGATGTGACGTTAATAATCACTCACTCACTCACTGGTAGCGATGCTGAAAGTACACATACACACCCATGAACGCTTAATTACTGTTGGCATGACTTTCTACAAATTATTTTATCTTTGTTGTTCTTACATGTCTATTTTTAAATGTACTCTGTCATTGACATATCTTATTGCAGTTTCTCGCAATGAGTTATGTAATATGTCAAATTGCAGATATGTAGTACGTCAATTGAATTCTATGATGTAGCAGATCAAATTTATGTTCCCTGAACTCCGTCAGTTGGCAAAGGCAACTTTCAATTCCGTAAAATCCATTAAGAAATGTGTCAATTTCTAGTTTTGTGTTTTGTGATACATAGATACAGTTATGTAACATGTCAAACTACACTTCCTCAAATGTAGCATGTCCAATTGGTGTTTTTACACTCTGTTATGTGGCATGTTTAATTCCAATTTCCTGACAGCCATGACATCTGTATTTATGTTGTGAGCGTGAGGTGATCCTCAACCCTAGAGTGGCATTTCTGGATGCCATGTACCATCTGGTTTCTCCCATGCAACTTACACGAAGGTGGAAAGCTACACAGATTACCGAAATGATTGCAATGTGTCCAACTGTCAAAACTGCGTTTGAAAATATTCTTGGTGAAGTTTTAGTCCCTAATGTACAACAGCTGAGATAAGCAATCGTTGAAGTAAAACAGTTACCAGGACCTGTGTTCGTGTTGACCTCGTGTACGGAACTGATATAACTCTGTTACGAGAAATCAACCCACTCTCGTTCCTATATGATTGCATTATTGGAGGATCAGTACAGGCAGATTACCACGTCTCGCCTACAGAGAATGTTGTTCATTCATTACCATTAACCTAAACACGGTTCTCTTCACTACGATTTTTCGAAATGGAATCTCAAGACATTTGTTGCAAATTTATGTTTTGCGTTGAGTTTGTTTGACCTGACCTGACCTGTTTCTACTGAACCTGGCAAGTTCAGATGCTGTTCACAGCAGCGTTAAACGAACTCACTCACTCATTTACTGTACATTGTAATATGCATTCTGTGGTAAGTTTTCATGTGTAAAAGAAAGCTACTCACTGAAGTTTTTGCATGGAACAAATAATGTGCAAGATAAAAGGATAATATGGATATATTTGGCGGCAATTAAATATGTAGCTGTAGTGCAATTGTCAACACAAAATCTGTTATGGATTTTTGTCTTTGTGACGGATTATTTTAGGTTATCAAGTGAGGTCATCCCTACAGGTCTAAATAAGAACATATCTGAATATTCAACTTTTGTAAACACATCACCATTAGTCGATTCAATCTGACGATTACACAACAGCGAACAATGTTTGTTATAGTTGTCATTAAAATGGCATTCCATTAGATGATTGAAATTTCATAATACTTCGAATTGACTTCTTCCTTTGTTTTACAATTATTGCAGTTACATTCCTATTTCACTTTGTAAATATGTGTGATGGGTAAATAGATGTTGCTGTATTATGCCACCTCCATCTGATACGATAAGTGCTTGTGTATGACATTTAATTCTATTACTGTACATTTGGGAGGCGACAATTTATATGTGTGCTCAGATTAAGAACTGTGTTGCTAGATGAATTGCATACACATTACCAGCTCACCCATACATGATGACTGGTTAACTTGACACATTCACCTTCAAAGCCCTTGCGAATCATGGGTTTTGCTTGCAGAGCGTTGTTCAAAGTGAGCAACTTCTTTCAACGCGCTTGGCAAACTTTCCAGATTTCCATGACACCTGGGACAAAAAGAGCATCTGGTGGCAAATCTCTGAAGAAATCATGGGATAAAACAACTGCAAATATCTTTGGTATTGTTCCCCTTCCTGGTGAGGCCCAAGTTTGTGTTTTATTTCCTGTTTACCGCCGCACTCACCGACACTGCAGCTACATGACTGCGGCCTGTGAAAATCGTCGTTTGATCAGACACTTCCTAGAACGATATCATGAACATCGATCTACGCATTTGGGATAAGTGTCAAGTTGAACCAAGTCAACGAACCTAACCACCCAATCCCATTACTAGCCTCTTACGACATACCTAGGTTGTTTATAACCAATTCTAACCAAACTGCATTATCAGGGCGCATCTTGGATTCGAACTTATGTTCATCGGATCATGTCATGGCAACAATGCACAGGAAAGTGAATACTTTGTCCCAGTCATAGTCTACTGATCTGGACTGGCTTAGTCGTGACCATTGTAGCATTTGCGCTACAAATATATTGGCGTTCCATTCAACTTTACGTTATATATTTAACAACACACCTTCATATTGTATTGTGCTGGTGATTTCTGCTCAACCACTGGGCAACAGAAAGAAGTCACCAACGTATGATGGTGGCTAAATATCAAACAATTAACAAATGATTATTCGATTTAATACATGCACGTTGCAGTGAGAATGTGCTTTCATAATTTCAAGAGAACTCAAATACCCATTACATTATTCCTAAGAGAATTATGTAGGATAATGCATAAAAGCTCATTATCGGGGTTGTACAAAGTCACGATTTGCTCGGAAGGGGAAACTACAAAATTTCCAGTATAAACTATCAAAATCTCCTTTGCAAAATATTGCCCCGAATATATGCAACGAAGATTTATAATGTGGTATTTAGGTCTGATCAAACACAGGACATTCAGCCTCATACGAACAGCTCTCATACAACTGCCTCTTCCACACTTCGCAAATGCAAGTCAGAATGCTGATGAAGGTTAGAATAGAATAGAATAGAATAGAATAATACTTTAATGCCTTTTCAGGAATTTGTGTTACATCAGCAGAGCTACTGACACATTAGAGAGATACCAAACATATTTACATAAATTCTTTGATTTAGGTATCTTCACATTTGTTTAAGGGAGATATGGTACTTGGAATAAAGGATGTACGGGCTCTCTTAGTTTTCACAATTGGAACTTTGTAGCGCGGCCTGAAGGGAGGAGGTTGTATTCCGAATTTAAGTAGTGAGTACGGTCAGATATGATTTTGACAGCTTGATTCACGACTTGCCGCTCATATATTGATGATAAACATTCAAATCTGACTCCAGCGATTTTACTTGCAGTGTTAACAATTTTGTCTACTTTAGATTTGAGATGAACTGAGAGAGACCCGTACCAACGATGGAAGGAAAATGTTAAAATACTCTGAATAAATGCTACATAAAAAGATGACATCACAGATGGGTTAACATTAAAAGATCTCAGTTTACGCATGAGATGAACACGTTGTTGACACTTTTTGTATAGGGCTTCAGTGTTAGAGTTCCAGTTCAGCTTAGAGTCAAGAAAGGTTCCCAGATACTTATACTCCGACACTGTCTCAACACATTCACCGTTGATTATCAGTGGAAGCATTTCTGTGGGTTTACTCCGAAAGTCAATTATCAGTTGCTTTGTTTTTGTGACATTTAAGAGAAAGTGGTTTTCTGCACATCAAGTCGTAAAATGATTAATGTCCTCTTTATACAGTTCTTCAGAATCAGTGTCGTTCAGTTTGCGGACAATTGCTGCATCCTCTGCGAACTTTACAGTTGAACAGGTTGAACAGGTTGAAAGTTTTCGATCCACTTGATGAGGTATGAGTTAACGCCCATGTCTAACAGTTTCTGTATCATGATATGTGGCTGGATAGTGTTGAACGCAGATGAAAAGTCAACGAAGAGGATCCTGATGTATGACTAGGTGTCTCTAGATGTTTATAGTCATTATTAAGGAGTGACAGTGTGGCATCAACAACTCCTATCATTGACCTGTAGGCGAACTGAAGCGGGTCCAGTATGTCGGCAACTTCCTGACGGAGATGTCTCAACAAGATGCGTTCCAGCGACTTCATTGCTATAGATGTGAGAGCAACTGGCCTGTAGTCGTTGAGTTCTTTAGGTTGTGTCTTTTTAGGAACTGGTACAATTTCTGATGTTTTCCAGACCGAAGGAATAACGTGTGTATTCACTGAGAATTGAAACAATCTAGTGAAAACTGTACACAGTTGAAGTCTACACTCCTTCAACACAATGCCGTCAAGGTTGTCAGGTCCTTTTGCTTTTCTGATGTTAATTCTGGAGAAGCTTTGAATGACGTCAGCTTCTGATATATGGATACGACTTTCACTATCCTGTACGGCTTCACTAACTTGAACTCTCTCATTGGTAAAGTTGTGACAATCAAAGCGGCTGTAGAAAATGTTGAGGTCCTCAGCAAAGGTTTTATTATCCCCGGCGTTGGTTTGTCTGTCGTCGCCTGCTCTTGCCAATCATCGTGTTCACGCCTTGCCAGGCTTGTTGCAGATTGCTTTGCTGAAACTGTCTCTCAACTTTCTCTTTGTACGCTAGTTTACACTCACGAGCTTTAAGATTGATGTCCTTCTGTATGCATTTGAGTTTTATTCTATCTTTCTTCATGTATGCTCGTTTCTTTTCGTTTAATAAGGATTTCATTTCTTTTGTGATCCAGGGCTTGTTGTTTGGGAAAATTCTGATTTCTTTTTCTGGTATTATGTTGTTGACACAACAATTTATATAATCCATAATGACGTCACACATTCCTTGTAATGTTTGTTCTGTATCATAGAACATGTCCCAATCTGTACACGCAAGACATCCTAGTAGGATTTCAATAGATTCTCTGTTCCATGATTTGACAGTCTTAACAATAGCCTTCTCTGTTTTTAACTTTTGACGATATGTGGGCAGCAAATACACAGAATTATGGTCCGAAGCTCCTAGGGGTGGTTTACTATATGATTTGTAGGCGTTCTTGATGTTACCATAACACAAGTCAAGGATCTTGTCTTTCCGTGTACAACATGTTACATACTGATTGTAGGTGGGGAGCAAAGACTTCAGGGTACATCAATTAAAATCTCCAAGTATGAATTTCGGCGCATCAGGACAAATCAGCTCTAGGGATTGAACATGATTATGAACTACATCAGCAGCTTGTTTGTTATCGGCACTGGGTGGTATGTAGACACTCACAGCAAAGATCTGACCGAATTCACGTGGTAGATAAGTAGGCCGCATAGACACTTTTAGAAGTTCGATGTTTGGTGAACATATCCTTTCTCTCACAAGATAGTTACGACACCACTTTTCTTGTATTATATACATACATACACCTCCTCCAGTAGATTTCCCTGTAGCATCTGAATCTCTGTCTAATCGAACTGGAGTACCAAATCCTTCCAAATAGAGGGTGTTACTGCACACGGAGTGTGATAGCCATGTCTCCGTGAAACACAGAATGCAACTGTCTCTGAATTCGTACAAATATTTTGTGCTTGCCGAATGTTCGTCAAGTTTATTCTTAAGAGACCTTACGTTTGATAATAGAAACGTTGGAAGAGGTGGTCTTGATTTGCGCTCCCGAACTCGTCGGCGGACTCCTCCCCGCTTAACTCGTTTCCTAGTAACTTTTGATCCTGAATTTGAATTATTCCCCTTGTCTGATGCACATTCCGGGGGCAAGTCTCCAAGTCCTTTTAACTCCAACGCGGTTTCCTTCAGCGCCAGCAGCTCTTCACATCCATACTGGTGCCAATGACGTCCTTGGTTCGCCGTTACGCAGCGGACAAATATACTTAGCGTCATCGATAAAATCACACACTGGTGGAATCCACCCATACTTGCAGGGTTGTTAAGCACAAAGATACGGTTCCTCAAAACTTACTGACTTGTGTAAATATAAAAACAATGGCAGCTCTGTTGACGTCTGTCGCCAGCAGAGCAGCGCCATCTATCTATAAGGTGTTGTGTTATTATAAGCCGCCAACAAACGGTATTACTGTTCACCTTTCGCCATTCTCAAACAAAGCAATATTCTCATGCATGTGTTTGCACAGGCATGCATGGTTATATCAGGTATTTCTCCACCTAACGTGTGCTTAGACACACGTGGTTATTGTCCGGTGTGTGTCAGTGTGTGGGGAATAAAAGCACTGTTATGTAACTGAATATGTATAGTTAGTCAGCGTTCTGGTTATAATGAGAATTAACGCCACTGTTGGCGGCTGGATATTGCTTCAGGCAAATCCTGTCATGATACAGCGGTCGTAGATCCAACAACAACCCGAAGCATGACTTTGCATACTTGTTTGTACTCGACGATCTCTTCACAAGTTCACAATGTCGTGACTTACATACGAGTCTCTCCATATCAAAACCTTCTGGCAAGAGCTGTGGAGCAGCTGATAAATTAAATCATGTCCGATGTCCTTATACCACATGTCGGTTAAATCAATTAACTCCATTAACCCGTTGAGTCTATGCCCAACATGCACCTTCGGGGCTTCAATTAACATTTGTAATTTTGTAGATATATACATGTATGTACAAAGTGAGCTGAGATTTAACTTCAAACGGGCAACATTCCACATAACGCAACAAAACAAAAGTAAAAATGGGGATATGCACGCGATTAATATCCTATATAGCGAAGTGTATGAATTCACTCTGTCAAGCGTATTTGGTGTGTATTTGTTATGTACAAACTAAGGAGTGGAGTTTGGTGTTCACGCTCTGCATGAGCAAGGAAGTCGGATTCTGTCCTGTCGCTGATGATTGCTTTAAGTTACGAATTTGGACCTTTGAGTTCTGACCAAGTAGAGCTTGTCCAAAGATAAACCACGTGCGTGCGTGTATATATTATGGACGTATACGCATTTCGTATCAGAATGCAATATGAAAGATGCTAGGATATTTCCTGACAAAAATGTTATGCACATGTTGAAGTATTTTTGGAAATGATCATCCTAATGAGAGGTGAACTGGTACTTGTGTGAAAACACTGGATGACATTCAAGTCAAAACGTGCTGGTACTTTACACGTGTTCATTCACCCGATATGTACCCTTGTCTATAGTAATGGCTATATATCTATATAGAGAGTGGGTGAGTGTGTTTGTGTGTTTGTGTGTTTGTGTTGTTGTTGTTGTTGTTTGTTTGTGTGTGTGTGTGTTTGTGTGTGTTTGTGTGTGTGTGTGTATGTGTGTTTGTTTGTGTGTGTGTGTGTGTGTGTGTGTGTGTGTGTGTGTGTGTGTGTGTGTGTTTGTGTGTGTGTGTGTGTGTGTCCAGAGAATATCCTTGCTTGGCATAATATGTATCTCGCATAATGTGTTCTTGCAAGGTCACGAAACATTTCTTTCTAATGACATGTGAATAGAGCTTGTTCGTTATCGGTATCATATAATTATGTTCTTACATGTTCATATATAAGCTCTCTGCACCAAAACATTCATTCACCGTATGAAGCATTGATCGCTGATGCGGGAATTTGTCTTCTTTTGTTATGTTGTCTTTCAAATTGCATTTCATTGAACGCAAATATGTAGTCCGGCAAAATCAACCTTTGGATCTAAAGATACAATTGCGTTATCGTCGGTAAACAGAATAATGCATGATTTGGGTTTTTCACATGTTCTTTCTGGTAGTTATGAAATACGTATGTTTCCCTCACTGTTGTTGAACAGCCGAGATGGACGAAACATTGGCTGACTAACACTGAGCAATTATTGAAAGCAGAGCATTCTCTTGACCTTGAGCCCGGAACTGGTGTAACTCTGCTCCGAGAAAAAATATACTCTCTTGTAGGTCTATAATTACATTATCGAGGATCAACTTCCTGAATGTAGCAAAACAAGTCTCAGCTTGGGCGAATGTTTTTCATTCATTCTCATTTGCACACACACTGTTATCACAAAGTGAAAATGATTACAAAATGGTTTTTGGAAATGGAATCTTAACAGACACTTAACAGACACGTTGCGCGCTGAGAAGCTACAGTGTTGCACAATGCGCCGTCAATTTAATTTAGTTAAAGGTTAGTATCAGTGGTTAGTTTTGATATAATGAGAACAGATTGTAAACTGCAAAATGCATGTTTGCAAGGGTATGAAAGAAAATATACAAATATAATATAGAAAGTCAGTTTGAAAGAATACCCTGTATTTACTGTTCTCCGAAACAAATTCCCTTTGGTGTAAAGGGAAAAAATACTTGCTTTGAAAAAGTATATGAATGGACATTTGAAGATCAGTGTATACGTGTCTATGCTTTAAAACGGGTTCAGTGAACTCAAGTGGTAGTTTCATTGTACGGTAAACGTCTCTTCCAAACGGCATCTCTCTCAGTGTACCTACTTTACATTCTATCTATTTTGTGAAAAGTATTCACCCAAGAATATCACAAATATTATTGAGTACTTAGTTTAAATGCTTTAAACACCCATCAAGAAAGCATGATGCAATAATTTCCATGAAATATTACTGTTGTGACATAGTATTCTTTGCTGTTACATCAATTATATAATATTTTGGTAGTGATTTCTTGTAAGTTGCTCGGCTAAATATGATATAATTGAAACATGATTATCGGATATATTTTATACATGTGCGTTGCAGTGTTTCGGGAACTGTTTCCAGTCCGGTAATGTATTTGATCATATTCATTGTTCAGGTGAAATGCAGTCTTGGTGGAAAATGGAAAGGGATTTTGATACTTTGTTTTTGTATGAAATACACCTTCATAATGTCAAGATGGACTCAAACGTTCACTTTGTCCTCAAATTTATTTATCATTCCTAAGAGCATTATGTTGGATAATGCACAAAAGCTCACAATCAGGGTTGAAGTCAGTATTTCTTGGAAGATGCTTGGAAATGGAAACAACAAAAAATGCCCAATATAAATTATTAATCTCTATTACAAAGAACAGCCATAACTACATGCAGCGAAGATTTCTATAATGCTCTTGAGGTCTGATCAAACACTGCTCAAATGAAGACATGGAAATTCAGCCTCTCTAATTCCTTAACGGCTCTCATACGACCGCCTCTTCCACGCTCCGCAAATACAAGCCAATTTATTGCTGATGAAGGTTCAGGCGTCGCGTTATTATAAGCCGCCAACAAACGTTATTCTGGTTCACGTTTTCCGTTCTTAAACAGAGCTTTTGGTGGTGTTAATATATTCTTCAGAAGTAACATCACAGAAGCATGAATTGTACTTTTATATCAGTGACATCGCCATCAATTAACGTATGCCAAGACACGTGATGTGATTGTTGTCCGGTGTGGGGGTGAGTATGGAGACTGAATATGTATTGTTAGTCAACACTCTGGTTACAATGAGTATTAACGCCACTGTTGGTGGCTGGATATTGTTTCAGGCACATCCTGTTATGATATGGGGTCGTTTTTCAAACAACTGCTCAGTTTGGCCGAAGCATGACTTTGCACACTTCTTCGTACTCGACGATCTCTTCACATGTTCACAGTGTCGTGACTTACAGGTGTCGGTACAAACAAGAACATTGAGCGTCTGTGTGCAGCAGAATCGGTGTTTGGCGACGGCACCTTATCCTCAGCTCCCCGGTTGTTCGAGCAGATCTACACACTGCATGCTGAGTATCAAGGCCACATGTTCCAGTTCGTCTATACTGTTTGCTGTCCTGGACTATTCTGAGGATTCGCTGACCTGATCCACCTTCAGTGATCCACTTCCACATCATCCATCAATGTGACTTATCGGTGAACAGTATGTGGCTGAAACATTTATTGTTATTTATTTATTTCTACCATCATGACTACTGTATAAGACGACTACTCACATTTCTTTGTTTTTCTTGTGTATTGAAATTCTATTCTTCACGGTTTTTAGTCACAATACGGTCTTCATACATAACAAAAGTGAGATCACACAACAATTAAAGAGCGTTTTAATTCTGACAGACTGAATATTTTCTACTTGAGGTACATTAATAAAAAGTAGCACTGAAAAACAGTTAAAAGGTCTTCCTTCTTGCTAAAGTCATCTTTGATTTCCCAACAGGATCCATTGAACATAATCATATCACTTAACTCCATCATAATGATATCTGAGGCACAAAGTACTCTGTTCACATTATGCCGACGTGGAATATTTAGTTTAAGTTTCATTTACTGCCGACCTGACACAATCCCTTCATAACCACTCCCATCATTGGAACTGAACAGTTTGTGTTTAACTAGCTAGTAACAGACAAGTAGCAAAGCTACAGTTAGGTAACTCCTCTTCGTTGTTAGGTTACTCATGGTCCCTAATATGGTGAACTACCTTCAAGTGCTGGTGATCTATAGCCTATTTTTATATTGTGTTGTCCTCTATAGTAAACATGTTTTAGATTTAATTACTAGTTTTACATTTATATCTGTGATATTCTAGTTGTTTTACTGTCTCTCGTTGACAGGATTTTATAATCTATCTTTAATTATTGTTAATATATATGATGTTTTAGTCACGATATGGCTGAAATATTGCCAAAGTGACTTTGAATTTTAACTCACTCACTCACTCGTTGTTAGGTTACCACAGATGCAACAAAGACAATTGAAAGTTGTGTCAATGGTAAACAGAGCGCCAGTGTTAATCACTGACAATCACCACACATGTAACATAATATATACAAACAGAAATAAGAATTAATATGTTACAAATGTTACAAGAAATAGGCATCCCCATGGGCTCTCATTTTACATTCAAAGTTAAATACGTGTGTCATGTCCCCAACGTCAAACAAGATATATATGTTCAACTTACACCTTCAGGGCTTCAATTAACGTTCTTAGTAATATGAATGTTCAAAGTGGGCTAAGATTTAACTTCAAACAGGCAACATCTACTAAAGAGTAGAAATGGAGGTATGTTCGCCAGTAATATTCCATAACACCATCTCTGGTGGGCACATACGACGTGGGCGATCAAGCCTCATTTGATCAGAAGTGAGCTTTGTAAATTGCACGGTCAAAATATACACGCTAAAATGTGAGAACAAACGTTCAACATCGATGCATATCAATTCCTGACAATTTAATGTAATTTACTGTACCGACGTAGGTTATAGGAGTTGGGTGATCAAAAGGCGACGAGCTGCTGACATATCTCTGATGATTGCTTGAAAATAGAATACTCACTACCTTGGGACCTTTGAAGTATGACCTGTTTATGGAGATGTACAGCTTTTCAGAAGAAAAAACAATATACATTTGACGGATTTATTCAGTGGTTATTCTTTTTCTCAAAACGAATATTCAACCCTTGATACAATCGAGACACTTGTCTGACAGCTCTGTAAAAGGTTTCGCACTTTACTGCTGCTTGTAACCTTTAAAATGACAGAGACTCGCGCGACTGTTCGTAGGTAACTTGTATGAATGAGGAAACAATGGTTTCTTTTAAGTACATATAAGTGTCGTGTCTGGTACCAATGATTTTCTACATTACAGTATGCTCTATTTCGCCCTGTAGAACGCATTGTAACCTTAATCGATATCAATCCTTTTATATAGAGGATTATGTTGTTTCAGAATGCAATGTGATAGATGCCAATATACTTCCTGACAAGAAATGTGAGTGTAGTATTATACTTACTTTATGCTGTAGTATTTTGCAATGAAGTAATTATCTTCATGAACATAATTGCGGGGAAAGATATTTAATGTGATTAAAGTAACGAAATGCCTGTACGTTACAGGGTTGCATATACCCGATAGGTATCGCTTGAACCCAACAGAGCATATTTGTACACTTTTCTATAACGAGTAACAGCAAAATTCAAGATGCGTCAGAAGTGAACCGTGAAGTAAGTATACAAACCCATCTGGTAGTCTTATGTTGTTTTTGATACTTCGAGATTGATTTGAAAGACGGGCACATATGCCGTGATTGACATGCGTACATTGCCGCCAATCAGCGCGAAAATGAATTAGCCCAGCATGATGGATGCTTCGGTGCAGGCCCTATCAATTTGCTACGGTTGTATGCCTTGTATATTTCTTCATTTAGTGGTGTTATTTGTTTCACGCATGTGTTAATTATGTACACAGGTGGATAACATGTTCATTGCAAAGAAACATTACGCACGCATAGATCTACAGGTTACCCGAATACATCAATGCTTTCACGAAAATATACAAGTATCTTGTGTAATATATACTGAAAATGTCACAAACATTTCCTTGTTTAAAAAAAAAACAACCACAAAATTTGGCATGTGAATAGAGCATGTTCGTTATCTTACAACAATAAAAAAAGTTCCAAATGGTCCAATCTGCGAATCACCCATTGCCGTGTGTTGTATACGCCTCGCGTGAGTACTGCCTGTTTCGGATCAAACGTCAAACCGTTACGGCGAGTGTGGAAGAGGACAAACAAAAAGGAACCATGATCTGGCCGAATGTAATAACCTTGGTGGTAACACTCTTTGTTAAGACAAGCACATCTAATGGTCGCACACCGATTATGACCCTTGGTCTCTCATATTCGTTCATCTTGATCGAGTCTTTTTTTATATGAGATGAATGACAAAAGGCAGAATGTAGAATAAATGAAATGTATTCTAGATTATAACAGAAAAGCAAACAAAAATAAAATTTACAAAAATCTTCCTCCACCCACTACACATTCATCATCCACAATCCTATCAGTTCATTTCTGACACCAAAAAATCATCCTCCACTGACAGGTAAAATTTCAATCGTTGGTGTACAACAGCTGAGATGAGTAACCGTTGAAGTAAAAACAGTTGCCAGGACCGTGTTCGTGTGGACCCCATTTCCGGAACTGGTCAAAACTGCGTTACGAGAATAATTATATACTGTGTTCGTTTACAAATGCATTATCAGAGGATCACCATGCTCAGTACAAGGTGAAAGTTCAGTCGTCGTTGTACAACAGCTGAGAGGAGCAATCGTTGAAGTAAAAACAGTTACCAGGATCCTGTTCATCTTGACATCGTGTCCGGAACTGGTATAACTCTCGTACGTGAAAATTAACTCTCTGGTTCGTATATTATTGCATTTTGGTTTGTATATGATTGCATTATTGGAGGATCAGTACAGGCACATCATCACGTCTCACATCCGAGGATGGTTTTCACTCATTATCATTAACGTAAACTCGGGTCTGTTCTTTCCGAAATGAACTCTCCACAGACGCTTGTTGGAACTTTACGTTTTACGTTGAGATTGTTTGACCTGACCGGACATGTTTCCACTTAACCTGGCATGTGTAAAAGAAAACTACTCACTGAAGTGTCAGAAAGGAAAAAAAAGTGTACAAGATAAAAGAAAAATATGGATATATTTGGCAGCAATTTATTACATAGCTGTAGCGAAAGTGTCAAAAGAAAATCTGATATGGATTTTTGTCGTTATGACAGATTATGTTAGGGAATCAAGTGAGGTCATCCCTACAGGTCTAAATGAGAACATATCTGAATATTCAGCTTCTGTAAACACATCACCATTAGTCGATTCAATCTGACGATTACACAACAGCGAACAATGTTTGTTATAGTTGTCATTAAAATGGCATTCCATTAGATGATTGAAATTTCATAATACTTCGAATTGACTTCTTCCTTTGCTTTTCAATTATTGCAGTTACATTCCTGTTTCACTTTGTAAATATGTGTGATGGGTAAATAGATGTTGCTGTATTATGCCTCCTCGATCTGATACGATAAGTGCTTGTGTATGACATTTAATTCTATCAGTGTACATTTGGGAGGCGAAAATATATATGTGTGCTCAGATGAAGAACTGTGTTTTGCTAAATTAATTGCATACACATTACCAGTTCATCCGACATCATGACTGCTTAATTTGACACACACTTGGGAATTCTTCCAACGTGCTTTCCAGATTTTCATGGTACCTGGGACAAAAAGAACAACTTTTGTTCAATGATCTTTGGCAGATTCGAGAGGGATTCATGAGACTAAACAACTGCAACACCATTGATCTTCTTCTACCTTCCTGGAGAAACTCAGGGTTTGCTTTGTTAACGGCGCACTGACCGATATTCAAACTTCATAACGGCGGCCTGTAAATCATCGACTTTGGACCAGTCAATCAAGTGATTGATATTATGAACATCGATCTACGCAACTGGGATACGATGGGATAGGATGCAAACCTAACCATCCTATCACGTTACTAGCCTCTACGATAAACATAGGCTGTTGAAGATGAAGTTTCACCACGGTCTACACGGGACATAGAAATCCATGAGAGTACACCTGTGGCAAAAGGAAGTATTGAGAGTAGCAATCAACGTTTTCGCACAAGCGTTTCCATCACTTACAAATATTTATGAACGGTTGCAAGTAAAGGGTGCCAAATCAAATGACGCATTTAAACATTGGGTGAAGGAATTTGAGCGTTGGATAAGCACCAAAAGCATTCATGTGGTCCACACTAGATGCAAAACGTTAGGCGCAGTCACTTGTTTGATGACATCATGCTTCTCATGTGGGTTAATAGAAATAACCTTTCTTCAAAATCTATATAGATCAAAGGTACGCGATTGACGCCTTCTGATATGCTATAGGATCAAATGAAGGCTACACAGGTCAACACCTCTACTCCCTGTTAACAAGATATAGCAGAAATGCAATAGCGTTCCACTTTATGATTCAAACAGGTGATAAAGCCAGGATCACTCACTGTGCTCCAAAAGTAATCGAGAAACACTCCTGTATCCCAAAATCAAGAAGTACAAAGCTACTATATCCACTATGAAAGTTACTGGACAGCAATAACATCAAAAGCATCGTCTACTATGAATGACGGATAGCATGACAACTTGAAAACAAATATGAAAAAACACAACTTCAGCACCGCAGCAAACTTCGACGTGATGTTCGCCTTCATTAATGCTTTACCCAAGTCATCAGATGGTGTCCCAAGTGACCAACACCTGTTGCATGAAAAACGCTTGACCACACACAATGTCTCATGAGTAATGAATAAATCATACTTAACTACACGTTTTTTTTAGGGTTAAACCAAACGAGCAATTTAGTGGGTCAAATACACGACAGAAAAAAGACAGAGCTGTAAGTTCCCACAATTGACATGCCCCCGTGTAAATGCAATTAACCAGCCTTTGCAAGCGTCTTCGATATTTGTTTTACTAGCTGCGCAATCATTAGCTGTTAGTGACAATTACAGTACAACCAGAAATTATTGAGAATTTAAAGATTGTAATTTTTTAATTTTTTTCATTCATTACTCACGTATTATTTTGAATATTAGCAGAACATAACTCCAGATTCAAAGACAGGTGAACAGTTAGTATTTTGTCAAGTCACCATGGGCAGCAATGCAGGCGTCAATGTGGCGGGGCATACTACTGATCAAAGAAGTTAGAAAGTCGTGGTCCATGCTGTCTCAATATCGGACCACCTCTTCTTTCATTTCAGCAATATTTGTCAGATTTTTCTTATTGACACTTTCCTTCATAAGCCCCCAAACATTTTCTATTGGATTTAGGTCAGGGCTATAGTTTGGCCAATCTAATAATGTCATATTTTGGGTCCGAAACCAGGCCTGTAAACTTTCCATAGAACACGTGGGCAGATGGAAGTAAATGTCCCTCGAGAATATCTGTGTACCGCTCACTGTTCATATTCCCTTCAAAAACACAGAGGGGCGTTGCTCCTAACACAGATATGCCACCCCACACGTTAAATTTCGGACTGTACTTTGGACGCTGATACAAAGGTATTTCAGTTTGTTTGGTCCAGAATTTCAGTGTATTAGGAAACGGCCACACAGAACTTTCATCTGAGAAAATCACATTGTCACAGTTAAAATTTTTATGCTGTAAGCACCAGTTCAACCTTCGCTCCTTTTGTTCAGGTTTCATGATCGGTGATGGAATTCCTCGACTTTTCTGCCAACCCATTGCATGCAGCTCAGTTCTAATTGTCTCCTTACAGACAGCCACAGTTCCTCTATCAATCATATCCAGCCTTAAGTTTTCTAAACTCCTTCGTTTGTTTTGAGAAACAAGAATACCAAGCCGCCTCCTGTCACCAGCAGTCAATTTTCTGGGCCTACCTGCGCCTCCCTGGTGCTCAATGCCATATCCATTTGCAATATTTTTCAAAACACGATAAACAGTGGACAAAGGGATGCCTGTTCTACTTGAAATCCCTTTAGCTCATCTGATGTCCTTGTTATAATACTCTAAAATCAACTTCCTCTTCTCTAAATCATCCATACTGAGGATCACTGAAAATGTCGTCTGCTAGCAAGTAAACAAAGGGGGATAACTATTCACAAGCTAATGAAAAAGGATTAACGGAGTTGTCTCTCTTGAATGAAACCAAGGACTTGATAGCTGGTCAAGGTTGTTTATACTAGAAATCCAATTCTCAATAATTTCTGGTCATACTATACAACAAAATTTCCACCACCTTTCAAAAAAGAACCAAATCTAACTGTGCCAAACTACTTCAATTTTTAACTTTACACAACACTATCCCACGTAACATCTTGTCAGGTGTTTGTCAGAGATTGGAATCATTCCGATTGTCGCAAATACAAATAAAATATGTATTTCTTATGATTATGGAAAGAGCTTTAGTGCTTTTATTTAAACAAAACAAAGCTCACAAGATGTCGTTAGTTCTATCTCTTCTATCCTCAAAATTGTTTTTGCTGACTTGGCCTTTTCTGTGTCCGAACCCTTCTAAGAGCAATGTCAGTCTAATAAATATATACAATTCCTGGACACACGTACATATGTTTCCAAATTATCTTTCTGTTGGCAGCAGGATATGTTGGTGTGATATGTTGGTATGCCGTTAAGTGTTGTATGCCATGTGTTTTATGTTACAGTGTGTCTGTTACCGGCGTGTTAACACAGACCAATATACCGCCATGGTACACTTTCGTAAAGTACGTTTACTCTCGTAATCAAATCAACTTGCATTTTTTATGTTATTGCCACTAACCCAGACAAACGGATCATGTAATAACATGATTAGCTTCGAAAAGTTTTTCGAAACTCAGAGGAATAGCAAGCATCCACATACGTGCGTACAAATGGAAACGAAAAACGATCAACATGGTTCCGTAAAATAAGGTATACAGTCGATATCGTGCACTTATAAGTACAAACATGTAAACTTGAGACTGTAGAATGAGAACAATTTTCTTATGGATATACAACTTCTTTATTCTGTATAGGCGACGTTCCGACATATATTCTAATGTCGTCGTTAAGCATGTTGAGACATGCAGGTCGTTGAGTCTCATATATTATATATTGAGTGTATAAATGTTATATATCATGACCGTACGTAGGTTGGAACGATTTCACAATGTACGTCGTTCCTAGAAACTGAGTTATTCAAGATACCCAATGCAGTTAATGAGAAACAAATATGAAAAACTACTAACTTGTCATTTTATTAATAAATGAATAACAAACTAGTTTTAGCTTTAAAGGAAATTGAGTTCAATTTGATAGTCGACTTTCAGTGCATTCCATCCTGTACGACTACATTCACATATTCGAGAACGTCAACCGGTGTGTCGATCAGAATTAAAATCTACATTTCCTGTTCCAAAGTAGCTCCAAGATGAATTGGTTAGCAGGCGACAGTGGTTTAATCATCTTAGCAGTTATGAAATCATATGACTTCTCTGTTCCTGGGATGGAATAGATGTAAGTGTCAATTCATAATTAATCAAGGTAACTATCATATTTGTTTGTGCAAAACAACAAGCTGCAAATTTTGCAAGAGCGTCTCGTGTGTTAAAACCTGACACTTAGGACGTACTAGTAGAACGACATTGTATTGTACCCAATGCGAGAATTACACCGGATTGATGGGATTATTGGTGCATTACTGTGGTATCTGTTCCGGTGACAATGCTGTCAAGAAATGTTGATTGTAGTTGATATCGCTTCCACATTTGGCAATAAAGTTGATATATATGTAATAGTCAATGAATCAAAAGCTGTGTTCTTGCCGCAGAACCAGGCAGTCTACTGATGCCAGTTAATATATTGAGAGGCATCAAACCAAAGGCACAATGGACAACGGGGTTGGACAACCTGGAAACGTGACATTTCGCATATTTCCTTGTCTTGTCGATCACATTTGATTGAGACAGAAAATGCAATGATATCATTGGATTCCTTGTTTTCATAGAAAACGACAAGGTCAGATTTGTGGATTTGGATACGCCCGAGGCTGTACATGGGCAATTTCCCCACAAAAGAGCAATCGCAGTTGTTTTGATTTTTTGGCTTCCTCTACATATTCTGAGACGTACCATGGATGGACATTCGATCTTGGTAAGCATGGCAACGGCAGTAATGGACGGATCGAGTCACGCCATCATAATGCTTTAGGTATTGTGTTTGTTCACACTTGGCAGTAGCTGTAGCATAAAATATGTGGTAGTAGTAGTAGTAGTAGTAGAAGAAAAAGGAGCAGCAGAAGCAGTAGTAGTAGTGGTAGTAGTAGTAGTAGTAGTAGTAGAAGAAGAAGAAGAAGAAGCATTAGTAGTACTAGTAGCGGTAGTAGTAGTAGTAACAACAGTAGTAGCGGTAGTAGTAGTAGCAACAGTAGTAGCAGTAGTAGTAGTAGAAGAAGAAGGAGCAGCAGCAGCAGTAGTAGCAGCATCAGCAGTAGTAGTAGTAGCATAAGATATGTAGTATTAATAGTAATAGTAAGTTAGTTATTCATTAAACTATCTATATACCGTTCATATAATGGTAAATCAAAGCAAACAATATTATCGAGTTGATGTTTTATTTTGAGGCCGTTCCTTGAGCATAAGCATGTGCAGCTGGATTAAACTGGAATGACTTAAATAAACATATGCACGGGTTTATATCGTAATATTAGATGTGCTCATATTCAGCATTTTCTTAATGTACGATCAGTATCATGTGTAAAAATTCTGATTCAAATACATTGTAAAACGATTACGAAAACACGATGTTTATAAACCAAATGTCATGGATATATGCAACGTAAAGGTGAACTCAGAACAAATGTTTACTGACTGGAAAACAAGTTATCAGAAACATTAATTACAAATTGATAAAACTGTGGTTCCTCTGATCTGAAGTGATCTGGTACTGTTGAAAAACTAGATAATACAATGCTCAAATGATTCACATCACGACATTCGAGGTCATAGTGAAGAACAGAACATTTGTAAAGCAATCGATTTGTAGTCTTTGATCTTATCACAAGTGGATGGAGCTCGCATAGGTTTGCTCTGCATTGCTACGGCACTGTAGATAACAATGCCGGGGTTATAATTGGTTTGATGGACATTTGAATTAACAGAAATGTCTTTGATGCTAAAATATCACTGTTCTGTGGGGTAAACAGACGAAACGATATCATATTTTGTATATGTATTGGCTGTTTGTATATTTATTCAGTAGTAGTAGTAGTAGTAGTGATTGTAGTTTTAGCGGTAGAAGTAGTAGTAGTCTTAGTCGTAGTAGTTGTGGTTGTGTTAGTAATAGTAGACTAAGTGATGGTAGTAGTAGTAGTAGTAGTAGTAGTAGCAGCAGCAGCAGTAGTAGTAGTGATAATAGTTTTAGCGGTAGAGGTAGTAGTAGTCTTAGTCGTAGTAGTTGTGGTTGTGGTAGTAATACTAGTGATGGTAGTAGTAGTAGTGGTAGCAGCAGCAGCAGCAGCAGCAGTAGTAGTAGTAGTGATAGTAGTTGTAGCGATAGAGGTAGTTGTAGTTTTAGTTATAGTAGTGGTGGTTGTGGTAGTAATAGTAGTAGTGATGGTGGTGATGGTAGTAGTAGTAACAGCAGCAGTAGTAGTTGTAGTAGTAGTAGTGATAGTAGTAGCTGTAGATGTAGTAGTAGTTTTAGTCGTAGTAGTGGTGGTTGTGGTTGAAATAAAAGTAGTGATGGTGGTGATGGTAGTAGTAGTAGTAGTAGTAGTAGTAGTAGTAGTAGTAGTAGTAGTAGTAGTAGTAGTAGTATGCAAAGAAATATGTTAAGTGATCTGAAAGCCTTCATTAGACCAGTTCGATTTCAAAATAACAAGGGTGAAGTCCCATCATATGATAGGCAAATTAGCCCGCAGTTGTGGCTTAATACTAAGCCATCTTTGCACCAGGGTGCGGTGCGAGATAAAGCGTCCTCTCCAAGGTGATATCGTAGCAATAGAATTGTACTACAATGCTTTGCATGCCGTTCTAATATCATCGGTTACAAGCAAATGACAAGATTTATCTCTCTGCAACTGGTGCTAGCTGGCAGTACTCTTTACATTCAGGAAACTGCATATGACTGGTAACAATTTTGGACACTGGTTTTGGATGATGAGCAGAATTCATCCTTGCGTATTTTGACAAGAAAAATTCAATTCAATTCAATTCCTGTATTCTCATTCACCCACCATCGGTGGTACAAGAGAATACAACACATACAATTTATGCATACAAAAACAAGGTGAAGGTTAATTTGGGGTTATATTCGATTAAGTGTCTTGAGTTGATGATAGATATAAATCTGGAAAGCTTATTCAAGATTGGCAATTTTCTAGACGTAAATAAAGATTGAAAAGTATATAAATTTGGAAACGTATTGAATTTATGAGGAATATAAAGATCTCGTTCGACAGCAAATGCCTTACATCTTAAAATATAGTGAAATTCGTCAGCAATCACTGGGCTTTCACAAAGTTGGCAAGTTCGGAGTTCTCTTAGTGTATTAGTCCACCTTCCAGTTTCAACGGGTAGATTGTGATCACAAGATCTGAATCGCAGGATTGGGAAAGAAACAGAGCAGGGTAATAAAACGTATTTTTCAAAAGATGGGTAATTTTTCAGGTATTGGTAATAAGAAGCTTTTGGACTGTTGCGAACACTAACTTGCCAGCTTTGGAAAAATTGATCTTTCAATATTCTCTCAACCTGCATAACAAAGTAATTAGTGCTAACGCATAAAGGATTCTTCTGTACATAGTTTAACCAACTGGAGTTTACATTATCAGTTTTACAGAGTATGTAAACAAGTTTGGACATTTTTACAGGAAGAGTTGTTAGTTCTAGCTTGTGCCAATAACTAATCATTATTTTGCAAATTACGATATCCAGAGGCATTCGACCAAGTTCTGCATATAGCATAAAACTTGGAGTAGAGTTTCTAAGTCCAGTTGCCAATTTCAGAAACTTTAGATGAACTTTTGCGGTAGCAGATAAATTGTCGTATCCCCAGACTTCACACCCATACAGACAGACAGACAGACAGACAGACAATTTATTTCGAGTATTCAAGACCATGGCCCATATTACAAAAGGGTTTTAACAAGAGTATTCATGCTGGTCATATTACAGGTATACAGTAGTATTGGTACAATAATCACATCAAAAGCTTTTAACAGACACTCGAGGGGTAAATATATGTTACGAGCTCGTTTCAGTAATAAAAACATAGCCTTAGTTGCACTATTTAATAGTTGTTTTATAGCGTTGTTCATTTTCATCCTTGCGTCTTTTGACAAGAAAAACACGAACAGTCGTTGATACATTATGTGTATAGCTCGAAATCGTGTGAATACATTTACAATCAAAATACCGTTGGTGAGATTCTCTACAATAACGGTATTGTTTGGATTGGGTTGTTAATATGTTATTAAGGCGTAGACATTTTCATGATAAATCAGATGGAATGTACAAAGTGAGCAAAAACATTATATTTGTGTATAAGTTACGGCTGAAACAACAGCGTGTAAAACGGAACAGCTATCAAACAGGCATGAACATTCTTGCCGAAAAACCTTCTAACCACCCTTGACAAATCGGAACAAGAAGATATTTCCCCGTCCTGGCACGTCAGAATCTCCCTCGTCATCCCGGCTCCCGAGTGTCATTTGCAAATGTATCACTGAACGTAATACGGTCTGGCTGAGATGTCGGACACTTTTTAGACACATTACTCATACTTGGTAATTATGGTTTCATTGTTTTGAGTTTCCATTTGAAGACCTTGTGCGTTGATCAATTCATTTACACGCGAATCTGATGTACATAAATGTCAAATGCTTGACACTTTACAACGTCAATGTGTGAAGCCCATTTCTGATGTCCCCTGCCGTGATACTGCTGGAATATTGCTAAAACCGGCGTGAATCTAAACTCACGCACTTTAGAATGTTCCTTTTGTAATAATAACAGAAGAACCGTTGTATTTACGTCACGTGTTTTCAAAGACACTTTATTAGTTGTAGCTTGACTTCCGGCTGTTATCATGCATAGGGGATCGTGTTTGTACCAACACTTGACATTGTAGCCTAGGTTTAGCGTTCGCTCGTCACACCGAAGACCAGGGTTCAATTCCTCACATGGGTACAGTGTGCGAAGCTTATTTCTGGTGTCCCCCGCCATGATGTTGCTGGAATAATGATAAAAGCGGCGTAAGACTCATTCACTCACTCACTCACTTGATATTAGCTGTACTTTGCCAAAGATATGTGTTAGTAATCTGATATACATGAATGTTAAATGTTTGACACTTTACAATTTACCTTTTGTGCGCACTCACCATCTGCTCGTTAAACACATAAACTTTGAAATGATAACAGAATTATCGTTTTATTTATTTCACGTTTTGAAGGACACGTTATTGGTTGTAGCTTGACGTCCGGCCGTTGTAGCTTGATATCCAATATCTTCCGCAGGCGAGGTCTTGTTTTCCGACCTATTTATAAATGCACGTGTTACAAAGTACGAATATATTTTTTGGAATGGCCATGGCTGACAGACGTATGTTAAGTTTCTCGTATTGCCCTCATTTGTACAATGAACAGGTACTGAAAACATTTCACCTGTCACGAGATGATGTTTTGGTTGTGGTAAAGCTTCTTTTTGTACGTGGACCAACGTTCTTAAAGGCTTACGGTTATTGAGTGAAACCCATATAACCAATGCTAAGGAACCTATTCTTCAGGATGCAGTGTGAAGAAATCTCGCCAGTGTATCAGATTCTATTGTCTAATTCACATCTGTTATGTATACATAACACATAATGTCTAGAATCATAGGGCTTCTTTTATTTGTGTTCCTTATATTTGTACGGGTTGTGTAAATATATAACAATTGTATGTAACAATTGAACAAATTGCTGACTACCAATACACGTATACCACAAAGGAATTCGTTCAGCAGCAAGGTCTTGACCAACACCCCGCGTCATCTCTGTGTTATGTCTTCAGATCAATGACAGTAACGCCAGAGCATAATGACATTTGAGCATCTTTGAGAGTTATTGAATATCTATGTCACAATGCTGACCCACCGTTAATTTTATTCTTACAGAGAAGACGAAAATAGTCCCATCCACACACAATATCAAACAGTTTCGGCTGAGGTGGTGTTTGTCAATGTCAGTGGTTCAAAGTACCATCTTACAACTACAAAGTTGATGTACATTGTTCCATGTGAGCGACATCCATTATACATATTGGTGATAAAGTGCCTCGTTCAAACAATGGTGTAGCGGGAAAATATGCGTGCCTTTCAACTAAGTCAATACCATGTCTGCCTGGTGTTGGTGGATGGGCTCTATCGCTGCTGCATCCTTGAAATCGAATGCTTGGATCGGGGTTAATTAGCTCCAAAGATATTCTGAATTTCGACCTGTATGACACTTATCGATGAGGGTTGCTATTTGCCATTTGGGTAAAGATATAAATCACTTCCTTCTGGGAGACGTACAGTGTAACAGTCACGCGGGCTGTGATAAACTGAGCCGCAAAAGAAAGTTTTCCGTGAATGTTTTTTAGTAATTGGAAATGGAAAGAACTGATGTGTAATTTGATTCCGTCTATTCAACCATCACTCATTCCTGCAACAGTTTGTAAAAAACGTAATATTTGTGAAAACGTTTTGTTTAATGAAGACTGGTTTAGTCGCCAGGGCAGATCATTATGGGGACGCACTATCACAAACGTGAGATACTATCAACTAAAAATCAAACATTTTGAAACAAATGCGACGTACTGACTCAGATTGTGATTTTTTTCCCGACAGTGTTCGAGTTTGTACTGGTTTCCATGTGTCATTGAAGCGGAACGTAAATTAAGTCGGAGTGGTGCAATTAAAATATTTCCTGTAACCTAAATATTTCCATTTAATATTTGGAACTTTTCCCACAGTAACAATTGTTGTAACAATATGGCTGAATCTGCAGGGAATCCGATGGAGACATCATACGGTGCTGTGACCCCAATGTACATTCTGACAACGAAAGTCGTTTGAACCAGTCAACTTTAATGACATGTTTTGACCAATATATACTGTAGGTGATCATGGATCATTTTATTCTTATTCATATTTATAGCTCCTAGTCTTCGCTCAGAAATATTAAAAATAGATTATCGTCGTTGCCATGTTACATATTTGTTTTCCCTAATAAGCCTGTTAAATGTTAGCTTGTCGCATGATCCATATGTAAAGACGGTAATGAACCTACAACAACCAACGGTATTTGCACATTACCCATTTCGTGGATATTTTGTAGGTGTAATGGCTTTTAATGACCTCCACACGTCTAAGTATTTGCAAACCGCTCTCATCATCAACTTATAATGCACACAACAAACCCACACCGTCTTACGGCAAATAGATTTAGACAAAAAGCTATCACGATGTTGTCGTTTGTTGACAACTCCGGCTTAATGGGGCTTCATTTGCCATGACTAAATGATCTGATCTGTTTTGTTTTGGTTCATAAAAGACGGAACTGGGCAATAAAGAAGTCGATGAGAGCCCACATCCACTGTATGCTCTATTGCCTCGGAGCAAACATATTTACATGTCATAGTAGAGATAAAAAAACGCCACACCACACAAATGTGAATTCAGCGTGCCATGATCAAACCAGATGATTCTCTTGTACATTGTCAGTGATCCTTGCATTACTACTTGTAGCCAGGTAACATCAACGTAGCGTTCCTCCACAACAAGCTTCACATTTAAGTCTAAAGATAATAATTGAACGCGAAACACAACGCGTATTTGTACGAAGCAATCGATGGTTATCATTGTAAGCCTATAGGAAGCCTTGTAAGCCTTGGGGCAGTGATCGTTTTCCTGCACTTAGATCCTGTTTGTCGAGAACACCAACACTACTAATATACTGGCATTTAACCGGAGACAAGAGTAGGACAGCAAGATACTGTATTCCCCAATACTGGGTTATTATAGTATTAATTCCGCTTCCATGATTTCCGTCACGTAAAGGTACAGTGTTCCAAACTCCATGGGTTTTAGAATTACTTTAAACATATGAATTAATGAGAAACCCACAAACACCTATATGATACTGACAACATAATGTTAATGCGAATGGTTCCCATTGAAATAGACCGAATTAAAACGTTTTCCCCACAAGCCAGAAGGCCAAGCAAGCAAACGCTACTACAGTTAACACTATCAGGATTCTTTTGGTTAATTTATTGATTATATTATATGGTTTCAATACTTCAAACAGTTCCCAGCATACACTATCGGCATATTACAAGTACTGACATCAGCAACTCAGCAAATATCAAACAGTCATAGTGTTGTCTTTTTTCACGCGTGAGATCATGTTGTGAGTTAATGGCAATGTGACATGAGAAGAGAAGGAGGCGATGGAAGCCTACTTGGCTGAAACACTTCTAAACCAGAACGCGTGGGGAAGATAAGTAGATTGAATTCAAGCACCATTGGTCTCTTACAGCTAATGTGCTACGTGTTCTTTCCCTGAAATAGATCCTAACTGACAAACCTTAAACAAAGCAGGTTTCATTGCGATGACGAATACGCCAGATATTTAACCAGCGTGAGAACCATTGGAGGACGAACAAAAGACTCTATTCGATGTGTTCTTGGCAAGTGTGACACACGGATCTAAACACTACTTTCATTATATCCGTTAGTGGCTTCAGGCAATTGTCGTGACTCATTTTGTCTTATTATATTCTCTGCTAGGAAAAGTGAGTGAGTGGGTATAGTTTTACGCCGCATTTAGCAATATTCCATCAATACCCGGGCAGGGGACATGCGCTTCACACATTGTACCCATGTGGGGAATCGAACCCGGGTCTTCGGCGTGACGAGCGAACGCTTTAACCACCAGGCTACCCCACCGCCCATCACCCAGGAAGAAAGCCTGGATAATGAAATACTGATGTTAATACCAAGGATTAAAGGAATGATAAGTGTTGGCGACAAACATCCTATACCCAAACGTTTATACTTGTCAAACTAAGCACCATGGCACATTTGATAGTTTGCACATGCCTCACACGGTGGCGCCACGCACGTGTGTAGGATATCATTCCTGATTCTGTCGTGTCTCTGTGGATCATTACTTTTGTCGATGTCATTGATTGTGATCACTATACTGTTGTGGTTTACTTAATTTCATCCATTGTGTATGAAGTAGCAGTCTGATGCGTCTACCGGCTACTGGCATGCTGGAAACTGTCAGAAGTCATTGTTCAGTGGCCAGCACGATTAGCCGGTACAAACAAACCCAAAATATATGACTCAGCAAGGTGCCAGGTCAACAATCAGTCCAACGAAATCGAGCTCAAACGGCAAATGAAAATGCTACAAACTTTAATCAGAGTACGAGTTACGGATCTGGTTTTACGCCGCATTTACCAATATTCCAGTAATATCACGACGGGGGACACCAAAAGTGGGCTTTACCCATGTGGGAATCGAACGTGTGTCTTCGGAGTAACGAGCGGACGCTTTAACCATAAGGATACCCTACCGCCCCATTTTGTCGAGTGAATGAATGTTGAATGAATGAACGCTTCAACTTTGAAATTGTCCATATTACCCCTTTAATTCACTTTCAAGATCGTTGACCGTCAGAACATATACTGTCATACTTCCCTATTGATTGTAATGTGTTCTGAACTCGCCATTAATATCATGCAACTTGTACTAAAAAGAACACTCTCTCTTAAAATTTTGGACATTTTAGTTATATCGGAGTACCCCTAACGTATTTAAAGAATATATATACAGTTATAATATTACTGCATTCTAGGACATAAGATTAAATTTCGTGAGCGTGGTTGTGTTGGTTTATGTCACCAGGTACTAAAAAGCAAATACCCTCGTCAATGACATGGATATGTTGATTTTTCAGGAGGGTGGGTCAGGACTGGAAATATTTAAATTGTCATGGAAAACGTTTGAACAAAATTAGTATGAAAAGGGTGTCAGCTGCATATCGTCATCATTATGAAAACATTTATATAGCGACAATTCCACTCTAAAAGTACTGCTAAGTAGCGCTCTCCGAACAGCTCAAGAAAGAAAAGTTATGTTTTCTTAAAAAGGTATGTCTTCAGTTTGGATTTGAAAATCTTCAGGTTGTTTATTGTCCTTAGTTCCAGTGGAAGATGATTCCAGAGAGTGGGTCCTGCCACCTGAAATGATCGATCCCCAAACCTGGTGCTGGAGCGTGGGAAAACAAGAAGACCAAGCTTTTCAGTTATGCACATAATACATAACTGGTTCAAAGTTTATTGTATAAAGTATGTCTGTCCGTAGTTCAAATATGTAGCTGAACAAATCTCATCTCCATACAATATCACCCCTGACAACCCTCCGAATATCAAATGGCCGGTCACTTCACGAAGATATTTCGGGAACATATTCCTGCCGCCATATACTGGATAATTATTCAAATCAAGTAACATAATTGTATGTTACGTTCGGACCCAGTTTGATCTACCATTGTTTGTTCGATTCAATCTATATGTATACCAATTATCTGTGCCAGTTTACCCAGGTCAATGTCCTCAGTAACGTACATGTACAATTAGGTCATCGATGTTTACTACTGTGGTGAAATCAGCAAGCATAAAGTTAACGCTGATAGACCATAAATAACCAAAGTGAATTCGAAACTTGATTCCTATGCCAAGTCTATCCTTAGTCCTAAATGAACTAATCTGGGAAGCCGTGGATTCGATATACGTAATTAGTTCCAGAATGTATTAAAAAATCGGCGTCAGGTTAAAAAATGTCCTTTGAAATGATACATATCTTGATAGAAATTAATTAAATTATATTTTCAGGACCACTTTTCAGAGAGTAAAATGTCGGAAAACAATGAGAATAATATTCTGCTTCTAACAATAACCCCAGCTTTGGACCTCAGGGCCACTCATAAAGTGCTTTCATATGTACAAGTCATTGGTCCCACGTAAACCCTGCTTGAGAGATAAATGGAATTTGGTTTCCTGTGTTGCTATACATACGCAAAGCGAGCACAGCTAATTGCCTTGGTTACATAGCGTGGTCCTCCGAGAGTGAGGTCAAACTCTTGCTTCATTTCGATGGCTATCAACAGGAAGCATTAGATAATATTGTTTGTGCAGTATGACTGGTCACTACGGAAGTACACTGAGTGTAGTCACGCGGTGAGCTCGGTATTGGTGGAAGCATTAGACCGCCTTCACTGACCCGACTCATTTCCAGGAATCAATTTCATTATGTTCACCGATAAAACCCGGCCGTTGCCTGTCAAGTACTTCTGGGCTTCGTGATTATGTAACAGCCAATATCTGGCGTCACTGTGGACTCTCTGTATCAGGATGTCTGATATTGATTCCAGCATTGTTTCAGGTACGGAAATGAGAATCAGGAAAGAGTGCCGAAACACAATTCACACAGTTGAAGTCTGGACTGAAGGGCATTTCGTTCAATAATGAAAACAAATTGCATTTGTTGTCTGAGTGTATTTGAGATACATTGTATATGTAGACAAGCTCCCTGTCTGAAAACATGTTTCTAAGAGTTCAATTATATTGCGTCCATTAGATTTAATCATGTGCATCACATATTTAATGTTATTAACGGATTGCTGTGTGTGTAGAAAGTTGAAATGTTCCGCGAATATTTCTTGATGGAATTGATCTTCAGCAACCCGTGTTTGTAGTTAGAGGTCATTAAAAGGTATAAGGGATAGTTGTTATGCTTGAGTGATGCATATCATCGCATCCCAATCCCGATGACCCGTGCTCATGATACTAATCACCAAATTCTCTGGTTCATACGAGATTATATATTGACGGCAGTCATGTAGCGGTATCATGAACAGCGAAGAAACAAACAAACGAACAAGCAAAGTTAGTTCATCTGTGTACAGCGGCGGTGGGGTAGCCTTGTGGTTAAAGTTCGTCACGGCGAAGACCCGGGTTCGATTCCCCACATGGGTACAATGCGTGAAGCCCATTTCTTCACGGTGCCGCCCTCCCCCCTCTCCCCCACAGACACCCCGTGATATTGCTGAAAGAGGCGTAAAACATTCACTCACTCAGTCGCTCACATAGACAACAGTTAGACATTATACAATGTGGTCGGATTTAGTAAATATAAATTACAGAAGAAAATTGATAAGTTTATGTCATACACTCTGTGTGGATTATTCCTACCTACAATAGCTACATCTGTGTTCTTGGATCTCCAGAATGAAACTAGACACACACCTTTTCACTCGACCGGATGTTTCACAGATGCCTGACAGAAATAATGCCTATCCAGCACATTACGTCTATGCAATGTAAAACAGTCCATGTAAACGTAAACAAACTCTTCTGTGGTCGTCGTTTAATCAATCATCGTTCAGGTGTCTAGAAATCTTGTCAGAAAATGCCGAAGCGCTCCTCAATTACCTCGAAACGTCGGCCTGTAATAGTGGCTATTATGCCTGCTGAAGACACGGCATTTGAAAATACATTACATTCTGACAACAGAGCTGGAGAAATGTCGTTGTGTAACGCCTCTTTAAAAGTTTCTTCAGCAACACCAACGTGCCAGTTAAATGTGAGATTGGTAATGCATTAACAATCGCCTACAACCCCTGAGCCGTCGCGCTCAATCGGTCGACTACATACATACTCTACACAGATTCATACAACATATTGTATCCCATCATTTGGGAGACGCATCACGTTCGAATTCCACATGGCCATCTCCCCGTCCCACAAAGCATTCTCAGCCCTGAGGTAACGGTAACTTTCATATATGCAGACCTACGATAGCTGTACGATCGCTCTTAGGAAAGGGACCCTGGTATCTCTGACTTGTTTTCTATTCTCTGTGCACAGCTCACTCAATATTTCATTCAATAAAGTAACTATATACCGGACAAAATAAGTTAGATATTTGTATTTTTATGATTTATATTTTATCAGTGTGTCAATGAATAAATAGACCATTATTCACAATTTCAAAATTTACATATATCCCTAACTATTTTTGTCCAGTATATTTATTGTTTGCTTGAGTGAAAAGCCCAGATAGTTACTTAGACAACTAACAAACTAAAGCTTGCGTATGTTTTGCATTTGGTCGTAATATGTTCAGATGTTCCATGAGCTGCCAAGACACACATAACCCACATCGATACAGCTGTACATTCCACTGATGAACTCTGAACGCCATCACCACTACCGTCATCCACACGTGCTTCCTATCTTCACTGGGGGCAATTGCATGTTCAATATATCGTACAGGAAGCTGGCATAAGGTATAACAAGCTACAGGTATTAGTTACGCCTGCACCATATGAGTTACGAAGGTTCTTGTCAGCGTTTGACCGATAATGTTTACAATAGAGAGTCTTTGGTAACACGTGTTGAACATATGTCAATGACAACAAACCCTTTGTGTGTTTTATATTAGTGTAACGCTGAACATATTACGTGTAAATGTCAGTCATGTGATAAGTGCCCGTCAGTCAGTAATGCATCTGTGAATGACGCAAGCAATGCTTATTATATAAATGCGTAGATTGTATTATTCCCGTCTTTACAAGTTTCACGATTCACTCAAAGGTTACCACACTGTAGTTATATTCACCGAGTTGTGAAACAGTTTAAGTTGATTCAGAAATAGTAAACATTATGATTTGTTTACACAAAGTTTTTCTCACAATTATGTTATATGATACATAATTGCCCACAACAGTCGTGTCAAAAGTCGGTAATTATACAGCTATAACACTGTATTCATACTCATTAATTCTAAAGCTATGTTACTGTGGCAACAGACGGTAAATACACAGCTGTAGTTCTGTGTCTGCTATCTCAATCTGACTATAACACAAATTGTATGCTACATAGTTTGAGTTAATCATTTTCAAGTTGAAATAACACATTAACACAGAAATCTATATGCAGTGAGACGAATTGTTATGAAATGAACAATTCTATTATACAGACAGCTAAGATTACAAATGATCACATGTGTGGCAGTACAGAATTCCATAGCAGAATGAAGTATAATGGACTGTGGTATAGCTGTGTGATATAAAGGACAGTGGTAACTGCTCCATCATTTGGATGGATGGATATCGTTCAGTATTAAATGTCAAATTCTCCATGACGCTTACACAACCAAATCTGCCGACCTGTCGAACGCTGTTCGGCGTAAACGTTCGTGTCGATAGACACGTTGTCTCCCATCCCGTTGTTGCAGGATAAAACGCGATTCATTGCTGAACCAGACGCGTTCCATGCGTTACCCAGGTTCCATGCCTGTGCCCTGATGCACCATTCGACACTTCGTTGTCGGTGTAGTCGTGTCAGGACAGTTCCAACGTTTGGTCGATATGCTCGAATCCCCCTCTTCATTCAGACGATTTCTGGTGGTTTGGTCGAAAATTCTTCGAAAACCAGGCACCTGTCCTGCAGTATCCGTTACTGTAGCAAATCAGTGACGCAGGTGAAACACCCGGATGGATCGATTCTGAGTAGGAGTGGTCACTTCTGGACTTCCACTTCTGGGACGATCTTGGGTCGAATTGTAGCGGGTATATCGATGTCATAATCGAGATATTGTTCTGTGGTGCACGTTGAAGTGTCTTACAACGGTAGATTGGGACTACCCTGCTTCCAAACGTCCAATGGCGATTTTTTTTATCAGCAGCATTCAATCTTGGCATTTTCTTTATCTTAGGTAGTTTACGTTTAGTACAAATTTCGCAATGTATTGATGAACTTGGTTTGGCCTGTTATGGTCGATGTCTCTACTCATGTGTCCGACACATTGCGCTTGCATTACGTGGACAACCTTTTCTGCATGCAATTTTCATGTATCGTTTTCATTGTTTTATGGCAAACGTTTACAAAAATACATTTTGAGATGCGTTTGCGCGCAATACACAACAACGACGACATGATTAACGGGATTTAAGCATAGGAATTTTCGAAAATGACGATTGCTGTCAAAATATATCGAAATGAACTGCTGAAAACGATTATGCGTTTCTTGTTTTGAAGAGTGTAGTTGGGTGTGAACTTGCGTCATTAGAATGTCAAAATACTCTGCATAACACCATATGTCAGCATGATGACTTCAGTTTTCTGTAAGTCAACTTCCCCTACATGTTGAACAATATTCCAGCATCTTCAAACATTTGAGGTAAAGTCAAGCTCGCACCTTTTAGTTGAGTTCGGTATCGTGTTTTCCCCACTGTTTACTTTCTGACAACCATTCAGCTTCCACACACCCACGTATCTAAAATATCAAAATGCTGTGGAAATAGCTGAACACCCACTCTTCGATAGTAACCAAAGTGTGGATATCACATGAAACCTTCAGGGAATTGCATAATCCATTAACGACAAGATGGTCATTCAGACCCGATACAAAAGTGTCACATTTTTATCACCTCACATAAACATTAAGGGCTGTATATTGATTTTATTTTTTGGACACGCTGATGTGCACACCGAACGAGTAGCTCATGTCAGGTCTGACAACATAGGATTTTCAATATTTCATCTGATTCAACATGGTTTAGGCGTTTGAGGGTTTATATCTATTATGGTATTATGCTACATGTTTACGAACCACATAAGCTAAACTGTTTTTGTTATTTTACCATTACGTTGCAACTAATCTGGCAGGTGCATGGATGCTCTGCCTGTTGTTTACGTGAACAGAGCTATCGAGGTTAATCAATGTTTAGTACATAGATGTCATTGTACTACATATGTTGTTACTTTGCCTTTCAGTTACAACAATGTTTATTATCTTTATGAAGATCATGTTATCGATTCCTGTCGTATGTTTGTGTCCTTTGTTTGTGGGCTTTTGTACCCTACGAAAAGGGTAATGATTTCTACGTGCCAATTGTGTAACACTAGTCAGTTACCTAATCCATTATACAAGGATGTGATCGAACACTTGCGTCATTGTTGATCATGAGATACGAAGACGTAGTTATAGCCTTGTGGTAAAAGTGTTCTGTTATCATGCTGAAGAATTGGTTTAGTTCTAACCAGGATAACTCGAACATACTGCTTCCGTATGGTTTTCTATATACTGTATCTACTTAAAATAAAGTTTTAAAACTTTTCTGTAATGAATTGGTTTGATGATATGAAGCTCATGTTAACACTTAAGATAGGGTATATGACCCCTCAAACGAAGTCCCCCAGAGTTTCATCAAATACTGACATATTTAACATTTGTCATGGATAAACTCCAGTAGTACTTTTGTAATAGATGATAATGGAGATTTATTATGTAACAAATGATTTGTAGACAAATGAATAGACAAAAACTTAAAAATTATTACACGATTAAAAGGAATTTAAGCGAGATATAGTTCACTAATAATTCATGCATACTTGTTTAATTGTGTCGTTTTACCTCTATATGCATGTATTTAAAGTTAATCAAAGACAATCAAAGAATATTTTTAGATTTCTCATTTAGTTATTATTCTTATGTTATGTTTAATGTTATGGTTTCATAAATATAAAGTGTACAGAGGTGTGAAATATATGTCTATGCACTTCAAAGGCGCACAGGCGAGTACAAAGCACAAGCACTTTAAGTAACACGGAAAACCAATTCGGGACCTTGCAGTTTAACATGTCAATGTGCTGTGATCTCTGACAAATAGCAGTCCTCTGTATTAGTCAAGGAGCTTATGGGATTCCGTGAAAGTATTTTGATGAAAGCAAATCATGTATTCTTTTGTGCTTATATGTTCAAGGAGTTTAAAAAAATGTTTGTTTCCAATCTGAATATTGATGCGAAAGCTATTTTTAGCTCAAAATCCAAGATTGCCGCCAAAATTTAACCGGGAACTGAAAAAGTTGCAAAATCTCGGAACAAACCAATGGTTTTAATATCAAATACCATGCATATTTGGTCACGGAATATATTTCTCATAAGCTGTAAGTCACCACATCTTTTTCGTTTGATTTTAGTCTTAAATTTACATAAAAGAGTTATTTTTAGCTCTAGAAGTTATAATGATGAATAAAACCCCATTTCTTCACAAGGCATATATTTTGTATAGAACTAGTACAATATGAAAAAAGAATATACTTTTTACCCTGTTTATCAACCATAGAAGAGGTATTTACATAAAACTGCGACCCAGAAATATATTCATAAAAATAAAATGTTATGGATCACTCTGGTCATTGGCCGGGTCATCATGAGAATGTTACGGTTCACCTTGCGCATCCTAAGTTCATCCTGTTCGTGTAACGGGTCATGCTGCTCCTAGTCTGGGTCAACCTGGACATCTGCCGGGTCATTTTGTTCATGTTTCAGATGATCCTGCACATCTCAAATTCCGCTAGCTCAAGTAACAGTGCATCCTGTAAACCTTCATAGGTGGTACACAATATAACCTCAGCTAAGAGTTAAGAGGATATGCGGTATTTCAAGGTCAATAACTTCGTTAACTTTCGTAAGTCATGGGTAAATGTACATTTCTCCGGTGGGAATATACGTTCCCGGTGCCTTCGTCTTGAGGCAACATTAACAGACCATATTTTGTATTTGCTCTATTGAATTACACACTGTCTAGTAGGTTTTGGTCTGAACTATTTTCCATGCGACAAAATCTTCTGTGCTGTTAAAACTTGAATATCTTCTTGCCCAGGAGACTGTTCCTGGATTGCTTTCGCGAAGGCTCTCTCCTTACAGCTATCATCAGATTTTCACAGAGGGCTATTCCTGTTTGTAATCTTTCAGCAGATCCATTTGTGTTAATATCGTTGTAAGTAGTGAAAACATTGTTTTCGAGTGAGAGCCTATTTCGCCTGTTCCATGATCCATACGATACCTGGTTCTCTTATGGACTAAACAGATAAGAATGTGGCGTACTCATTTAATGATGAAATGCTGTACACAGCTGGCGTAGAATTTTATTTAATGTTTATTTTAAATCTCAAAGCGTTTGTCAGTGAGTGGTGTCAGATGTAAGGTATTTCAAATATCCCTTCATATTTCTATATTTGAGGAAATGTACTTCAAAATGCTCATCATCCAAATTTTTAAAGGTTACGTTAGTGTGTGCACACAAACGCTTAGTTTAGGTACTCGGCTAGAAACGTACTGTCGTAATTTCAGTTACCTATTGTAATATAACAGAATTATGATCAGGATAAAAAGTTAAATCGGCATCCAATAAAAGGAACTTAGTATTAAAGTTATTACTTGATGTAATGTTTCTCTCGTTGGTCATTCTTTATACAATCCGCAGTTATGTTACTTAGCTGATTAAGGGCATACAACTGTGAAACATATATAGGCTATGCGTATAATGTACATACCTTCCCGTTGGTTAAGGGTTGAAAACGCGCGTCTATAAAAGGATTAACCTACAGCAAGGCTTATTATTCCACGTGTTCACATGTGCCTCGACTTCATTCTCCTCCTGTTATATTTCAGGCAGTGTCCTTGGGTAAGTGAGCGAGTTAATATTTGGCGTCACATCGGCAATATCTCAGCCATATCGTGACGAAAACGATTTATACAATAAAAAGTGAAAACATTTTGAAGATTAAAACTTGTCGAAGATAGACATGAAAAATACTAGAGAATCACAGATATGAATATAAAACTGGCGAGCAAAGCTAAAAACTTCCAATCAAAGAAGACAATACAGTATAAAACACGGGCTATAGATTGCCAACAACTGAAGATAGATCGCCATACTAGGAACCATGGGGACCTACATTACTTTTGCTACCTGCATGGACCCTAGCTGGATTTACACCATCCCTTCAACCGCTGGGGATTGTAGGAAAATGTAGCCGACAGTTAAAATGTCAAAAATACTACGTTTAAAATAAGGTAAATTTATATTTTACCTTGAAAGTTTTGGGACTTACGTACCTCCTCAGTGTCCTTGGATCTATGAATTTTATAAACGTTTTAGTAAATATATAAAATAAAAATTATATATTTAGCAGTTACGATGGGTAATCTGTGATCAATATCGACCAATCAACGACTGTTTCCCTACATCCATTTCAAAATACAAGGATTGTAATACTAAATATTTCATCCTGGCGGTCCCGGTAGAAACATAAGAAGCCTGTTTTCCAATCTCATATTGGGGTGTCTGGCCAGACTAATACAACTGATTTTATAAACGCCCTTTGAGAGAATTACAACATGCACTTTCGATATTGCTCTTTTCAATTAACAGAGTTGACCATGAGCCTCAGTCACAGGGGATTCACGAAGAAAGGGTTTTAGCCATGGGTATGATTGTATTTCAATCCAGAAAATGGATATACAATAAATTTCTCTGTGGTCTGTTAAACTTTCCAGGCAAAATTCCTGGCCTAATATTTCCGCTCGTACTTTAAACATAGAAGTACATGTAATCAATAACATTGAATTACTCAGAGTGAGTGAGTGAGTTTAGTTTTACGCCGCACTAAGCAATATTCCAGCTATATGGCGGTCTGTAAATAATCGAGTCTGGACCAGAAAATCCAGTGACCACCAGCATGAGCATCGATCTGCGCAATTGGCAACCAATGACATGTGTCAACCAAGTCAGCGAGCCTGACCACACGATCCCGTTAGTCGCCTCTTACGACAAGCAAAGTCGCTGACTTCCTCAGAAAGGTTTCCAAATGAAATTAACACGTCCACATGTTGCATCAACGTCCCTTTACTTGTTTGAAACTTTAATACATATACCTTATAAACTGCTTACTTTGGATTTTTGTCTTCATATTCAAGGAAGGCAAAGAAATTTAATGAAAACATAACACAAAAAATTACTTTCTGATATGATATTATGCTTGTTGACAACATATCTGTAATTCTTGGTGAGTTTTAAGTAATCATGTGATTACATAACTTGTATGTAACAAACGTAAGTATGTCAGGTGTTACCCTCCCCCCACTGGTGTCACCATCACAAACACATGCAGAGGCAAATCAATTATTCACCCAAATAAACACGGAAACATGTAGTACAAATCACAATAGAGATACTATTTTGGTCAGCCTTTGTCAACAAGTCGATCGGTTGTTAGGTTTATACATAGATTTGAATATGAAACATTGCTCCCTTATATTTCTTGTTCAGATTGAAATGTCAGTGAAGGGAACTGGCTTACTGACCATTATTGGACGTTAAACTTCTTTGTTAAGATTTCCGTGTTTTCATTTTGCCAATCCGAGAAGAAAGCAATGTTCTTCTCATATTGAGAGGCGAGGTTCATTGGTCTAATAATAACAAAGTATGCTGAAACAAAAATACATCTGACCAGAAAGAAAGAAACGGAAACAATGTTGCGATGAACATTCGAGGAATAGTTATGAGACAAAGCATTCCCTAGTACAGCCATCACAGAGAGTGTAATCACCATTAGTGCAATAAGATCAAACGGAAAGATACAATATCCAACCAATGGACAGATGGAAATTTATTTTGGCATGTAGATAGGTTTATACACGCGAGAGTATGAGATTGCTAGCTCCCATATCAAAAGGCCAAGGAATGCATCTGAGACACCGTCATGAGCAACCTCTACAGTAGGGACGCATCAGCCACGGAGCGTATTACGCGCGGGAATTTAAATGTGCAATAACAACCTCCTACGGTGTTGGTATTTAGGTCGGCCCATTACTCTCGGTGTATTTGGGTCACACATATTCCTGAGTACTGGTACAATTATTACTTTTCTGGGCGAACAAGCCAAGTTTAGTACACATAACAAGATTTCATGGGGACCGGGTTCACATGGACTAAGGTATGAAAGATCAGGGTCCAAAATTGTCTTGTCTACTGCGATATCAAAACCCCTCAAGCGATCTCACTCAAACAATGTCCAGTGCCTTAAAGAAGACACGTGGCTGCCATTTCAATCTTGGACATACCAGTGACAAAAATGATTTCCAATGCTACATGGGTCATCTACTTATATTGCTAAGTGTGGCCTAAACTGATAAAGTTTAATTCAGTAAAGTTATCAATTCAAACATATATGAGCACGCCATCTTTGTATATTAATAAAAAGACAAAGCAATACGTAATCTGGAAAATATATTCTCAGATATGAGGCCCACGAAACTCACAAGAATAAAACACACTTCCAAACAAACCTAAAATATTAGCTTCTGACAGCGGCGTTTACCAATACATTCATATGTACTATGACATATAAGGGCAGTGCGAAGACTCCTCTCTATTATCAAATTTTAAAATATTGATATGTAACTGACCCATAGTCAGTATTTCATTAGACGCTGTTTGGAAAATTTAGTCAAAATGTACATTGGGTACATCTCAGTTTAATTTGAAACCGGGCGTTTCAGCGGAATGAAAATAATTACACATAGATCAATAGGTCAGCGTTCTGAGAAAACTCAGAAACTAATGCTTAAAGTTTTCAACATATAGATACACAATACATAATGAGTTCATACAATGTGGGGGCGATGGGGGGCAGCTTAGTGATATTGCTGAAGAGCGGCGTGAAACTAAACTCACTCACTCATTCATACAATGTCACAACTTACATTGAAGGGGTAACATGTTGCTGAAACTCAAAATTAATTTATATATTTCTCATCAAAGAAAATTTTGTTTTAAGATTTTCAGTTGAATGTTGTACATGTAGCAATTGGTTTGAAATAACTTTACCGTGATACTACTCCATGAAGTCTCTCCACTCCGAACTGAGACCAGGCTCAACGAGAGCTACTCGTACACTCAGTGATAGATGCTTTTCCCTGTTTGTGGCTTGTAAAGTATTTGCTCAGGAAGTGCTAATGCCATTACATGTGACTGACACTGAAAACCAGAGAACAAACCTTATCTGCAACTATATGTTCAACAATATTAATGTGTTCAATATGTTTAGCTTAAAAATTTACTGTTGGAAATAAGTTATTGTTAACGGAATTCCCGGATGCCTATTTTGAGCTGAAAATGAATATACATGTAGAATATAACACATGGGGGGAATTCTAATTTTCTTTCACATTTATCAAGGTCAGTTTTGCTTAAATATGCGTGTTCTGGAGTACATTTCATCATATTTGATTACCTTCTGTAACAAACAGCTTGTGCAGTGTACCAGTGAGTGGCACAAGATCCCCAACCTGTACAGTTCTAATTGTTATCGGCAGTTAATGTTAAGTGCAGCGAAGTTATGCTTTGATAAATCAGTGTATTAAGATAGGAAGATATGTAGTGAAAAGGCTTGTATATTTGGAGGTATTTCATGACATCAGATACCCGGTTTTATGTCTCCTCTTCACATCCGAAAAGCCAACTTTTTCTCATATTTTCTCCGTAAAATGAGTACAGGTAATAATGAGAGTTACCAACACCAACCTGTACGGAAGCGTAGTAGGGCCACGGTGAAATTTTGTTTTGTGTCACTATCTCCTACGTAGGACATACTATCTCCTGCGTAGGACTTAGTATCACCTACGTAGGACATATTATCTCCTACGTAGGACATACTATCTCCTACGTAGTACTTAATATCTCCTACGTAGGATTAAGTATCTCCTATGTAGGACTTAGTATCACCAACGTAGCACATACTTTCTCCTACGTAGGACTTAGTATCACCAACGTAAGACTTACTATCTCCTACGTAGGGCATACTATCTCCTACGTAGTACTTATTTTATCCTTTTTAAGGATCGGATTATGAAGTATGATTATCAAGTTGAGAAATGTTTGGCAATGCAGGACGTTATATTAGATAGTAGAAATGTGAGTCAGTAAATATTCATGACACTAACGCAGTGTTACTATACAGTGTTATTGTGTGTGTATTACGTCGGGGTGACGTGGACCCTGTTCTAATTGCAGTTATGGAGGTTTGGGTATGGTTATACATACATACATCTATTCACACACACAAACACCCAGAGAGAGAGAGAGAGAAAAGGGGATGTATTTTACTTCACATCACATATCAACACATTACCAATGACCCAAAGGGAATTAGAGACCTACAAAAGTGGTATATTTCTTTACTTTGCTTGCCAGCCCATACAAACTGATGCTCTCTCTCTCTCTCTCTCTCTCTCTCTCTCTCTCTCTCTCTCTCTCTCTCTCTCTCTCTCTCTCTCTGTCTCTCTCTCTCTCTCTCTCTCTCTCTCTCTCTGCTAGAAGCTATACTTACAAATATATCTTTACTTTGCTTGCCAGACCATACAAACTGATGCACTCATACAAACTGATCTCTCTCTCTCTCTCTCTCTCTCTCTCGCTAGAAGCTAAACACAATTTCGACCAACCTCACCTCACCTCACATCACCTCACCCATACTCAACCCAGATGCACTCAAGCTTCTTTTTGTCATTGATACACTTTGTACATAGTGAAACAAAATGAAAGGATCTTAAATTACGTCCTGTTCTGTGTTCATGCATCGGAAATCTTGTGTGGCATTCAAGAAATGTGTAATTTGGTATCATAGCAATAATGCCTTTTTCATGAATTAATCAGAACCGTCTAAACCCGCATATCCGCTGAACTGACTAAGGCACATTGGTTTCGTAATCAACCATATTTTTCAGTTGATGACGACGCTCAAGCAATCGTAGGAGGCTGGGTTTCATGGTACCTCAGCCAATATCATAGATAGATCTCCAACGACAACGACAACGGGCTTTCCTTATCATGAACAGGTGGTGAATCAAATCAGGATTTTCCCCGTTACGAGTGAACGCTTTAAACGCTGAGCTAATCAGTACCGGTGGGTAATCAGAGCCAGACGGATGGTATATTCATCAGTGGACCAAGTAGAATCAACATACAGGTTACAATTCTGCATCGCACGAAATAGGAGACTGACTCTTGATGATACAATCGCCCAGACACTTTCTGTAGTAACCGATAGCCCAGCCTTCAATTTGAGTAAGCATTTATCATTAGCAAGACTACATTTGATAAGAGAAATGAAGCTGAGTGTTTCACCCCTGTAGTGTTGTTATGGAGTTTAATGCATACAGTGAGTGCTTTTTGAGATGTCTATAGCCGCGGAGACTCTGAATGGTGCAGAACAGAAGACATCCCTAGTGACCATTACCTACTTTTTCATAGGCGTTTTAGCACTATTCATTTATCAGCAGTTTTTCGAAAACAATACTAAATGAACATTTCAAACTTTACGTTGCGGATCCAGTTTAGCGAAGGGACATTTGTTGAGTTATATGTTTCTGCTCACCGTTATTATCGACAATATTGTCAGACTGTTTTTAACTGGTTGTTTCTACATGGACAACTCCAGAAACGTCATATCAGTTATTGCATTTTCGACGCATTTATTTCGTTCAAGAAGAAAGAATCTCTGAACGACAATATGTGAGTCTGAAACGTCTTTTGTTTCATTTATTTAGAGTGACATATGAAACAAAATCACGTTTCCTTACGTATATTAAACTTTTCAAACCTTTTCCCTCACGAGCACTGCATATTTAGGGATAATGTATTTTCAAGCCCTCACCATTAGCCGATGTGTGGATGAACTGTCATTTGCTACACACGAAGGACATACACTCTGCCATAAACGTTTCATTTCCACATCATTGAAATAGAAAACACATCAATGAAATAGAAAAGAAAATGAGAGAAAGGTATCGGTTTTGTAGACACATTAACGTGACTATCACTCATCTGAAATATATATAACTGTCCACTGTGAGAAATAAAAATCAATACCGTACTAAGGTAACAGTTGAGTGACTACAACGGATGCTAACCTGATCCGAATAGTAATTGAGAATTCAATACAGGTACCTCCTACGGTTACAAGTCAATCTTCGTACTTGGATCCTTGTCATGTGAGTTAGGGGGGATTGGGTAGCCCAGTGGTAAAGGCGTTCGCTCGTCACGCCGAAGACGCCTTATCGATTTCTCACACGGGTACAATGTGTGAAGCCCATTTCTAGTGAAATATTGCTAAAAGTAGCATAAAATATGAGTTAAACACAGCTGGACGTGATACCTAGGATCAGTTTTGGGATCCATTTACTGAATGAAAGCCAGGCAACACTCGCCATTATTCATACCAATCTTCTTTAACACTATAGATACAGTATTACAACTCTACACCTGAGAGCTGTAAATATAGAACCTCAACGCCAGAGAATAACCAGATTGCACTGGGCGTAAAAAGAAACACAGCTGTGAAAGTTTTATACATGGAGGACTTAAAATCATAGATGACATCAGGTGTTCTTAAAGTGATTCTAGTTCAAAGATACAAGTTATCATGGACGATAGCTTTAACATTAAACTAGTATGTGTAGGATAATGAAGCATACAACTTTATTGATGACCATTTCTTGTTTATTCCATAGAGTGACGTTTCTTACTTCTGTTGATTCTTACACCATTTTCAAGCTAAACGTATCTTTATATGGACTTTTAGGTTGATAATGGTGTAAGAATATACACCGAAAGGTCGTTCTATGCCATAAACAAGTTGTCATCCATAAAGTTGCATAAAGTTTATTATAAAGCTAATGGTAATATGCACTATCCACATGAATAGCAAATTACGTAAAATCATAGGTTTACAACGAATGAACGAATAAACGATGAAAGCTCCCAAAGCACATATGACGCAAAATAAATTTAGTAAAACCAAAACTGCATTATTTCGAGATACCATCATGGAAATGTTCTTCCTCTTTGACAATGCAATCTGTACTGTTGTCTCGAAGTACTGAAAACTCGTAACTTAAAGCGATCGGAGTAATGCCGACTACACAGTACTGTACGCTGAATACCTGGGCGGCACAACAACATTGCCTACTGTTGTGACATAGACAAACAGGCGTGACGTCACTCGGTCTGGCATTTATCACGTTTATGGTTAATTCTATCAAAGTTGTAAGAAGGTCAAGTGAAGCACTTTTTTCAGTAGACGCCAAGTTTATACAATTATATCATTCATTAAAATGTCCTGGTCAATACAAACTAACTGTCTGTGGTCCTGTTTTACGTTTGTATGTGTTATGTGAATCGGTAAATGTCAAATAGGCTTTGCTCTTTGACACATAATAAGGGATTACCACTGCTCAGTCACTTTGGGTAGTAGTGCACAACATCAACATTGTCTTAAAACACTGCTCCATTCTTTAATCTGCTATTGATGACTGATAAACTGAGAATGATTGACATTGTTGTGGGGAAGATTGTGAATGATGAACTAAGAATGATTGACACTGAGTGTGATAAAGTGTATAAATGAAATTTCATTTGTAACAACTTTAAATATTATTCACAGACAGACAGATAATAATCTACACCAATATTTGATTACACGGGTCATATAATTAAGCTGCAGGGGCAATCTGCCACATTCACCCAGGGCCATGGAATTACAAGATGACTTATTTATTTAAGCTACTTGTGCATAATTGTGCTCTGGACCAAACAAGTTTCGGTGTAAATATAATGCCAAGATATCTATAAAAAGATACTGTTTTTATTTGTTCCCCATCAAAATACCACTTTTTAAAAGACCTAAGAGGCCCTCCATTTCTGAAAACAACAACTTTTGTTTTCTTAAGTTTTACTTTCATTCCTGTTTCCTTGCAAATAATTCAAGGGCATTTATCGTTTTTGCAATTGAATACAAGTGTCTGAAAGAGCCGAAACATCACCAGCAAACTTAAGGCATACACGTTATTGCAAACAGCAGAAATAACTATTCCCTCACAACCTTCATTTTGCATAATTGTGCATAAATGATTAATCAATATTATAAATATTTGAGGCTACAAATGCATTTCTGACGGTACCCACATTACAAGAGAATTGTTTAGAAACTTCCTTAGGGGTTCTAATACAGGCACAAAGTGAATTATACACACAGGTGATAATATCTAAAAACTTCCCATCTAATCCAACCTTACGAAGAGAGAGAATCTATAAGTATATCACGTTTAAGTGTATCTAAATCTTCCCTACTGTTTACATGAATATTTCTGTATGATAGCCTGGAGTGTAAAAATGTCGTCCGTTGTAGAATAGTTTTCCCTGAAACCAGCCTGACATTCACAAATGTCGATACGCAACACATGGCATAAATAAGCAATTTAAAGCGGCAGCGAACCCAACCCGCTCACCGCAATGTTATGCCAATACATTGTCATCCTAGTTGATTGTGTGTTCTTCAGAATACTATCCAGAAGTGTGAATACAATGAACGATCTAATGTATGTTTTGTTTTATACTTTTTTTCGCCACCACAAGTTGACTTCTCCCACAGCACTGACACATCAATGAATAAATGTCAGATTCAAGTACGGTTAAATGATCAGAGTGACATTTCCAACATACAATACAAGAGGCCATGTCACATAACAGAAGTAATAGTTATGGACGTGCGAGCTTTTATTAAAACCATTTCTTTTCCACATTACACATTAGGTGGAACCGTGGCATTATAATGTCAATACGAACATCGAGTAAGGCGTAATGGGAATGCAGTATTAGATATGAGAATCCTATTCCAGTGACATTTGAAAAATAGAATAGTCATTATCCCTTTTAGAAAAACAGCCAACAAGAACATATCATTGCGAGGACGTCGGTAGATGTAATTGCCTGTTTTTCTCAAAGCCTCAGAAAGTTAACCCATTGAAGTAACCATCACATGCATACGACGTAAATAAAGATACAGCGATATTCTTATACTGACAGGCTTTGAAGCAGCTTCCTTGTTATTCCCACTGACATGAAGGGGTATAAATAATGACAACTGAGAGTATAGCATTTCCGTTCTTTCACATCGTGTATCTCAGTGACATAACGGTATCTGTCGCCTCCTGTCTTTGCGAGCTTCACACACATATATCCATTTCTCAACATGTCTCTCTCTCAGTATCTGAAGATAATTATGCATTATTTTGTCTTGCTAATTACACGTAGAGGCCTTTTACATGTCTTCAGTCTCCACGGGAGTCTACAGTTTGGTTCATTAAAACATCAACATAATATCCATTTCTCCGTATCTCCATCTCGCCTCCTTCACACACATGCATAATATCATAAGACATCATAGTAGAACATATTGTATGCATGCTGTATCTAATGTCTAAAGGTATATTTCCAGCCAATGCCAGCAGGTATCGAGATTGATCTCTAGTTTACTTAAAAGGAAATGTAAGTACTTAATGGATAGGATTTTCCAGATGGTATAAGATAGCAATATCTAGGGCCAGCTGTCACTTGAAGCGTTGTGTAATTGCAAATGTGGAGTCCTAGCGTAGGAGGTGGGAGATGTCCCAGATGATAGGAGCATTATGTCTATACCATACCATTAATGCCATACGCAATTCAATAACCTTTACTCTCACAAGGGTGTCATTACGAAACACGGAACTATATTCCCAGATCTAACAGTATGTTTTAATCTTCCATCATGAATCACGCACAGATGTTACGACAGGTGATATGGGTATCCAATGATCTCCAGTTACCATCATCGAATATCTAGGGCCTACACGGGTTTATAGGTGATTTCCATCACCTGAGATACAGCTTATCTTAGGCTAATGTAATCACGAATCAGTGTAGTATGACATTCTGCTGATGCATGTGAATGTTTCGACCCCATACAAATCATACTCTCTGAAATGATCATGTCTTTTAACGATTTAAAATGGAAGAAACTTCATAAATAAGAGAATCAGAAGAAGGACCACTTGTAGTTTTCCTGTACCGTATATTCAATATTTTATGCCTTAAAATTATAACAAAATGATTGAACATATCATATTTTATAGACTGTATTAAATCATATTATACCGCACCGCACCACCGCACCGCATCGCATCGCATCGCATCATATATTGCTTTACAACCATATTGTTGTTTGAATTAACTTATGTACACCAAGGTTGGCTTGTGTGGTGTGAGATGCCGTATACTCAACTCCAAGTGTGTAGCTTCATTTTAACTGTAAATCTACCATTAACTCTTGCAAAAACAAACGTTATGCTGGTTCTGTTATTTACCTGACTGATTGTTGGCATCAGTTCAACTCAACTTCAGAAACTTCAAAAATTACAGAACTCAGCAGCTCGCATCGTCTGCCTCAAGTCCAAGAAAGATCATATCACACCTTCACTTATGTCTGTACACTGGTTGCCTGTCAAATTCCGGATTGACTTCAAAATTCTATGTATCACTTTCAAAGCTCTACATGGACAAACACCTGAATACCTCTCCAGTCTTCTGTGTCAGTACATCCCAACCCGACCATTACGATCCTAGAATCACCAGCTACTTGTCATTCCTAAAGTTCAACACTCATCCTATGGGGAAAGATCATTCCAACACGCAGCCGCCAGTCTCTGGAACCACTAGCCCACTCACATCAAGAATGCTGTATCTTTGGACACATTTAAATCGTCTCTAAAAAACCCACTTTTTTCGTCTTGCCTATACTAGACTTTCTATGTTGAATTTTCTCTCTGTAAATAGTTTTAACTATTTTTTTCTCTCCTATAGTATTGTAGCGCCATGAGCGGGTATTAGTACCTGGATGTAGCGCTATATAAATACCCACATTATTATTATTTAATATTATTGTCATCAATGTTTCGAGATCATGATCCGGCAGTCTGACAAAAAATACCAAAGAGAGCTTTGGGCTTTTGTCAAATTGTAAAATGTGTTCTTGAATTCGTGTTAGCGAGACAAGGTAAGATAAGCATATTATAAGACGATACGAGTAAACTCCTGTATGCAAACACATGGCTGGATAATATTCTTCATTATAGACACAATTATTATAGTCTTCAAGGAAATCGAACCGAGAGAGATATAAAATGATCTGTATTTCACTTTCAGACATCGATCTTTCTTAGATGTTGTATAAGGCGGAGATATAAACATTGCACCTCCTGAGTTTGCTTAATCCAACAAATACATAGTTACCGGACAGACGCATATCAAATATGCATGTGATCCATGTTTTCTGTCAATCACAACAAATCACGACGAACATGTTTCAATTGTTAATGCTTCGGCAGGCCTTAGAAAAATACATGTATGACTGCATGTGGAGGTCACATGCTACACGGTGTCTAGGTAATCTACACTGCCCATGCACTGTGGATTTACGAAACATAATAGAATATGCTAATCAACACTGTCTTTGTTGTTGGCCTTGGAATCTGGTATCACGAGTTGAATAATATATTAACTATATATGTTTGTTATGTTCCGAAACTTCCGGTCATGCACACGCGGGTGTCAAGTCAAATTACAGAAATACAACAGTACATTTGATTGTGTTCATTACTTCTTTCATTTCATTACTGTGTCCTCCATACAGACACTGACATATTAACGTTATATAACACTAGAGAACAGTCACGATTATTTGCAGATGCATATTCTATTGGGCGTAAAAAGCTAAGTATTGATGACTATTGCATCAAATGTTTGTAGTTGTTCAAACTGACAAGGCCTCAGACAAGATTGTCATTACATGTAAACTACACTACATTAATTGTTTGATCAATGAGCTTTGCATGACATGCCAAATACTGCCACATTTCCGCCAAGTATGGTAACTGAGGAAGAAATCTGCCCAAACCATTCATCGGTACTATCAACCTTTGTCTTGACCTGAAGGCATTTCCGTTTCTCTTTTGAACTTGATTCCAAAAACTGCATACAAATCCTTATATATATTGCTGTGTCCGGCAAGTTGACCACCAAATCTCTGTCTTTTAGATTAACCGTAATCCTGAATTGCAAATGCAAGCAAATGTCACATAAAGTTTTAGTGAGAAAGCAGTATGTGAAATGCTGAATTCTTCATTGATAACATCTTTGTCAAATGAGGGGTGCAAAACATTAAGACAAGAAAAGGACATCCGTATATGTGCATATGTTCATGACACAGATTCCACAGATGGGACAGGGTATCCTGACATTTTCGCAAACACCTGGTTTTCATATAAAGATCATTTCATAGTGATTCATAAACACTTGCTCTGTTGTCGAATCTCATTATATCAGCTTTTGGATTCTTGCTGTTGCCTTAAATAGATCGTGATTATCTACAGGAGCTACAAAATAAACAACAAAAACAACAACAACGTTTGTTCATGGAATCAAGCGTGTTTTTATTGCCTATTCAATTCTTTGAATACTGTGGGCATGCATCCCTGATGTGTAGTTCTGTATACATGTACATATTTTGCATGGTTTTAGTTAGTTACAATTATATATTCAAATACTGACTCTGAAGGATTTACGAAACATAATAGAATATGCTATTCATATCATATGATGAAAGAGGTGTCTCGTAATGGACACATAAAGCTATTGTATAGCATCGCACCTTCCGAGTTTCCAAAGAGCAGAGAAAAGTCGTATATAATGCCAGAGGAAGGAACAAAAGGCAGTTTAGATATACCGTAACAACCAGACGAGGAAGTGATGGATGAGTCCGAAGGGAACAAACAACAAGGAATTGTTATAAAATTAACAGTTTTATTATACAGACAACTAAGTTTACAAATGAGCACACGGGTGGCAGTACAGAATTCCAAAGCAGAATGAAATATAATAGACAGTGGTATAGCTGTGTGCTATAAAGGACAGTGGCAACTGTGGTCAGGCTGATGGATGGATGGATGGATGGATGGACTGACGATGGTTGGATGGATGGATGGATGGGCGGATGGATGGATGGACGGATGATGGATGGATGATGATGGATGGATGGATGGGCGGATAGATGGATGGACTGATGATGGTTGGATAACACAATTAAAATCGTTTCAGGTTTCATTCTTGGATGTGAGCATACATCTTTAGAATGACAAAACACTCTCCATAATATTGTATGTCAACATGATGACTTCAGCCGCTTTTCATTAGCGAGACCCGTCGAATACTGTTACAGCATCACCAACCTTTTCAGGTAAAGTCAAGCTCGGACAATTTATAACTGTTTGCTAAAGGATAATTCAACTCTTGCTCAAAAGTTGTTTGATCAATGTCACTGTATTTGTTGCCTCAGTAAAGCTCTCAAACTGTTTTAGGGTAGACATGTTGCGGGCATCTCCAAGTCTGACACATCAGTGATAAAAATGATGTCCCATACAATTCCCTGTTTTGAACAATTGGCTTACACTTGCATGTGTTTGTGATAGCCATCGCTGGTTGACATGGTGCCATCACCTTTTAATGTTGACCTGCCGATGTTATAGTCGGAATCGCACATAGTTTTCAGTACAGACTTCTTACAATAATGCTTTTGTAAATTTGATTATGATTGTAATTTATCATTGAGTTCTATCGTTCTTTTACCAACTATTTACTTTCTGATAAACATTCATCTTCCGCACACCCACGTGTCTAAAATATCAAGCCGCTGTGGAAATAGCTGAACACCCACTCTTCGATAGTAACCAAAGTTGAGATATGATTACATTAAACCTTGAGGGAATTGCATACTCCACTAATGTCTTATCAACGACTAGATGGGGTTTGTCATCATTCAGACCCGATACAAAAGTGTCACATGTTTGTTATCACATAAACATTTTCAAGCGATGTACATTGATTTTATTTGATAAACATACTATGACTATCGCTATCCATTATTTTTGGACACGCTGATGTGCACACCGAACGAGCAACTCATGTCAGGTCTGACAACATAGAATGTTCAATATTTAATCTGATTCAACATGGTTTAAGCTTTTGAGGGTTTATATCTGTTACATGTTTAAGAACCACATAATCTAAACCGTGTTTGTTCTTTTGCCATTACCTTACAACAAATCTGACAAGTGCATGGATGTTCATCTCTGTTACAGAGCTATCGAGGTCTATCAATGAGTCAGTGCATAGATGGCATTGTACTACACTTGTTGCTATTATTGCCTTTCACTTACAACAATATTTATTATCTTTGTGAGATCACGGTATCGATTGCTATCGTATGTTTGTGTCCTTTGTTTGTGGACTTTTGTACACGACGAAAAGGGTAATGATTTCCATTTGCCTATTGTGTACCATTAGGCAGTTACATAATCCATTATGCAGATGCTTCATAGTTGATCATGAGATACGAAGATGTAGCTAAAGCCTTGCGATTAAAGTGCCTTGTCATCATGCTGAAGACCTGGTTTAATTCCAACCATGATAACTCATACATGATGCTGTCATCTGCTGGTCCTCTATATAGTGTTTCCACTTAAAACAAAATTTTGAAAAAAAATCGTAATTAATTAATTAATTAGTTTTATGATATTAAATCATTCCAAATATGATATTGACACAGTATGTTGTGGTATTTCAAACGACTTCCTGCAGAGTGTCATGGAAATAGTGGCATATCTGTCATGGATAAACTCGCTTTATCACTTTAACCATTAAATTGATGTTAGTGTGATTTAATTCAATGATAATTCATACATACTTGTTTAATTGTGTCGTTTTACCTCTATGTACCTGTATTCAAAGTTAATCAAAGACGAATTTTGATATTTATAGATTTCTCATTTCGTTTTTATTCTTATGTTATGTTCAATGTTATGGTTTGATAAATGTAAAGTGTAGAGAGGTGTGAAATATATGTCCATGCACTTTAAAGGCACACAGGCGAGTACAAAGCACAAGCACTTTAAGTAACACGGAAAACCAATTCGGGCCCTTGCAGTTTAACATTTCGATGTGCTGTGATCTCTGACAAATAGCAGTCCTCTGTGTTATATATATTGACAGTTAGGGGCGGTTTGTCGCCGCAGACAACTGTGGCCTTATTTCAATGCTCCATCGCTTCAAGAATGCTTAAAGCTTTCCAGTTACAAGCTCGAAATGCCTGTGCATACATGAATCAATGTCAACAGTATTATGTTAACTTTGTCCAAATTAATAGTTACACAGTCAATTGAGGAAACACTTAACGTTTCGTTGATCCCTAAACTCTAAAAACAAAGTATCAAGAAATGATAGCAGTCCCAGAATGTGATCCAAATCACTTTTTGCGCCTACGGTACTACGGATCAGTCTGCACATGATCTGTATCGCTTTGCTCAGAATTCTGGCCATAATGCCCATGTATCGGATAATCTGACTCGCTTGAGATCATATTGCTCATGTGTTCCGGGGTCGTCTTGCTCATCTTGTGGATCCTTCTGGTCATTTGACCCAGTCATCGGTCTGATCATCTTGTGCACAGTTCACTTTGCACATCTTAGGTTCACCCTTGCTCATTTCGCGGATCACCCTGGTTATGTTCCGGATCATCTAGAGCATGTCACGGTTCACCTTTCACATGTTAGATTCATTCTGTTACGGTTCACCCTCAACATTTTACGTTCGTCCTATTAATGTTACGGTTCAATCTGCACAAGATCCGGGTCGTCCGCGTCATCATGAGCATGTTGCGGTTCACCTTGCGCATCCTACATTCATCCTGTCACATAGCGGGTCATGCTGCTCCTGATCTAGGTCAACCTGGACATGTGCCGGGTCATCTTGCTCATGTTTCAGATGATCCTGCACATCTCAGATTCCTCTAGCTCAAGTAACAGTGCATCCTGTAAACCTTCATAGGTGGTACACAATATAACCTCAGGTAAGAGTTAAGAGGATATGCGGTATTTCAAGGTCAATAACTTCGTTAACTTTCGTAAGTCATGGGTAAATGTACATTTCTCCAGTGGGAATATACGATCCCGGTGCCTTCGTCTTGAGGCAACATTAACAGACCATATTTTGTATTTGCTCTATTGAATTACACACCGTCTAGTAGGTTTTGGTCTGAACTATTTTCCATACGACAAACTCTTCTGTGCTATTAATTCAAAACATGAATATCTTCTTGCCAAGGAGACTGTTCCTGGATTGCTTTCGCGAAGGCTCTCTCCTTATAGCTATCATGTTATCATCAGATTTTCACAGAAGGCTATTCCTGTTTGTAATCTTTCAGCATATCCATTTGTGTTAATATCGTTGTAAGTAGTGAAAACATTGTTTTCGAGTGAGAGCTTATTTCGCCTGTTCCATACGATACCTGGTTCTCTTATGGACTAAACAGATGAGAATGTGGCGTGCTCATTTAATGATGAAATGCTGTACACAGCTGGCGTAGAAATTTATTTAATGTTGATTAAATCTCAAGAGCGTTTGTCAGTGAGTGGTGTCAGATGTAAGGTATTTCAAATATTCCTTTATCTTTCTATATTTGAGGAAATGTACTTCAAAATGCTGATCATCCAAATTTCAAAGGTTACGTTAGTGTGTGCACACATACGGTAAGTTTAGGTTCTCGGCTAGAAACGTACTGTCGAAATCTACATTTCAGTTACCTATTGTAATATAACAGAATTATGATCAGGATAAAAAGTTAAATCGGCATCCAATAAAAGGAACTTAGTATTAAAGTTATTACTTGATGTTAATGTTTCTCTCGTTGGTCATTCTTTATACAATCCGCAGTTATGTTACTTAGCTGATTAAGGGCATACAACTGTGAAACATATATAGGCTATGCGTATAATGTACATACATTCCCGTTGGTTAGGGTTGAAAACGCGCGTCTATAAAAGGATTAACCTACAGCAAGGCTTATTATTCCACGTGTTTACATGTGCCTCGACTTCATTCTCCTCCTGTTATATTTCAGGCAGTGTCCTTGGGTAAGTGAGCGAGTTAATATTTAGCGTCACATCGGCAATATTTCAGCCATATCGTGACGAAAACAATTTATACAATAAAAAGTGAAAACATTTGAAGATTAAAACCTGTCGACGATAGACAGTAAAAATACTAGAGAATCACAGATATGAATATATAACTAGCGAGCAAAGCTTAAAAATTCCAATCAAAGAAGACAATACAGTATAAAACACGGGCTATATATCGCCAACAACTGAAGATAGATCACCATACTAGGAACCACGGGGACCTACATTACTTTTGCTACCTGCATGGATCCTAGCTGGATTTGCACCATCCCTTCAACCGCTGGCGATTGTAGGAAAATGTAGCCGACAGTTCAAATATCAAAAATACTACTTTTAAAATATGGTAAATTTATATTTTACTTTGAAAGTTTTGGGACTTACGTACCTTCTCAGTGTCCTTGGATCTATAAATTTCATAAACGTTTTAGTAAATATATTTAGAAAATATTATTAAACTTGAGAACAAAAGTTATATATTAAGCAGTTACGATGGGTAATCTGTTATCAATATCGGCCATTCAACGACTGTTTCCCTACATCCATTTCAAAATACAAGGATTGTAATACTAAATATTTCATCGTGGCGGTCCCGGTAGAAACATAAGAAGCCTGTTTTCCAATCTCATATTGGGGTGTCTGGCCAGACTAATACAACTGATTTTATAAACACCCTTTGAGAGAATTACGACATGCACTTTCGATATTGCTCTTTTCAATTAACAGAGTTGACCATGAGCCTCAGTCACAGGGGATTCACGAAGAAAGGGTTTTAGCTATGGGTATGATTGTATTTCAATCCAGAAAAAGGATATACAATGTATTAATACATTTCTCTGTGGTCTGTTAACCTTTCCAGGCAAAATTCCTGGCCTAATATTTCCGCTCGTACTTTAAACATAGAAGTACATGTAATCAATAAGATTGAATTACTCAGAGTGAGTGAGTGAGTTTAGTTTTACGCCGCACTCAGCAATATTCCAGCTATATGGTGGCGGTCTGTAAATAATCGACTCTGGACCAGAAAATCCAGTGACAAACAGCATGAGCATCGATCTGCGCTATTGGCAGCCAATGACATGTGTCAACCAAGTCAGCGAGCCTGACCACCCGATCCCGTTAGTCGCCTTTTACGACAAGCAAAGTCGCTGAATTCCTCAGAAAGATTTACAAATGAAATTAACACATCCACATGTTGTATCAACGTTCCTTTACTTGTTTGAAACATTAATACATATACCTTATAAACTGCTTACTTTGGCTTTTTGTCTTCATATTTAAGGAAGGCAAAGAATTTTAATGAAAACATAACACAAAAAGTACTCTTTGATATGATATTATGCTTGTTGACAACATATCTGTAATTCTTGGTGAGTTTTAAGTAATCATGTGATCACATAACTTGTATGTAACAAACGTAAGTATGTCAGGTGTTACCCTCCCCCACTGGTGTCACCATCACAAACACATGCAGAGGCAAATCAAGTATTCACCCGAATAAACACGTAAACATGTAATACAAATCACAATAGAGATACTATTTTGGTCAGCTTTTATCAACAAGTCGATCGGTTGTCATTTTTATACATAGATTTGAATATGAAACATTGCGCCCTTATATTTCTTGTTCAGATTGATAGGTCAGTGAAGGGAACTGGCTATCTGACCATTATTGGACGTTAAACTTCTTTGTTAAGATTTCCGTGTTTTGATTTTGCCAATCCGAGAAGAAAGCAATTGAGAGGCGAGGTTCATTGGTCTAATAATAACAAAGTATGCTGAAACAAAAATACATCTAACCAGAAAGAAAGAAACGGAAACAATGTTGCGATGAACATTCGAGGAATAGTTATGAGACAAAGCATTCCCTAGTACAGCCATCACAGAGAGTGTAATCACCATTAGTGCAAAAAAGATCAAACGGAAAGATACAATATCCAACCAATGGACAGATGGAAATTTATTTTGGCATGTAGATAGGTTTATACACGCGAGAGTATGAGATTGCTAACTCCCATATCAAAAGGCCAAGGAATGCATCTGAGACACCGTCATGAACAACCTCTACAGTAGGAACGCATCAGCCACGGAGCGTATTACGCGCGGGAATTTAAATGTGCAATAACAACCTCCTACGGTATTGGTATTTAGGTCGGCCTATTACTCTCGGTGTATTTGGGTCACACATATTCCTGAGTACTGGTACAATTATGACTTTTCTGGGCGAACAAGTCAAGTTTAGTGCACATAACAAGATTTCATGGGGACCGGGTTCACATGGACTAAGGTATGAAAGCTCAGGGTCCAAAATTGTCTTGTCTTCTGCGATATCAAAACCCCTCAGGCGATCTCACTCAAACAATGTCCAGTGCCTTAAAGAAGACACGTGGCTGCCATTTCAATATTGGACATACCAGTGACTAAAATGATTTCCCATGCTACATGGGTCGTCTACTTATATTGCTAAGTGTGGCTTAAACTGATAAAGTTAATTCAGTAAAGTTATCAATTCAAACATGTATGAGCACACCATCTTTGTATATTAATAAAACGACAAAGCAATACGTAATCTGGAAAATATATTCTCAGAGATAAGGCCCACGAAACTCACAAGAATAACACACACTTCCAAACAAACCTAAAATATTATCTTCTGACTGCGGCGTTTACCAATACATTCATATATACTATGACATATAAGGGCAGCGCGAAGACTCCTCTGTAGGTATTCTATTATCAAATTATCTTATATGTAACTGATCCATAGTCAGTATTTCATTAGACGCTGTTTGGAAAATTTAGTCAAAATGTACATTGGGTACATCTCAGTTTAATTTGAAACCGAGTGTTTCAGCGGAATGAAAGTAATTACACATAGATCAATAGGTCAGCGTTCTGAGAAAACTCAGAAACTTAAGCTAAAATTTATCTAATGCTTAAAGTTTTCAACATATAGACTAGCCACATAGAGAAACTGTGCATTGACAAAATATTATCCCAGTTGATAAGTACGATAACAATGTCTAAGGTACATATAAACTTTAATGGAGGATCATGAGACCATAACAAGTCGTGAGAATTTCAACTGAAAAGTCTATCACAATGACGTCACGAGTCCACAAGCGGGACAGGGGTCAAACGACCATGTCACAAGCTCAATAACGGGTATGTCCACCATCGGCATTGAGGACAGTAGTGCATCGACGACGCATAGAACCCATCAAACGTGCAAGGAAGGCTTGTGGGATGTCACGCCAGATTCTCTCAAGTTCTGTTGCAAAGTCAAGGACGTTATCTGGCGGATGAGGAAGACGGCGTAGACGTCGATCCATTTCGTCCCAAACATGCTCTATCGGGGAGAGATCCGGTGAATTTGCAGGCCAAGGCAGTAAGTCAACGTTGTGGTGTTGCAAGAAATCCATAGCAACCCTTACCGTATGAGGGCGGGCGTTGTCCTGTTGGAATGTTAACCCAGGGCCATGACGTTGCAGAAAAGGAATTGCCACAGGTAGAAGAATCTGATCCCTGTAGCCCACACCAGTTAAGTTGCCCTGAACAATCACCAAAGGAGTTCTTTGGCGTGCTGTTATTCCACCCCAAATCATCACGGAACCACCACCAAAGCGATTCCTCTCCAAGACACAGGCCTGTGCATAACGTTCTCCCACGCGTCTATAGGCACGTTGACGTCCATCACTATGGGAAATGTTAAACCTGGACTTATCTGTAAAAACAACATTTCTCCACCAAAACAAGGGTCTGCGGACATGATTTCGGCACCACATTCGGCGAGCTTGTCGATGACGTTGTGTCAGGATAGGCCGTATGGCGGGACGTCGTGGTCTGATCCCGTGATGACGTAAACGTTGTCGAACTGTGTTGGGATGGATACGGCGAAGTCCTGGGATGGTTCGGGCAGTCATCACTGCAGTCTGAAACCTGTGGCGAAGATGGGTCACCCTTATCCATATGTCCTGTCTTGGCGTTGTTACACGTGGACGTCCAGAACGTGGCCGATCGATGACGTCAATTGTGTTCTGGTAGCGTCTCACCAGTGCAGAAATGGTGTTCCTGTGGCAGTGGAAATGTGCAGCCACTTGTCGTTGAGACATTCACCCACGGACCATCCCAATGGCCTCATGACGTTGTGCAGACGTGAGCCTTGGCATGCTATGCGTTTCAATAGCCATTTAATTTTTTGAACGATCGCAAGGGCAGGGGTTGAGCTGTCCAAAGTGACAGTATTGTGTGGCATTCATTTGCTCTGTTTCTCTTTCCCGGAATGCACGTGCAACAACGTATTGCACGTCTCAAGGACGAACCAACTGACGTCACGGACCGTGGCACGTGCCAGCGTGTTGGATACATGTCACTAACCTCTGAGTTTAAATCCTTATGTGTCTACACAGGTTTGATAAATTTAGATTTTAATTTTTTGTATGTACAGTTTCTTTATGTGCCTAGCATAGATACTCAATGCATAATGAGTTCATACAATGTGGGGGCAGCTTAGTGATAGTGCTGAAAATCGGCGTGAAACTAAACTCACTCACTCATTCATACAATGTCACAACTTACATTGAAGGGCTAACATGTTGCTGAAACTCAGAATTAATTTATATATTTCTCTTCAAAGAAAATTTTGTTTTAAGATTTTAAGTTGAATGTTGTACATGTAGCAATTGGTTTGAAATAACTTTACCGTGATACTACTCCATGAAGTCTCTCCACTCCGAACTGAGACCAGATCTCAACCAGATCTACTCGTACACTGAGTGATAGATCCTTTTCTCTGTTTGTGGCTTGTAAAGTATTTGCTCAGGAAGTGCTAATGTCATTACATGTGACTGACGCTGAAAACCAGAGAACAAACCTTATCTGCAACTATATGTTCAACAATATTAATGTTTTCAATATGTTTAGCTTATAAATTTACTGTGGGAAATAAGTTATTGTTAACGGAATCCCCGGATGCCTATTTTGAGCTGAAAATGAATATACATGTAGAATATGGCACATGGGGGAATTTTCTTTCACATTTATCAGTGTCAGTTTTGCTTAAATATGCGTGTTCAGAAGTACATTTAATCATGTTTGATTAGCTGCTGTGTCAAACAGCTTGTGCAGTGTACCAGTGAGTGGCACAAGATCACCAACAGTTCTAATTGTTATCGGCAGTCAATGTTAAGTGCAGCGATATTATGCTTTGATAAATCAGTGTATTAATATAGGAAGATATGTAGTGAAAAGGCTTGTATATTTGGAGGTATTTCATGTCATCACATACCCGGTTCTATGTCTCCTCTTCACATCCGAAAAGCCACTTTTTCTCAGATTTTCTCAGCAAATTGAGTACAGGTAATAACGAGAGTTACCAACACCAACCTATGTGCCTCTCGTGAATCAATGTTGAACAAAACCACCAATGCTAGGAAAATAATTGATATTCCCCGTAGCCCATAGGCTTCCCTCTAATTAAACCAACACACGCTGGCAAGTATACAAAATAGATCAATTACTCCCCGACCTCATTTCCAACACTATACACATTCTTCATTTCTTCCGAAGTTTCGAAACTGAGGAAAGTTTAGTGCGTTATTCGCTGAACCGCTCACTTACGAACTGTTGTGTTACCTGAAACACTGGTAAACAAGAAAAGCTAATGATTCATTTCAAAATAGTACTTTCTAGTACACATTGTCTATGAAGCGTTTCAAGTATTCAAAATAGAGCTTAACCAAAAAAGAATGTTTATGTACAGCGACATAAAACATAGCGATCAGTACTTTGATGTGTCTCACGTAGCTGATAGTATTTCACTCACAAAATGTGCTGCCCCAGACCCTATACATCTGCAAAAGCTGTTGGAAGAAACTGATCTGACAGGTAAAATGGATTGTGAAGGAGGGCGATGTTTTTCACTTGAGTTCCAGGAGATATTTATATTCCTAAAGAAATGCCCACAGTATGTGTAAAACGCGTGGAATGCTAGATATACTATCGGGACTGTTTCTGTTTTCTAATGAGTGGCATTTGAACAGTAACCATACCAGCCAGTATGCCAGCCCATACAAACTGATGCTCTCTCTAACTATTCTCAGCGTAAGATTTGTCATAACCTTGCCCATGATATGAGAAAAGGGGATGTATTTTACTTCACATCACATATCATCACATTACCAATGAATTAGAGACCTACAAAAGTGGTATATTTCTTTACTTTGCTTGCCAGCCCATACAAACTGATGCTCTCACCTCACCTCACCTCACCTCACCTCACCTCACCTCACCCATACTCAACCCAGATGCACTCAAGCTCTCTCTCTCTCTCTCTCTCTCTCTCTCTCTCTCTCTCTCTCTCTCTCTCTCTCTCTCTCTCTCTCTCTCTCTCTCTCTCTCTCTCTCTCTCTCTGTGTTCATGCATCGGAAATCTTGTGTGGCATTCAAGAAATGTGTAATTTGGTATCTTAGCAATACTACCTTTTTCATGAATTAATCAGAACCGTCTAAACCCGCATGTCCGCTGAACTGACTCAGACACATTGGTTTCGTAATCAACCATATTTTTCAGTTGATGACGACGCTCAAACAATCGTAGGAGGCTGGGTTTCATGGTACCTCAGCCAATATCACAGATAGATCTCCAACGACAACGACAACGTGCTTTCCTTATCATGAACAGGTGGTGAATCAAATCAGGATTTTCCCCGTTACGAGTGAACGCTTTAAACGCCGAGCTAATCAGTACCGGTGGGTAATCAGAGCCAGACGGATGGTATATTCATCAGTGGACCAAGCAGAATCAACACACAGGTTACAATTCTGCATTGCACAAAATAGGAGACTGACTCTTGATGATACAATCGCCCAGACACTTTCTGTAGTAACCGATAGCTCAGCCTTCAATTTGAGTAAGCATTTATCATTAGCACGACTACATTTGATAAGAGAAATGAAGCTGAATGTTTCACCCCTGTAGTGTTGTTATGGAGTTTAATGCATACAGTGAGTGCTGTTTGAGATGTCTATAGCCGCGGAGACTCTGAATGGTGCAAAGCAGAACAAATGCTTATTGACCATTACCTACTTTTTCATAGGTGTTTTAGCAATATTCATTTATCAGCAATATTTCGAAAACAACACTAAATGAACATTTCAAACTTTACGTTGCGGATCCAGTTTAGCACCGTGAGGCTGTTACATAAAATGGACCATACGAGATCTTCTCGCCATTATCCATGTCATCACGATAGCAAACTCACAAGCTAAGGGACATTTGTTGAGTTATATGTTTCTGCTCACCGTTATAATCGACAATATTGTTTATTGCTTAACATTGTTCTGTACATAATGACAGTTATATGAAGACAGTCTGTGAACTGTCTGCAGGAATAGTTTTTCTGAAGCTGATATTGGCTTGGAATCACCTGGTCAGTAATGTTATATCCTCCCTGATACTAAACTGTTTGAAACCTTATGCAGTATAATTAGCACTATTTTAAGTGATAGTCTGATCAATGGATATGTATATCGATCCTTTATAGCCTTGGTGGAAACACAAAGGGTTTTAGGTCTTCTGGGTGCAGACTGTTTTTAACTGGTTGTTTCTACATGGACAACTCCAGAAACGTCATATCAGTTATTGCATTTTCGACGCATTTATTTCATTCAAGAAGAAAGAATCTCTGAACAACAATATGTGAATCTGAAACGTCTTTTGTTTCATTTATTTAGAGTGACATATGAAACAAAATCACGTTTCCTTACGTATATTAAACTTTTCAAACCTTTTCCCTCACGAGCACTGCATATTTAGGGATAATGTATTTTCAAGCCTTCACCATTAGCCGATGTGTGGATGAACTGTCATTTGCTACAAACGAAGGACATACACTCCGCCATAAACGTTTCATTTCCACATCAATGAAATAGAAAACACATCAATGAAATAGAAAAGAAAATGAGAGAAAGGTATTGGTTTTGTAGACACATTAACGTGACTATCACTCATCTGAAATATATATAACTGTCCACTGTGAGAAATAAAACTCAATACCGTACTAAGGTAACAATTGAGTGACTACAACGGATGCTAACCTGATATCGAATACCAATGGAGAATTCAATACAGGTACCTCCTACGGTTACAAGTCAATCTTCGTACTTGGATCCTTGTCATGTGAGTTAGGGGGGTTTGGGTAGCCCAGTGGTAAAGGCGTTCGCTCGTCACGCCGAAGACGCGGGATCGATTTCCCACACGGGTACAATGTGTGAAGCCCATTTCTAGTGGAGTATTGCTAAAAGTAGCATAAAATATGAGTTAAACCCAGCTGGACGTGATACCTAGGATCAGCTTTGGGATCCATTTGCTGAATGAAAGCCAGGCAACACTCGCCACATAGATTCAACTCCAGCATTAATGAAATTGTCGTTTTTTGTGCGTATATGTATTTATATCTGATCATTGTATTATTTATACCAATCTTCTTTAACACTATAGATACAGTATTGCAACTCTACACCTGAGAGCTGTAAATATAGAACCTCAACGCCAGAGAATAACCAGATTGCATTGGGCGTAAAAAGAAACACAGCTGTGAAAGTTTTATACATGGAGGACTTAAAATCATAGATGACATCAGGTGTTCGTGAAATGATTCTAGGTCAAAGAAACAAGTTATCATGGACGATAGCTTTAACATTAAACTAGTATGTGTAGGATAATGAAGCATACAACTTTATTGATGACAATTTCTTGTTTATTCCATAGAGTGACGTTTCTTACTTCTGTTGATTCTTACACCATTGTCAAGCTAAACGTATCTTTATATGGACTTTTAGGTTGATAATGGTGAAAGAATATACACCGAAACGTCGTTCTATGCCATAAACAAATTGTCATCCATAAAGTTGCATGCTTCATTACTGACTTCTAGAATGCCGATCAAACATTTATGTTTAGGATGACAATTGTGTTACGTGAGACATTGCAAATCAACAAGTGATTCTTGTGTTTGATTGAAGAAGGTGCAATACAACTAACACAGCTGTGTAATTATTGTATCCCTCTTGCATGAAGACGAGATCAGCAACACACACCGATACCAGACATTAATCAAAGCGTGGTCAGTGGTGACACAGGATGTTTATTGACTGACATTTCCCTCCAATACAGTCTCCCACAGGAGATATCGCGTGTGTCAGATCAGTGATGCCCGACACTGGATACCGGTATCTTTCCTGGTAACATATTGGTTTATTATTGAAAGGGTAAGGTTCAATGCATCCCATATGACTGACGCGGTCGAAGTATTTTCTTTCGCTCAGTTCTACTGCGAATATGAACACACCGAACTGAGTTGAATGAGTTTAACCAATATGTCACAAAGAGATGGTTGAAATACGCATTTGGGATCCGGAAAAGCACAAATTATAATCCTGAGCACATTTCCATCGGAAACAAACGTGGACAAAATGCTTAGATGCAAAAATGTTTTAACAGTACAGGGGTTAATCTGATATTATTGTAAAGGTGTGGAAAGTTCTGTAATTGAAAGCAGCAGAGCCTGGTGATGAATCGTTCTGGTGTGTAGCTTACTAAATTGAAGACGTGCAAACATGCTTTAGATTACCGATAACCCAACTGTAATAGATACCAAAATTGTGCATTAAATGCAAAACAACTGCCATAAATATAATGCATCAATACCAAAGAATCAATATCAATGTTCCACGAAAACGAATTCCAAATGTCTTAAAAGCAATTACATATTTGTTGAAAATTAATACCAATGCAAGTACAAATCACTCGACCCTCCACGATGAACACACGGATGTTCCAGAAACTAATAACCGTCGAGGAGCCCATTTGTCGACGCAATGAATTATAGTGAGCGTTTGCGAAATGCATCCCTGTGGGAACTGAACGTAACAGATGGAAGATTAGATCAAGCTTCTCACTATACTGAATACTGCAAAAACAATGCCTGACTCACTAGATATATTACTTCTGCAGACATGTGATTTAGTTTAAGACAGACCTGGATTTCTTGAGTCGGATGCCTTCTTGTATCCAGACGACATCGTGTCTTGTTTAATAATGAGTTTCGATATTTAGGGCTTTTATTTACTTGATGAAAGATCCCTGTCTTATCCTTACAAAACGACTTAATTTCATGAAAGAAAACGGAATGATTCGAGTTACGAGCTTCACAACGATCAATGCTGATTTTAGTACGTCTCTGGTCAGTTCTTTGGATGTTAATGAATGTTTCTGCTTTGAATCATTCAAATGCATGTAAAATAAACTGATATATGATTTGAAATCTTGATTCTCAGAACACAGTCCAACATCTCTATGTTTCTATTATTATAAAGTTAATGATAATATGCACTATCCACATGAATAGCAAAGTTCGTAAAATCATAGGTTTACAACGAATGAACAAATAAACGATGAAAGCTCCCAAAGCACATATGACGCAAAATAAATTTAGTAAAACCAAAACTGCATTATTTCGAGATACCATCATGGAAATGTTCTTCCTATTTGACAATGTAATCTGCACTGTTGTCTCGAAGTACTGAAAACTCGAAACTTAAAACTTACAGCTTTGCCTACTGTTGTGACATAGACAAACAGGCGGGACGTCGCTCGGCCTGGCATTTATCACGTTTATGGTTAATTCTATCAAAGTTGTAAGAAGGTCAAGTGAAGCACTTTTTTCAGTAGACGCCAAGTTTATACAATTATATCATTCATTAAAACGTCCTGGTCAATACAAACTAACTGTCTGTGGTCCTGTTTTACGTTTGTATGTGTTATGTGAATCCGTAAATATCAAATAGGCTTTGCTCTTTGACACATGATCAGGGATTACCACTATGTTAAGTCACTGAGTAGTAGTGCACAACATCAACATTGTCTTAAAACACTACTCCATTCTTTAATCTGCTATTGATGACTGATGAACTGAGAATGATTGACATTGTTGTCAGGAAGATTGTGAGTGATGAACTAAGAATGATTGATAGTGAGTGTGATAAAGTGTATAAATGAAATTTCATTTGTAACAACTTTAAATATTATTGACAGACAGACAGATAATAATCTACACCAATATTTGATTACACGGGTCATATAATTAAGCTGCAGGGGCAATGTGCCACATTCACCCAGGGCCATGGAATTACAAGATGGCCTATTTATTTAAGCTACTTGTGCATAATAATTATTGTGCTTTGGCCCAAACAAGTTTTGGTGTAAATATAATGCCAAGATATCTCTAAAAAGATACTGTTTCTATTTGTTCCCCATTAAAATACCACTTTTTGAAATACCTAAAAGGCCCTCCATTTATGAAAACAACAACTTTTGTTTTCTTAAGTTTTACTTTCATTCCTGTTTCCTTGCAAATAATTCAAGGGCATTTATCTTTTTTGCAATTGAATACAAGTGTCTGAAAGAGCCGAAACATCATCAGCAAACATAAGGGCATACACGTTATTGCAAACAGCAGAAATATATAATCCCTTACCACCTTCATTTTGCATCATTGTGCATAAATGATTAATCAATATTATAAATATTTGAGGGCTACAAATGCATCTCAGACGGTACCCACATTACAAGAGAATTGTTTAGAAACTTCCTTAGGGGTTCTAACACAGGCACAAAGTGAATTATACACACAGGTGATAATATCTAAAAACTTCCCATCTAATCCAACCATACGAAAAGAATCTATAAGTATATCATGTTTAATTGTATCTAAATTTACCCTACTGTTTACATGAATATTTCTGTATGATAGCCTGGAGTGTAGAAATGTGGTACGTTGTAGAATAGTTTCCCCTGAAACCAGCCTGACATTCACAAAAGTCGATACGCAACACATGGCATAAATAAGCAGTTTGAAGAGGCAGTGAACCTAACTCGCTCACCGCAATGTTATGCCAATACATTGTCATCCTAGTTGATTGTGTGTTCTTCGGAATTTTCTCCAGAAGTGTAAATACAATGAACGGTCTTACGTGTGGTTTGTTTTATATATCACCATACGTTGACTTCTCCCCCCAGCACTGACACATCAATGATTAAATGTCAGATACAAGCACGGTTAAATGATCAGAGTGACATTTTCAACATACAATACAAGGGGCCATGACACATAGCTGAAGTAATGGTGATGGAAGTGCAGGCGTTTCATTAAAACTATTTCTTTTTCACATTACACATTACGTGGAACCGTTGCATTATAATGTCAATACGGACATCGAGTAAGGCGTAATGGGAATGCAGTACTAGATATGAGAATCTTATTCCAGTGACATTTGAAAAATGGAATATTCATCATCCATTTTAAAAAACAGCCAACAAGAACATATCATTGCGAGGACGTCAGTAGATGTAATTGCCTGTTTTTCTCAAAGCCTCAGAAAGTTAACCCCTTGAAGTAACCATCACATGCATACGACGTAAATAAAGATACAGCGATATTCTTATACTGGCAGGCTTTGAAGTAGCTACCTTGTTATTTCCACTGACATGAAGGGTATAAATAATGACAACTGAGAGTATAGCATTTCCGTTCTCTCACATCGTATATCCCAGTGACATAACAGTTTCTGTCGCCTCCTGTCTTTGCGAGCTTCACACACACATATACATTTCTTAATATGTCACTCTCTCAGTATCTGAAGACAACTATTCATTATTTTTTCTTGCTAATTACACGTCGAGGCCTTTTACATGTCTTCAGTCTCCACGGGAGTCTACAGTTTGGTTCATTAAAACATCAACATAATATCCATTTCTCTTTATCTCCATCTCGCCTCCTTCACACACTTGCATAATATCATAAGACATCATAGTAGAGCATATTGTATGCATGCTGTAATTAATGTCTATAGGTATATTTCCAGCCAATGCCAGCAGGTATCGAGTTTGATCTCTAGTTTACTTAAAAGGAAATGTAAGTACTTAATGGATAGGATTTTCCAGATGGTATAAGATAGCAATATCTAAGAGCAGCTGTCACTTGAAGCGTTGTTTAATTGCAAATGGGGAGTCCTAGCGTAGGAGGTGGTAGATGTCCCAGATGATAGGAGCATTATGTCTATACCATACCATTAATGCCATACGCAATTCAATAACCTTTACTCTCACAAGGGTGTCATTACGAAACACGGAATTATCTTCCCAGATCTAACAGTATGTTTTAATGTTCAATCATGAACCACGCGCAGATGTTACGACAGGTGATATGGGCATCCGATGATCTCCAGTTATCATGAATATCTAGGTCCTACACAGGTTTATAGGTGATTTCCAAAGTGTATCACCTGAGGCACAGCTTATGTCAGGTTAAGTAATCACAAATCAGTGTAGCATGGTATTCTGTTGATGTACGTGAATGTTACGATCCCATAAAGACTAAACACTCTGAAATGCTGATGGTGTTTTCACGATTTAAAGGTAGTAAAATAAGAGGATCAGACGAAGGACCAGGCATGTTTATGTTTTCCCTGTATCGCACCGCACCGCACCGCACCGCACCGCACCGCACCGCACCGCACCGCACCGCACCGCACCGCACCGCACCGCGCCACCAGGGTTGGCTTGTGTTAATGATCTGGATGCTTAATTTGCAAAGAAATTTTTTTTTCGAGCGAGTTTAAATGTACATACTGGTAAAATGTACATACTGGTATTGATAAAGACTAGTGATGATTTTTGTATAGTTACGTGTCTATTTCTTGTATGAAGCAACGAGTTCAGAACGTTATATGCAAAAGAACATTTAGGAAATAGCGTAAGTTCACAATGGTGTTATACAAGCTTTACAAATCCATACTTATTGCTAAAGGGTAATTACAATGTCAGAAAGTCAAGGGCAGTGAAATAACAGTGGAAATAGTGATAGTTTCAGTAGAAACAGTATTCACCAAGCAGCAACTTCCTATAGGCCAAAAGTAGATATGCAGGTTGAAATTATAATCTTTTCAACACCCCTGTTTTTGATGTAATTTAAGATGACAGATGTATGTACTTGCCAACTTATAAAGTCTAAATACATCTGAATCTAAAGGCAGCAAGGTATAGTAGCTCCCACACCACTATTTACATTAAGTAATAATGCATTCATTGGAGCTGACTGTTGGTAAAACACAACCCTATGAAGGTTGACCGAACCTCAACAGAAACGATGGAATACAAATACAACAGTATAGACAAACGTTATGGATAACCTCTTTATTTCTTTATCCATAAAGTTTGTCTATATTGTACTTCCCAACTTGCCACTGAAAGAAGTTACAAATGCAGCATTGTTAAACAATACATGACAATGCCATATGAATTGATGCATGTTTGTGTGTGTGTGTATGTGTGTGTGTGTGTGTGTGTGTGTGTGTGTGTGTGTGTGCGCGCGTTTGTGTAAGCATATGTATAAACATGTGTTGGTGAATAAGTACCAGTATTTATGCATGAATACATATCGTATGGCGTGTAATGCATAAATCGTGGAGCGATATGTTGTGTTCTTGTTTCATTGTCATGATTTTTGGGGCGGTGGTATGAGATGCGGTATACTCAACCCAAAGTGTGTAGCTCCAACATTTTAAATTCATTATAATATTAGCTCCCCTCAAAAACGCACGTTATATTGCCTCTGCTACTAACCTAACTGATTGTCATCAATGTTTCCAGACCATGATCCGGCAGTTTGACAAAAGAAATCAAACAAATTTGGGCTTTTGTCAACATTGTGAAATGTGTTCTTGAATTCGTGTTCACGAGGTAATGTAAGATATGTAAATTATTTGAAGATACGACTAAACAAACCTCTGTGTATGCAAACAAAGGATGGAAATATTCTTCATTACAGACATAATATTCTTCATGGAAATCGAACCAAGAGATAAATAATCATATGTATTTTTACTTTCAGATATCGATCCTTCGTATAGGGTGTAGACATAAACATTGCACCTCCTGAGTTTGCTTAATCCAGCAAATACATAGTTACCGGACAGACACATATCAAATATGTATGTGATCCATGTTTTCTCTCATCCACATCAAATCATGACGAACATGTGTTTCAATTGTTAATGCTTCGGCAGACCTTGAAAAAACACATGTATGACTTCCTGTGAAGGTCACACACTGCACTGTATCTGGGTAATCAGATCCACTGTCTTTGTTGTTTGACTTCGAATCTCCAAGCACGGGATAAATAATATATTAACTATTTATATTATGTTTCTTACGTGTTGAAACCATCAACAAATACTTCCAGTGATGCACTTGCAGGTCTCACAAGTCGAATTACAGAAATATAACAACACCATTTGATTACTTATGTGTGTTGTTTACTAGTTCGATTTCATTACTGTGTTCGTCATACAGATTACTCCACTGAGATATTAAACTTATATCACCAGAGCACAGTCACGATTATCTGCCGAAGCATATTCTAGCTAACTACTGATGAACAATATCGTTGTGAAACTTCTTTACAAATACCTTTACAGTAGATTGTATCTTGTGGCAACTTATCCCTTTGCTGGGAAATCGTGAAGGTGGTGGTTTAGAAGAGGCACCTGTAGATTGTCTTGAAGTCAGTGTGTGTTTTTGTTATTAGTGGAATGCGCAGACTGAAAAACTGCAGGAAACCTAACGGAAATAAATCCATCCTGCTCTAGTCAGCTGTCATCCAACGTCAGAACTTTTCCAGCATCAAACGTTTGTAGTTGACAAGGCCTCAGACAAGATTAGCAGTACATGTAAACGTCACGACATTAGTTGTTTGATCAATGAGCTTTGTCTGACATGTCAAATACTGCCACATTTCCGCCAAGTATGGTAACTGAGAAAATAATCTGCCCAAACCATTCATCGGTACTATCAACCTTTGTCTTGACCTGAAGGCATTTCCATTTCTATTTTGAACTGGATTCCAAAGCTGCATAAAAATCCTTACAAATATATTGCTGTGTCCGGCAAATTGACCACCAAATCTCTGTCGTGAAGATTAACCGTAATCCTTAATACTATCAAGAAGTTACTTTCTCTATATATTCCTGAGCGGTATTAATACCATGCGGATCCTCAGTAACATAAACCTTTTTCTTGAATCTTAGGAATGGACCGAGTTCAGTTCCCTCAAAATATTTGATTTTACAACGTTATACTCCACTATCCTACATGACAAACCTAAGGAAAAACTGTTTTTAGGTTCAGGAGAATCTTTTTCAAATGTGGGATGTAAAACATTTAGGCAAAAAAATGGGCAAACCCATGGGCACCAATTGTGCATATGTTCATGACACAGATGCGACAAACACCTGGTATTAATGTAATAGTCATTTCATAGCCATTCATAAACACATGCTATGTTATCGTATCTCATGATATCAAACTATTGGATTCGCTGCTGTTAGCAGAACATTCTTGTGGATGTGGAAATGGTTTGGTCGTTGTGGATTTCCCTCGAAACCCGAGGAAATATATTTATACTGGTACTGTTCTTGTAAATTGTGTGTTGTTAATTATGTGCAGTTGCCTTAGAAATATCTTGATTCTCCACAGGAACTACGAAATATATCAAACATGTTTTTTATTGTGTATTCTATTCTCTGAATACTGTGGGCTTGTAACCCTGATATGTTGGTCTGGATACATGTTTTTGCATGTTTGTTTTCATAGTTATAATTAGATATACAAATGATAACTCTGAAGGATATACGAAACATAATAAAATATCCTATTCATATCATATGATAAAAGAAGTATCTCGAAATGCCTTTCCCACCATAGGCGGACCCAGAGGGGGGTGACGTGTGAGTTGTTTTACTGTCCCTTGTTTGTCGACAGGTTTGAATGGTTTAAATATATTTATCATCTATTTAGAACTTGTTTTGGTCACGATATGGCTGAATTACTGCCGATGTGACTTTATATTTAACTCACTCACACTTCTCTGATCCACGGCATACTCTTTACTGAGCAGATAGATATTGTGCTGCATTGTGTGACTGTATCATCGGATTCACTGTAATGCTTTCGTGCGAATAATTCTGCTTCGAAGTTTGAAGATGTTTTTGAAAGATTTAATGAATAATTTAAAATGTTACACAATTCCGATGACATGACAATGATCCTTCTCCAGAGAGGTCGCACGCTGGCATTTGCATTCCACGCGATTTAAAAATATGCTCGATAATTAATACTCAATTACTGTCTCAAATATCCTCAAAACCGTTTAGATCGTGACAAAACATTACCCAATGAATCTGCTTTGTCTTGAATGCGAATCATTGAAATGCATAGTCAGATCGAAGCATGTTTTGACATTATCACAAAATACTTTTTCTCTTTGATTTATTAACACAACGAGTTCTAAAGCTCTCCTTCCACTCCGTGGTGTGTCTCTGAATGGAGTCTCGCAAGTGTAATATTTCAGAGGTAATGTTTTAATCAATTGTGACTGCTTTATCTCACTTTGACATGAATCAGGTTGTCAGGAAGGCTGTTGGTCGATATTGAATGAAAACCGAGCTTAAATATTTGGCTGCATTGTGCACAATCCCATCCTTGCTTTTGAATGTTCCACGTTTATGAAAGTTTGACTTCATGTAATGTCTGTGTTAGACTGATGTCCTTTGCCGCCTAAAGATGCTTACAGATGCACCACATCACGTCACGTTCCTCCACACTTGAGGTCCCCGTAGTTATTGCCTCGCCAGCTGTGACATTTGGACTACCTTTTGTGTGTTTACAAGCGTATCTATGTAAGATGATAAAGTCGAACAGACTTACAAACCGATATTCAATATTGTTTATCGAATCATTCGGGTTCTTGTGTGTTTCAGGATGGGTTTGATCTGTTTGAAAACAAGCTGACAAAATTGAAAATAGATGTTCCATAAATATCAAAGAAATATGAATAAATCTAGGATATTTTTGTTGAGATTGGAATTTTAAAATAAACAACCAAATCATTATGAAGTCTACAACGAGTCAGATGGGATTATCCACACTATTATATCTACCGGCCATATTTCTTCGCTTCATTACTTAGGGATCTTCAGGAAAGAAAAATGATTATTCACAACGTATCATATGTATGGCATGTAACATAAACTCTTATATTTATTTGAAATCTAAACGTAGACACTTCATAAAAGTCAAAGTGTCACAACCAGGCTTTTGTATCTATAATAGACTACAAAACATTGGTAAATTCAAATTTCAGTATCCCATTTTATTTTCGTTTCAGATTAAACAGAATAACAGATGCAAGGTTAGAAGGCTTGTCTGAGATTTATCCACCAATCACATGCTTAGGGTATGGTGCTTATCTGTGGATTTTATCACCGTTCATAGCTGCCAGACTATGTACGATAAGCAGGAATTCTAGGAGTACTGGACACCATTTCAAAGATTCCACAAACACCCCTCAAGAATGTTTATATGTGTTCAGTGTTATGTAAAATACCATGACATAAACGATTTTGATAAAATGCCTTAAGGTAGAGGTCGTTGGAAGAAGGCGTAAGAAGATCCACAATCCGCCGTGCAGATTGGTGTTCTTACATGAAAGGCCCAAAACCCTTTCCATGATCATTAGAAATTTCACGAGGTTTCCCTCAAACTTTCTAAGAAATTCTGAACCTGAGACTGTATGAATGTATGCCATAATGTCATTGAAACGGTTGGTGGGGTGGATATGAAATGTTGCCAAGCCGTAAGCTTCTTCTCCTGTATAACTGTACAATTGCTAAAGCAAACTGAGTCACCGGATCAAGTGAGCACGATTTCAGTTTGGCTGTAGCAATATTCTAACAGTGTCACACCCACAATTGGCTTTGATTAATGTAATCCTTTTGTCTTTGGTGTAATATATGAACATTCAAGCCCTAGGCTTATCTTGATACACAGACCCAAAAAGGTATGTTGGTGTAATATATATTGCACTCATGGATGAGGGTGGAAAATACCGCATTAAATGTAATGCTTTAATCTCTGCATATTGTAATAGGAGTATGCATGTCTGATTTAAGAGATACGCCCAGACAAATATAAGTTTCCGAAAATATGTGTCCGCCAGTGCTTCGAGGGCTGACTTCTGCTTATATTCGTTTAAACCCATGAGAATACTCCGGACAGATTCCAGCGTCCAAAAGGACCGAAAAAGAAAATCAAAAGGGCCGAGGCCAAAAGTCAAATGGGCCAAAATCAAAAGTAAAAAAGGCCGAAAAAAGGGCCGAAAAATACAAATTTAATAAATAACATAATAGAATAGTGTAAATAGTGTTCCGTTTGTTGTTGTTGTTGATATTTTAAATGGAATTTGAACATGTGACTTATCTGTATAGGATGTTTGTTGTTGTTGTTGTTGTTTTAGTTGTAGGTTGGAGCGGGAGGTGGAAGATCCTCCATACACGTTGATATCGGACGGATCACAGAAATCAAAACCTGAGCTGGTAGACAGGAACGGATTCACCTACGTAATAAAGGTATTGTTACATCTTAATCGTATTATATTAACTATACTATACCTGAATATTTCTATATTTGATTTTATTGTTGATATATTGTTATATTAAAGTTATTCAATTAAATCTTTCAGGAGGTCACTCAGAATAAGATATACTACAGATGCAGCAAACGTCCCTGTAAGGCAACTGTTGCCGAGACCAAGTCCACAGGAGACAAAATGCCAGGCAAACATACCCACAACCACACAGCAGAGGCAGGCGAATGTTATGATATTATGTTTTATTACTATATATGTTAATAAAACAAACTTTTTTTGTTCGGCCCATATGACTAAGAATAGGGCCCTTTTGACATTTTGTCACGGCCCATTTGACTTTCATTACGGCCAATTTGACTTTTTCCATCGGCCCATTTGACTTGGCACTTCTCGGCCCTTTTGTCTTTCGGCCCATTTGACTATATCCCGCCAGACGAACCACAGTGTGGACTCAATATCTCTACCTTGCTTTTTGTCCCGGACATCTTCATCTAATATCCTTTAGAATGGATCCCACATTCCGTAGGTAACAAATGTATTACGAGTGGCTATTTTAAGCAACACTAAAACGTTAGCTGAAGGTGAAGCAAGGCGAAAACATTTATCATGTAACGCGATGCTATCTTCTTTCACTCGGTACTGATTGATACACTGGCACAATTCAGCTATGCAGTTGAAGCTGCCGGTGGTTTAGAATGAAATTGCCGTTGCTCATGGATTAAAATGAAACAGTCAGGAAAGAGGCCTCCATATTACAGCGATTGTGTTAGAGGTATTTTTTCTTGCCGTTGAGTGAGGAAACAATAGATAGAGTAAGAAAAACGTGTTTTGTCAGTCTGGGGGTAAATAGACTAAATGCGTTTGGCAGTTGAATCATATATTTACGTCTGCTTTACAGTTGCATATGTTGTAATAATATTCAATTTGCGTAGATCCATGATCATGATGTCCATCACTGAATTGTCAGGACCAGACTCGCTTATTTACAGTCATGTAGCTGGAATATTGTTGTGTCGGGGCTTAAACAACAACAAAAACCAAAAAAACAGATGTTTCCCACCTGTGTTTACTCGAAATTGTTTTGTTCCCGAATTACATACTTCGTGGATATTAGGAGCGGTGGTGTAGCCTGGTGGTTAAGTGAGTGAGCAAGTTAATTATTAAAGTCACATCGGGAATATTTTAGCCATATCGTGACTAAATCAAGTTATAGTTTTATAATAATTAAAGTGAATTATAAACATCTGTCAACGAAGGACAGTAAACAACTAAGTTATCACAGATACAAATTTAAAACGAGTAATTAAATCTAAAATAGTTTAACTATTGAAGACGATACAGTAAAAAAACATGCTGTAGATCGCCAACAACTGTAGGGAGATCACCATACCAGGGACCATGGGGAATTACGATGCCTTTGCTACCTGCGGGGACCCTAGTTGGATTTACACCATCCCTTCAGCCGCTGGCGATTGTAGGAAAATTTAGCCATAATTCAAAAGCACAAAAAATACTACGTTTTAAAAGATCTAGTATTTTTAAATTTCCTTCCATGGTTTTTGGACTTACGTATCCTCTCAGGAGGACAATAATGTTACAGTACTTTAACCCCATTTGAGGATACAGCCACTAACAATCTCAGTTGCGAATCTAAACTACCAATAATAAAATATGTATCTATAAGCAAAACATATCAATCAAACTGTATCAATTAGTTCACTTTCTTTTAAAACTTCAACAATTAAATGAGAATTAACATTGCTAAAAAGATCCTTAACTGCTTTTGCACTGAACTATTTTCCCTTGTGATGGAAAAATCAATACAGTCATGCTTGACCATTGGAATATTGCTGAAACTCACTCACGCACTTGACCATTGGGGCCAGAATTAGATCTCAACGACCTCTGCTTGTCGCAAGATTTAACCAAAAGACTAGTGTGGTTGACTGAGTCTCGGCTTTACCCTTTGGCACTACTTGTAGCTCACAGTATCAATATGACTTTAGTTTGGCTTGAATAAATCTGAGTGCACTTGAATACTATCCACACACAGAATTTCCTCATCAGAGGCATATGAAACTATACCTAAAGAGAAAAGCTGTACCTCAAGTATTCTGTATAAATAACAACTGCACAAGTTTGCTTTGGAATGGTAAAAGAAAACGTTTAAACTAAAAGGTTAAAATAGAATGAGGACAATTATGAAATAGTTGCTTTTTCCTTTTTCTGCAATCAAGTAATTGTCAAATGACATTTTTGCCCAATCGTAATCACCGACATCACCACCGCATCACCAGATCAAGAAGAAGAACAGTTTTCACTGTTACACAAAAATAACATGTTTGTTTCGAGCTCACTCTGAACACAAATAGATGTAGTTTCATCAACAGATGACTCATCTCAAGTTTCCACGCATCGTCATATTCTAAAAGCAGTTTAACATCAGTGAAAAACTTTGATGAAAAGCTTAAGAACGGTTAAATCCGTTGAAATAAACCCGTAGTAAAGTCTTGCTACGATGAGGAAAGTTGGTTTATGGATAGACAACATCGTTATTGTAATAGATGCGACGTTTCGGTGTAACACCGTTATCTAGCAAGTGACACACAACATTATGCACAAAGAGAATGTGTACATGGACGCTGAAAGATAAATACACATTTCAAAGGAAACACTACGAAAAGAACAACAGGTTATTTGATAGGGTTCCACAAATGACAAATATATCATGCATTGTTTGGCAAAATGAAGAAATGAAAAAGCGAAAAATTCAAACATTTAACTGTTTAATAGTAAATGTTGAGTCGAGTCATTAACTTTAATTACAGTGGGTCCTCTCATAAACTTTAACTACAGTGTTGGCATTTTGAATAACGTTTTATGCATGACAAATATTGTATAAAACTGTTGTTTTAATGACTGTCAGCTGCACTAACAAAGCAACTGAAACGATAATAAACACGCTTGAAAAGAAACCAAACGAATAATGTAGCCACAAAAGGTTATATGATGGAGTTCCAATAATGATAAATACATGGCATCCATTGTTATTCAGTGATATGCGACAATAAAACTTCAAACGTGCAAACTATTTGATAGCCTGTGTTGAGTTGTGTCATTAAGATATGACGATGGATTGACAAAATGTGAGTCAGGACATGCACAATATTTACAACCGAGTAAAATACACATTCAACATACGACTCGGGATCGTCAGCTATGTGAAAATGTATTTAGTTGCTCATCCTGCGACACTAGAAAAGGGGAGGCAACTTTCACACTATTATTCTCTTCGTTGCATTATTATAAGTCTAGGTTGTATTAAGAACTTATGTTAGCGTTACGTCGTCGCAGACCTTCAATTACACCTGTGCAGACTACTACCGCCATTTTCGTTGATGATGTTGCTAACATCACCAGGGATGCTTGTGTGAAGTTTGAGTCTTCATATCAGTCATAATGTGGACTTATTGGACAATTTTCATATCAGTTTTGTTGGAAATATTCACATCCTACTTTGTGTCACCAATCACTCCCCAAGCCTACCCCAGCTGGACTACAATGAGTACCAATCAACTGCAACCCCATTGTTTCTACAGCAGGGCAGATCTTTTGTCTGTCAATCAACACACCGGCCACAGCAGTCCATCCTGTGTCTCTGTTGAAAGCAAAAACTTTCAAGGTCGGATTGACCCTACACTTATGAGAATATTACGTGATACTGGGATTTCTGTTTGCAAGAAAACCAGGAGAGGTCGTCGAGCGGGTAGGAAAATTCCTCGGAAAATAACAATCTGTGAAAATGTCTTCCCTGATTCCGTCAGAACTAACTGTTGTCATGGGATTAACCATAGTAATCTCATTCAGGTGCATCCTACAAAGCCTCCAGCATTTCTTAAAATGTGCCTCTGGAATGCTCAGTCATCCAGAAACAAACCTATTGACATATTTGATATGATTATTGACGATGACATAGATGTGCTTATCTTAACTGAAACGTGGCTAAGGCTCACGGGTGATGAAGCTAAGATAGCTGAAATGACACCAGTGTCCCATTCTCTCCTCCACTGCCCTAGACTCGATGCAAGTGGAGGTGGAATCGCAATTCTCTACAGAAAATCCCTCACTGTTCGTCGTAGTGACTCAGGAAACAGTTCTAAATCCTTTGAGAACATGAATGTTGTGATAACTTCTGGACAGGCTACCTTTAGCCTGGTGTGTATTTACCGACCTCCACCCTCTGCGAAAAACAAACTGAAAACAATGACTTTCTTCCAGAGTTATCTACCCTCTTCGCAACACACTCCAAAAACTATACAGTAATTCTTGGCGACTTTAATGTGCACTTCAACACTCGCGAGAAGTCCGAGGTCAAGAAATACATTCAGCTACTGAATACTTATTCCCTTACCCAGCATGTGTCTGTCGCCACACACAAATCTGGCAACATTCTTGACTGGATTATCACACACAGCAGCTGCAATATTATCAAAGATGTCGAAGTCATCGATCGCCAGATGTCTGACCACTTCAATGTCTTCTTTGCTATTGACTTAATTAAGCCAAACAACAAGCATTCAATCTTGATGTGTCGAAACATCAAGAAGATTCAGCCAGATAGTTTCAGACTTGACTTGGTTAATTCAAACCTCCTCACTGATCCTCCCCCTGATGTTGAGGACCATGTTGAGCTCTTCCATGACACCCTCACATCTCTTCTAGACAAACATGCTCCGGCAGTTGAGAAGAATGTGATACTCCGTCCTCATGCTCCATGGTATGACGAGTCCATTCGTCGCTCTAAGACACAACGGCGCAGAGCAGAACGTCAGTGGCGTAAGACACGCCTGGAAATTCACAGGCAGATATATCAACAGTGCCGAAATGCTACCACCTCTTTAATCATCTCCGCTAAAAGGAAATATTGTCTTCACAGTATACAGAATAGTATGGGGAAACCTGCTTCCCTTTACAGGTTTATGAATAAACTGCTTGGTAAAGGAGGTGATGGTGATAGAGTACCTCCCGGACAAAGTCACATGGAACTCGCAGACTCCTTCAACTCATTTTTCATTTCAAAGATTGATACCATTCGACAAGGACTTTCAGCCAAGGAAGTTGATAGGTGTTTCAGTGAACCTCTCTTCACAGGCGATCCACTAACACAGTTTGCGCCCTTCACCCCCAAGGACATTGAATCAATTATCCGCTCTTCAAAGCCTACCACTTGCGACTCCGACCCCATACCAACTAAACTTCTGTTTCAATATCTTGACTTGTTGCTGCCAAGCATTACCAAAATTGTCAACTCAAGTTTGGAGAGTAGTGTATTTCCATCCAGATTCAAACATGCTGTAGTCAAACCTCTGCTAAAGAAACCTGATCTTGACTCTCAGAATCTTCAGAACTTTCGACCTGTCTCAAATTTATCCTTCATTTCCAAGATAATTGAGAAGGCCGTGCATGTCAGACTCAAAGACCATCTCTCTAAACATCTTCTGCTTGATGAATTCCAGTCAGCGTATCGGCAATACTATAGTACGGAGACTGCCTTACTGCAAGTGACGAATGAGCTTCGTTGTGCTGTCGACGATGGTAGGATTGCTGCTCTAGTGTTGTTGGACCTCTCTGCAGCCTTCGACACAATCGATCACCATAGACTCTTGTCCAGGCTCACACAACAGTACGGACTTGAAGGTCATGCCCTTCAATGGGTGACGTCTTATCTGTCTGACCGACAGCAATCTGTTGTTGTTGGCACTGAGAGATCAAAAGGCACTGTAATCACATGTGGGGTGCCACAGGGATCAGTCCTTGGTCCAGTCCTGTTTGTGTTGTATACCGGATATGTCGGAAGGATAACTACAGACCACACAGTTTCTCATCATGCCTACGCTGATGACACCCAGCTCCTGAAAGCATTTCATCTGTCAGATCTATCTACGTCTCTTCAGTGCATCGCTGAATGTACGCAGGACATCAAGTGCTGGATGACAGGAAACATGCTTAAACTTAATGACACAAAACAGAAGCAGTTCTCATTGGTACAAAGCAACAACTCAGCAAGGTCAAAACCGACACCCTTACAGTCGCAGACTCTGACGTCAGATTCTCTGATGTGGTTAAGGACTTGGGTGTCCACATCGACTCTTCCTTGACTCTGGATGCTCATGTTAACCGTCTGAGCAGGACCTGCTACTTTCACCTAAGATCCATTGGTAACATTCGGCAATACCTGACAACTGCTGCAACTCAAGCCCTTGTTCGAGCTCTTGTTACATCTAGGCTTGATTACTGTAACAGCATCCTTTCGGGCCTCAGTTCTAAACTCCTTGATAAGCTTCAGAAGATCCAAAATACTTCCGCCCGCATCATCAGCAAGACTTCTAAACGTTCCCATATAACACCAGTGTTGAAAGAACTGCATTGGCTACCAGTTAGGGCCAGAATTGACTTTAAGATCCTCTGTCTGACGTACAAGTGCCTCCATGGTTTGGCTCCCTCCTACTTGTCTGAACTCCTACATCCGTATGTCCCCGCACGCAACTTGCGCTCAAACACACAAAACCGACTGGTCATCCCATCCTACAAACTGAAATCCTTCGGACACCGATCATTCTCTTACTCCGCGCCTGTGCTCTGGAACTCTCTCCCATGTGCCCTTAAAAGCTCTGCCACAATTGACATTTTTAAGTCCAGACTTAAAACCCACCTTTTCTCAGTATATTATGTATAACTTCATCTGTAAATACTCCAGTGTAAATATTCTGTAGCGCTTTGAGCATGCCTTAGGGTGTGGAAGGGGCGCATTATAAATATGCATTTATTATTATTATTATTATTTGCTGGGATGAAAAAGAATGCTTTGGCAATGATCTCATTGCAGCTGCTGGAACTGGTCTGTATGTCGTCTTGATGACTTTGAAATTGAGTTACAGTAACTTTCTGATCAATTACTAGTCTACAACCTTAGAAACGAGACAGTGGAATAAGTATTTCATATTTAAAAGAAAAATGAAGTAAAATACCATTTGAAGATAACATACAAATCAAACAAATACTCATGCTCTGTTCACAAATAGTGTAAGCTGGTTCAATGATGTAATCATTCAAGCTCTGTTTTCATTTAGTCCGATTTAAGGAGCACAATATGAGACATTACGGTCAGTAAAGTTATTTACTCCAGATCCTGCTTTGATAACATACCAAGTAAAAATGTCAGGGATCATGAATATGTTTAGGGATAACCTTTAGTGGTGAAAAGCAAGCACACAATCTCGTAAATAATATAAAAAGTATCCAGACTATAATTATCCATAATCATAATGGTTCTGTTCAGTATAGTAAGGAGACCGCCTCCGTGGTGTAGTGGTTAGAGCGTCCGCCCGGAGAGCGGAGGGTCGCGTGTTCGATCCCCGACCGCATCATACCAAAGGACGTTAAAATATGGTACTTGTTGGTCCCTGCCTGGCTCTCGGCATTTATGGGTACAACAAGGACTGGTCGGCTCGGAGTCAGTATAATGTGTCTGAGTGGGGTATTCATGCTTCACTGCGGCATAGGATCTCAGTAAGCTAGCACTATAAAACCAGCTTCAGTCTGGGCTAGTACAAGCAGCCGCACATACATATACACACGCATGCACGTCGTCATATGAGCGAAATATTCTCAAGCACGACGTTAAACCCAATTTCACCTCACCTCACCAGTATAGTAGGGCCCGGTTTCTTCAGTATGTCAAATACCTGATTGTTCTTATCATGTTTGAAATACAACATTTTTGGGGGTTATGTTAGGCATTTCGATATATTTTTTAGATTTTGCTATTGTAACAGCTTAAGCTGTTACACGATTGTCAGATGTAAAACATTTACTATTCTCTTCTGGGTTTTGTAATCTATTATATCAGTGGCGTATAGAGTCACACCTTACATTTTTCTGTTATCAATTAAACAAGGACTGGCTTTTCTTTGTTAACATAAGGTCTCTATATGTCACAAATTGTTTAAACTATCTTTATACACAGAGATATATGTATCATTTTTAAATGTGAGAAACATAGAACTACTCTTGTGAGATTAGGCTGCTTATCTCATGATATATTCATAGAAAAAGGCAGATATATAGGCTTCAAAAGGGCAAAATAGAATCCGTAAACTGTGTAATTTAAATCTAATGGATGACGAATATCATTCAAACAAACAAACAAAAAATAACCCGCTTTAAAACATGTTCTAATAGTGTCTCCTTTTAACTATTCAATATCAAAGAAAGTAGTGAACATATGCATCTAAAGTAAAACCATTGTTGTCCGTCAACCTGTTACAAAGGCATGGTCATGGCACGTGTTCTTCATATTGATGTTGCTATTTCAAGAACATAATGACCCGAGCAGGTGCCAATACTGATTATTCGATACGACATATGTGGTTATATGGAAGCACCGTGAGACTGCTGTGGACATAATTCATGAACATGTAGCTTGCAATGTGAACAGATGTGTTGAGGCTTACGATGAGGTATGTGCAAAAGGGCTAAATATGCCTTTTATTCCACTAACCTTATGGTTACTTTGCGGGGAACAGACGCATTTGCTCGACGTCATTGTGACTATAAATGCAGCCCCTCTCTAAATCGGAGCGTTTTATGTATAAAACAACATATTTATCTTTATGGTTCATAAACGTCAATCGCTCAATTACTCGCATATTATCAATACTAAGTGGATGTTATTGAGTCATTATTTCTACCAGACCCAACCCGTCAACTATCGATTAGCACTGAGATGACCGACCCACTCAACTATGTGTGATACGATGTTATGACGGTACATGATGTTTGCAGGTGTCATGTGAGTCAACAGCTGACCTCACACGTGTCAGGTATTTCTGATTAGTATTAATGATCTGCAATTGCACACCGTTTCAGTTGCATGTATAAATAACACCGTGTCAGCTCCAGACGGCTAAAAAGCAACACAACCCTTTCCACATCCAAAAGAAAGCTCCGCTGAAAGCAGACAATTCAGACTATTATATTAGCATGTGTTTGTGTGTGTTGTTTGTTGTTTTGTCAGTAACGGTGTTCTATAAATTATCGAATAGGATCAGACAATCCAGTGAATGACATCAGGACATACGATGCTAATTTTGTGTTGGAATCATTGTCACATAGTGAAGATACCAAGTGATCGCCAAAAGATAAGTGTATCTTGTCCCGCCGATGGCAACCGTCATAAACACATGCAAAGGCTTGTCACTAATAGGTAATTTCATTGGACGTCACTTTTGTCACTGATGTATCACATTTTGTACCATGTCATACCATAAAACCTTTCTAATGCCTTTCTGAGGCCATGGATGTTGTAACCTGATTGAACACAACTTTTGAGTAAGAGGGTCTATTTGAAATCTTGGTAAATAGTGCATACTAGACTGTACCTCAGAAGTTGTGAAATGTAAACATATCGTTCGACATAAGGGAAAGTTGACAACTGGAAAGTGGAAAGTTGAGATTTTTATCGCTTTGAATCTTGCATAGCTCTAGGGAATTGGATATTTCATGGTTATTGAACGATATTATCTTCAATTTGGAAGCTCAATTTGGAATTTCTGGGCGAAATTACCTTGTTGTGGTTTTGCCAACCCGAGTAGAAATTGAGATCCATGTGTGCAAACAAATAATAACGCATGGAGGGGAGCACAATTGGTGCCTTTAGGGATGCCTACTTCGTTTCTTAACGTTTTACCCCCAGTTTTTACATGGGCGTTATCACCCAAACCTAGATGAGTGGGTGTGTTAAAGTTTCCTTTAACGATCATCACGACGGGCAAGCTTAGTGTTGGAGGAAAACCCCAAGTTACATCGTTCCTAAACATTTACCACTTTGGTGAAACCCACAAACACGGGTAGGTTGCTCACAAACATAATTGGAGTGAATTGGGATTCGAACCAAATATTCCACGTTTCCAGCGTGACAAGACAAGACCACCCCTGCCTCCTAAACCTGGATGAGAAATTTGGTGCTTGTACTTACACGCTACATATATTTTCTTTTATCAGTTTGGCGAGTTGAGCTGAATCACTAAAGTCACAAAACAATGGTTTGCAGGTTACTTGTATTTAATCCCTGTCCTGATCAAGATTCAAGCATAGGCATATGGCGTCAATGATCGTGCCATAGGGGGAATGATAGAGTGCAAAGGTACAAGAGTTAATATAATCTGTAGTCGAATCATTTGTCAATGAAAACCGTCTCCCCACAAATGGCACAAGTGACTTCGTGAGATGAAAGTAATGCTTGGGATTGCGTGTCCATACAGTAAGAGATTCCTTGGAGACGGAATGTCTCACCTGGCGATAGAGAGATGTGTTACCCACTTTTAGTAGTGGTGAACCATCAATAAAATGGATTCAGTCGAAACACGTTTCCTCATAAAATGGCTTATCAGTTGTCCATGGTTGTTACTTACAAGAAAGTGTGTTTGTGTTAATGCACGTGTAACAGGCATTTGACTCACTAAGGACAGAGTGATTCGATAAATGTATATTCTCAGATCGTTTTAATGTAAAGTATTTTGGTCATCAAGTAACCGGACTGATGTGATTCTTCTAAATACATCTTAAAGATAATTCAATGAAATGGGCTCGCCGTGTCCTGATCTACGTTAAAAACGCATTTAACGGTCCTATCTAAAAAGAGTTTGTCACGAATGTTTCTAAGCATCCTTCTGAATATGGAGGGACATACAATCCAATCTCGTGATTAGTATATTTTGTGTTGCAATTTCAGAATCACATCACGATAAAATGGATTTATCTACTGTTTTAATCAAGGACCCCATTCATATTTGATTTGATCAGAAGTATCAAGTGACAAGACTACATGCAAGACTTCAGGTGAAACAGTTTTGTCATGTTATTGAGCGGCATTCAAATGTGATAAACATAGAGGAGAATTTATTGATGTCAATTTCGTTGAGGATCACAACGTTAGGGAGTATATACTTATCCCTTCATCAGAACAATCAATTCTAGGATACAGATATGTCTTAAACATGTGAGGACAACAAAAATAAGACAACAAAGTTGAAAACTTCAAAAGGGAAACAAACAGTTAATTCGCAGCCAGAGAGAATATATAGAAAGCCAACTGACGTGCCAGAAGTTAGTACTCGCTGGTAATAAGCCATGGAACAAAGAGAGGCATGTGTGAATAGCAGTTACTGGTAACACTGGCTATGTTTAAGTGCTGTACTTATACCAGTCAGTGCTAATAACCCCCTGGTTCCCGACTGTTTATGACCAATCAGCGCTATACAATTATTTGCTTCCCTGTATAAGTTTCTACCTTTATTATCAAGAACAAATACTCCGAAACGTATGTTCCTTATGATTGAGGGCCTATAAAACCTCCTCAACAGATTGCCCATCGATTGACAGGTTGTCAATTTGTGTTTACTCGTGCAATCACACACGAAACAAATTTGATCCAATATAATGACCCCAACAAGATCCCGTTTCGTTGGATTAATATAGTCCACAACACTAGTACGAGAACTGCAAATTGAGATGTTGGAAAGGTTTTATGAAACCTCAATTTAGCGTGGTGCACATGGTTTAGATATTGAAGAATCCTGATAAAATGTTTATACAAAATCGTTTTACAATCATGCCTTGCATTCATCACATAATTTAGTGAGCCCGTGCCCTTGTGGCCAACCCAACCAGAAGGTGGAGGTTTCACTTTTGTGTGAATACACAATGCCATATATTATGGAAGCGCATTGCTGCCAGCAGTGGGAAAAATATACTGAACAGTTTCATCTAATTACATTGTATTTTCATCTTATTAGTTGATAGTTTTATGTAATTAGATAATAGTTTAATCTAATTAGACATTAGTTTCATTTAATTATATGTTGCTATAAACTAATTAGATGAATGTATACATATTCTAATTAGATTATATTTCATCTAATTATATTGTATTTTCATCTAAGTAAATGATAATTTCATCTAATTACACGATAGTTTATCTAATTAGATTAGGGTGCTTATAAAAAGGGCAGAAGTGGTTGCAGCAGGAGCATTATTCACAGGAAGACGATGATGGCAACAATGTACTGTATTTCCATAAGGTGAGTCCCTTAAATTATACAGATAGATATATGTAATGCCATATAAGCATTACACCTTTCACATTCCAAAGAAACGTTCAGTTCAGCTTAACGTGAGATATACATTCATGAAGTACCCTTGCTATTACAGCCACCATGAGTGTTGACGAGATCATTGGAGTTCATGACCACTAGAGAGGTTTCTCCTTCCACTTTAGCAGCATTGCGTAATGAAAAGGTAAGATAAGTATCTTATGTCTCTATCAGTTTGACGCTCTAGTTACAAGCATGAGCCTGTATTTTACAAGCATGGGTCTGTATTTTAATTTGATGTTACGTCTATTCATTGTCTTATTTGGTTTCCAGATCGATGTTGAGACAGTCCTTGCCGTTGACGACCAAAGTTTCAGTCCATATATTCCGAAACTGGGTGACAGAGTTGCATTGAGGGAACATTGCTCTAAAATCGTCCAAAAATCAAAGAAGAAGGAATAAAAAAGAATTGAAAATGAAACTGGCACACTAGAGTCACAAGAAAACTCCAGAAAAGGATGCAGAGATCGCTAAATCTGATTGGAGAAAGACGATTAGGAAGAAGACGAGGAAAATAGAATTCGGGTGGATACATGATGAACACCAAGTCCGAAAACGATTTGGCGGCGGCGCCAGAAAAGTGGACGTGAAACGTTCTTTGTGTAAACCAGAACTTTTGGAAATGGCCAAGGAGTTATTTTTCCCAAACGGCAGGTCCACAAAAGGATCTCTCAATGACGTTACATGTGATCTGTTAGATTTTTAAAAAAATCACTTCCAAATGAGATGTCAGTGACAGATTGTTATGACCTTTTCAAAATTGGCATTGTAACATTTTACCTGCACACAAAATCTATTGATACAACAACTGCAGATGAACATGCCACTCATGATGAACGACCCTCTGATCAACAAGGAGTGGGAGAAACACCAGGCCACGCAACATCATCAGATGAGATACAGGATGAGCCTTCATTTCCCGGAACCAGGGAATCAATGATGCCTACTGGACCTCTCCAAGAAGAATGGATGAACACACCATTATACACCCCTCGAGAAATGACATCCATCAAGACGCTGTGGAAGCTATTGGTTTCCTGGATGAAGACCTGCCAGATTTAGAAGTGCGACATATCCCTGTGTTTGATATTGTGGGAAACAACCAAGACAACACAACTATATCACATACTGAGGGGGGCATTACTGTGTCCAGATGACCATCCACACAGCTTCCTTGGCCTTTGCAGAGATGTTAGGATACTTCAAGGATGCTGACATTTTGAATGAGGTAGTGAATGTTGTCCGCATTCTGCCAAATGGTATAGAGGAGAAGGATGAAGACACCGGAGGTGTCCTGCGGAATACGATCACAGAATTTTGGGAACACTTCTACAACCACTTTACAATTGGGGAAACGTTAAAATAAAGTTCCATCTCTAAGGCATGATTTCGGAATTGAAGAATGGAAAGCTGTTGCACGTGTACTGGTGTTTGGATGGAGAAGACTGATTTACTGGCCACTGAAGTTGTCCAAGGTATTCATTCTCCAGTGCTTTTTCCCTGGAAGGGATCCTGAATCATCAATCCTAATGGAAGATTTTCATGAGTTTGCATCAGCCATGACTCTAAAATTTTCAAACAAGCTATTGGGGACTTTACTAGCGTCGAAGAAGATGATCTGTTGGAGTCATTGGAGACTTACAACTGTAGGTCGAAAATTGATGCAACACATCTGGTACCAGTCCTGATTGAGATTGCAAACTTCACACTCATACAGGAAACAATGTTTGTTGTTGAATCCTGGCGTGAAATCTTTGACAATATCTATGTCAGAGCAGCAGTTGGCATCTCTGTATTCATCAACGCGGCCAACCAACAAGTCAGTTCTAAACTACTTGAAGTGCCAGAAGCCGCAAACATAAATGAAAGGCAGACTCGAAGGTTCCTCAAGCAATATGTCAACGAGATGGATGTTGAGAAGCTGCAAAAGTTTCTCCGTCTCTGTACTGGGTCGCACATGGTAAACACAGAGAAGATACAGGTGAACTTCATTCCCATGGAGTACTTTGAAAGAAGACCAATCGCTCACACATGCGGAGCAGTGCTGAAACATTCTGATAACTACTCAAATTACATGGAGTTCAGAACGGAGTTTGACCATGTCCTCACTAGAAATGTGTGGGTCATGGACATAATATAGTGGGTAAAATAATGATATGTTTAAGTTTTGACTGAAGGTTTCTTGGTTTTGAAACTGAGTATCTGTGAGAAGATACATAGTGTTACTATGCATCTTTTTGTACTCGTTTAAGATTGAATGTTGATACAGAATTGCACTTTGATGACTAAGGTAGACAAAAGGTAGTCAAACTTGGAACTATCGAATGGATGTTTTATTTCCTTTCGAAACTGCTTATGTATGACAAAGTAAATTTTGGTACATTTACACTTTGTGTTATTGACACTTCATGTTGTATTTTATACATTTTGAGGACCAGATTTCTTTTGAAAGCTGTTATGATTATGTGTGTTAAGATAGAACAATGAACAAACATGGAACTATGATTTGGAAGTCTTGGCTTTTGAAACTGGCAAGAGAAATCTTTCTTCTGTGTATGGTTTGTGCTCTTCTATGGTCGAATGTTATGCTTGTTTTAACATTTTGCGAATTGAAGACATTTCTACTATTTTCTCAACTTGTCTGGGAAAAAGACATTTCAACGAACATGGTTTTTGCTTTGAGTAGCAAGGATTATATATTGTTTTCTGTTTGGGCTGGAGAAAATGTTGATGTTTCCTGAATATAAATCTTTGTTATATGTCTTAATCATTTGACGTCTCATTAGGATGTATATGGTATGTCATTTGACTTTAAAAACATAAATGTTGAAACACTCCAGACCAAGGAGGTTGAAACAGAATATATCATCCACATTAACCAGGCAACCTGTACACCATATTTAGGTTTTCAACTTCTCCTAATTCATGAGACTGGTCATGACTGGTTTCTGTTTCTGGATTTTGATGGCTTCTTGTAGTTTCCTTTGCCTGTCTTTAATTCTAAATTACTCATTATCTATCTATGTGAGTAATTCACCAACCAGTCTTAATCTCCCTGTGTGTATTTTGACTTCGTCTCATATAGATTTTGTGGGTTTGGGTGTCACAGAGTCACACTATCTTTAATCTATATAGTCTCTTTGCCAAATTACATGCATATCAGATTTCATCTCTCTAGATCCAGTGGTTCTTTAGAAGAAGTCGTCAATGCAATTTTTTTGCGGACGAACCTTTCCATGTCATAATGTCATAAGGCCACCAGGACTTTCAGCCCTGATGAGCTAAGATAATAAAACACGAATAACGAAACAGGCCTTCAACGCATCAATTTTATTGGTGTTTGTAATTATACAAACATGGTATAAAAGAAATACAGTGACATACCATTTATTAAAGGCAGCTTATGTAGCATAACACAACGTTTCAGAGTTAATGTTTCCTCCTTCATAAGGAGGAAATACTTATATGTACATGTACAGAATAACAATGTTACAAGTGGAACAAGTTAACTAAGAGCTGGAAGCCAGCGTTAACAAGCCTGATTAGAGGTAAACAGTTAAAACAACACTGATGGACATCAATAGTAAATTAAATTGTATGCTTATGTGGAGATTATGGCGCTGATTGGTGATGTATAAAGACAGGGAGATTAAGATTGATTGGACAATGATAGACTAAGAGTGATAGATCAAGAGTAATTAGTAATTGGATCGATTGATGAAATAGAATCAATTGATCAGTAGGTCCTAAGCGCTTGGCAGAAAGACACAGTGGTCATGGTTCATGACTGGTTTCTGTTTCTGGATTTTGATGGCTTCTTGTAGTTTCCTTTGCCTGTCTTTAATTCTAAATTACTCATTATCTATCTATGTGAGTAATTCACCAACCAGTCTTAATCTCCCTGTGTGTGTACATCACCAATCCCTCCATAAGCGTGTAATGTAAGTTACTATTGGCTTTCATCATTGTTGTTTTAACTATGGGCCTCCAATCAGGCTTGCTAACATTGGCTCCCAGCACTTTGATTACTTGTTCCTTTCGTTATATTGCTATTCTCTACATGTACATATGAATATATCTTCTGTACCTCATTTTTCATTCACCTGTTGAAGTATTAACTGCGAAACGTCGTGTTCTCATAATAAAGAAGTTGATATCCATAAATCTTCCTATCTTATGCAGCATTAGTTCAGTTCAGCTGTATTCTAAGCCTCGAAGATTTTCTCTCTCGTAAATAGTGATATAAGACAACGCCTGAGTAAGGAGAGCAAGGTTGCTGTCGACCTCCTTCATATACAATTCATGTACGGTTTCATCACACTGTACATGACTTCTAGGTATTGTCTTCGTTTCGCAAACATCAATGGTGGCCGAATGAACCTGGCACAAATAATCCACAGCTCCATACCGTTCAGGAAACATATACATGATTAGAGGTATTCCTGCTGGCAGAGTTATCTCCTCGACTTTCTGATCCTGTGTGTATTCCAGAGACGGGGTACTGCATTCAGTTCTTTCTGAAAACAACAATGATATGTATACAATAAGTGACCTGTGATGATAATGTAGAAGTTAGCATGAGGTCCGTACGACGTTTTAACTATGGCTTTTCTCGAGGGGACTTATGCTTACTTCTACATAAAGCTCATCATTATTTATCCAACCAAAATAATGCGTTTCATAAAATTACTACAGACTTGTCCATAAAATCCGATCCCTGTTGCTAAACGATGCGAGAAGTATCCAATTCAATTTAAACAGTTAAATGTACATCAAGCTATTCATACGAATACGTGCTATTGTAGCGTTAAGATGGCTCATGATGCTCATCGTTTGCGTCAGTCACCATTGTTTACTGATAAGATCGATGTGTTAAATTCAAAAAGAAAACAAAAGCCAGAGGATTAGGGTTTGAGACGACAGATTGCTAAAACGTTTGCAGATTGTAAATTGAGATCAGGCTATTTTTCTATATTATTAGGCAGTGATCTTTCACCTCACTTTTGAACATCATGCTTTTGGAACGTAACTATTTCGAAGTGGACATTCCAAAATTATATCCTGCCAGCAAGGACATTAAGTGGATAATACTCCACACCAAAGGGACATTACTTGTCGGTGCATCTGTTGGTAATTGTGAGCAATAGTTTCCCTGCAGAACAATAGCATGACACCACTAGAAGATTTTAAGGATGACTACTGGCAATCATAAAAATTCAAGCTTACTGCTGATATTCAAGTTGATAGGTCAAACTCCAAACTTATACACATCACAATCAAGTTGAAGTCAATTGACATTTTGTAAGTTCATAAGCAGTTTACTCACCTGAATAAGCTCTAAGAAACAAAACTGTATAAGACTCTTATCCAGAAAGTCTCCGGTAAAAAGACCCATGTCTTTCAAGCTGGAAAACAAGTCCATACAGTACTGAGCCTTCGTCTGTCTAATGATGCCCCACATTCGCTGAATACGTTGATTATGGTTCCTAGAACCAACCAGAAAACAGTTCCTATTTTGGTGTCGTCTCATTAATGTTAACATTTGCCTGACATGACCGTTCTCCGTTCCTCTGTCTGCCCTCATTACGATGGACATCCTCCTCGTTTTCGCACTTCAGTCAAAAAGTATGATGCAGTAACTCTCGGGTCACTATTGGTTGTATTTGCTTCAAGCCATACAATAAACCCGGAGAATCCATCTATTGCGCCATTCACACATACACCATACGGTGTAAGTTTATCATAACTGTCCACATGCCATACATAATTAGAACCTTGGTTCATGTACTCTCGACGTTAAAGACATTTACTTCTCCTAGCCTCCATGCGATTTGGAGAAATTATATGCACCAAGTGACGGACACTATTCTGACTGATCACAGGTCCCTGGTGTACACATTTTAAATGCATCATCTTGTATCCTAAAAGTTGGCTCGATGAATCCATTTGCTTCACAATGTATAATGCAACATCAAGCAAATCGAATTGATGCTTTCATCTGTATATATTACACATCCTCTCAACTCTGTACAGTGCAGGTCTGCTTATGAAAATGCCATGATACATAAAAAGACTGTCCAGTATATCAGAATTAGAAAGTTACAAGACCAAAGTAAAACTTGACAAGATGATCCTGACTTCAGTCAGTCGAGTCTTATACACATAACATTCTCTAATTAGACAAAACTATCATCTAATTAGATATAACCACCATCTAATTAGATGAAGGTATTATCTAATTTGATGAGAATATGATCTAATTAGATGGGTTTACTCCCAAAAGACAGACCTCCCAAAAGACAGACTTCCCATAAGACAGACTCAGTGAGTACACTAATTAGCTGAGCCATTCTGTCCACCCCTATTTAGTTCATGAGCTGACTCAGAGTCAATACAGAGTATAGTAGCATATCACTTATCCTTTTACTGAACAGAACAGAATAGAGCCGAAATTTTATTCTACAAAATCATATATAGTGACACAGAGAACATGCAGCATATTGATACATATTAAAACATTGAACAAAGTCCAGTTTTGATAAATTTGGCAACTCTAGAGTTAAGCGGTGAATAATCACATTTCATTAGATAAACAATTTTTTCAATAGTAGGATGTTTACAGAAATATTGGGGAAGAAATTGATTTCTGAGGGCATTTAGTCCTGGACAGTATAATAAAAGTGAAGTTCATCACTGACATCTAATTTCACATTTTGTTTCCATTCCTTACAATACTGGTCAAACACATTCAAAGAATTTTGCAATCCATCACTTGTTTCAGCTAATATGACAGTATCGTCAGCGTAAAGTAATATCAACAATTTCATAAAGATACCAAGCTGGTTTAACCAGCTTATTTATATGTTCAAGGCCAGTTACGCCATGTTCATAAAGAAAACACTCAAGATCATACAAGTATAAATAACTGGAGAATATGACGTTTTTATAACAGTTGTTGAATTAGTTTTTGCAAATAACTGGAGAACAGGATGATTTGAAGATGAAAGTGAAATAGTATCTACAAAATTCAATATAAACAAAGTATGTAGCTGGAGAACAGGATGTTTTATAATATATTTTTTGTTTGTTATGAATTATTTTCCCATGATTTTTCTCGATCACCCTTCAAGATAGCTACCTGTATGCCAAGAACAAGGTGAAAGGAGAAAATGAACATATTCAAGTGAGTTTCTAATAAGTGTTATCTGTGCAATGACAAACGTAATAAAATAATATGGTGCTTGGTCTCATATGTTTGATAGGTACATGTATATAAATTATTGATTTTTTTTGTAAATATGATCTGGCAAATATATGTTGATGTGCATATATGTTGATGCAATATGTCTTATTTTAAAAATCATAATTCATTACATGAATTGATAAAACTATAGTTAATACCGTATGTTGTCTTTTTTTATCTGGGCATATACCATTATTATCAAGGGTACAGCTTCATTAAGCCTTATGCAACCAACCATAAAATGTGTTATTTTAAACGGTCTGTCTTTTGGGGGTCTGTCTTATGGGAAGATACCATTAGATGAAAATACCATATAATTACATGGATATATCATCTGATTAGAAGAAAATATGATCTAATTAGATGAAAATATCTATTTAGATGGAAATATAATCTAATTAGATGAAAATAAGATCTAATTAGATGCAATATTTGGTATGCCATTTCATTTAATCATCATTTAATTAGATGAACCTATCATATAATTAGACGAAACTATCTTATATATATAGTTGAAACTATCATATAATTAGATGAAACCATCATATAATGAGATGAAACTATCACATAATGAGATGCAACTATCATATTATTTGATGAAACTATCATCTAATTATACATTCCATCTATTTTTCTCATTTCTGGCAGCAATGCGCTTCCATAATATATAGTATGACCAGAAATTATTGAGAATTTTAGGAAAATGTTTAATTGGATTTCTAGTATAAACAACCTTGACAAGCTATCAAGTGCTTGGTTTCATTCAAGAGAGACAACTCTGTTAATACTTTTTCATTAGTTGGTGAAGAGTTATCCCCCTTTGTTTACTTGCTAGCAGACGACATTTTCAGTGATCCTCAGTATGGATGAATTAGAGAGGAGGAAGTTGATTTTAGAGTATTATAACAAGGACATCAGATCAGCTAAAGTGATTTCAAGTAGAACAGGCATCCCTTTGTCCACTGTTTATCGTGTTTTGAAAAATATTGCAAATGGATATGGCATTGAGCACCAGGGAGGCGCAGGTAGGCCCAGAAAATTGACTGTCGGTGACAGGAGGCGGCTTGGTATTCTTGTTTCTAAAAACAAACGAAGGAGTTCAGAAAAACTTAAGGCTGGATATGATTGATAGAGGAACTGTGGCTGTCTGTAAGGAGACAATTAGAACTGAGCTGCATGCAATGGGTTGGCAGAAAAGTCGAGGAATTCCATCACCGATCATGAAACCTGAACAAAAGGAGCGAAGGTTGAACTGGTGCTTATAGCATAAAACTTTTAACTGGGACAATGTGATTTTCTCAGATGAAAGTTCTGTGGGGCTGTTTCCTAATACACTGAAATTCTGGACCAAACAAACTGAAAAACCTTTGCATCAGCGCCCAAAGTACAATCCGAAATTTAACGTGTGGGGTGGCATATCATTGTTAGGGGCAACGCCCGTCTGTGTATTTGAAGGGAATATGAATAGTGAGCGGTACACAGATATTCTCGAGGGACATTTACTTCCATCTGCTCACGTGTTCTATGGAAATGTTTGGATTTTCCAGCAGGACAACGACCCAAAACATCGTTCAAAGCATTCACAGGCCTGGTTTCGGACCCAAAATATGACATTATTATATTGGCTAAGCTATAGCCCTGACCTAAATCCAATAGAAAATGTTTGGGGACTTATGAAGGAAAGTGTCAATAAGAAAAATCTGACAAATATTGCTGAAATGAAAGAAGAGGTGGTCCGATATTGGGACAGCATGGACCACGACTTTCTAACTTCTTTGATCAGTAGTATGACCCGCCGCATTGAAGCCTACATTGCTGCCCATGGTGACTTGACAAAATACTAACTGTTCACCTCCCTTTGAATCTGTAGTTATGTTCTGCTAATATTCACATTTAAATACCTGAGTAATGAGTGAAAAAACAAAACAAATTACAATCTTAAATTCTCAAATTTCACATTTGTTGATTGAATGTGATGCTTTCCATCGGCATGACAATACAATATTGCCATGGTTTGAATTTTATAGGATTATAAAGCCCGATTCTGTTTGATGTGTGTAGCACACTCCACTTGCACGTCCTGTTGAACCGCAGATACAATTTGTTGACACATTTCATAAATAAATAATGTACATGTATACATGTGTCAAATGTTTCATGCAGGATTCAACAGTTATGTAAGACATTGAATGTTGGTAATAGCACTGATCACACATTTATGGTGTTTGAAAACTGATGTATTCCCCTAAAGCAAGTACAATGGTTACAACGAGAAGTATGAATCGATCATGAAAGGTTATATAATTTACAACGGGTGTTCGGGAACCGTAATATTTGTTTCCGAGCATTCGGGTTGAAATGAAACTTCTGCAACACAACTCTTGCTGGGCCTGTGGTTTGGTCAGGTTGGTGTATAATGGATTCTATATCACCATACAATACGAGTAAGAATAAGCTTGTTTGTGGTTTAAAACGTCATTCGTCACGCCGATTCCACACAAGTGAACAATGTGTGAAACTCATTTTCTATAACCACTGACGGGGTAAAATTATACTCCGCTACTTTATTGACCAACTACGTATGTTATTCAGCTATATTTCATGAATTTATGTTGTTGGTAAAATAGATTGATGCATTAGTCCTTTAAACATTCCAAATTTAAGTGGTCGGAATAACACCACGACATGCCTCAATTGTAACTGTTACACCATTATTTCATTAACGATTTACAATTCGTGATAATTTTTGTTCTATTTCCAGCACTTTCCAGCACAACTGCAGAAGAGGCATACATGGAGAAGGCATTAATTTACACTTAAAGTACATGTCACACTGTTGTCTCAGTTAATATGACAAATAGTACAAGCAATGTTGGTACAGGAACAAAACGTTTATATGTTTACATGTACTTTAACCATTTCGACTAGCACAATACATTGCCATAAAGGCCAGTCATTGTTCAGTTGAGATCGTTCTTATAATTGAAATTGCGTAGTATTGAATTTTTGTTTAAATAAATCGATGTTCTTATTTTCTATAGCAAGGTCACATATGCAAACAAGTGTCGTTTAAAATACAGTTTTGAAGGAAATGTCTTTGGATCCATAATACCAAGGTCAGCGGTAGTGTTATGTAACTGTCGGAATGTTAAAGGTATTAAAAAAACGAATACATTGCTTTGTAACGTATCAGCGTAACACATAAAGCATAAAACAATTTACCTACCAGGATATGCCGACCATGCCAAAATTACGTATTTGCCATATGTAGGAATATATATTTATCGTAAAGGCAGGGTATGAAGATAAAACCATTGTTAGTCATTTTGCTCATGCTGATTAAGAGCCACATTAGGCAACAGCCACAGCGAAAGCTAAAGCCAAAGCCACAAACACAGACACAGTGATCATTCTTGAATTCGTCCTGGAATGAACTTGGTGTGTTGAGCAAGTTGTGATAATCGGGTGCACTGCCAACAGTCAACATCTTATCACAGAACTTAAACTTTGACTACTCATGGCGTGGGCTATTGTGAACTCAAACGTATTGTTAGCTCCAACAATGTAAATATACTATTTTCTTTTAAAAAATGCCACATACAGTTTGGGCTTTTGTCATATTTGTTAGCGATGCCAGATAAATAAAATAAATAAGCCTCTGTGAAAGCAAGATATGGCTGAAATATTCAGCATTATGGACATAACATTCTTCAACTCAGAGATAACTTGGAGAGTGTATTTTACTTTCAGACATCGACCCATCAAATATGCTTTACAGGGTCCAGACACATACATCGCATTTCCTAACTTTGCTTCATCTGAAATGTACATAGTAACCGAACAGACACATATCAAATATGTATGTGATCCATGTTTTTTTCTCCCTCACAACAAATCACGAAGAACGTATATATCAAATGTTAATGCTCAGGAATACCTACTAGTAGTTATAACACATGGAAGACTGTGTGTGAAGGTCACACGTGTGTCTCAGTAATCAGATCCAATGCAGGTCTCACAAGTCAAATTACAGAAGTCGAACAGTGCAAATTTAGTTTCATAGTGTGTTCTTCATACAGATTACTCCAGTGAAATATTAAATGTTTAACACTAGATAACAGTCTCTCGATTATCTGTTGAAACATCATTTTGGGTGTGAAAGGCTAACCATTGATACAAAATAATGGATTAACAGTGGATTGCATGTAAAGACAATGGCTTGGAAACCACAAAGATGGTCGTTTAGAAGAGGAACCTGTCAAATGTCTTCCGTGATGTGGTCATTGTTCTCATTAACAAAATGAAATTGGAATAAACCTATTCTGTCCCAGCCGATTGTCATCCAAAGTTTGGCTGCCCTGCATGAAGAGTTTGCAAAATAAATTATTGTTTCCAATGATAAGGCCTCGATTAACAAAATCATTATATGTGAACGTCATTGCATTAATTGTGTGATCAATATAATGGAATATGTGCAATATTAAATAATGCCACATATACGGCCAGTATGTTAACTGAGGAAGAATTCTGCCAAAACCTCTCATCGGTTCTATCAATTTTTGGCATGACTCTAAACCCCGAAGACATAGACATTCCTCTTTTGCGCTGGATTCCAAAACTCCATAAAAATCCGTACAAAGAGGGATATAGCTGGGTCCTGCAAACGAACACTGTTTTTAAGATTAACCATAATCCTAAATACTAACAAGGAAAGACTTTCCCTACATTCACAAAAAGTATTTGAAACAAGCAGATTTCATACTGTGTTGATTCTCAAGGGTTTGTTTGAATTTTGACAATCTCAGAACCCGACCGAGCTCACTTTTGCCAAAACGTTTCAACGTTGTAAACCACTGTCCAACATGACCAATTTCAGGACAAACTCTATGCTTTGATCAATGGGAAACTTGTTAACAAACGTATTTCAGTAACCGTGATATGACAAATTCTTTTACATTGATTTACCTGTCTTAACTTGAAAACACGTGTTTTATGTTTTGGTGCATTCACAATGATTCAGAGTGACAAAAAAAAAAGATTTCAACTTTCCAATAGTCAATTTTGTCTTCACGTCAAGACATAATCCATCAGCCCTTGGTGTTCATATCTCACAATGTTTGAGGGACAATCGAGCATGATCTTTTAGCCAAGATCTTAAAACAGTTGTTCAATCAAAGACTCAAAGACAGTTCAGTTCTGGCTAAACGTTTGAATTTTCAACATTGTGAACCACTATCCCACACGACAAACTTTCATTGATCTATGGGGAACTCGTTAACAAACGGGGTGACCAATGATATATTTACAAATCTATCTTCAAAGATATAGTTACATATCTCTATGGGTGATCACAACTATGTAAATGTTAGTGCCAGAACATTTACACAAAGAACAGACCTCCCCATGAACACAAATTGTGCTCCCCTCATTGTGGATCTGTTTATTTATTCATGCAAACATAATGTCTGCTCGAAATTGGAAAATAAACAAGTTAAAAATGATGTACGGTGCAATTGCCATTACTATCCCTGAGAGATCATTTGTTCTGTATACATATACATGTTGTTGCATATTTGTTTTCAAATATATATACAAATGCTGAATCCAAGGATTTACGAACTATGATAGAATATCTTATTCATTTCAAGTATCCCGTTTCTGCTTTATCTCGAACATATTACGCTAATTTATAGTATGGCACCTTCCGAGCTTCCAAGGAGCAGAGAAAAGATTGTAATTACTAGTCGTATATAATGCCACAAGAAAGAACTGTTCAGTATAGACATAACGTTATAGCCAGTTCCGGAAGTAATGGATGCGTGTTGAAACACAGGATCCAGCAGTAATGTATGTCTCGAATGCAATACAATAACTGCATTTTCTGGTGTGTGAAATGACACAAGCTTGTTCTTCGTGTACAGTAAATTCCTCCTTGGCTGTTTTTTATCCTTTCTTTGATTCGTGGCATACTCTTTTGTGAGCAGAGAAATGTTGTGCTGCACCGATGGAACTATATATCATGCGATTCATTGAAACGGTTTCGTGCGAATACTTCTGCTTCGAAGTTTAAAGATGTTTTGAAAGATTCAATGAATAATTCAAAATGTTACACAATTCCGATGACATGACAATGATCCTTCTCCAGAGAGGTCGCACGCTGGCATTTGCATTCCACGCGATTAAAAAATATGCTCGAAAATTAATACTCCATTACTGTATAAAATATCCTCAAATCCGTTTAGATCGTGACAAAACATTAGCCAATGAATCTGTTTTGTCTTGAATGCGAATCATTAAAATGCATAGTCAGATCGAAGCATGTTTTGACATTATCACAAAATATTTTTCTCTTTGATTTATTAACACAACGAGTTCTAAATCTTTCCTTCCACTCCCTGCCGTGTCCCTGAATGGAGTCTCGCAAGTGTAATATTTCAGAGGTAATGTTTTAATCAATTATGACTGCTTTATCTTTCTTTGACATGAATCAGGTTGTCAGGAAGGCCGTGGGTCGATATTGAATGAAAAATGAGCTCAAATGTTTGGCTGTATTGTGCACAATCCCATAATTGCTATAGACAGTTCCACATCCATTACACTTTGACTTCAAAAGAAGATGTCATTTGTCACCTAAAGATGCTTACAGACGCACCATATCACGTCACGTTCCTCCACACTTGAGGTCACACGTAGTTATTGCCTTGCGAGCTGTGACATTTGAACTATTTTTTTGTATTTGTAATCATAGCTCTTTATTTGTGATAAAGTCAAAAACACTTACACACCAATAATGGGTATTCATAATCGAATCATTCATTGTGTGTTTTAACCAAATGTGTATCAGGATGAGTTTCATATTTGAATGGAAGCTGACGAAACCCCAAATGGGAAATGAATGAATATTTCAATTGAAAATGGACGTTCCTCAAACATCAAACATCAAATAATTAATTCTGGGGTATTTCTGTTGAGAAAGGTTTTTTAAGAAACAACAACCAAATTATCATGAAGTTTAGAATTAGTCAGATGTGTTTATCAAGCGTAGCATAACCACTGTCACATTTATTCCTATCATCAGTTTCAAATATTCATGAAGGAAAACGATTATCCTGAACAAATCAAAATATGCATGCTTTGCAAAATCTGATAGTGTAATATCAATCTGACGTTTTAACGTTGACACTCCATGAAAGTCAAGGAATCACAACTACTCTAGAACAGTTCATAAGGGACTACAAAACATTGTCAATTTATCTCAATAATCTCAATATCCTATTTCATTTTCATTTTAGATTAAACACTGGAGTAACAGATCACGGTTACAACACGTGTCTGAGATTAATCCGCAAGACTAGGCTATGGTCCTATCTGGTGATCTATCACCTTTAATGACTGTGTATTATAAACATGAAAAAATCACACTTGCAGGCTTAAATGTAAGCAGGATAGTTCAGGAAATCGTATACATGATTACTGAACATCATGTCCGAACGGATCCCTAAAGGATGTACGGTAGTTCCGTACTTGGTTTCCAAGTTCCCCAGTATAATTGTACAATTGCTACAGCAAACTGAATCACTGGATAAACTGAGGGGGGGGGTTAAGATCGGCTGTGGCAATATTCTGACAGTGTCATACCCACAATTAGCTTCGTCGACTTTAATTCTCTTAATACAGAGCTTTCGGTATAATGTACGCGCCTTTAAGTCCTAGATTTATCTTGGACTACCCACACCCAAAATGGTAAGTTGGTGTGATAAAAATGAGACTCACAGATGAGGCTGAAAATTCAGAAATAGCGTTAAATCGCATTAAAAGTAAATTTTAAAATATTTAATCTGTGCTTATTGTAATGTGAGTATGAATGTCTATTCCAAGAAATATGTCTGAATGTCTCTCTGAAAATGTGTCCGTCAGTGTTTCGAGGGCTGACAGCTGCTGATATTTAGACCCCAAGAGAACAGGTCGGTCTGTGTCCAGCGTATGTTACTGTTCCCAGACTAAACACAGTTGGACTCAATATTTCACTTTCCTTTTAGTCCCGGACATCTTCATATAATATTCACTCAGAATGGATCCCATGGGTCACTAATGTATTACGAGCAGCATTAACACGATAGCTGAAGGTGAAGCAAGGCAAACACATTTATCATGTTATGCGATGCTATCTTCTTTCGCCACTGCTTGATACACTGGCACAATTCAGCGGTGCAGTTAAAGCCGATGAAAGAAAATAATTGCCGATGCTCATAGTTTAAACTACAAACAATCAGGAAGGAGGCGTACAATATAAAAGCAATGGTTTGTACTAGAGGAATTGTTTAGACGTTGAGTGAGGAAACAATAGAAAGAGAAAGAAATTGCCAGTGTGACTTAATGCGTTTTGCAGTTGAATCATACATTCATTTCTGCTTTACAGATGCATATGTTGTTTCATGTAATCATATTCCATGGTATAGATCGATGCTCATGATGTCAATCAGTGGATTATTAGGTCAAGTCTTGATTATTTACAGTCTACTATCGTATACCTGTAATATTGCTGAGTGTTGCGATAAACAACAAATAAACAGTTACCGTGTTGGTGTTTCTCACATGTGTTTACTCGAAATTTTTTTATTCCCGAATTACCTAACTCTTGAATATTGGGGGCGGTGGGCCTCATGGTTAAAGAGTTCGCTCGTAACGCCGAAGACCCGTGTTCGATTCCCCACATGGGTACAATGTGTGAAGCCCATTTCTGGCGTCGGCCGCTGCAATCGTACTGCAATAAACAAACTCACTCACTCACTCACTCACTTAGGGTTAGAATTAGATCTCAACGACTTGTGCTTTGCAACCAAAGGAATAGTGTGTTCAGACACAATGACTTGGTTGATTTCGTCTCAGCCTTACCTTTGGCATTCATTGCAGCTCACGATATCAATATGACTCGGTGACTTTCAGACATTCGTCACTTTTGCTGGAATATTGCTGAGCGCACTTGACCACTATCCACACACAGCTGAATTCCCTCATCAGAGGCATATGAAACTATAACTAAAAAGAAAAATTGTACGTCAAGTGTTCTCGGAATAAAATGCAAAGGTATGCTCTGGAACGGTAAAAGAAAATGTTTAAACTAAAAGGTCAAATCTGAATGACAGCAAATATGAATCTTTCCTGTGAGCTTTTACTGCTATTTACTCCTTGACGAGTGACATTTTTGCCAGTCATATTCACTGACATCAGCAACACACATCACCAAATCAACAAGAAAAACAGTTTTCACTTACACAAAAATATAAATTTTGTTCCAGCTCACTCTGAAAACAAATAGATGTAGTTTTATCAACAGATGACTCATCGCACGTTTCCAAGCATCACTTTTTTTAAACCAGTTTGATATCAGTGAAAACATTTGATGGAATACTACAAAACTGTTAAATAGGCTTGTAATAAACCCGTAGTTGACCTTTGAGATGAAAATGTATTCATGTTTATCACATTTCAAACTAAAGTGGACCCGTGAAGGTCCGAGCTAAAATGAACCTTCTGTAACCCATGCTTGTCGTAAGAGGCGACTAACGGGATCGGGTGGTCAGGCCCGCTGGCTTGGTTGACACATGTCATCGGTTTCCAATTGCGCACATCGATGCTCATGCTGTTGATCACCGGATTGTCTGGTCCACACTCGATTATTTACAGACCGCCGCCATATAGCTGGAAAATTGCTGAGTGCGGCGTAAAACTAATTTCACTCACTCACTCAAACGAAAGTGACTACAAACAGAGCATGCATTATGTGTTTGACAAAGTCCTCACAAATGATAATGATAATCAGCATGATGTTTACAATTGGTGCGAACCGTTTGGATGTAGAATATTAAAGATATTTAACTACAAATATATGCAGCTTCGCAAATTAATAAACCAGTGACTATGCATGTGCGGATTAGTTTAGAAAAACATTTTTTGTGACGTCATAGAAATAATCCCTTTGTGGCCAAAGGAGCATGCTGACGTTGCATTCTTCAAGATAATAAACCCACTTGTAATGACATTTGCTGCCGGATATTTAGTTAGTTCTCTGTAAATTGACTGAAATTATCACACTGTATGCCATTGAAAATGTCACACGAATGACAGATAACCAATAATATTCTCAAAACGTTTTGATTTAATAATGGTACTGATGAGCAGTTTCAGGTAACAAACACATACTTAGTTATGCAATTAGTGTGAGTGGATGGTGTTTACGTTGGGACAGAAATGCTTGTCCCTTTCGCAAACACCTGAAAACACCAAAAATCACTGCTTTTAAGTGATTCATCAGTGTAATTTTCAAACCTGAAATCACCTAAAATCACTGACTATTAGTGGTTCGTTAGTGTAGTTTTCACAGCTCTTTCGCTTCCGATAATCGAGACTGGTAATTACGTGGTACTGACGTTATTCAGTAGAAGCCACATGCTCTACACAATCAGGTTTATCTCATGCTGTGGTACAAGTGAGAATAGAATTCCGGGAACGTGCTGTCAAATGGCAGCTGTAAATTGAATGGTCCATATCATCTTTCATGTTATTTTAACGACTATTTGGCAACGAACGTGCTACTTTAAAACGACAAATAATTACAGAACTGACATCAAACATCGGGACAATCCCAGTATCATACAACAGTCCAAACCGGAACCAAATTGCGAAACTTTTGGTATTTGAAACCGGACATCTGTCGGTGGTATTGGTTTCATAGATTTCTGATTTGGATTGAAGACTTCATCTAGATAGGACTTCAAATAATATGAAAGCTTTAATTACAAAGCTGACATTTTGGATCACGTTTTATGCATTACGAAATGGTATATTATATTGCTGTTCCAATGACTGTCAACTGAACTAACAAACCAACCTAAACGATAACACATTTGAAAGGAAATGAATAAAAAAGGAATAAAAGATAACATGATAGAGTTCCAGGAATAGCAAATATGGCATGTCTTGTTTGGCAAAATGAAGTTGTAAGAGGAAACTGCAAACATGTGAACTATTTAATAGCCCGTGTTAAGTTATATTATTAAGATATGACGACTGATCGAAAACCGGTGAGTCAGGACATGTTCAATATTTCTGAATGAATAAAACACAAATTCAGGATTGTCAGTTATGTGATAATGCAGTTAGGTGCTTACCTGATTACATGGCAAATAGGTGATGCCAGCGCAGAATGAATTAGCAGTCAAAGCAGAACTTTTTGTTTGCGTTACCACGTATCAGGCCTTCAATACCATCATCATATTTGACATTAAAAGGTAATGATTATCGACACTGAAATAAAAACAATTCATGCCTCTAAATTAAACATGCCACTACAAGGTACTGGCAAGGGAGATAACAGCTTTCGGATTGATCGTAACGTTTGCTGCCTAGACGGTAATATATTTCTTCTTGATAACCTTTTACATTTCTCATCCATTAGGCCTCTTCAACTTTAAAACGTAGACAGAAGAGTACGTGTGTCATTTATAAAACACAACAAATGGAGCAGGTATGTAACTGATGTTGGTTCAATCATTTTGTCATTCATGTTTTTTCTTTATTTAGTTCATTCTAGAGCACGCCAACATGAAGCATTACAGTTGTGCATTTTTCTCAAATCTCACTTTGATAATACACCAAACAAACAAAGTTACGGATCTTGAAATTGTTTAGGGAGACTCTTTTGAGGTGAAGAGTGAGCACATAATTTAGTAAACCATAACCTCAAAAGTATTCTTAATCCCAAGAGTTTCCTTCAAAGTATGGCCCCGTCGCGTTTAAGATCCTGCTTATGTGTTCCGATATGTTTTATGAGATTGCTTTTGCCATCTTGTCAAAACAACAACACAAACAAAAATATTCGTGGTGAACATATTTAATTTGAATATAATATATTTGAATATTTAATTACCTAGGTTGAGTTGTGTTGTGTTACTATGACGATTAATCGAATAACCTAAAGCAAAATGAGTTATTGTTACCAGGAGCACAGCACAGCAACAGAATGATAGCAATGGATCTGGATGAAGACATCGATGTGTTGTGGTCAAAACATAGTGATTTTTGAAACAAGTACACATGAGGGAATTCCAGTTTTATACACCCACAGTCAACCTAATTTCATGAGATAACTACAAATGAGCTGATTGTGGGTTTAAGCAATATGCACCTGCTTACACGTTTAAGCGCAATACCCCAATAGTTTCGAAAGCAATTCGCCAAGCCTGTACAACCGAAATAATGTATGAATGTAGAGGTCATGTATAGGTTTTATGTGTTCAAGTTAATTCATGATGTGCAACACCAAAGATGTTGCCAAACAAGCTGTACCACTTTTGTCCAGGTACTGCGTAAATAGTATAATTACATTAATTACTGGATACTCGTCACCCTTCTGCCACACTTGCTCGTCCGTCAAGCTGCTACAAAGACATGGTCACAACACATGTGATCTTTTTATTGATGTTGCTAATTCAAGAACATATTGACGTGAGCATGTGCCAGTCTACTGATTATTCGATACAACATATGTGGTTTGTGGAATCAGCATGAACAAGTTGGGATTGTTAATGGATTGACTGTAAATTGACGCTTACCACGTTTCATGTGGAAGAGGACAAAATATGCCTTATGCATTTATATACCTGCTATTCTCGTGGTTATTTTGTTGACAATAGGCCCATGGACACGACGTCGTTATGACTATAAAAGCAGCTATTCTCTTAAACGGAACATCTTTATGTTTATGGTTTCCATAAACGTCAATCGCTCAATTACCCGCATATTACCACAATTAAGTGGATGTAATTGAGACATTATTTCCAACAACAGACCCAACCCTTTAACTATTGATCAGCACTGAGATGACCTACCCACTCAACTATTTGTAATGCGATGTTATGACGGAACATGTTGTTTGCATGTGCCATGTTAGCCAACAGCTGACCTAACACATGTCGGTATTTCTGATTAGTGTTTATCATCTGAAATAGCACATCGTTGTAGTCGGATATATAAAAAGGACCGTAATAACTCCATATGTCATATGTTTATTACAAGTATTCTATTCATTTTAGTATGTTCAGGTCCATGAAGCTGGGGGACGGTGGGGTAGCCCGGTCGTTAAAACGTTCGCTAGTCACACCGACGGCCTGGGTTCGATTCCCCGCATGGGCAAAATATGTGAAGCCCCTTTCTGGTGTCCCCCCGCCGTGATATTGCTAAAAGCGGCGTAAATCCCAACTCACTCACTCAGTCACTCACCCATGAAGCTTATCGCCTCACGGCGCGTCAGCTTCAAGTCGGAAAAAACCCCGAAGTGATACCATTCTCAGAAGTTTGGCACTTTGTTGAAACCCACGATCACAGATATATCGCTGACAAACCTAGCGATCTGGGATTCGAATAAAATATCTAGAGTGTCCAACTGTCCATAGAGAATTGACGCGACCTTGACGACTGTGAAGTGAAAAATATCAAAAGTAAAACTCATGTCACAGAGAAGGCTTTGTGCAGTCAGGTTCTCTAACGCACATGTTCAATGAAAAAGATCAGCAACTAAGCAAAATATACATGGAATATATGTTTCCTCATTTATCTTTCTCTGTGTTGAAGTTATGTCACCATCAAATGACCGGGTTTGGAACGATTCTTCTAAAAAACATATCAAGGGTAAGTCAGTGAAATGTGGCTGGTACCATTATCATAATCAAAATGCATTAAACGGTCCTGTATGAAAAGAGTTTGTCACGAATGTTTCAAAGCATCCTCTTGGACATGGAGGACATACTATCCAACCTTGTGTCCAGTTTATGATAGTACTTCAGCATCATATCACCATAAAATTGACTTAACTTGTGTATTGATATCAATACCCCATTCATATTTGACTTGACCAGAAATATCACCTTACGGAACAACATGCAACACTTAAGAATAAACGACTTTGTTCATCGGCATTTAGAATTAATACACACGGAATCTGCTGTCACCTTCTTTAAGAAATACAGCATTTCGGAATATGTACTTGTAAGTTCATCACCAAAAATGGGCTTAACAAATTGTACCCATGTAGGGAATCGAATCCGGGTTTTCGGCGTGACGAGCGGGCGCTTTAACCATTTGGCTACCCCATCGCCCCTCAACAGACGAATGAATGCTAGGAAGCAGATATACCTTGCACATAGGAGGAATACGAAAATACAAGCATAAATAAAGTAAAAACGTACGGTGGGACGCTAACGGTTATATCGTAACCAGGGAGGATATATACTCTCCCAAAAAAGAAACGCATATAGGAATTTCAACTGTATTTTTATGTTTATTTTGAAACATCTTGTAGGCTTATGAGTCAATGAAATATAGCGAAATTGCACACTGGGAATGCAGACTTATCCATCTTTGGCACCAACTCGAGGAAAGTCAGTTTTAGTGTCACATGGAGACGTGTGGTGGCGCTGAAGTCAATACCTCGTGTGACCACCGTGGGCATCCAGAACTGCACGGCATCGCCTCGGCATCGAACGAATAAGTCTCAGAATCCCGTGTTGCCCAATCGCAGCCCACTCTGCCTGTAGTGCTTGTGCGAGTTGCTGAAATGTCTCGGGCTGAGGGTTACGGCGTCGCACCTGTCTGTCCAGGGCATCCCACAGATGTTCGATCGGGTTTAAGTCCGGTGATCTTGAGGGCCAGGGGAGCACATTGATGTTGTGGTTCTGGAGGAGGTCTCTAGTGTGACGTCCTGTGTGGGGCCTGGCATTGTCCTGTTGAAACAACTCCCTTTGGCGATCAATGATTGGAAGGAGGTGTGGGCTTAGGATTTCGTCACAGTACCGTTGAGCTGTCAGGTTACCCTGGATCATCACCAAATCACTTCTCCTACGGCAGGTGATCTGCCCCCACATCATAACACTGCCCCGGCCGAATCTGTCCACCTGGAAACGTTCACGTCGACGTCTGTACACCCGCATTCTTCCATCGCGTCGTTCCAATAGAAATCGTGATTCATCACTGAACCAGATTCCACGCCAATTCGGTAGGTTCCAGGCCTGAACGTTGGTGCAACATTGAACTCGATGTCGACGATGTTGCTGTCGAAGCACAGGGCCAAAATAAGCTCTTCTGGCACGTACACTAGCCTCTCTCAACCTGTTCCTGACGGTCTGTGCAGAAAGCCTCCTCAATCCGGGTATTTGTCGAGAGGTACTGGTCGCCGTAGCTGTTCGATGACGCAGGTGATGTACCCGGATGCAGCGATCCTGCGCCGCAGTGGTCGCTCGATGTCGCCCACTACGAGGGGCATCTGCTACCGCTTTCTGTCGGCGATATCTCTCCCAGAGCCGTGAAATGGTGCTTTGGTGAACATTCATGCGTCGGGCAACTGCACGTTGAGACTGGCCAACTTCAAGCAAACCAATGGCGATATGACGGTTGGCTTCACTTAGACGTGGCATTTAGCGTTCGTCAACAATATTCCAAATACAGTGAATAATCGACAGACAGCGATCAACCTTTTATACCCATCATTGAGACTATCTGATCCCCAACTTTCACGTGCATTGCATGTGAATTGTGTATTCTGTGACACTACACGCCGAAATTGAAAATCATGCTGTTAAATACGGGTATTTTACGGATGGTGCGTTTTGTTGTGATGTTTCAAAACATAAACACCATAGGACTCATAAACAGAGCAAAACCTTTTGTAAAATGAATCACGTTTTAATTCATTGCTACATGCAATTGCTATTTTCATGATGCGTTTCTTTTTTGGGAGAGTTTATTTAGCGGACTACTGTAATAACGAACTCAAATGCATAATTATTCATTATAACCGTACTTCCTTATATCCAAGAATCGTTATAAGCGTATTGGTTTTAACTCAACTTACTATAACACCAGATAAGGACAAACTCTATTGATGAACAACTTCTTTATTCGGATGATGCGACGTTTCGATACGGATTCTTGTATCGTTGTCAAGCAGTTGACAAGCTTGAAGATAAATAAGCATGGTTGGTAATCAATCATCAGTGGACAAAAGCAAGGCAGGTGTAACTAGCAGTGATTGGTAACAGCAATCAATTAGTTCTGTTTGAAAGCATAACTTCTATTTAATATTACCAATCAGTGCTAATATTTCCCTGCCTACCATTAATCCATTGTTTGTTACCAATTGGAGCTATTTAACTGTGATATTCGCTTGATTAGTTTCCTCCCTTGTTATACTCGTATTACCTTTGTTGTTCTTACATGTCAACATGCATCCACGAATTCATCCACCCGATGAAGGAGCATGCATATACTCCGAACCATTGTGTTCCTTATATTGAGGGTCCATAAAATTCCCCCTAACAGATTGCCCATCGATTGTCAGGTCGTAAAGTTGTGTTTACTCGAGCTATCATTCACGAAAGACATTTATCAAATGAGAGGTCACGGACATTGGAATGAGAACTGCAAATGTATACATTCGAAAAGTTTTATAAACACCGCAATATAGCATGGTGCACGTGGTTGTGCTATTGCAAAATGATTGATAAGATGTTTTTGATAATGTCTTCAAAGATTCTTTCCAATTATGCAAAATAACTTTTAAGATCATGCATTGTATTCATCATACTTTTTGCATGTGAATAAAACAACATAATTTACATGTTTTTCATTTAATTATTCAATGATCTTGTGGCCTCGACCGCCCGCTGTGAAGTTTTCACTTTTGTTGATTAAATGTGATGTTTTAATCAGCATGGTAACACAGTATTGTCCGTGAATGGGCTTTATAGGATTATTGTGCGCTTCTGTTCGATGTGGACATCTCACTCCAGTTGCACTTCCTGACGTCGACCATGTGTAACGAAACGGAAATATGTTCTGTAGAAACGAGGTCTTTTCATACAAACAACGTTTACACGTATTAAACACAATACTATACCTTCATGTGAGTCATTAACACCGTGATAATAGGATTCATTGATCATACATTTATGATGTTTTCAAATTGATGTGTTCGTTCAAAGCCAGTGAAAAAGTAACGATGAAAAGTATGAATGATCACAAAAGCTTATGTAACTTAATACGTGTATTCACAATCGGGGCTGGAATATTATTTCCGTTGATTCGGAATCACATGAACAATCTTCATTACAACTAATTGAAATGACAAGCGTTAACTCGCCCCTGGGCTCTGTCAATTATTCGTTTACCTCAGAGAAGTATTTAATTCAATCGATTTGCTGAAACTATTAGTGGGTTTGCTCCAGGCACTTGCACAACCGGGAAAGGTAGTATTGTTGGTTGAGACGCTGATCTATGTTAATCCCACAAAAAGAGAATAGGTCAAGAGGAAGTCGTGGTTGTAATAAATGATAGATGAGTGAGTTTAGTTTTACGCCGTTTTTTAACAGTATCCCAGGAATATCAAGGCGGGGGATGCCAGAAATGGGCTTCAGACATTGTACCCATGTCAGGAATCGAACCCGGGTATTCGGCCTGACTAACGAACCCTTAAACCACCAGGGTACCCCATCGCCCCAAATGTCGGGTGAGACATATTGTTTTTCTACAATTTCGCGAAAGGGTTCACAAGGATACATTGTTTAAAAACTAGTGTCCAGTATGTCGGTGGGTTGGGGGTGGTATGTTGCACCGATGTCCATATTACCATGGAGAACGGCCGGAGCATCTTTGTGACTGACTGACTGAGTATAGTTTTACGCCGCTTTTAGCAATATTCCAGCAATATCACGGCGGGGGACACCTGAAATGGGCTTCACACATTGTACCCATGTGGGGAATCGAACCCGGGCCTTCTGCGTGACGAGCGAACGCTTTAACCACTAGGCTACCCCACCGCCCCTATCATCTTAGTGGTTCATCTTAGTGGTACATTGTTTAAAAACTAGTGTCCAGTATGTCGGGTGAGTTGGATGCGGTATGTTGCACTGATGTCCATGTTGTCATGAAGAATGGACGTAGCATCTTAGAGGCATCTTAGTGGTTCGTCTTAGTGGATACATTGTTTAAAAACTAGTGTCCATTATGTCGTGTGGGTTGGTGGTGGTACGTTGCACCGATGTCCATATTACCATGGAGAACGGCCGTAGCATCTTAGTGGTTCATGCGCTAGCTCGTCACGCCAATTCCACAAAGGTGAACACTGCGTGAAACTTATTTTCTAAAAATGGAAAAAAAAATCACTCACTCGCCCACTCAATGACATATACCAGTTGTAACACCATTACCGCATTAACGATTTACGGTTCCTGTTCTCTTTTAATGATTTTTCCAGTTATACATGCAGAAGTGACATACAGGGAGAAGGCATTAATTGACATTCAAAGTACATGTGACACTATCGCCTCGATTAATATGGCAAATAGTCAAAGCAACGTGAGTATAGGATTAAATCGCCAGCCTTCAGGCCAGAAGCTTCAGTGAGTCTTAAAAGTCTTTTGATCCTGTATGTTTATTAACTATACTACCAGCAAATCATTCCGTAGCATCAAATTGTCATTTAGATTTTTTTTTCAAGTACTTTAAGTTACACTATTACTAGCAAAACGGTTGTATAGCTGTTGGCTAATTTATCAACAGGTATGTGATGTCTTTCGTAAAGGAAGAATAACAATACATGGATGAACAACTTGTTTATTGCAGTGAAAGCGATGTTTCGGTGTACGTTCTAACACCGCTATGAAGCAAGTGATGCAATATAGAAATTGTTCATCAACATATTGTTATCCTTCCTTACTGCTCCAACTTCTAAATGCCTCTCAAAGAAGTTGTCTTTCGAAAACACATTTCAAGATTGTATGTAATAGGTAAACTATTAGAGTTTGTTCTTCAAACCTATTTGATGTTTAAAGATTCAGGTCTGTACAACACGGGATATTTAAGAAAAACTTAAACAAAGACACGATTATAATGATTCCAGTTGTTTCATATGCAACATTCAGCAGAGCATAAACTGTATTATATTTTGGAAACACTATATATTACATTTGTGACCTCTTCCAAGTGCTACAAGGCCTCTATAGATAATCTAGGGAAAATGATAGACTTCAGCATCTCTAGCTGCTTTAACGAATAGCCCAACGGGGATGGGGGGTCAGTATCAGAGGATGAAGATGTGCCCTTTGGATCATTGATCGTTGCTGATGCATATACTCATTGCTGTGTCCAGGCTATGCAATTTTCAGGTCGCGGAGATACATTGAGAAATGCGTCGATAAACAGCATTCGTTCACCCTCGCGAAAACGATCACATTTCGTAATTTATTGTTGAGCTCAGACTGCTTGAGAGCCTATCCAAAATAGCCACGGCTCCTTAAGCACATGTCAGCATCTGATATTTTATACCTCATCCTAGACTGTTTGAAATTCTGTCACCGGTAGTTCCCATCAAGACAACAGACGGCTTCAAGAGGCACTATTGAGTTTTACAAGCTTTTAATCGGCACCCTAGATGATACGGGCGTAATATCGCATTACATCATGTGTTGATTACTCTGCTTCAGATTAGCTGTCAGCACAGCTTAAAATAGAAATCCAAATTTAAGTTCTATTAGTAAACTACCAAAGCATCTGTCGCACGATTTATTAGCGATGGGAATTAGATGTAGATAAAGAGGAGTTTGGAGAAAATCAAGACACAAATAAGTTTGGTCCATCCTGTCGTTGGTTGGGCAGCAGTTAATGCAGAAGCTTCACACAGTCTGGACCAGACTTCAAGGATCACTTCCTGGTAATAGACAGATCACAGTGGCAGGACAGACGGGGGTTTCGAGGAACAGACACGTCTCGACTGATAATAAATGGCGTTGCATAAAAAGATGTGTGGAAAATAAACATATTTTTTATATTCGGACTGCAAACTGGTTAACTTTTTGTATGTTTTTCAAAGTAGACGTTATCATGTCTACTGTCTACTTTGTCTACTGTCATGTTACACAATACACTTCAATGTACTTCAATAACATTGTATCTGGTTCTCATATGAACAGGCTTGTACCAATTACCGTGAAACATACAGTTTTCTTTAACGGCAAAACATCAAGGAAAAACACCAAGAAGGGGGGAAAACAAAATAAATCGATGTTCTTTTTTCTCTAGTCAGGCCACATATGCCACATTTGTCGTTTGAATTACAGTTATTTGGGAAAATATATTGTCTGGCCACGGGAGTCGATGTATATGGTTGTATCCTTGTGGATGAAACAGCGAGACATGACAGCATTGTCGACGTTATTGTTTATGATACATAATACCAAGGTCAGTGGGAGAGTTGTGTAACTGTCAGAATGTTATAGGTCTTGAAACAACGAATGAGTTATGTTGCTGAGTATCATGGTGTCACACAAAGTACACAAAGGACAGTCGTATCTTACTCCACCAGGATATGCCAGCCATGCCAAGATGATGTAAAAGGATATAGTGAATATGAAATCAATATATACTTTTAAGTTATACTTCTTATCGTATAAGTCGGAATATAAGAGATACAATCATTGTAAATCGTTATACACAATCCATGCTATGAACGAGTGAGATAACCTAACAGACACATGCTCATCACATCCACATCCACACCCATAATCTACATCCATATCATCATTCACGTCCTCATTCACATTCACATCATCATTCACATTCGCATCATCATCATCATCCACATTCGCATCATCATCCACATCCACATCCGCATACACACACACATCCTCATCCACATCATCATCCACGTCCACGTCCACATCCACATCAACATCATCATCCACGTCCACATCAACATCATCATCCACGTCCTCATCATCATCCACATCATCAACCACATCTACATCCACATCCACATCCTCATCCACATCCACATCATCATCCACATCATCATCCACATCATCATCCACGTCAACGTACACATCCACATCCACGTCCACGTCCACGTCCACGTCCACATCCACCACACCACACCACACCACACCACACCAAACCACATCCACATCCATAACCACATCCACATCCACATCCTCATCCACATCCACATCGACGTCCACACCACATCCACATCCACATCCACATCCACATAATCGACATCCACGTAAACATCTGTCAGTGTCAAAGAAGACACTTTCATTCATCACTGATATTTCGTATTTATGTTTGTTGGGGTTTGGTTTTGGTTTTAGAGGGAATGTGTGTTTTTTTCGTTGTTTTCGGAGTGTTTTTCATGATACTCGGTAACATCCAAACTAATTGAAACACTTGGAAACGGAGGCATCCGTGCAATGACACGCAATCAAGCAAGTCACCAAGCTTGACCAGCCACCTCTTAAGACAAGCATATGAGAAGTAGTTAAGGGACGACTCTACTGCCGAGTTCATTCCCATTGCTCGTGTGCAACACTTGACGCGTACCATGTGAACCTCGTTGGTCACTCGTGTGAAGCCCGTCCGTCCTTTGGACACACATTTCAGAAGGATATTTGTACCTCAGACGGACTCAGTTGGAATTGCAACTCGTCATGAGAACAGCACTTTTAGTTCTGTTTTATTTCCTGAGGCGAAATATCAAAACACCTTACGGTACAAAACACCTGCGGATTGGGGGATTTCAAAATTCCTGGCGCGATTATGTCCACAACTTCACATCCGTTGAGATCACAAATGGCAGGTTACTTATATTTCAAATGTCCAACTGTAAGTACTGGTAAATGTTAAGCGTCCCATACAAAACCTCTCTCGCAGCATATATATAGTGTTAGAATAGGTCATGACACTATGGGACATTATTAGAAGTGAATCCTCTATCACCACTTTGCCATCCAAGGAAGAAATGAATGAACACTGGTCTATTTGCAATGACTTTGAAGGACTCAGGCAGGAAGACATTAAATGGAAAATATCCGCAATCCACAAACACATACAATTGCTGATTAATTGCGACTATTTATAAACCCCCGTTTCCTGCAGCAAACACAAGTGTGTATTTAAATTCACTCGTGTTGTACTGCCGAATTGTCACAATGGCTAGACTGGGCTGAACCTAGTGTAATCGGCCATGCATTCAGCAACCGAGCACTGATGAAGACTGGACGCTCTTGTGTTTATGGTCTAGTAAACACTGATCAGTAGGCCTTCGTTAACTCAATATTCGCATCCCATTTTGTTTCTCTGCGCCCACTGTTCATTCGATCTGAAAATCGGTCGCGAGTTATTCTCAAGGCTTAACGGGTTGCGTTTAAAAGCTGTTGCACACGTGTGTTACACGTGTTTTCAACATGTGTGAGAGAAGCGAACGTTCAGGCAGTTGTGTATATTCTCAGGCAGAATTCCCTAATATCACTTAGAAGTGTAATATCTGGATCTGAGTTAGAATTGGTCTTCAGCAGCCCATGGTTGTCGTACGAGGCGACTAACGGGATAGGGTGGTCAGACTCGCTGACTTGGTTGACACATGTCATCGTATCCCAGTTGCGTAGATCGATGCTCATGCTGTTGATCACTGGATTATCTGGTCCAGACTCGATTATATTCAGACCGCCGTCATATAGTTGGAATATTGTTGAGTGCGGCGTAAAACTAAACTCACTCATTCACTCACTCACTCTCCCTGATTCGTGACCTGTATGCGACCTGTGCGTTGTATACGTGTTTTCGTACTATGGGCCATGAATTTCACTGTATAAATAAAACATCTATCCTATTTTGTCAGCAATAGCTAATGAACGACCAGACGTTTGCATCAACTCACTCTAACCACGATTTATATCCATTGGCCGACTAATGCAAACATATATCTCTGCCTGAGGCTCTGGAATAGGGACACATAAAAACTCCAGAGTACATTCTACATACCAGAGTCAACACGGTTAATCTGGTGTACTGCACACACAGTAATCCTGGTACAGTCGATTGACCTGTAAACACACAGCATCTCCAGAACACGTTGTAATTGTGAAGCCAGCAAGCTGCAAGAACGACCAAGACGTGTGTCAACACACTAAGTCGGGATTGTTTCCTGTTCAGGGCAATTATCCCCCCAGACAAAGATCCCTATGGTCAATGTTGACTTACCGGTGACATTCATTTCATAATTGTAACGTTCAGTGTCGCTCCTATTGACCGTGCATCAGTGTCGCGTCATTACATTTGTTCTTTAATAAACAGAAGAATAACAAAATATAATAGTAAATCATATCACTTCTGTGTGGCATCTGGTAATGACACATACTTTTATATGTAAATTGTGTAGGGGCGGGTGCTACCCTGTGGACAGTACGAGCTTGCTTTGTTTTCAGTGATCGATTCATTTTAATTTATTTTATATAATACTCAGTGAGTGAGTTCGGTTTTACGCCGCCTTTAGCAATATTCCAACAATATCACGGCGGGGAACACCAGAAATGGACTTCATACATTGTACCCATTTTGGGAATCGAACCCGGGTCCTCGGCGTGACGAGCGAGCGCTTTCACCACTGGGCTACCCCACTACTGCGTTGACGTTATATATTAATAGCTGACTAAGGAAACTAGGTATTGATAGGATGTTTTGTTTCGTGTGCGTGTATGTATGAGAGAGTGAGTATGATTTTACGCAGCAACATTACCGCAATATCACGGCGGGGAAACCAGAAATGGGCTTCACGCGGCACCCATGTGGGAAATCTGAGTCGAGCTCCGCATTTTCGGCGTGACAGAGGGAAAGCTTTAACCTCTGTGCTTCCCTACCACCCCTATGCATTTATAAACTGGTTGGGTAATTAGGGGTGTGGGGGATGCTTTACAACCGCACAATCTGTCCACGTGAAACCTTGTGTTTCGGACGCACTATCCTGTGAGCGAGTGAGTGAGTCAGTGAGTGAGTTTTACGCCGCTTTTACCAGTTTTCCAGCAGTACCACGACTGGGGACACCAGAAATCCGTATCACACAGATTCGCAGATTTCAAACGAGGAATACAGCAGAGAAGGTTTGGGTGGTCCTGACACAGACAGCCTGTTTTTCTCAGCATCAGCTGAGGGCCCTGTCTCTCTCCGTGCGCTGCCCAGGCAGCGAATCGAATGGGACTTCTCACAGGAAACACCGCCTTGTCGAACCCACCAACAGTTTAGGCAAACCCAAACTTCAGAAGGTGAGCCATCCATGTTCCCGGGAGCTTGACTGGTATGTTGTCAACGACATTGCAATGGCATTTTGATTTAAACATAGTTACAACTACAAAAACGCTCTTTTTCAAATCATTGTAAAGGGTTATTTCTAAAACCTTTCAAGATGAACGTTATAAATGTCAGCACAAGAATTCAGCTTAACATATAATTTGATGTCGGACATGAATATCTGTAGATAATTGCCAGTTCCAACCGTATTCAGCATGGCCAAAATCAATACGACCCGAGGCTATTTCGTGTCAAATGCAGAAATAAAATATATCTTTCTCAAGACCTCCACAACTGTTTTTTTAATGGACATAATTCCAGATTTTTAAGAACTCTTAACGCCATTACTCGGCGAAAGTTTGCATACTAGTGTTTTTAATCAGAGAAGTTGTGCATTCAAAACCGACATTTCATTTTATCAACGGTCGTTAAAACAGCATTAAAGGCACCCATGCCGTTAAATCTTTCAGTTATCTGTTGAGATCTGTTTGAGTGGCATTCTGGAAGTTGGTGGTATAGAAATGACACAACTTTATGGATGATTAACTTCTTCATATTACAATAGCGACGTTTCGGTATTGAAAACGGTATAAGAAGCTATACCGAAACGTCGCTATTGTTATGTCATCTCTGTTGAGATCGTGTCATCGTTCCAACCCACGATAACAACTATTGAGATCATGTGGCATTTATGTTCATTGGAATCAAGTTTTACCGCCGTCTTCAGAAGAATGAAGTGCCACGACCTCGTTTAATGTATGTTCATAATTTGTGCGCTTTCAATACTTATGCATGTATTTGAAAACAGAATGGTTTATCGTCCACGTGTGCTGATACACAACTTTAACTCTGGGTGCTGACTTGTATCAGGGTGTGATATCTGTTAGGGTAATATGTCTGTGGTTGTTGGAGACAACCGATGGGTGATGTCCGTTTGATATACATATAGCACTGTGGGTGCTGGATACTGCTAGTATGTACTATCTCTAAAGTACATGTCTCTGAAGGTGGATGGACACGTCTGACTGTGGGCGTTGAAGACTGCCTCTGTTTAATGTGTTTCTGTGTGTTACTTTATGGTTGTTAATGTCGAGGCAGGCTTTAATCAGCTTTGAAGATGGCTTTGCTGTAATTGTTTACAGATTCCCTGGGTAACTAAATCTTCTCCGAACTCATACTCCAGAACTCTTGATATTGTTGATGCAATTAAGAAACAAGAAATTTGTTCACACCGAAATCAACCGTCGCCTTTAAAGATTGAATTGAATATTGCAACGTCTTTCAAGTGGTAAATGTCTTTAGTTTGAATTTTGATGTTACGTTCTTGATCGTGGAGACACCTCCTATAGTTCACCCTGACTAACATATCAGACATCTTTGCACTGCTATGTGATGATGTGGAATAAATACTTTTAGACGGAGATATGCTATCCTGTACCACCCGGTAAGCGAGAAGGTCCCACACTAAGAGTCATACGAGAAACGAAGCCAGAGTATAGTTGGCACAAGACTTTAACGAAAGTTTTGTAGGAACTCTTGACCGAGGAAAAGTTAGGTCAAAAATGGGAGTCAAACTTCATTAACGCTTACATAAGATAGTACAATTGCAGCTTATAATTCTGTCCTGGCACGTATTTATTGGAAGTTTTATGCGAATTAAAGGTCACATGCAACGTAAAACACAACTTTGCAGATTCTGATACCTTTCGGTATGGACTTACCGAAACAAATCATCAAAAATGCAAATTCAACTTATAAAGTTGAAAAAATTACGCGATGAAAAAACCCGCGAAATCGGTGTTCAAACGATTCACTAATTTTCCCCCAGCGCTTGGGGGGAAAAGTGGTTTCAACAGCTGGGCTGCGCTCATAGCACATGCGCAGTGAAATAGGTTCGCGCAGCTTGAAAGCGGATTGTCCGGATTATAAGGTCGTGAGCAGGAGTCGTCTAATCAAAACAAATAGTAAATAATCAACTCATTACATAAAATAACCTTGTTAGGATCAAGATCGACTCAGCTATGTGTCAACCAGTGAGGCGTTCGACATTTCAAGACGGAAAACCTTCGCTTGCGTTGAATACTCGGTGAAGGTTTTGGTGTGAGCTATTTTTCTAATGTTTTGTTGATATTTCACAGGCGCGAGCTTTTTATATGTTATGACAGTATATTACCGATTTAACTGTTTATATAATTTCATTTGTCTATTTCACCACACGTTCTTCTTACCGAGTCACTTTCTCAGTTCGATACTTAAAAGCAATGTCATTATTTAGCGTTGACAGATTTCTAACTGTGATATAGATATGTCGTTGTCACAGACAAAACTCAATGTCTCAATGACACCTAAGTGTCTGCCTCCCTGTCTGCTAATGACAATATTCAATACACAACTTCGATCACTGACCACATGCAATTTGAACTTAACACCTATCAGGCTCTACACCATAAACAAAACGCATTGATTTATGGCCCGAGTTCGGTCACTGTCACATTATGTAATTACACAGACAGGCAGGTGTGATACTTGTACACATGACATGTTATGATGTCTGTTTATTGCAAAATGTTATACACAAAAAATGGGCATGTATTTACAAAACCCAACATCTCTATATATACACACACAATGAGCCGTGGGGGCATCGGCAAATGAACCAGCTGTTACGCTTGAGTGCACACCCACCCGCTCTGACATGGGTTCGGTATCCAGGCTGCTTCGTTTCTATGGAAGTAAACTCAAGTACAAAATATTGCACTTTTGATTTGCGATTGTACGTTTATATGTTTTTTTCATAATCAGCAATGTATATTATATATCATGAATAAGTGATAATTGTGTTTTAATTATGTTTGATTTTTTGGTTGAATGTGACCTTTAAGGTTACGACGACATCTCTCGTACAATGGACGCTGCTTTTGACGACTTTCTTGCAATTATGGAAATGTTTTTGTCATTTTAACTTAATGTAAATTATATAATAGGACTCCGACGAATATTAATTCCTGTCTGTTCATCAGATCCATCAGAAATATTATGGAAGGTATTATACCCTTCGGACTTTGAATATCATCACAGTCTATAGAAATGTAGCCTTTAAAATTGAACACCTCCTTGGTGTTACAGATATCTGAGCCGGACATGATGGGTATGTCACATCCTGGACATGATGGGTATGTCACATCCTGGATATGATCGGTATGTCACATCCTGGATATGATGGGTATGTCATGTCCTGGATATGATGGGTCACGTATGTCACATCCTGGAGATGATGGATATGTCGCGTCCTGGACGTGATGGGTATGTCACATCCTGGATATGATGGGTATGTCGCGTCCTGGAGATGATGGGTATGTCACATCCTGGAGATGATGGGTATGTCACATCCTGGATATGATGGGTATGTCACATCCTGGACATGATGGGTATGTCACATCCTGGATATGATGGGTATGTCACATCCTGGAGATGATGGGTATGTCACATCCTCGAGATGATGGGTATGTCACATCCTGGATATAATCGATATCTCACATCCTGATATGATGGGTTTGTCGGGTATGTCACATCCTGGATGATGGGTATCCTGGACATGATGGTATGTCACATCCTGAGATGATGGGTATGTCACATCCTGGACATGATGGGTATGTCACATCCTGAGATGATGGGTATGTCACATCCTGGAGATGATGGGTATGTCACATATGATGGGTATGTCATCCTGGACATGATGATCCTGGATATCATCGATATGTCACATCCTGGATATGATGGGTTTGGCGCGTCCTGGATGATGGGCATGTCACATCCTGGACATGATGGGTATGTCACATCCTGACATGATGATGGTATGTCACATCCTGGATATCATCATCGATATGTCACATCCTGGATATGATGGGTTTGGCGCGTCCTGGAGATGATAGGCATGTCACATCCTGGAGGTGATGGGTATGTCACATCCTGGAGATGATGGGTATGTCACCTCCTGGACATATGTCAGTGGTCACATCCTGTATGTCACATCCTGGAGATGATGGGTATGTCACATCCTGGACATAATGGGTATGTCACATCCTGGACAACATCCTGGAGATGATGGGTATGTCGCGTACTGGACATGATGGGTATGTCGCGTCCTGAACATGATGGGTATGTCACCTCCTGGAGATGATGGGTATGGCACGTCCTGGAGATGATGGGTATGTCGCATCCTGGAGATGATGGGTATGTCACATCCTGGAGATGATGGGTATGTCACATCCTGGAGATGATGGGTATGTCACATCCTGGACATGATGGGTATGTCACATCCTCGAGATGATGGGTATGTCACATCCTGGACATGATTGGTATGTCACATCCTGGATATCATCGATATGTCACATCCTGGATATGATGGGTTTGGCGCGTCCTGGAGATGATGGGTATGTCACATCCTGGAGATGATGGGTATGTCACATCCTGGACATGATGGGTATGTCACATCCTGGAGATGATGGGTATGTCACATCCTGGACATGATTGGTATGTCACATCCTGGATATCATCGATATGTCACATCCTGGAGATGATGGGTATGTCGCGTCCTGGACATAGTGTGTATGTCACATCCTGGAGATGATCGGTATGTCACATCCTGGACATAATGGGTATGTCACATCCTGGAGATGATGAGTATGTCGCGTCCTGGACATGATGGGTATGTCGCGTCCTGAACATGATAGGTATGTCACCTCCTGGAGATGATGGGTATGGCACGTACTGGAGATGATGGGTATGTCGCGTCCTGGAGATGATGGGTATGTCACATCCTGGATATGATGGGCATGTCGCGTCCTGGACATGATGGGCATGTCACATCCTGGAGATGATGGGTATGTCACATCCTGGACATAATGGGTATGTCACATCCTGGAGATGATCGGTATGTCGCGTCGTGGATATGATATGGGTATGTCACATCCTGGAGATGATCGGTATGTCACATCCTGGAGATGATGGGTATGTCGCGTCCTGGAGATGATGGGTATGTCACATCCTGGAGATTATGGGTATGTCACATCCTGGAGATGATGGGTATGTCGCGTCCTGGACATGATTGGTATGTCGCGTCCTGGACATGATGGGTATGTCGCGTCCTGGAGATGATGGGTATGTCGCGTCCTGATATGATGGGTATGTCGCGTCCTGAACGCGTCCTGATATGATGGGTATATCGCGTCCTGAACACGATGGGTATTTCACCTCCTGGAGATGATGGGTATGGCACGTACTGGATATGATGGGTATGTCGCGTCCTGGACATGATGGATATGTCACATACTGGTGAAAAGACATAATCAGGGCTTTGAAAGTGAAATCTCGGTTAAAAATATTTCTTGGATGCAAAAAGTTCCTTTTGGTGAAGTTTGGAAATGCATTGCATGTCTTTGTCCAATGTATAGCCCATGACTTCGTGCTTCAGATGGAAGGCCTTGTCAAGTCAGAGACATGGACGTGTATGTTACATGCTTCAAAGAACAACTGTTGTCATGTTTTCTGGCTCCTTTTGTATTTGTAACCAATCCCAAGTGCATTCTCCTGCTTACAGAACTCACGTTCCGTGTATATCCGGGTTAGAATTAGTCTTCAAGCTCGATTTGTTGTTAGTTGTATTCTAAACCTGAAATAGTGATTGAGTTTGGTTTTACGCCGCTTGTAGCAAACAGCAATATCACGGCGGGAGACACCAGAAATGGGCTTCACACATTGTACCCATGTGGGGAATCGAACCCTAGATTTCAACCACTAGGCTACCCCATCGCCCCCTAAACCTGAAATAACTGGATTGTGCGATTGTACATCACGTTTTACAAATCACAATCAGTTCCAGTGACGAAGTTGTAACCAAAAACGTCTTTTTTTGCCCAAATGACGACATATTACACGAGGTGATCCAATACTGGGATTCTTATTGATCGCCAGTTTAACTTTAACGTTAAGCTATTCATTTGGCATTCACTGATATCAACGAACTGTCGCAAATGAATAATTCACGTCCTGGAGGAACGAGTTGAACAACAGAAACGTAATCTTTCTTAAGGTATGTGGTTAAAGAGTTCTTGATTGATTTATCTCATGTTTACATCAGTGAGCTGCTTTCACTATTATTAATAACAGCGAAAAAGCCAGTAGAAACCCCTACGAAGTGTCCTTGATAGGATCCAACAATATTAAATGCATGCGTGTGTTTATGGATTATCATCAAGTAATCAAGTATGAAGGTTAGCGCATCTTGCTATCAATGGCAACATGAGGAAGTACTGTACTGACAACAGTTGTACTGTGTCAGATAGAGACATCGGCGTGACAGATGAAAGTTGTAACGACCACAAGTACAGCTGAACAAATAAGGGAATATGTGGCACAAATTCAAATAGGTAATTTCATTTGGCATCAATTGGGTCACCGAGGTGTTAACGTTCAAATCTGTCCACATTCTACCATGGCAGTGTACATCAAGAAGGGGCTTCGGCAGAGCGACAGGCCAAAGTTATAACCTTCAGCTGTCCCACTGTAATTAAATGTATTCCTAAAAATGAACAGGGTGACGTCGTTCAGCATCTCAGCGCTACGACAGCCGTAAGTCTATGTTCAGTTACTTGAGTTACGACGTTGCCGTTAAGACCCCTTTGGGAAACGACACCCAGATTTTACTCTGAAACTGAGAGTTTTACACTCCGGAAGCTAGGCATTATCAGTGTTTTTAGATTCTGACTCATCCGAGGGAGTGGTTTTGTGGCGCCAAGAATTGCAATCTGTGTACTTTGGTAATCGAGAATTTATTATTCGAAATCGTGATTCCCATTTTGTTGTCTCTGTGTTCGAGTTGTTAGTGTATGGAACACGCATACCGTTTCTCATAAACAAAGCTTGTGTAGGTCCAAGTATGCATCTACAGCTTAAGACGTTACATTATCTGGTAGTGGCCTCTACTATTACCCAAACACGAATGGGGATACTGGCAGCACCACTGTCTGAGCCGGAACTATCCCGTGCCTGAAACTTTACAAGTGCGTTAAGCCTTTTATTATGTTTTCTATCCCGAGAGTCTGACATCTGTAACACTTGAGTTTTTCCTAGAACATGCAACTGACAAAACGTCATACTCTGGAATATCCTTCAAATAAATTCAACTCACTCACTCACACCTAAAGCAGGAGACATGGATTTGACAATAAAATGATGACGCGATACTATAATGTGAACTTTAGAGGGGTATATAATGTTTCTATATGTTGTCACGTTTTTTTCAATTTGTTACGATTGAGAGTAAAGGCTTTCTCGCAAAAGCTAACGCCAATAAATACTACTTGAAAGAACTGGTCCCTGGACTTAACATCTAACTTAGCGTTTTTAAACCCCCCCCCGGCATGAAAATGTTCGAACACAAAGACAAACACACATTGTACATAGACAACCATTGTTACACAGATTGTAGAACATTGTAGAACATACAAACGTTGTAACACAGAGAAACTGTAACACGGAGGAAATAAAATTTAAAGCAGAAAAACATGGAAACAGAGGAATACTGTAACACAGAGATACATTGTAGCTCAGGCAAACATTAATAGCACATAAAAACACTGCAATACTGAATGAGATTGTAAATGTCTCAGCTACATGTTTCATCTAAAAGTACATTTGTGACATTTAAATGTTCCTTTCTTGTTTTTGAACTTTTCCTTATAATTTGTCAGCAAGTTAAATAACAGACTGTTTGCCAGATACAATGAATCTTCAAAGACAGTGTATGATTCAGCTGATCGATATCTAGGTTGAGAATATCATTCTTAAAGGCGATAATGGCAGTTCAGAAAAACGTTTCAAAGAATCAAAATCGTTGCTGTCAATGTGTTTGAATAATGATTGAAAGTAAGCAAAGTTTTTTTCTGCGAAATCATTAATATGTATTGTGACACCGTATCAGTTGCTGTGATGCACACCCTCATCGTGGTTTGCTTTATGAATCAATGAGTGAGAGGTGAAATGCCGACTTGAACAATATTCCTGTTATATCACGACTTACCAGGTCAATGTAAGAGTAGAATGATGCAAGTCCCATACATTTACAACTTCTGAAACAAAATGTAACTCCAGGATTCAATCTTAGATCTCTTCTGTGTCATTGGCTAGATCATACACCCTTTTATAAATGAATTATGGCTTGTAATGCATTGTATTCAGTAACATATATACCGTCATGTATACCTTCGCAGTGTTGAGTACGACGCAGATTACCAGTATACATTGTGTTGTCCAATGGTGGTTCAGTGGTGTGAGGCTCCGACATTAGTCGTAAATGAGTTGCATTTCTACATGGCAGGCTTCGTTTGAATTCCAAAAATTAATGTCCAAAAAAGACCTATTCTCTCATCTCTGCCGATATCAAGCTGCCTTTCGTTATGTGTCTCAAATGGATTCATAACACTGTTAAAGCTTATTCACTCGATCAAGTGTAGCTGTATCTAAAGATATAGGTGGAAGTCCCAAAACGCTCTTAGTTTTTCGATGTTTTGCATGTATTTCTATTGGTGCCTTTGTAAAAGCACAAATCTGCGACTAAGGAATATGTAATGACTGTGTCGATATGGTGGTTTTAGATTAGTACTTACAAGGTAATTCTGACAATACAAATATATATACAAATTAGAAACATCCCCCAACGGACCTTCTATATGGTTTTCGACTAATGACAATTATTTGAAACGGTTCAAATTATCGACACATTACGGGGATATGCTCCCTTTGTGAGTTCTCCAGTAAATGGAATGAGGCTATTTCCATCATGCGAGAGGTTGGTGTATGAGACACTACAATATGATCGTACATGAGTAAGTACATGAGTGAGTGCAGTTTTACGTCGTCTTTTAGCAATATTGCAACATCACATAGAGTCGTGATACACCAGAAACTGGCTTCACACGCTATACCCGGACTATAGTTTTACGTTGCTTTTTAGCAAGCGTGCCTTTTATACTCCTTATTCGGTTCTCGTACTCCCTTAAATTACAAATTCATGAAATGGTTTCGTGTATGTTAATTTAAAATCTTCAATAAATGTAGCACTGAACAATATTTCGTTTTACGCAAATTTAAATATTTTAGAAAAAGCCCATTATGTCAAGGTATATTTTAAAAATGTATATTATTTGTTAACTTCATTTCGAGGTATCTGTGTATCGTTCAGTGGTGATGAAAGTCACAGGTTCAATATCTGAAGCCTATATTCTGGTGTGTCCAGGCATGAAAAGGCTGAAACTTGCTCAAACCACACTTTGCAAACTCTAATTTCTTAAATCCATTGTTAAAACTACCTTTGAACTTCGTACGCTAGGCTGTCAGATTACTTAAAAAATGCATCTAAGATAAAACAAAATATTTTGACATAAGCCATACACAGCCTGTCAACTCGTACAGATGGGGAAGGGGTAAATTAGCTATATAACATCGAAGACAAATTGTGAAGAAATTATCCTTCCCGTTTCTTTTGCTGGTAATTATTATAGCTGATTAAATACTGATAGATTGCCACCACTTCTTTAACTGAGGATTAACTCAGAAACATACATCACAGTCAGTGGTCACCTGTTCGCCTATTTGATGCCAGCACTTAAATTGACGTACGATTATGTCAAATATAATGTAGCAATAATAATTTAACTCTAAAGTTTGTGTACTTCTTTATCAATGCGCAACCTCCCTCGAAGTTAAACGCTGTATTTGAAATTCGACGAAACTTTCGATTCTGAAATGTCATGTCTGTCTGGGTGGCTAGGAATAGTAATATCCTGCGAACATTATTATTCATCCACATGTGATGATAAACACACCATTTACATGAAAACAACGTCATGTTGTAAACATGTTCCTTTTCTATCTGTATTTAACAATAAACGCAGGCGTAAACATAGTCTGTGAAACCAAAGTACACTTGCCTCACTTTAACGGGAAGATCATCCAAGTGTTTTCGCGTCACCAGACAATCTGGAAGTGTTTTCATACATTTATATATACATATAGTTGTACTTGAATTTCAGTGCATTTGTGCCAGCTCTCCAGTGTTTTTACATAAGACTCGTTTCATCAGACAACTTTGAATGTAAGTTCAGTTTCCTGACATCGGAAACAATCATAATTTTTTTTTGATGAAGACAAGCTCTGGTGCATTAACATTGGCTCTCAGCTGCCAATGTCTCGGACATCATTTTTCAGCTCATAGAAAGCCGTGCAAAGCGTCGTTTGTGTAAGGGCTTCTTTTTACTGATTTTGGAACAACCGTCTCGTGCGGAACATGTTGTTTCCTTCAAACGGAAATTGGCATATGTCATTCAAATCTAATGTTCCAATCTGTATGAAATTATTTCTTCAAAAATAGAAGACGATTTCCCCCAGCAAATCTTAAGTAGAGGGGTGATCGTCTATAGGACGAATTTGTATATACCTGGTACCTTCATGTCTCAGTCACATGTAAAGCTATCAGGTAATTGCATCACAACGAGGTTACAATTCTGCTAAATCACACTTCAGGAATGGAGCATCGATGTCTTTCGCGAATAACCATTTTGGCCTTCCGGGTGGGCTGACGTTATGATAAATGTGCACTGTCCATTAACCTTGTATGCTTGGAACATTATGGCCACAGGCAAGACAACAAACGTTTATTCACTCTGAGGTCACATTCTTCCAAACACCATATAAGCTGATATCTGACAGTGTAATTGCTTTTAGGGTCGAAACGCCAAGTTCCATTTTTTGAAGGATGTTGTTGCACTTTGTGACGATCAGACGTTCTCTGTATAAGTTCTGCAACGGAGCGGAAGACGGCAGAAGGTCATCTTGTTGTTATGACAAAGAAATTACATGTTCTAAATTCTAACGAGAAGTACGTTGTGTTGCGCTCGTCTTTGGTCGGTCGGTTGGTTGGCTGGCTGATTCCCACTCATCAGTTGTCTGTAAATAGTCGAGTCTGGACCAAAATACCCAGTGATCAACATCATTAGCATCGATCTATCCAACTGGAATATGTTGGCATGTGTCTAGTAGGACAACTATCCTTACCACCTAATCCCTTTAGTTGCCACCATAACAAACACGGGATGCTGAAGACCAATTCTGACCCGGATATTCATGGGTTGATGCGCTTCTCAGTAAATGAGATATGCATGGAACGAAAGAGAATTAAAACATTAAAGAAATCATGTAAACAATACATTTTATTGCCCATATACGATAATCCTAACAATGCAAACTCTTTCTGTTCCTATTTCAGTGAGTGTTTGGACGCTCAGGAATATGTGCATCTAATGGCTTGCCATGAGAGGACAGGCTGGTCGCTTGTTAAACCTCGACCCAACACTTTCGCCATTCTTCTGACACCAGTATATAGAAAAAGTTGAATGATGGTGATTATTTCCTGAACTGTCAAACTAAAGAAATCTAAATCCAATTTCTTCCCAACTGTAAAATTATTGAACACGTTTTTCTTCTCTGCGATAAACATCTACTTCAGCAGTTCATGCACCTAACATGGCTTAAAGTCCTGATCAAATCCATGTGTCATTTTGCATTCAAGAATGTTGCCATTATGGATTTAACGACGTTATGTTCTTCATCCAATGTACAATAGCAAATCCGATTGCCTAACATCGCTTGTTCTCTTTAGACAGGGATGCTCTTCCATTTATGTCTAGATCTCATTTGCATTGATTGAATTAAAACCTGTTTTCGGTGAGTTCAGACTCCACAGGCAATATTCTTGCTCTACATTAAGGTGATCAAGAAACATTTGGACTGTTTTGTCTGGCTGCTGACCCAGATAATCTTGTTTTGCAACCATTTTGAAGTTTAATGAAATTTTTGGCACCAGTTTGAAACAGCAGCAACCAATCCAATATGTGTCAGCCGATACTAATCTATAATCTAATGAAGAAGGGAACATGTGGCGACGTGAAGAACAAAGGCGAAGAGGAAATTTGTAGTTAATGCAAAATGAAGAAAGATACTATCATTGGATTAGCAGACAACACGTCAAACTGTTCTTTCTTATGGTAGTTTGATTTGTGGTTAAATCTAGAGCTTTGTAACTAGTAGGTAAAATACTCCCTGGTTGGAATGCAAAACACAACCGTAGTTGTACATACATATGTGTCTGCAAAACGTATTATAGATTAATGTATCCCTTTACATCTTGGGTGGTTTCATCAATTGTATACCGTTTAGTTACACCAAAATCAATACAAGTAAAAATTCATTAACTCTTGCATATGATATAACGATTACAGCATATAATTCTTCTCTGGCACTTGTTTACTGGAAAGTTTATTCGAGTTAAGGATACGACAAATCCCTCGTCCAATTAGGAGATAAACATCATGTATTGGCGAATTTCCGGGTGTTATTGAGTATTTGAAGCACGGGAATTCATTTGGAACCGGCGGCGTCAGTAATCGAGAATTTATTATTCGAAGTCGTGATTCCCATTTTGTTGTCTCTGTGTTAGAGTTGTTAGTGTATGGAACACGCATAGCGTTTCTCATAAAAAAGCTTCTATAGGACCAAGTATGCATCTTCAGCTTAAGACGTTACATTATCTGGTAGTGGCCTATACTATTACCCAAACACGAATGGGGATACTATCGGAACTATCCCGTGCATTGTGAATGCCTGAAACTTTGCAGAGTGTGTTTAGCCTTTTATTACGTTTTCTATCCCGAGAGTCTGACATCTGTAACACTTGAGCCGTTCCTTGTACATTCAACTGACAAAACGTCATACACTTGGAATATCCTTCAAATAAATTCAACTTACTCACTCACACCTTAAGCAGGTGACAAGGATTTGACAATTAAATGATGACGCGATACTATTATGTGAACTTTAGAGGGGTATATATTGTTTCTATATGTTGTCACGGGTTTTTTCAATTTGTAACGATTGAGAGTAAAGGCATTCTCGCAAAAGCTAACGCCAATAAATACTACTTGGTAGAACTGGTCCCTGGACTTAACATCTAACTTAGCGTTTTTAACCCCCACCCCCCCCCCCCCACCCCCACCCCGACATGAAAATGTTCGAACACAAAGACAAACACAGACGCACATTGTACATAGACAACCATTGTTACACAGATTGTAGAACATTGTAGAACATACAAACGTTGAAACACAGAGAAAAAAACCTTTAAAGCAGAGAAATACTGTAACACAGAGAAAAATTATAACACAGAGAAACACTGTAACACAGAGAAAAAACGTTAAAACTGAGAAACATTGAAACAGAGAAATACTGTAACACAGAGACACATTGTAGCACAGGCAAACATTAATAGCACATAAAAAAACTGTAATACTGAATGAGATTGTAAATGTCTCAGCTACATGTTTTATCTAAAAGTACATTTGTGATTTTTAAATGTTCCTTTCTTGTTTTTGAACTTTTCCTTATAATTTGTCAGCATGTTAAATAACAGACTGTTTGCCAGATACAATGAATCTTCAAAAACAGTGTATGATTCAGCTGATCGATATCTAGGTTGAGAATATCATTCTTAAGGACGATAATGGCAGTTCAGAAAAACGTTTCAAAGAAACAAAATCGTTGCTGTCAATGTGTTTGAATAATGATTGAAAGTAAGCAAAGTTTTTTTCTGCGAAATCATTAATATGTATTGTGACACCGTATCAAATCCTGTGATGCACACCCTCATCTAGGTTTGCTTTATGAATGAGAGAATGGTGAAATACCGACTTGAACAGTGTTCCTGTTATATCACGACTTAAAATGTAAATGTAAGAAGAGAGTGATGCAAGTCCCATACGTTTACAACTTCTGAAAGAAAATGTAACTCCAGGATTCGATCTTAGGTCTCTTCTGTGCCCAAGGGCGAGTGTTTATTGGCTAGATCATACACCCTTTTATAAATGAAGTATGGCTTGTATTGCATTGTATTCAGTAACATATATACCGTCATGTATACATTCACAGTGTGGAGTACGACACAGATTATCTGTACACTTGTTGTTGTAAAATGGTTTTCCAATTGTGTGAGGCTCCGAATTTAGTTTGTAAAATGAGTTGCATCTCTATATGGCAGGCTTCGTTCGAATTCCAAACTTAATGTCCTGAAAGAACTATTCTCTCATTCTCTGCCCATATCAAGCTGCCTTTCGTTATGTGTCATGGATTCATAACACTGTTAAAGCTTATTCACTCGATCAAGTGTAACTGTATCTAAGGATATAGGTGGAAGTCCCAAAACGCTCTTAGTTTTTCGATGTTTGCGTGTATGTCTACTAGTGCCTTCATAAAAGCACAAATCTGCGACTAACAAATATGTAATGACTGTGGCGATATGGTGGTTTTAGGTTAGTACTTACAAGAGTAAGTCCGATATGCAAATTAGAAACATCCCCCAACGGACCTTCTATATGGTTTTCGACTAATGACAATTATTTGAAACGGTTCAAGTCATCGACACATTACGGGGAAATGCTCCCTCTGCGAGTTCTCCACTAAATGAAATAAGCCTGTTTCCATCATGCGAGAGGTTGGTATATGAGACACTACAATATGATCTTGCACGAGTAAACACATGAGTGAGTGTAGTTTTACGTCGCCTATCAGCAATATTGCAACATCAGATAGGGTCGTGATACACCAGAAACTGGCTTCACACGCTATACCCGCTATACCCGCCACCCTGCTGCCATTTTACGCAGGACTATGCAGAGTGCATGATGTTTTGTTTATGTATATTGACTGTTTATTCGGATCTCGGATCTCTTATACCATCGTGCGATGGGACACTACAATGTGCTCTATACACGAATGAGCAAATAAGTGAGTATAGTTTTACGTTGCTTTTTAGCAAGCGTGCCCTTTATACTCCTTATTCGGTTCTCGTACTCTCTTAGATTACAAATTCATGTAATAGTTTCGTGTATGTTAATTTAAAATCTTCACTAAATGTAGTACTGAACAATATTTCGTTTACGCAAATTTAAATATTTAAGAAAAAGACCATTATGTCATTGTATATTTTAAAAATGTATATTATTTGTTAACTTCATTTCGAGGTATCTGTGTTTCGTTCAGTGGTGATGAAAGTCACAGGTTCAATATCTGAAGCCTATATTCTGGTGTGTCCAGGCATGAAAAGGCTGAAACTTTGCTTAAACCACACTTTATAACTTCTAAAATCCATTGTTAAAACTACCTTTGCACTTCGTACGCTAGGCTGTCAGATTACGTAAAAAATGCATCTAAGATAAAACAAAATATTTTGACATAAGCCATACACAGCCTGTCAACTCGTACAGATGGGGAAGGGGTAAATTAGCTATATAACGTCGAAGACAAATTGTGAAGAAATTATCCTTCCCGTTTCTTACAGCTGATTAAATACTGATGGATTGCCACCACTTCTTTAACCGAGGATTAACTAAGAAACATACATCACAGTCACAGGTCACCTGTTCGCCTATTTGATGCCAGCACTTAAATTGACGTACGATTATGTCAAACATAATGTAGCAATAATAATTTCACTCTAATGTTTGTTTACTTCTTTATTAATGCGCAACCTCCCTGTTTTTCGTTTGAAATTCGACGCAACCTTCCATTCTGAAATATCATCGGTCTGTCTTGATGGCTAGGAATAGTGATTTCCTGCGAACATTATTATTCATCCACATGTGATGATGAACAAACCATTTACATGAAAACAACGTCATGTTGTAAACATGTTATTTTTCTCTCTGTATTTTATAATAAACGCGGGCGTAAACATAGTCCCAAAGTACACTCTAACGGTAAGATCATCCAAGTGTTTTCGCGTAATCTTCGCCCAAATAACCACCCCTACCTCGAACCTCGAACCTCGTTTTTTCGTAGGTGTCCGACAGTTATCAGGTATCTCCTCAGGAACTGTAAGACAAACATTTTATTTGCATAAATGTACAACACTATTCTGCTGATGATTGGCTCTGGTTCCCCTCTTAAAACCAATATACGGATCTAGTTTCAGTCTGTCCTTGAAAACTTTTAGTAAATCTTCTGATATTTGATCAATATGTTTTCGACTGTTTTCGTAATGTCACCAGACAGTCTGGAAGTGTTTCCATACATTTATAATATACATATAGTTGTACTTAAATTTCAGTGCATTTGTGTCAGCTCTCCAGTGTGTTTGCAGAAGTCTCGTTTTATCAGACAACTTTGAATGCAACTTCAGTTTTCTGACATTGCAAACAAATCAGACATTCTCTGGTGCAATAACATTAGTTCTCAGCTGCCAAAGTATCGGACATCATTTTTCAGCTCATAGAAAGCCGTGCAAAGTGCCATTTGTTGTAAGGACTTTCGATTGATTTTGGAACAACCGTCTCGTGCACAACACGTTGTTTCCTTCAAACGGAAATTGGCATATGTCATTCAAATCTAATTTTCCAATCTGTCTGAAATTATTTCTTGAACAATAAAAGACAATTTCCCCCAGCAAATCTTAAGTAAAGGGGTGATCGTCTATAGGACGCATTTGTATATACCTGGTACCTACATGTCTCAGTCACATGTAAAGCTATCAGGCAATTGCATCACAACGAGGTTACAATTCTGCTAAATCACACTTCAGGAATGGAGCATCGATGTCTTTCGCGAATAACCATTTTGGCCTTCCGTTTGGGCTGATGTTATGATAAATGTGCACTGTCCATTAACCTTGTATGCTTGGAACATTATGGCCACTGGCAAGACAACAAACGTTTATTCACTCTGAGGTCACATTCTACCAAACACCATATAAGCTGATATCTGACAGTGTAATTGCTTTTAGGGTCGAAACGCCAAGTTCCATTTTTTGAAGGATGTTGTACTTAGTGGCGATCAGACGTTCTCTGTATAAGGTCTGCAACGGAGCGGAAGACCGCAGAAGGTCATCTTGTTGTTATGACAAAGAAATTACAAGTTCTAAATTCTAACGAGAAGTACGTTGTGTTGCGCTCGTCTTTGGTCGGTTGGCTGGCTGGCTGATTTCCACTCAGCAGTTGTCTGTAAATAGTCGAGTCTGGACCAAAGAATCAAGTGATCAACATCAGTAGCATCGATCTATCCAACTGGGGTATCGTAGCATGTGTCAAGCAGGTCGACTATCCCTTACCACCCAATCCCTTTAGCCGCCTCCGTAACAAACACGGGATGCTGAAGACCAATTCTGACCCGGATCTTCATGGGTTGATGCGCTTCTCAGTAAATGAGATATGCATGGAACGAAAGAGATTTAAAACATTAAGAAATACATTTTTTGCCCATATACGATAATCCTAACAATGCAAAATTAACTCTTTCTGTTCCTATTTCAGTGAGTGTTTGGACGCTCAGGAATATGTGCATTTATTAACTTGCCATGAGAGGTCAGGCTGGTCACTTGTTAAACCTCGACCCAACATTCTCTCCACTTCTGGGTAAATCATTCTTCTGACACCAGTATATAGAAAAAGTTGAATGATGGTGATTATTTCCTGAACTGTCAAACTAAAGAAATCTAAATCCAATTTCTTCCCAACTGTCATTTTATTGAACACGTTTTCCTTCTCTGCAATATACATATACTTCAGCTGTTCATGAACCTGACAGGGCTTAAACTCTTAATCAAATTCATTTGTCATTTTGCATTCAAGAATGTTGCCATTTTTCTTTTAACGACGTAATATTTTTCATCCAATGTACAGTAGGAAACCCGATTGCCTAACAAGATTGATTCTCATAAAATAACAACCCTGTTCGTCTTAAATGTTAGTTGCGTGACGCCTATGACATCCTGAATAACAGTTGTGTGATGATCTTATCAACACTGCCCTGTGAGGGCCCCGTGGCTTACTCTCTTTAGACAGGGATGCTCTTCCATTTATGTCTAGATTCCATTTACATTGATTGAATTGAAACCTGTTTTCAGTGAGTTCAGACTCCACAGGCAATGTTCTTGCTCTACATTAAGGTGATCAAGAAACATTTGGATAGTTTTGTCTGGCTGATGATCCAGATAATCTTGTTTTGCAACCATTTTGAAATTTGATGCAATTTTGAAACAGCAGCAACGAGATCTAATATGTGTCAGGCGATACTAGTCTGTAATCTAATGAAGAATAGAACATGTGGCGACGTGAAGAACAAAGGCGAAGAGGAAATTTGTGGTCAATGCAAAATAAAGAAAGATACTATCATTGGACAAGCAGACAACACGTCAAGCTGTTCTTTCTTAACGGAGTTTCATTTATGGTTAAATCAAGAACTTTTTAACTAGTAAGTAAAATACTTAGTTGCAATACAAACCACAACCGTAGCTGTACACATGTCTCTGCAAAACTTATTATAGCTTAATGTATCCCTTTACATTTTCTGTGGTTTCATCAATTGTATATCGTTTAGTTACACCAAAATGAATACAAGTAAAAATTCATTAACTCTTGCATATGTGATTACGATTACAGCACATAATTCTTCTCTGGTACTTATTTATTGGAAATGTTATACGAGTTAAGGATGCGACAAAACTCTCGTCCAATGGACGATGCTTTTGAAGACTTTCTTTACATTATGGGAATATTTTTGTCATTTTAATTTAAAAGAAAACATGTAATAGGATTCTGGCGAATGGTAATACGACTCTTGTCTGTCCACAGATATATCATTTTATCCACCAGATATATATTGTTAAGTATTACACCACCGAGACTTTGAAACAATGATTAAAGGGATATAATCAGGGCCTGTAGTAATGAAGCGATTAAAATTGAAAACCTTTTTGGTGTTACGGATACCTGTCTGTTTATGGAAATGGACAAAAAGATCAATTACGATTCACCTTAACATTAATGTGAGAGTGTGTGTTTGTGAGTGTAATGGGTCCACGATGTGAAGGGTCATGGACACAGTGCCCATTATGTCAACCATAGGGTTGTCTGATCTAGGCTCGTTTACCGTCATGACGCTGGCATTTTGCTGACTTTGGCTTAATCAGCAAATATTAAAACATAAATCGATTTGTTGTTAGTCGTATTTTTAACCTGAAATATCTGGATTGTGCGAAGTGATACATCACGTTTCACAAGCTTTAGTTTCAGTGACGACAGTGTAACCATACATGGGTTTTTTGCCCAAGTGTTGAATTGACATATTACACGAGGTGATCAAATACTGGGTTGTTACTGATCGCCAGTTTAGCTTTAACGTTAAGCTATTCATTGGCAATCCTCTGATATCAGGTGCAAATGGATAATTCACGTCCTGGCAGAACGAGTTGAACAAGGTATGACTAATCTCTTTAAATATATTTGGCTTCAGAGTTGTTGATTTATTATAGGTTTACATCAGTGATCTGCTTTCAGTAACATTAATAACAGCGACAAAGTCAGTGAAAAACCATACGAACTCTCCTTGTGAGGTTCCAGCAATATCAAATGCATGCGTGTGTTTATGTATTGTTATCAAGGAATCATAATACCAGGTGTTCGCGAAAAGGTGAGCGTATCCTGCTATGCATGGCAACATGAGGAAACACAGTAATTTCAGCAATTGTACTGTATCAGATAGCGACATCAGCGTGACAGGCGAAAGTTGTAACTACAACAAGTTCATTTGAACAAATAAGCGTACATGAGGCACAAATTAGAATAGGTGATTTCATTGGGCATTGCTCACATAGGTGTTAACTTTTAAATTTTACCATTCTACCATGGGTTAACCATAGTGACAGGTAAAGTTTGCAATCACCTGCTGCGCATGGGTTCACCCTGTAACTGAATGTATTCCAACAAATGAACAAACTGTCGTCGTTCAAATTCCCAGCACTACGACTGTCGTAAGTCTATGTTACGTTATGGGGGTTTAGACGTTACCGTTAAGACCCCTTTCCGAAACGACGCCCAGATTTTACTCTGAAACTGAGAGCTTTACACTCCGGAAGCTAGGCCTTATTAGTGTTTTTGGATTTTGAGTTATCTGAAAGAGGGGTTGTGTGGCGCCAAGAATTACAATCTCTTTACTTTGGTAATCGAGAATTTATTATTCGAAGTCATGATTTCCATTTTGTTGTCTCTGTGTTCGAGTTGTTAGTGTATGGAGCACGCATACCGTTTCTCATAAAAAAGCTTGTGTAGGTCCAAGTATGCATCTACAGCTTAAGAGGTTACACTATCTCTACTATTACCCAAACACGAATGGGGATACTGGCAGCACCACTGTCTGAGCCGGAACGATACCGTGCATTGTGAATACCTGAAACTTTCAAGTCTGTTAAGCCTTTTATTATGTTTTACATTCCGGGAATATGAGATCTGCATCACTTGGGGCATTCCTGGTACATGACTTAACGTCATACACTTGGAAACTCTTTCAAATAAGTTCAACTTACTCACTCACACCTAAAGCACGTGACAAGGATTTGGCAATCAAATGATGACGTGATACGATCATGTGAACTTTGAGAGCGAACTTTTTCTCGCAAAAGCTAAAGCCAATATATACTGGTCCCAGGACTTTGCTACATCACGTAATACACATCGGAATTATAGTATATCTATCAGTTCTGGTGGACTTAGCAATATTTGGATACATTCTAACACAAGGAAATGGAGGGAACATTGTAACAATCATTGTAATACAGTGAAGTAATATAACACAGATAAACAGTGTACCACAAAGAAATACTGTTACACAGTGAAACATTGGTTAACAAACAAACATTGTAACACAGAAAAACACTGTAACACAGATAAATACTGTAACACAGACCTTTGTTACACAGAGAAACATTGGTCAACATACAAACATTGTAACACAGAAAAACACTGTAACACAGACCTTTGTTACACAGAGGAACATTGTTGAACATACAAACATTGTAACACAGAGAAACACTGTAACACAGACCTTTGTTACACAGAGGAACATTGTAGCATAGGCAAACATTGTAGTACAGAAAAACACTGAATGAGATTGTAAATGTCTCAGATAAGAGATTCGTTTCACTAAAGTACATTGTGTGACATTAAAATGTTCCTTTTTTGTTTTTGAACTACACTTAATAATTTGTCATTGTGTTAAATAAAAAGACTTTTTGCGAACTACCATGAATCTTCAAAGACAGTGTATGATTCAGCTGATCGATATCTAGGTTGAGAAAATCATTCTTAAACACGATAAATACAGATCAGAAAAAAACGTTTCAAAGAAATAAAATGGTTTCTGTAAATATGTTTGAATAATAATTGAAAGTAAGCAAAGTTTCTACGAAATCATGGATCTCAGTGTGTATTGCAACACTGTATCGAGAGCTATGATGCACACGCTCATCGTGATTTGCTTTATGAATCAATGAGTGGGTAAATGAGTGAGTGCTTTGAGTTAAAATACCGCCTTGAACAATATTCCTCTTATATCACGATTTACCAGGTAAATGTAAGAGGAGAGTGATGCAAGTCCCATACGTTTACCACTTCTGAAACATAATGTAACACCAGGATTCGATCTTAGTTTTTTTCTAGGACTATGGGACGAGCCTTTAACGAACAGACCATACACCATTTTACAAACGAATTATGACGTGTATTGTATTGTATTCAGTAGCATATATACATGTATACATTCACAGTGAGGAGTACGACACAGGTTATGTACACTTGTCGTTGTCCAATGGTGGTTCAATGGTGTGAGGTCCATTCGTTGCAAAAAGATGATATATCCCAAAATAAATGTCTACAAAAGACTATTCTCTCTTTTCTGCCCATATCAAGCTGCGACACGTTATGTGTCTCCAATGGGTTCATAACACTGTTAAATCTTATTCACTTGATCAGGTGTAGCTGTATCTGAAGACATTGGTGGAAGTCTCCAAACCCTCTTAGTTTTTCTTAGTGTGCCTTCATACAAGCACAAATATGCGACTAAGCATGTGTAATGACGGTGGTAACTTGGTGGCTTTGGATTAGGAGTTTCAAGGTAGTTCTTACGGGAGCCCGATCTGCAAATTAGTAACATCACCCTAAGCACCTTCTGAATGGTATGCACCAAATGACAATAACTTGAAACGGTTCAAGCTGTCCACACAGGCAAATGCAAGTTGTCAACACAGGGAAATGCAAGTTGTCAACACAGGGAAAGGCTCCAGCTGCGAGAAAATGACATGGACCTATTTCCATCTTGCGAGAGTTTGGTGTATGTACAATACAATGTGCTCTTACATGATTGAGTACATGAGTGAATATAGCTTTACGTCGCTTTTTAGCAATATTGCAACATCACATAGAGTCGTGATACACCAGAAACTGTATTCACACGCTATACCCGGAATCTAATAAGTACTGATCAGTTAATCTTTGAAACAATAGGTCACTCTGCCGCCATTTTACGTTTGGACTATGTACAGCGCATGACGATTTTGCTAATGTATATTGACTCCTTACTCTCTCTCGGATAACAAATTCATCTAATGATTTCACGATAGTTATAATTAATTCTAAATTCTAAATTAATATATTTCTTAAATTTATTTCATTTCTAATCAAATAAAGATAATTTAGAAAACCTCATTATGTTAATGATATTCTAAAAATGCATATTGTTTCTGAATATCATTTCGATGTATTTGTGTTTCGTCCAGTGGTGATAAATGTCACGGGTTCAAGCCCATATTTTGGTGTGTAAAAGGCATGAAAAGGTTGAAACTTTTCTTAAAAGTGTGCAATCCACTCTTCACAAACTTCTCAATACAATGGTTAAAACTACCATTGCACTTCGTACGTCAGACTGTCAGTTTACATAAAAAATACATCTCAGATAATACAAAATATGTTGACATAAGCCATACACAGCCAGTCAACTCGTACAGATGGGGAAGGATAAATTAAGCATGTAACGTCGAAGAGAAATTGTGAAGAAATGACCCTTCACTTTTCTTTTGCCCGTAATTACTATAGCTGATAAAATTCTGATAGATTGCCACCACTTCTTTAACTGAAGATTAACTCAGAAATATACATCATTGTCATCGTTCACCTGCTCGCTTTGATGCCAGCACTTAAATTGACGTACGATCATATCAAACATAGAATTTAGTACTAATACTTTCACCTTAAAGTTTGTTTACTGTGTACTTCTATATTAACGTGCAACCTCCCTCGAAGTTTAACGTTGTAATTCATTTGAAATCCGACGCAACCTTCCATTCTGAAATATCATATGTCTGTCTACCTGGCTGTCTAAGAATAGCGACAGCCTGCGAACATCTGTTATTCCTCCACGTGGGATAATGAACAAACCGTTTACATGATAAAAACGTCAAAGCATGTTGTAAACATGTTTTCTTTCTCTCTGTATTTTACAATAAACGCGACGTAAACATAGTCTGTGTAACAAAAATACACTTGCCTCACGCCAATGCTAAGATCATCCCAGTGTTTTCGCGTATCCCTCGCAGCCAACTACCCCGTACATTTCACCCCCAACCCCCTCTCGTTTATGCGTAGTTGTCCGACTCTTCACAGGTATATCCTCTGGAACCGACAGGAAAATAATTTAGTTGCATAAATGTCATATATTTTCATGTACAACAATATTCTGCTGATGATTGGCTCTGGTTCCGCCTCTTAAAAACCAATATGCGGATCTAGTTTCAGTCTCTCCTTGAATTACCAATATCTTCAGATATTTGTTCATTATATATTCAACTGTTTTTGGTGACGTCAGCAGACAATCTGGAAAATTTTCATACACTGATATATACATACAGTTGCACTTGAATTTCAGTTCATTTGTCTTAGTTCTTCGGTGTGAAGTGGGTGGCATAAGTCTCATTTTATCCGACAGCGTTGCGTGCACCGTCCTTGTTTTCTGATATCTCCAACAAATCACAAATGCGTGTATACGAATACAAACTCTACTTCAATACGATTAGATCTCAGCAGTCGATGTGTCAGTTTTCAGCTCATAGCAAGCCATGCAAAGTGTCATTTGTGTACCATTTTGTACGCTTCAAACAATCGTCTCGCGTCGAACAAGTTGTCTGCAGTTGGAATATTTCATTCAAATATAATTTTCCAATTGACATGTAATTACTTTTGGAAAAAAGAGAAGATATCCCCGACACATTTGAAGTTGAGGGATGATGGTCTATATGACTGAACTGCACACACATTCGTCCTCGTGGCTTGGTAGACTGTCTGTTTTACCTGAAGTCATGGCGATGTATACTATAGAAATGATCCCTCAAAGTTTTATCATACGCAATTGTGTATGACGCTATCATACAAATGAGTCCAAAAGAGGTTACAATTCTGCAACATCACACTCACCAACGTCTCTTCGATGTCTTTCGCGAAAGGTTGTGGGTTAGCCTAGTGGTAAAAGCGTTCGCTCGTCACGCCGAAGACTCGGGTTCGATTCCCCACATGCGTACAATGTGTGGAGCCCATTTCTGGTGTCCCCCGTCTTGATATTGCTGGAATATTGCTAACTGCGGCGAAAACTAAACTCAATCACTCACTCTTTCGCAAATAACTATTTTGGCCTTAGCTTTGTTTTGCTTGGAACATTATGGTCACAGGCAAAACAACAAACCTTTAGTGAATCTGAGGTCACATTCTGCCATACATCACATAAGCTGATATCGGACAGTTCAATTACTTTAGGGTACAACAAATTCATTTTGGAAGGATATTGTTGTACTTAGTGACGATCAGATGCTCTGCAATTCTAACGAGAAGAAGTTTGCCCTTGTCAGTAAACAAGGTTTACATGGGACTAAAGTGATTCAAATCGCAAAACAAATTCATGCAAATCATAAATTTTATGGTCCAAATACGACAATCCTAAGAATGCAAACACTTTTTGTTCCAATTTCAGTGAGTATTTTCAAGTCTTCATTTTGATCTTATTTCCTTGATCTTGGAGACATCACCAAAAATCCACCCTGACTAACAGATCAGATACAGTTCCCATGACTATTTCAGAATGAAGTATACATGGGACTACAGAGATTTATAACATAAAAGAAATCAAGCAAAGGATACATTCCATGCCCAAATACGACAATCCTAACAATACAAACTCTTTCTGTTCCCATTTCAGTGAGTGTTTTCGAGGTTACATTGAATCTATTGACTAGTCATGACAAGACAGTCTGGTCGCTCGTTGAGCCTCGACGAACGCTCACACGACCAGTGGATAAAGTACGTACATATCTCAGTGTTTATTTTGTGAAAATGTCAAAATCGTCTTCTTAATTAATTTAGGTGTATCTATAGAACTGTAATTCCCTGTCAGATTTCGTGCAGTTGGAAAGCTTAAGGGATACGGCGTTGATTCCCCGCAAGGGTACGTCATGTGAAGCCTATTTTCGGAAGCCCCAGCTATGTAAGGCTTTCGTGTATTTTTTCTAATGTCTTGCTGTGTCCAATCATCTTCGAAATGACACTCCTAGCACTGATGGCAGACAGTCACGATAGAGTATTTTTCATTCTTCTGACACCAGTATATCGAAAAAGTTGCATTATGGTTATTATTTCCTGAACTGTCAAACTAAAGAAATCTAAATCCAATTTCTTCCTAACTGTCATTTTATTGAACACGTTTTTCTTCTCTGCCATAAACATCTACTGCAGCAGTGCATGCACCTAACATGGCTTAAAGTCTTGATCAAATTCATTTGTCATTTTGCATTCAAGAATGTTGCCATTATGGTTTTAACGACGTAATATTCTTCATCCAATGTACAATAGCAAACCCGATTGCCTAACAAGATTGATTCTCATAAAATAACAACTCCGTTCGTCTTAAATGTTAGTTGCGTGACGGCTCAGACATCCTGAATAACAGTTGTGTGATGATCTTATCAACACTGCCCTGTGAGGGCCCCGTGGCTTGCTCCCTTTAGACAGGGATGCTCTTCCATTTATATCTTGATGGCATTTGCATTGATTAAATTGAAAACTTTTTTCAATGAGTTCAGCCTCCACAGGCTATGTTCTTGCAGTACATTAAGGTGATCAAGAAACATTTGGACAGTTCTGTCTGGCTGCTGACCCAAATAATCTTGTTTTACAAGCATTTTAAAGTTTAATGAAACTTTTGGCATCAGGTTTGAAACAGCAGCTATGTGATCCAACATGTGTCAGGCGATACTGATCTGTAATCTAATTAAGAATAGAACATGTGGCGAACTGAAGAACAAAGGCGTAGAGGAAAATTGTGGTACATGCAAAGTGAAGAAAAGATACTTTCATTGGACTAGCAGGCAACACGTCAAGTGTTTATGTCTTATGTGCGTTAGGTTTGTGGTTAAATCAGACGCTTTTAGACGAGAAGGCAAAAGTACTTCTTGGTTGGAATGCAAAACACAACAGCAGCTATACATATGTGTATTAATTTATCCCTTTTACATTTTGGGTGATTTCACCAACTGTATACCGTTTAGTTATTCCCAAATGAATACAAGCCAACATTCATTAACGCTTTACATAAGATATTGCAGTTGCAGCATGTAATTCTTCTCTACCACTTATTTATTGAAAGTTGTATTGGAACTGAGGATACGACAACACCTCTCGTACAATGGACTATACTTTGGAAGACTTTCTTTCAATTATGGAAATACTTTTGTCATTTTAATTTAAAAGAAAATCCTAATAAGATTCCCACGATTTGTAATTAGATTCTTGTCTGTCGACAGATATATCATTTTATCCATCAGATATATTTTTGATTAGGTATTACACCCCGAATCTTTGCAGCAATGATTTAAGGAATATAATTAGTGCCTGTAGTAATAAAGCGATACAAATTGAAAACTGTTTTGGTGATACAGATATCTGTTTATTTATGGAAATGAACAAAATGGTCGATTACAAATCAATTTAACATAAATGTGACAGTGTGTGGTGAGTTGTAATGGGAATGCCCAGGATGTGGTGGGTATGACATGTCCTGGACATAATGCTTATGATGTTGGCTCGTTCATTTTCAGACTATGGTCATACCGCTGGATTGTTTTGACTTTGGTAAACAATAGAAAGAAAAACATAAATCAATTTGTTGTCAATTGTATTTTTAACTTGAAATAACTGGATTGTGCGATGTGACACATCACGTTTTACAAATCGTTTTACAGTGACGATATTGTAACCATCAATGAATTTTTTGCCCAAGTGTCGAGTTGACACATTACACGAGGTGATTCAATACAGGGTTTGTTATTGGTCGCCAGTTTAACCTTAACGTTAAGCTATTCATTTGGTAATCCACAGATATCAGGTGCAAATTAATAATTCACGTCCTGGAAGGACGAGTTGAACAACTGATGATTAATCTCTTTACAAATGTGCAGTTATAGAGGTCTTGATTGATTTTTCTCATGTTTACATCAGTGAGCTTCTTTCAGTAATATTAATATCAGCGACACAGCCAGTGAAAATCAATACGAAATATCCTTGTGAGGTTCCAGCAATATCAAATGCATGCGTGTGTTTATGTATTGTTATCAAGTAATCATAATACCAGGTGTTAGCGAAAAGGTGAGCGTATCCTGCTATGCATGGCAACATGAGGAAGCACTGTAATGACAACGGTTGTACTGTACCAAATAGTGACATCGGCGGGACAGACAAAAGTTGTAACTACAACAAGTTCATCTGAACAAATAAGGGAACATGTGGCACAAATTAGAATAGGTGATTTCATTGGGCATCAATTTGGTCACCGAGGTGTTAACTTTTTAATTTTACCATTCTACCATGGCTTAACCATAGTGACAGGGCAAATTTGCAATCACCAGCTGCGCATGGGCTCACCCTGTAATTGAATGTATTCCCAAAAATGAACAGGGTGACGTCGTTCAATGTCTCAGCGTTACCACTGTCGTAAGTCTATGTTCAGTTATGGGATTTACGACTTTACCGTTAAGACCCCTTTGGGAAGAACACCCAGATTTACTCTGAAACTGAACGTTTTACACTCTGGAAGTTTAGCATTATCAGTAATTTAGGATTCTGTGTCATCCCAAGGCGAGGTTTTGTGGCACCAAGAATTACAATCTCTTTACTTTGGTTATCGAAATTTATTATTCGAAGTCTTGAATCCCATTGTCGCTGTGTTACAGTTGTTAGTGTATGGAACACGGATGCAGTTTCTCATGAAAAATGCTTGTATAGGATCAAGTTTGCATCTTCAGCTTAAGACGTTATATTATCTGGTACTATTACCAAAAAACAAATGGAGAAACTGGCAGCACCACTGTCTGAGCCGGAACTATATCGTGCATTGTGAATACCTGACTCTGCAAGTGTGTTAAGCCTTTTATTATGTTTTCTATCCCGAGAGCCTGAGACTTACATCACTTGGGGCATTCCTGGTATATTCAGCTGACAAAACGTCATGCACTTGGAAAATCTTTCAAATAAATTCAACTTACTCACTCACACCTAAAGCACGTGACAGGGATTTGACATTCAAATGGTGACGTGACACGATTAATGTGAACTTTTCAAGGCATATATGATCATTCCATATCTTGTGTAAACCTATTCTCGCAACAACTAATGCCAATGAGACTACTTGAAATAACTGGTCCCTGGATTTTGCTGCATTTAACTTTTTTTAGACATACCAGGCATGTCCCTTTTGGAAATTGTGTCAAAAGCACATTGTTTAAGACACACATCGGAAGTGTAGTATACCTATTAGTTATGGTGGACTTGGCAATATTTGGAAACATTCTAACACAAAGACAAATTGTTACACAGGGAAACACTGTAACAGACAAACGTTATAAAACAGAGAAATACTGTAACACAGACAAACATTGTACACAGACAAACATTGTTACACGGAGAAACATTGTAGAACATACAAATATTTTAACACAGAGAAACACTGTAACACAGAGAAATACTATAAAGCACAGGAACATTGTAACAGAGAAATACTGTAACACAGAGAAACATTGTAGCATAGGCAAACATTATAGCACAGAAAAACACTGTTGTGATGCTGAATGAGATTGTAAATGTTTCAGAACAGAGATTCATTTCACAAAAGTACATTTTGTGACATTTAAATGTTCCTTTTCTGTTTTTGAACTATTCCTTATAGTTCTTTAAACAGACTTTTTGTCAACTACCAGGAATCTTCAAAGATACTGTATGATTCAGCTGATCGATATCAGATATCAGAAAATCAATCTTAAACACGATAATGACAGATCAGAAAAATGTTTCAAAGAAATAGAATGGTTTCTGTAAATGTGTTTGAATAATAATTGAAAGTAAGCAAAGTTTCTACGAAATCATGGATCTAAATGTGTATTGCAACACTGTATCGAGAGTTATGGTGCACACGCTCATCGTGATTTGCTTTATGAATCAATGAGTGGGTGAATGAGTGAGTGATTTGAGTTAGAATACCGACTTGAACAATATTCATGTTATATCACGATTTACCAGGTAAATGTAAGAGGAGAGTTATGCAAGTACCATGTGTTTACCACTTCTGAAACATAATGTAACACCAGGATTCCATCTTAGGTCTTTTCTAGGACTAAGGGGCGAGCCATTTACGACCAGACCATCCGCCCTTTTACAAACGAATTATGGCGTGTATTCAGTTACATATATGTATGCAATCACGTGTGGAGTGGAGTACGACACAGATTACATGTATACTTGTTGTTCTCTAATAGTGGTTCATCGGTGTGAAATGATTTGCGTTCCTAAATTCCAAAATACATGTCTTCAAAGAACTATTCTATCATTTCTGCCCATTTCAAGCTGTCGTTCGTTATGTGTCTCAAATGGGTTCATAACACTGTTAAATCTTATTCACTCGATCAGGTGATCTAAAGACATGGAAGTCACCAAACGCTCCTATTTTTTCGATGTTTTGCATGTATGTCTACTGGGTGCCTACAAATCTGCAACTAAGGCATATGTAATGACTGTGGCGATATGGTGACTTTGGATTAGTACTTACGAGGTAATTCTGACAAGAGTCTGATATGAAAATTAGAAACATCACCAAGGGACCTTCGAAATGGTTTTCGCCAAATGACAATTATTTGAAACGGTTGAAATTGTCCACACATTACGGAGAAATGCTCCCTCTGCTAGTTCTCAAGTAAATGAAATAGACCTGTTTCCACCGTTGACAGCTTGGTGTATGAGACACTACAATATGTTCTTACATGAGTGGGTAAATGAGTTAGTGTAGTTTTACATTGCTTTTTAGCAATATTAGAAGATCAGATAGAGTCGTGGTACACCAGAATCTGGCTTCACACGCTTAACCCGGAATTTAATACATACATTTAAACCTTGAAACAGTAGGTCACCCTGCTGCCTTTTTACATTGGGATTCCTTATTCGGTTCTCGTACTGTCTTCGTACAACTTCAAATAATGATTTCGCGTATGTTAATTTAAAAGTTTAAATGAATATATTACTGAAGAATGTTTCCTTTCCGAGCAAGTTTAAGTACTTTAGAAAATGTCATTAGATATTTGATCATTATACTTTCGACTGTTTTGGTGACGTCACTAGACAATCTAGAAGTGTATTCAAACATTGATATATACATAAAGTTCCACTTGAATTCATTCGTCAGTTCATTTGTGTTCGTTCTTCAGTGTTTTGTCATAAGTCTCATTTTATCAGACAACTTTGCGTGCACAGTCCTTGTTTTCTGATATCTCCAACAAATCATAAATGTGTTTGTACGAATACAAGCTCTACTTCAATACGATTAGATCTCAGCAGTCGATGTGTCAGTTTTCAGCTCATAGCAAGCCATGCAAAGTGTCATTTGTGTACCATTTTGTACGCTTCCAACAATCGTCTCGTGTTGAACAAGTTGTCTGCAATTGGAATATTTTCACTTAGGGGATCCCCATTCTAATTCCACTCGTTTTACGCTGTTTTTTCGTGAAAGAAATTCATGATTTGAACCAGGTCAAAGTTCCTCTAGGTCAAAGGTTAATCATATCACTCCTTGAACTTACACCATCACCAGAAAGAGTAGTTCCTTTCAAACTTCAACATGTCTATTATGTGCACACTGACTAAATCTGACAATGATGAATAAATCATAGTGTTACAGCAAAAATGGACGGAATTATCATGAAACCGCCCTCTAGTTATTTGAAAAGAGCGGGCCGTTGCAAATGATAATGGTCCGCTGATTCCTCAACAACGGGTCATTATCAGTTCTGTTGTCAAAATGACGTCACAGCAGGTGACGTCACGCTCCATAATCTTGTTTCATGATCTAACAGTGTTGGGTCAACAGCCCGTTACGAGTAAATTGTTTGAGCTTACAATTAAATTAATGATACTATTTTGTCTTTTTTATCACAAATTCCATCCATTGTAGCGAGATAGGGGAGTTAATTTACCTAGTGTTTCTGCAAATGACAATGCCCTGAAAAACAGTGTTACCCCAATAGTGTATGGTTACCTTCAAAGGTTTTGGTGAATCGGTTTTCAAATTGCGACCGTATATGCTGATTATACGGTCGGAAATTTATAGCATTGACCAATCAGAAGTCGTGTTACATACTAAGTTGAATTAGAATCAAATATAATTTTCCAATTGACATGTAAATATTTCTTGACAAAAAGGAAGATTTCACCCGACACATTTGAACTTGAGGGATGATCGTCTAAATGACTCAACTGCACACACCTCGTACCCATATGTATCACGCAAATGCGTATAAAGATATCATGCAGCTGACCATCGTCGCTTCGATGTCTTTCGCGAAAGGCGGCGGGGTAGCCTAACGGTTAAAGTATTCGCTCGTCACGCCGAAGACCCAGGTTCAATTCCCAATATGGGTACAATGTGTTAAGCCCATTCCTGGTCTTCTCCGCCCTGATATTGCTGGAATATTGCCAAAAGCAGCGTAAAACCAGCAACGTAAGGCTTTCGTAGATTCCCTAAGTAATTTAAATAATTCAGAAAATCTCATTATGTTAATGTATATTTTTACAATGTATATTGTTTGTGAATTCCATTTCGATGTATTTGTGTTTGGTCCAGTTATAAAAGTCATGGGTTCAGTGTCCAGGTGTGTCACCCTCGCAGTTAAAGAGATACGGCGTTAATCCACCGCAAGGACACGTTATGTGGAGCCCATTTTCGGAAGCCCCAGCTATGTAAGGCTTTCGCAGCTCTTTTCTAATGTTTTCTTGTGTGCAATCTTCTCCAAAATGACACACCTCGCACTGATGGCAGACAGTCACGATAGAGTATTCTTCATTCTTCTGACACCAGTATATCGAAAAAGTTGAATGATGGTGATTATTTCCTGAACCGTCAAACTAAAGAAATCTAAATCCAATTTCTTCCTAACTGTGATATTATTGAACACGTTTTTCTTCTCTGCCATAAACATCTACTCCAGCAGTGCATGCACCTGAGAGGGCTTAAAGTCTTGATCAAATCCATTTGTCATTTTGCATTCAAGAATGTTGCCATTATGGTTTTAACGGCGTAATATTCTTCATCCAATGTACAATAGCAAACCCGATTGCCTAACAAGATTGATTCTCATAAAATAACAACTCCGTTCGTCTTAAATCTTAGTTGCGTGACGCCTATGACATCCTGAATAACAGTTGTGTGATGATCTTATCAACACTGCCCTGCGAGGACCCCGTGGCTTGCTCTCTTTAGACAGCGATGCCCTTCCATTTATATCTCGATCCCATTTGCATTGATTGAATTGAAAACCTTTTTCAATGAGTTCAAACTACACAGGCAATGTTCTTGCCCTACATTAAGGTGATCAAGAAACATTTGGACAGTTTTGTCTGGCTGCTGACCCAAATAATCATGTTTTGCAGCCATTTGAAGTTTAATGAAAACTTTTTGGCATCAGGTTTGAAACAGCAGCAATGTGATCCAACATGTGTCAGGCGATACTGATCTGTAATTTAGTAAAGAAAAGAACATGTTGCGAACTGAAGAACAAAGGTTGAATGGAAATTAGTGGTAAATGGAAAATGAAGAAATATACTTTCATTGGACTAGCTAACAACACGCCAAGCGTGTATTTCTTATGGGCGTTTTGAAACAGCAGCTGTGGGTTTCATACCGAACTGTAATTTAACGAAGACGAGAAAATGTGGCGAAGCGAAGAACAAGGGCTAAATGAAAATTAGTGGTGAATACAAAGTGAGGCAATATACTATTGGACTATCAGACAACACGTCAAGTGTTTCTTTCGTATGTGAGTTGGGTTTGTGGTTTAATCAAGAGCTTTTCGACGAGTAGGCAAAATTACTTCTTGGTTGGAATGCAAAACACAACATCAGCTGTACATATGTGTCTGCAAAACGTAATATAGATTAATTTATCCCTTTTACATTTTGAGTGGTTACAACAATTGTATACCGTTCAACGCAATAATCTCCCCACTTTCCTCTCCCAATTTCAAACCTAAATAGTGTAAATACAATGAACATCTAACACCATACCTGTGACACCTAACCCATCAAGTAAGCATTGAACATTGTCCTGGATATGTCCATTGTACTCAAATCAAATCGATCACAACCGCTATGTTTCTATGATCATAAGGCACCTCTACTAAACGTAAAATGCATTGTACGAATCCCATTAAAATATCAGGATCTGTTTGTGATTCCCACAAATAGTGATGATAGAATGTGTGCGCAAAAACAGAACGTATCTTTCTCCCAGAATGTAAAGGCAAACAAATTATTCAAAGGGACATATAACAGAAGTAACATTTGTAAATATCCTTCACATATTCTACAAAAGTGTCTTGAAAACTTTGCCGAATCACTGGATGAGCTTAAGTTATGTTTCTACTTTTAGAATGGACTGTCTTACGACTCGTACATATCTGTTTTACTTTGAACACATACGGTGCAGTAAGGATTGTCTTGACGTAATATTTCCCTAGAGAACCCTTTACAAGCCATTGAGCTGTACTAGGCTCTGTATGGAGGTATAATTAGTCCAACAAGTTACGGGATTAGTCTAAATACCTACTTAGGTAATGAACATGCTTTGCTTCGATCCCTTCTTATGATCAAATGGTAATGTTTCATAAAATGTCAATAATGTTCTCGTATATCTGTCATATGAATGATAACTAGGTATATTATCTTTCAAAGAGTGCCTCATGCTGACTGTAAATGAGACATGTCCATTATCGTTATTTAGAGGATCAACCAGAAGTTTTGTAAAAAATCTGACTCCATTGGGACTGATGTTTTACCTGGCAAAATCTGCCTGGCGTAAGATCGTTAGGTGATAGTTACGTATGAAGAGGACATGTGCGAGTTGAATTAAACACACGGTAATCTGTCTGTGTAATATTATTTGCAAGGTGACGTTATGGTTATTGCGTTTGTTTTACAATGACAAACACATCATGTTTTCAGTATTCTGAAACCAAGAAGAATACCTATAGTAGCTAAAATCAGCACTACTTAAACACACAACAGATACATATCATGCCAGACTATGTCAGATGCTATTCCTCATTTGAATGATACAATATGAACATTTGACTTGTTTGACATGTATTTGTACCAGGCAGGATACTCTCACCTGCAGGAACATCTGGAATTATCACTATTTGATAGTGAATCAGGATAAAGTCACATATTGTCACCTTTATAGAGTCTCAGAGTCCCTGAACAACATTATTTTCCTTTCTGCCAATCCCTCCGTGCAGCGTGAAACCCTAAATGAAGCAAGTCTAGATACTCCCAGGTTCTGAATTTCCCATCTGACTTGGTCTCCTTTTCAATTTAAATGGGTTTACTTGTTACTATCAATATTATATATACTACTCAAAACAAGTTAAGGGTCAAAACTTTTAATGGCCATAACTACAAATAACAGTGAAATGTAGTGATCATATAACAACTCGAGCCAACATTTCATGATAACCATAACGGGAGACCAAAACAGCAGGAATGTCAGTGATTGCTGATCAATAAGGTCAAAGTGACCTACTGTCAGAAGTGAAAATTCAAACGTCAACATTGGACTAATAACGGATATAACCACTTTGAGCAGTACGAAGCCGACGTCCTAACTCGCCCCAAGCATGTTCCATAGGGGCTAAATCTGCTGAATATGCCTGACATTCAGTGTGCTGAACATTGTTTTGTTTAAGGAAGTCCGTCACAACACAGGTACGGTGTAGTCGGGCATTGTCATCTTGGAATATGAATCCGACACCGATACGTTGTAAACATGGTAAAACAAGGGGTCTGATAATCTCCCGTAGATAGCGATTTCCGGTCAGGTTACCATTAATGACATAGAGAGGTGTCCTTTGATGAAAGGAAAACGCACCCCAAACCATGACACCTCCGCCTCCATATGGCAAACGCTGGTTGACGTTAACGTCAGCAAACCTCCCTCCTGCACGCCGATACACACGAGTTCTACCATCATTGAACTGTAGAGTAAACCTAGACTCGTAGGAGAAAAGAACTGATGCGCACTGAGCACGTTGCCAACGAACATGACGTCTACACCAGTCATGTCTTGCCGTCGTGTGTCGCTGAAGGAGCGGTGGTCGTTCTGCTGGTCGCCGTGCCCGAAGATTGTCCCTCGTCAGTCGGTTCCTGACAGTTTGATCAGATACCAGGGTACTTGTGGCAGTTCTCAGTTGGTCACCGAACTGTTTGGCAGTTACTCTGCGTTGTGGGAGGGCCATATTTGTCAGGTATCGGTCTTCTCTAGGAGTTGTTGATGGAGGCCTGCCAGACCGTGGTCGATTATTCAGCATTCCAGTGACACGAAACAGGTGTCATAACTTTCCAAGAGGTTCACCATCTGGAAGCCAAGCAAGAGCTCTTCCTCTGTCTGTCATGCTCAGTTGACGTCTTGCCATTGTTGAATTTCAAGTGACAATAACAATGCGACAATTACAAGTTTTATAGGGAAAATAAGCATGCACAGCACTAATCCCACGAAGAACACGTGCAAATGTTGTTCATGATGAAACATCATCTTCCACAAGCACAATGGTGGCGCTTCTGTGAAGTACTCGATGTTCAATTTGTTCATTTTTTAACACCCTACCACATGATGACTATTGGCACCACGGTTATCTGCAGCCTTTATCCAGATTCTGCAATGGTTTTGAATAAACTACCATACACGGAATGTAAAGTTTTATTCATGCATAATGCAACCAGCCTCATCAATAACATTACATGATGACATCGCATGACCCTTACGTTGTTTTGAGTAGTATATATTCACATAGTCTACACGGGATCATGCCCATGTGCCCGTATTTAGAGACAAGAAAGTTCCACGATAATGAGTGAGTGAGTATGGTTTAACGCCGCTTTTAGAAATATTCAAGAAATATCATGGCGGGCGACACCAGAAATGGGTCTTCGGCGTCACGAGCAAACGCTTTAACCACTAGGCTACCCCACCACCCCTCCACGATAATGATATATAAATATCACAGTGATACGCACGTTATAACCTCACCTACCCATTATGAATGATAAAGGTTTTTAATATGACCTTAGTCTTAAATAACCTCAAAAGAGGATCACGAGTGCCTTAACGCACTCTGCGGTCTCAGTTACGCTCATATTCTTCAGAATATAATTTCCATGTCAAACCCAACGATTTGATAATACACTAATGCATCCCTGACATCAAAGACCTGTTACCAGTAACCTATATGGATGAATCCATGTGAAGTCAGCCTTCAGGGACATATTATAACGCCTTTGTTAACCTGAACGCTTGTGGAAGAGTTTAATCAACAATTCCTATCTGCCAGTGGCAGATGTTGCCACTATTAGGTCAGTAGATGCGCATCGAAGCTTGGTCTGCGATCGAAGAGGCGCTGAACTGTTTTCTTTCTGTTCCAACACCGGCGTTAGATCATAGTGTTGTGAGAGAGAATAACGTGAAGTACAAAAATGTAAGCTATCTTGACAGGAACGTGGCGCCTGGACGAGAAGAAGAAATCTGAGTATTGTGTCTGCAGAGCAATATTCCGGTGGCTGCCTGTAAATAATAGGATGAGGATTAGACAATCCAGTGATCAACAGCATGAGCATGGATATAAGCAGCAGTTGAAATACAAAGACAAGTGTGAACCAAGTCAGTGAGTCTGACCACCCGATCCCGTTAGTCCCATACAACAAGCATTGGGTGCTGAAGATCAATTCTAATTCGGATTTTCACAGGTGCTAATCAGAGTATTGACACCCTCATGAACACATCATGTCTGGCAATGTATTTATATTGTTTATATTTATCAGTTATAATGGGAGGTCGTGATCAGAATCACGTGGAGGCTCTTCATGAAAGAATCCGATTGGATGAAAACAAGGCATTAAACAGCCTGTTTAAAAGGGCCAAGGATGTTTAACGCAATCTCAATGTCAGTGTTGGTTTTGTTTATGGTTATCACTTCTGGGCGGTACAGCCATGAGTGTCACACAGGCAAAGTGTCATATCAAATCAGCACAGGCTCACTTTTCCAAGCGAAGGCGATCTGAACGATCGGCGCACTGGGTTCTTGTGCAGTGAGTTGAGAGAATGAAAGCAACCCTTCGGAGTCCTTAGCCTGGATAAGGCTGTCTGGGCTGGTAAGTGAAGCGGAAGCCTCTCTGTTTGCTGCTCTGGACCAGTCACCTCCCGTCAGTGTGAGATTTTGCATCAAAATGAAATCAAAATAAGAAATGTAGGATATGCAAATGCGAATGAATTTAACAAGGCTGTTTAAGCCCTCATCAGTGGATGCCCACGTGTTGTTACAGACACTGTATTTGAAGCAATTTTATGGCGTGACTCGTTCGTTTCATTACTGTTTGTCGTTTCTAAGCTGGTGTTTATCCACGGTACGACCCAGAATATGTAGAGGGCATAATCAAAAATGACAAATATTAAATTCTATGGGATTGGCCCGTACATAGCCCCAGGTGTATCAGGTCCAACAAACCAGACCTTACCGTAAAACCAATGAAATCGTTTATATTGATGAGGTGAGGTGAAATTGGGTTTAACGTCGTGCTTGAGAATATTTCACTCATATGACGACGTGCATGCGTGTGTATGTGTATGTGCGGCTGCTTGTACTAGCCCAGACTTAAGCTGGTTTTATAGTGCGAGCCCACTGAGATGCCATGCCGCAGTGAAGCATGAATACCCCACTCAGACACATTATACTGACTCCGAGCCGACCAGTCCTTGTTGTACCCATTAATGCCGAGCGCCAGGCAGGGACCAACAAGTACCATATTTTAACGTCTTTTGGTATGACGCGGCCGGGGATCGAACCCGCGACCTTCCGCTCTCCAGGCGGACGCTCTAACCACTACACCACGGAGGCGGTCTTATATTGCTGAACTAGGGCACGTTTTGACAGCATTCAGGAAAAAACGTGTCTTGGCAAATATGCGAAATGTCACGCTGGCATCCCAAGTATAATGTTGTTCGACTCCCCATTGTAACTACTCTCCACGGCCGTTGCTTAACTTGCTCTTTGACGTGATCGCTATGTGCAGGGCCTCGTAGCACCGAAGACGCTTGTGGTACCTAGTGTCAGATCTGCAACAATGATCGACGTCAGGTTACAAACATAAAACACGAGAAGGAATGATTAACAAATCAATGGTGACAAGAAATCTATGCACTCAATCTTAGTCAAACTCACATTAATGTCGAGTCACGTGTTTGAAGAGGTTATTATGATTGTGGACTTTTGTTTCGTGCTTCCGTCACTTTCAGCTTCGTTCTTGGGGCCTAAACCAGTTTGTCGAACGTGGCAAGGACGAGAAACATCTGATGCCCATGGCAAGTGAGTTTAAATAAGCCTTGCCTGTATCACACGAAGCATAAAATAATTACCTCGCCAAATTTCACCAAACTGAAAAACGAGTAGGGGAATTTTGCATTACAACCATGTAGATGAGACTTTCATACGAATTTCCCTTGGGATAATAATGTGGTCTTATCTTATCTCTTATCTTATCATATACTCTCTAACACTACGACATGAAACACCTTCTACACGTGGACGCCATGTCATCCACCAGTTTTCACACGTGGACGCCATGTCATCCACCAGTTTCTACACGTGGACGCCATGACCTCCACCAGTTTCTACACGTGGACGCCATTTCATCACCGGTTACTACACGAGGACGCCATTTCAGCCACCAGTTTCTACACGTGGACGCCATGTCAGCCACCAGTTTCGATACGTGGACGACATGTCATCACCAGTTTCTACATGTGGACGCCATGTCATCCACCAATTTCCAAACGTGGACGCCATGTCATCCACCAGTTTCTACACGTGGACGCCATTTCATCACCGGTTACTACACGAGGACGCCATGTCAGCCACCAGTTTCTACACGTGGACGCCATGTCAGCCACCAGTTTCGATACGTGGACGACATGTCATCACCAGTTTCTACACGTGGACGCCATGTCATCCACCAATTTCCAAACGTGGACGCCATGTCATCCACCAGTTTCTACACGTTGGCGTCATGTAATCCATCAGTTTCTACACGTGGGCGCCATGTCATCCACCTGTTCCTTCACGAAGACACCATGTCATCGACCAGTTTCTACACGAGGGCATCATGTCATCCACCAGTTTTAACACGTGGACGCCATGTCATCAACTAGTTTCAACACGTGGACGCCATGTCATCAACCAGTTTTCACACGTGGACGCCATGTCCGCCAGCAGTTTCTACACGTGGACGCCATGTCATCCACCATTTTCTACACGTGGACGCCATGACTTCCACCAGTTTCTACACGAGGACGCCATGTCGTGGACGCCATGTCATCCACCAGTTTGTACGCGTGGAGGCCATGTCGTCATCACACCAGTGTCTACGCGTGGACGCCATGTCATCAACCAGTTTCCACATGCTGACGCCATAACCAGTGTCTACATCGTAGTGGACGCCATGTCAGTTTCTACAAGTGGACGCCATGTCAGCCAGCAGTTTCTACAAGTGGACGCCATGTCATTCACCAGTTTCTACACGTGACGCCATGACCCCCACCAGTTTCTACACGTGGACGCCATGTCATCCACCAGTTTCTACACGTGGACGCCATGTCATCACCAGTTTCTACACCAGGACGCCATGTCATAGTTTCGATACACTCGGACGACATGTCATCACCAGTTTTCTACATGTGGACGCCATGTCATCCACCAGTTTCCACACGTGGACGCCATGTCATCCACCAGTTTCTACATCGTGGACGCCATTTCATCACCGGTTACTACACGAGGACGCCATGTCAGCCACCAGTTTCTACACGTGGACGCCATGTCAGCCACCAGTTTCGATACGTGGACGACATGTCATCACCAGTTTCTTACATCGTGGACGCCATGTCATCCACCAATTTCCAAACGTGGACGCCATGTCTTCCACCAGTTTCTACACGTTGGCGCCATGTCATCCATCAGTTTCTACACGTGGGCGCTATGTCATCCACCTGTTCCTTCACGAAGACACCGACCAGTTTCTACACGACCAGTTTCTACACGAGGGCATCATGTCATCCACCAGTTTTAACACGTGGACGCCATGTCATCAACCAGTTTCAACACGTGGACGCCATGTCATCAACCAGTTTTCACACGTGGACGCCATGTCCGCCAGCAGTTTCTACACGTGGACGCCATGTCATCCACCAGTTTATACACGTGGACGCCATGACCTCCACCAGTTTCTACACGAGGACGCCATGTCATTCACCACTTCCTACACGTGGACGCCATGTCATCCACCAGTTTGTACGCGTGGAGGCCATGTCATCAACCAGTGTCTACACGTGGACGCCATGTCATCAACCAGTTTCCACATGTGGACGCCATGTTAGCCAGCAGTTTCTACAAGTGGACGCCATGTCAGCCAGCAGTTTCTACAAGTGGACGCCATGTCATTCACCAGTTTCTACACGTGGACGCCATGACCCCCACCAGTTTCTACACGAGGACGCCATGTCATCCACCAGTTTCTACACCAGGACGCCATGTCATCACCAGTTTCTACACGAGGACCCCATGTCATTAACCAGTTTCTACACGTGGACGCCATATCATCCACAAGTTTCTACTCGTGGACCCCATGTCATCAACCAGTTCCTACACGTGGACGCCATGTCATCCACCAGTTTCCACACATTGACGCCATTTCATCACCGGTTACTACACGAGGACGCCATGTCAGCCACCAGTTTCTACACGTGGACGCCATGTCAGCCACCAGTTTCGATACTCGGACGACATGTCATCACCAGTTTCTACATGTGGACGCCATGTCATCCACCAATTTCCAAACGTGGACGCCATGTCATCCACCAGTTTCTACACGTGGACGCCATTTCATCACCGGTTACTACACGAGGACGCCATGTCAGCCACCAGTTTCTACACGTGGACGCCATGTCAGCCACCAGTTTCGATACGTGGACGACATGTCATCACCAGTTTCTACACGTGGACGCCATGTCATCCACCAATTTCCAAACGTGGACGCCATGTCTTCCACCAGTTTCTACACGTTGGCGTCATGTAATCCATCAGTTTCTACACGTGGGCGCCATGTCATCCACCTGTTCCTTCACGAAGACACCGACCAGTTTCTACACGACCAGTTTCTACACGAGGGCATCATGTCATCCACCAGTTTTAACACGTGGACGCCATGTCATCAACCAGTTTCAACACGTGGACGCCATGTCATCAACCAGTTTTCACACGTGGACGCCATGTCCGCCAGCAGTTTCTACACGTGGACGCCATGTCATCCACCAGTTTATACACGTGGACGCCATGACCTCCACCAGTTTCTACACGAGGACGCCATGTCATTCACCAGTTCCTACACGTGGACGCCATGTCATCCACCAGTTTGTACGCGTGGAGGCCATGTCATCAACCAGTGTCTACACGTGGACGCCATGTCATCAACCAGTTTCCACATGTGGACGCCATGTTAGCCAGCAGTTTCTACAAGTGGACGCCATGTCATCCACCAGTTTCTACACGTGGACGCCATGACCCCCACCAGTTTCTACACGAGGACGCCATGTCATCCACCAGTTTCTACACCAGGACGCCATGTCATCACCAGTTTCTACACGAGGACGCCATGTCATTAACCAGTTTCACGTGGACGCCATATCATCCACAAGTTTCTACTCGTGGACCCCATGTTAACCAACGCCATGTCAGCCACCAGTTTCACACATTGACGCCATGTCATCCACCAGTTTCTACGTGGGCGCCATGTCATGCATCAGTTTCTACACGTGGGCGCCATGTCATCCACCAGTTCCTTCACGAAGACACCATGTCATCCACCAGTTTCTACACGAGGTGGTCATGTCATCCACCAGTTTCAACACGTGGACGCCATGTCATCCACCAGTTCCTACACGTGGACGCCATGTCATCAACCAGTTTCAACACGTGGACGCCATGTCATCAACAAGTTTCCACACGTGGACGCCATGTCAGCCAGCAGTTTCTACACGTGGACGCCATGACATCCACCAGTTTCTACACGTGGACGCCTTGACCTCCACCAGTTTCTACACGAGGACGCCATGACCTCCACCAGTTTCTACACCAGGACGCCATGTCATCCACCAGTTTCCACACGTGAACTTTACGTCATCCGCCATCCCTCGAAAGTTGTCGTATCCGCCACCACGTCAACACTTTGAAATCACCAGCCCCGACACGCTGACGTAACGATATCCATCAACTGAGGCACGTGTACCATTTGACAGTAATTAACCGATCTGGTTTGCATAACTCATATCATGTATAGAAGTTGCTAAACGGATGCTTTACATCCGTGTTTCAAATGATATTTTGAATACAGTTTCAATTAATCCATATAAAAGTTCAGTTGGCAATAAATATTGACTATATTTTTAATCCTAGTTGTTCTATAAAGCTGGTCACAGTATCTCAGAAATCTCATTAAAATCAAGTAACATGTTTTGCACATTATCGATCAATAAATCACAACACGAATGGAAACGATTTCTTAAATACACTGCAAAATCATTTTCGGGTCATAAAAAATATTGTTTACGACTCGTATTGGACATTTCAAACTGATATTGCCAAGTTTGTTTTCTGTGTATATGGGCGATTAAACTGCTACAATACGTCCTGATTGATCACTTAATCATTCACAGCCTGATTTTAGATTGCCCAATACGTTATGTGGCACATTTAACATGGAACAGTTTCATGGACGTGTTCGCTACAATTTTAGGTTGCAAATTATGGTGTTTGCTCTGAAGTTGTGTGTTACGACGTACTTATGTCAGCTAATTATCACATAATTAACGTAGTGTCTTATGACATTCATAAACCCGTGAAGATCCGGGTTAGAATTGGTCTTCAGCAACACATCCTTGTCGTAAGAGGCGATAGACTAGATCTGGTGGTCAGGTTCGCTGACTTGGTTGGTAAATCGAAGCTCATACTGTTGATCACTGGATGGTCTGGTACAGATTCCATTATTTACAGACCGCCGCCATATAGCTGGAATATTGCTGACTGCGGCGTTAAACAACAAAAAGGGCAGTCATACATGCATGGTACATCTCTGTGTTCAAAGGTACAGGACAACTATTTCAAAAACAAAAGCACATGTCATAGGAAGTTTACTGAGGAAAGAATATATGAAATTCTAGACTTTATAAAGCGTCTATGTGGAATTTGGGGATACAAAATCTTGGCAAGAAGTCAAAGGCACCACGAGTATTCTCAACCCTGATGATCTGTTTCGTTTTACCATATGTATCGGAAATTTGAAACACTTAACTTAAACTTCACCCTTTAGCTAATCTTGAAGAAGAGAAGTGGAGAAATCAATGAAGTCTTTAGTCACATCATCCGCTTCATATTTATATCTACGGTCACAGCTATATATGTGAACACCATAGATCGAAACTGTTTATTAGCGATTCCTAAAAGAAAGAAAGAGTACACCCATGTTCCATGGTATCTGTACAGGAGACGAATTAATGTGGTTTTACGCCGGTTTTAGCACTGTTCCATTAATATCACGGCAGATGACACCGAAAATGGGCTTCACAAATTGTACCGAAGTGGGGAATCAAACCCGTCGACGTGACGAGCGAACGCTTCAACCACAAGGCTACCCCACTGTCCCTATGCATTAGATGAAGAAATAAACTACGATGATGATGTAATGAACAGAATGAAGGAGGTATTGTCATGGTCAATGTTGAGTTAGTTCACGGACACAATATAATTCAGTCTAGTTGCGTCTTGCAGTTTGTTCCTTTGTTCAAACCTGTGAAGATCCGGTTTAGAATTGATCTTCAGTATCGGGTGGTCATTCTCGTTGACTTGGTTGACACATGCCATCGTATCCCAATTGCATAGATCGATGTTTACCACTGGATTGTCTGGTCCAGACTTATTTACAGACCGCCGCCATATAGCTGGAATATTGCGTAAAACTAAACTCACTCACTCACTCACCCCACTGGTCAGCGGTCAATTCCAATATATATTAAGCGTATATCTTGTGTCATCATGATTGTCAATGATCCATCCTTACAATTGTCTCAGACATTTTCCCCGTCACACCAAACCTGAAGATAGTGAAGACAGCACTGACGTTCTATATTGTTTTACCTGGCAGTTCATGTTTATGATACAATAGGAATCTAAAAATTGCATTTGACACATATGTCTAATAGTTAAGGAAATCCTATGGCATTATTTACACAATTTAATTTCATGTAATAAGACATTGATTCAAACTGTAGACCGTCAGCCATATGCTTGCCTGCCTAACACTCCATCATACTTACAGCCATCATCCATATTCCAGACCTGACCCAGATGGTGGATCCAAGCATTGATTTTAAACGTCTATAACACATGGTAAAATGTTGAAGGAAGAAGCTCCTGCTGATGACATGGCCATCATGAAAGCGTATCCGTGTCTTGCCCATATGACGTCAACTGGGGCCTATAGAGCGTTGTTATCGCATTGCGGGCCTAGTGTCAGTCAACATTTTATGACAAGTATACTGAGAAACTCTTTCACAGACCCGTGTCGCAAGGGACGAGTATGGTTGCCATAAATTGAGGCTAATGGATTAGCTGAAGGCGACCGTAATGGACTTGTAAGAACTGTAGATTCAAAGGGCGGTATTCGGTATATCGTGTCAGTACATATGGACTGACGACCAATCCGTAAGTGTCAACTTACAGGAGTAATATATTGACCATTAGCACAAACCATTCAATGAATGAAATGGAGAACTTCAAAAAGTAACAAAAGATTAAATACTCAAAAAGAACTAATGGCAAAGTATTGAGTCATTACGTATTACTACTTTTCCGGAAATTTCTCGTACTCGAAAATAGATAATTCAATATTCTCTATTCAATATTCTCCTGTAAATTATGGGTGTTTCCTATGTGGGTGGATGACTAATGTTTTATCAACTTTGAAAAGCATTACAACTAGTGAGACTAATAGTCTGAGGTGAGGTGAGGTGAAATGCCCACGTGTTTGTACAGACACTGTATTTGAAGCAATATTATGGCGTGACTCGTTCGTTTCATTACTGTTTGTCGTTTCTAAGCTGGTGTTTATCCACGGTACGACCCAGAATATGTAGAGGGCATAATCAAAAATGACAAATATTAAATTCTATGGGATTGGCCCGTACATAGCCCCAGGTGTATCAGGTCCAACAAACCAGACCTTACCGTAAAACCAATGAAATCGTTTATATTGATGAGGTGAGGTGAAATTGGGTTTAACGTCGTGCTTGAGAATATTTCGCTCATATGACGACGTGCATGCGTGTGTATGTGTATGTGCGGCTGCTTGTACTAGCCCAGACTTAAGCTGGTTTTATAGTGCTAGCCCACTGAGATACCATGCCGCAGTGAAGCATGAATACCCCACTCAGACACATTATACTGACTCCGAGCCGACCAGTCCTTGTTGTACCCATTAATGCCGAGCTCCAGGCAGGGACCAACAAGTACCATATTTTAACGTCTTTTGGTATGACGCGGCCGGGGATCGAACCCGCGACCTTCCGCTCTCCAGGCGGACGCTCTAACCACTACACAACGGAGGCGGTCTTATATTGCTGAACTAGGGCACGTTTTGACAGCATTCAGGAAAAAACGTGTCTTGGTAAATATGCGAAATGTCACGCTGGCATCCCAATCTTAGTCAAACTCACATTAATGTCGAGTCACGTGTTTGAAGAGGTTATTATGATTGTGGACTTTTGTTTCGTGCTTCCGTCACTTTCAGCTTCGTTCTTGGGGCCTAAACCAGTTTGTCGAACGTGGCAAGGACGAGAAACTCTGATGCCCATGGCAAGTGAGTTTAAATAAGCCTTGCCTGTATCACACGAAGCATAAAATAATTACCTCGCCAAATTTCACCAAACTGAAAAAAGAGTAGGGGAATTTTGCATTACAACCATGTAGATGAGACTTTCATACGAATTTCCCTTGGGATAATAATGTGGTCTTATCTTATCTCTTATCTTATCATATACTCTCTAACACTACGACATGAAACACCTTCTACACGTGGACGCCATGTCATCCACCAGTTTTCACACGTGGACGCCATGTCATCCACCAGTTTCTACACGTGGACGCCATGACCTCCACCAGTTTCTACAAGTGGACGCCATGTCATCCACCAGTTTCTACACGTGGACGCCATTTCATCACCGGTTACTACACGAGGACGCCATGTCAGCCACCAGTTTCTACACGTGGACGCCATGTCAGCCACCAGTTTCGATACTCGGACGACATGTCATCACCAGTTTCTACATGTGGACGCCATGTCATCCACCAATTTCCAAACGTGGACGCCATGTCATCCACCAGTTTCTACACGTGGACGCCATTTCATCACCGGTTACTACACGAGGACGCCATGTCAGCCACCAGTTTCTACACGTGGACGCCATGTCAGCCACCAGTTTCGATACGTGGACGACATGTCATCACCAGTTTCTACACGTGGACGCCATGTCATCCACCAATTTCCAAACGTGGACGCCATGTCTTCCACCAGTTTCTACACGTTGGCGTCATGTAATCCATCAGTTTCTACACGTGGGCGCCATGTCATCCACCTGTTCCTTCACGAAGACACCATCTCATCGACCAGTTTCTACACGAGGGCATCATGTCATCCACCAGTTTTAACACGTGGACGCCATGTCATCAACCAGTTTCAACACGTGGACGCCATGTCATCAACCAGTTTTCACACGTGGACGCCATGTCCGCCAGCAGTTTCTACACGTGGACGCCATGTCATCCACCAGTTTCTACACGTGGACGCCATGACCTCCACCAGTTTCTACACGAGGACGCCATGTCATTCACCACTTCCTACACGTGGACGCCATGTCATCTACCAGTTTCCACACGTGGACGCCATGTCATCCACCAGTTTCTACACGAAGACACCATGTCATTTACCAGTTCCTACACGTGGACGCCATGTCATCCACCAGTTTGTACGCGTGGAGGCCATGTCATCAACCAGTGTCTACACGTGGACGCCATGTCATCAACCAGTTTCCACATGTGGACGCCATGTTAGCCAGCAGTTTCTACAAGTGGACGCCATGTCAGCCAGCAGTTTCTACAAGTGGACGCCATGTCATCCACCAGTTTCTACACGTGGACGCCATGACCCCCACCAGTTTCTACACGAGGACGCCATGTCATCCACCAGTTTCTACACCAGGACGCCATGTCATCACCAGTTTCTACGTGGGGAGCGCGTGGGTACGAGGACCCCATGTCATTAACCAGTTTCTACACGTGGACGCCATATCATCCACAAGTTTCTACTCGTGGACCCCATGTCATCAACCAGTTCCTACACGTGGACGCCATGTCATCCACCAGTTTCCACACATTGACGCCATGTCATCCACCAGTTTCTACACGTGGGCGCCATGTCATGCACCAGTTTCTACACGTGGGCGCCATGTCATCCACCAGTTCCTTCACGAAGACACCATGTCATCCACCAGTTTCTACACGAGGTGGTCATGTCATCCACCAGTTTCCACACGTGGACGCCATGTCATCCACCAGTTCCTACACGTGGACGCCATGTCATCAACCAGTTTCAACACGTGGACGCCATGTCATCAACAAGTTTCCACACGTGGACGCCATGTCAGCCAGCAGTTTCTACACGTGGACGCCATGACATCCACCAGTTTCTACACGTGGACGCCTTGACCTCCACCAGTTTCTACACGAGGACGCCATGACCTCCACCAGTTTCTACACCAGGACGCCATGTCATCCACCAGTTTCCACACATGAACTTTACGTCATCCGCCATCCCTCGAAAGTTGTCGTATCCGCCACCACGTCAACACTTTGAAATCACCAGCCCCGACACGCTGACGTAACGATATCCATCAACTGAGGCACGTGTACCATTTGACAGTAATTAACCGATCTGGTTTGCATAACTCATATCATGTATAGAAGTTGCTAAACGGATGCTTTACATCCGTGTTTCAAATGATATTTTGAATACAGTTTCAATTAATCCATATAAAAGTTCAGTTGGCAATAAATATTGACTATATTTTTTAATCCTAGTTGTTCTATAAAGCTGGTCACAGTATCTCAGAAATCTCATTAAAATCAAGTAACATGTTTTGCACATTATCGATCAATAAATCACAACACGAATGGAAACGATTTCTTAAATACACTGCAAAATCATTTTCGGGTCATAAAAAATATTGTTTACGACTCGTATTGGACATTTCAAACTGATATTGCCAAGTTTGTTTTCTGTGTATATGGGCGATTAAACTGCTACAATACGTCCTGATTGATCACTTAAACATTCACAGCCTGATTTTAGATTGCCCAATACGTTATGTGGCACATTTAACATGGAACAGTTTCATGGACGTGTTCGCTACAATTTTAGGTTGCGAATTATGGTGTTTGCTCTGAAGTTGTGTGTTACGACGTACTTATGTCAGCTAATTATCACATAATTAACGTAGTGTCTTATGACATTCATAAACCCGTGAAGATCCGGGTTAGAATTGGTCTTCAGCAACACATCCTTGTCGTAAGAGGCGATAGACTAGATCTGGTGGTCAGGTTCGCTGACTTGGTTGGTAAATCGAAGCTCATGCTGTTGATCACTGGATGGTCTGGTACAGATTCCATTATTTACAGACCGCCGCCATATAGCTGGAATATTGCTGACTGCGGCGTTAAACAACAAAAAGAGGGCAGTCATACATGCATGGTACATCTCTGTGTTCAAAGGTACAGGACAACTATTTCAAAACAAAAGCACATGTCATAGGAAGTTTACTGAGGAAAGAATATATGAAATTCTAGACTTTATAAAGCGTCTATGTGGAATTTGGGGATACAAAATCTTGGCAAGAAGTCAAAGGCACCACGAGTATTCTCAACCCTGATGATCTGTTTCGTTTTACCATATGTATCGGAAATTTGAAACACTTAACTTAAACTTCACCCTTTAGCTAATCTTGAAGAAGAGAAGTGGAGAAATCAATGAAGTCTTTAGTCACATCATCCGCTTCATATTTATATCTACGGTCACAGCTATATATGTGAACACCATAGATCGAAACTGTTTATTAGCGATTCCTAAAAGAAAAGAAAGAGTACACCCATGTTCCATGGTATCTGTACAGGAGACGAATTAATGTGGTTTTACGCCGGTTTTAGCACTGTTCCATTAATATCACGGCAGATGACACCGAAAATGGGCTTCACAAATTGTACCGAAGTGGGGAATCAAACCCGTCGACGTGACGAGCGAACGCTTCAACCACAAGGCTACCCCACTGTCCCCTATGCATTAGATGAAGAAATAAACTACGATGATGATGTAATGAACAGAATGAAGGAGGTATTGTCATGGTCAATGTTGAGTTAGTTCACGGACACAATATAATTCAGTCTAGTTGCGTCTTGCAGTTTGTTCCATTGTTCAAACCTGTGAAGATCCGGTTTAGAATTGATCTTCAGTATCGGGTGGTCATTCTCGTTGACTTGGTTGACACATGCCATCGTATCCCAATTGCATAGATCGATGTTTACCACTGGATTGTCTGGTCCAGACTTATTTACAGACCGCCGCCATATAGCTGGAATATTGCGTAAAACTAAACTCACTCACTCACTCACCCCACTGGTCAGCGGTCAATTCCAATATATATTAAGCGTATATCTTGTGTCATCATGATTGTCAATGATCCATCCTTATAATTGTCTCAGACATTTTCCCCGTCACACCAAGCCTGAAGATAGTGAAGACAGCACTGACGTTCTATATTGTTTTACCTGGCAGTTCATGTTTATGATACAATAGGAATCTAAAAATTGCATTTGAAACATATGTCTAATAGTTAAGGAAATCCTATGGCATTATTTACACAATTTAATTTCATGTAATAAGACATTGATTCAAACTGTAGACCGTCAGCCATATGCTTGCCTGCCTAACACTCCATCATACTTACAGCCATCATCCATATTCCAGACCTGACCCAGATGGTGGATCCAAGCATTGATTTTAAACGTCTATAACACATGGTAAAATGTTGAAGGAAGAAGCTCCTGCTGATGACATGGCCATCATGAAAGCGTATCCGTGTCTTGCCCATATGACGTCAACTGGGGCCTATAGAGCGTTGTTATCGCATTGCGGGGCCTAGTGTCAGTCAACATTTTATGACAAGTATACTGAGAAACTCTTTCACAGACCCGTGTCGCAAGGGACGAGTATGGTTGCCATAAATTGAGGCTAATGGATTAGCTGAAGGCGACCGTAATGGACTTGTAAGAACTGTAGATTCAAAGGGCGGTATTCGGTATATCGTGTCAGTACATATGGACTGACGACCAATCCGTAAGTGTCAACTTACAGGAGTAATATATTGACCATTAGCACAAACCATTCAATGAATGAAATGGAGAACTTCAAAAAAGTAACAAAAGATTAAATACTCAAAAAGAACTAATGGCAAAGTATTGAGTCATTACGTATTACTACTTTTCCGGAAATTTCTCGTACTCGAAAATAGATAATTCAATATTCTCTATTCAATATTCTCCTGTAAATTATGGGTGTTTCCTATGTGGGTGGATGACTAATGTTTTATCAACTTTGAAAAGCATTACAACTAGTGAGACTAATAGTCTGAGGTGAGGTGAGGTGAAATGCCCACGTGTTTGTACAGACACTGTATTTGAAGCAATATTATGGCGTGACTCGTTCGTTTCATTACTGTTTGTCGTTTCTAAGCTGGTGTTTATCCACGGTACGACCCAGAATATGTAGAGGGCATAATCAAAAATGACAAATATTAAATTCTATGGGATTGGCCCGTACATAGCCCCAGGTGTATCAGGTCCAACAAACCAGACCTTACCGTAAAACCAATGAAATCGTTTATATTGATGAGGTGAGGTGAAATTGGGTTTAACGTCGTGCTTGAGAATATTTCGCTCATATGACGACGTGCATGCGTGTGTATGTGTATGTGCGGCTACTTGTACTAGCCCAGACTTAAGCTGGTTTTATAGTGCTAGCCCACTGAGATACCATGCCGCAGTGAAGCATGAATACCCCACTCAGACACATTATACTGACTCCGAGCCGACCAGTCCTTGTTGTTCCCATTAATGCCGAGCGCCAGGCAGGGACGAACAAGATTAGGCTGAGTATGTTCACTGCTACTCATCACGCACAGTACATGTATGTGAAAGACCCGTGAAGATCTGGGTTAGAATTGGTCTTCAGCAACCCATGCTTGTCATAAGAGGCCACTGACAGGAGCGGGTGATCAGGCTCGCTGACACAAGCCATCGCATCCCAATTGTGTAGACCGATGCTCATGATGTTGATCACTTAATTGTCTCATGATGTTGATCACTTAATATAGCTGGAATATTGCTGAGTGTGGCGTTAAACAACAACCAAACCTAAAAACAATATGTGAAGCCCGGTGGAATATTGCTCAAAGCGGCGTAAAGCCTGACTCACTCATCTGAGTACTGTTTCCCTTGAATTACCGGTATTACTGCATAAACGTGTTCCCAGTACGGCTGCCTCGTTTGGTTAGGTCTTGTGTGGATTCATGGGTAGTTGTTTATGACTTCAGCCTTTGATTTAATAATAGCTCAGAATATACCAAACAGCATTGCAAGTCAGACCAACAACCAATCAAACTGCACTACAAGACGTTTCAAGGTGACTCAAACAATGGAAATGTAGAACGTGCAAAACATTAACCAGTCTCGACTATCTTCAGAAACAGAATTTATTTGTTGTAAAGAGCAAAACAGCTTGGGAAAACATGTGAACACTGAAAAGCATTGATGGCACGAATAAAGCAAGCATATCTTGCCCTACAAGTAGCACACACCCCACCCCATTCACACGATTTGCCTGAAAGCGTCAATATCTGCAGCCTGACGCCGCATAACCGTACCCCTGCCTTGCTAAGCTAATCAGACAATCCGGTGATCCATATACTGTAAACAAACAGTATAGTATACCATTTCGAAACATGATGTCACATTACACATCGATGAACAAGATCAGCGGACAAGGTATCAGGCCATCTGAATCATGGTTAGATTATGCTTGTCATGAAAGGCGTCTAACGGGGACGGGTGGTCAGGTTCACTGACTTGGTTGACACATATCATCGTATCCAATTTGTGTAGATCGATGCTCATGTTGTTCATTACTGGATTGTCTAGTCCAGACTCCATTATTAACATATGGCTGGAATATTGCTCAGTACACCTTTGAACAAACAAACAAGACCATCTGATTCAAAACTTTATATTCATAAAGACATAAGTAATCCAAACCCTTCATTGCAAAAATTTTTTTAAGCATTTTAAATATTGATGATAAATGTGGAATGTCAAGTTAAACATGACCCTGTTTAACGATGGATTTTCTTTGTCTAGACGTCGACGATACGCAACATCTGTCCAAAACCCCTTGTCTGTCACCAAGGCGCCCTACTGTCCATGCAAGAGACACCAATTACTGGGGATTTCAGACATCTTCTTGATAAGACAAAGGATATGTCCATCGGGTTCCTTTAATATGCCCACCTCATTCGTCAATGTCTAACTATGCAGTATCAGAAAATGATATACCGTCGACAGCTAAATAATACATCAGCGAATGCCTCTACGAGAATGTTATACAAGCAGATCAATCATTCATGTTTCATAACAGACACGGGGATGCTCCAGAGTTCTCACCATACCATATGGTACACAATTCTGTAGTCAGACACTGGCATTTTAACATGGAACGTACTGACGACCAGCACACCCAACTCGAAGGTCATTCTTGTCATCAGTAGATTGTTCACTTCTGAGACTTACTGGAAACCCTCTTGGGGATTGATGTACACTTTTGTGAATGCGCATGGTCAGGAGAGGAATCCCGTTTGCTTAAAGCAACGAACTGTTAAAAAATCTACGTTTCTGTTAATAACCACCAGGACACACAGTATGGATGTTGAAGTGTCTTGAGATATTTAAGTAACTAATTGTGACATAATTAACACACATGCAACCTTCTGAATGTTTCTGCAAATACAATATTTTCGACTTATTATTAAGTACAAATTGATCAAATTTGGTATTTGTAATTAGAGATATCGCCCAGTGTCTAGTGATTTCATTCTATGATTAAATTGAGTGAATTAAATAGTATTACATCCATTAGGAAATAGGTTTGACAGCTTCCATCCTTACTTTCCAAAGAATCTTAATCGTTTTCGATACATAAGGTTTTGCATGCTGTATTAACACAAGTATAATCTGCTATTTTACCATTAACTCTAGCCTTGTTGTTGTTAAAGAGAACAGTTCGCTTGCGTGGAAGAAGTTATTTCCTTGACATTGGAGAGATTTCATACTCAGCAGTTATATATAAGCGAAAGTAATATTCTGAAATATGATATAGTTATTGACAGACCATTAGTTACCGAATGGCACTACATTGTATTTTAAAGTTCACAGCAAACAGCAGTAGGCGTTGTACGCCTCAATGTATTTTTGTACTGAGAAAGCGTGGAAAGAAATTCAATATTATGATGTGTTTAGTGGTATAATGTATTTGTATGAAAACACACAATTAGGAGAAATAGCACGTTACGTAGGCAGGTCTTTCAACCTTCCTCAGAGTTTCACTGAATGTTCGTCAAGTAAGAATGAACAAAATAGAAGAACAGCTGTAATTTGTTGTCAAATATCATGTTCATATTATCTATATCGCTAATTTGTAAAAGTTAAGATTTCCACTGGAGGCTATGTTCCTCATGGTAACACGAAAGCCGGTGTTAATGGTGGCTACACCAAAGGCTGTGTTACTCATAGAAAAATTTAGGCTGTTGTCCCTCTTGAAAGCCCTCTCACTCAAGGAAACACTGGAAGCTGAGTTACTCATGAAAACACTTAAGTGTGTGTGACTTATAGCTACACCGAAATATGTGTTACTCATTGAAATACTGGAGGCTGTGTTACTTGGTCGAAATACGCGAAGCTGAAATCTGTGTTAATGATGGAAACGCGAGAGTCTGTATTAATCAGGGACACCCCAGCCTGTGTTACTCATAGAAACACCAAAGACTGTGTTACGTGTTACTCACGGAAACACTAAAGGCTGTGTTACCCATTGAGCCACCAAAGACTGTTAATCATGGAAACACCAAAGGCTATGTTACTCGTATAAACACCAAAGGCTGTGTTACCTATGGAACCACCAAAGACTAAACACTTTGTTGCTCGTCGAAACACCAAAGGCTGTGTTACTCACGGAAACACCAAAGACTGTGTTACGTGTTACTCACGGAAACACTAAATGTTGTATAGCCCATGGAAACACCAAAGACTGTGTTACGTGTTACTCACAGAACCACTAAATGTTGTGTTACTCACGAAAACACGAGAGGCTATATTACACATGGAACACCAAATGCTGTGTTACTCATGGAAGCATCAAACCCTGTGTTACTCATAGATACAATTTAGACTATTGTCCCTCATGAAAGCTCTCGGGGGTGCATTCCTCATCAAAGCTCTCCAGGGTGTGTTACTCATAGAAACATAGAGACCTCATAGAGACCTTTTTACTCGACACTCGACGCGGTGTCCCTCATGCAATCTCTCGAGGATGTGTCCTTCAGGGAAACACTTGAGACTGAGCCACTCATACAAATCAGAACCTTGCTCTCAGAAGTTAAACAGGCATATTAGTTGAAAAAAACATAGAAATATCCCCAACTCATTCTCCATCAGTCAGTGAAGTTCGCTCTGACAGTTGGAAAGAAACAACATTTGGTCGGAGTAAAATGATAAAGCGAGGAAACGAAATGATGATTAAAATATTTATGTCTCTTCGGATCTATTGTCATCAGATGGAAATGACAACTCGCCGTGACATCATTTCCATTTATAGTTTTCTTTCCATAATATAAATATATATTTGAAAAATGAAAACGTTTCAAATGGATGTTTGTACTCAGGCCTAGCATGAACTAAAAGCTACATTTGGGATTCCTTTTGTGCAGTGAACCAACAGAACATTGTCAGCAACCTGAGTTATATGTGGCATTCTGAAACCTGCACAAATGTATAGTTTATATACTAAACGGACTGTTAACTTTTTCATATTCAGAAATACACTTACACAAAAAGGTTTAACTTTCTAAATTTGTTTTCCAAAATGGGTCTTAGTCAGGCTGTCAGTTACAGTCAAGGAGTAAAAAAATAAGACTTATTCCAAGGTATGAAGGAGGTTTGGTTTGTTGTAGTTTAACGCCGCACTCAGAAATATTCCCTCTTTATGTCGGTGTTCTGAAAATGTAACATGTAAAGCCTGGACAGTCCAGTGATTGACATCATGAGCATCGATCTATGCAATTTGGATTCGATGGAATGTCCACCAAGTCAGGATTCTGAGCAACCGATTCCCGTTAGTCGCCTCTTGCAAGAAGTATGGTCGCTGCAGATCAATTCTAACCTTGATCTCCACTGGTGAATGAAAAAGAAGAAAAAACGTACAAAAAGACATAAATAGTCATTGATTATATATATGAATAGACATTCATGTATTCATGTCAGTGTTACGTCATATATTTTGTCTAGTGGAAGCTGCATAAACCGTCTCACTCTTGCGCTTATAAGTGACATTTTCACATGAGGGGCAAACCAACATCTATATACCATGTGGCCCTTCATAAAAAATGTATGATACAATTATAAAATATTATAATTCTCTTGGTCGCATTTCGTTTGTTTCATAAATGTGACTACGTGTATCAGGGACCTGCCAAATAGTTACAACGAACAAAGAGATTAAATTAAATACTATGTGATTAATTATATTGACCAATTTGATCATGGTCCATGCAAATATTATCTAACCGATTGCAAATTGTAGAATTTACGCTAGGGTGTATTAAACATATGTGGCGTTGTACATTTCGCTGTGGCATTACTTTCAACATACATTTCACTTTACAAATATACAATTATATGCCTACTTGAGTCATTTGGTGTAAATAAAAAAGAATTAAATGTTGTGTTGTATTTAGTGCCTACAAACAGAAACATTACGCAAATACACTGATACAAAACAGAAAGACTATTTACATATACACTATTTCCTTTTTCATCTACACGCTCCAAGACAAAAAAGTGTAATCGGGTTTCTAACCTGCTACCAATACAAGCTTGTTGAGATACATTACGGTAAACATAACGGTATACGGAAGACAAATAGACCAAGGAGACCTGGCCACAGTCTAGACTGGCTGCGTGAGGTGGTACCAGTAAAGAGGCAGTCGGAATTCCCCGGTGGCACATGTTCTCCTGATCAACCAGGAACATTTGTGCTGAGCGTCAAAGAGATGACATTTACAATCAGACAACATCGGCGCTTTCCGTTCGTCATGGTAACTATGTTCGCCCTTGGGATATCAATCTAATTCGGCCTTCCTGTACCACAACATGGATGTTCATTAGTATCAACGACTGTAGGTTTTCATGTGTGATGAAATTATCATAAAACTTATATTCAAAGCAGGAAAAAGACACAAGTATTAATTCATTTCTGATAAACAGGAATAAATGACGTATATCGTCCAGTTATCTCGGAACTTGAGTGTTATCCGTCTCATCAGTGTGTTGATTTCCATGCGTCCAAATGAAGGGTTAGTCCAATAGGTTAATAAATACAACTTATAATATCTGAGATATGTTTAAAATTCACTTAAGAAGTCATAAAGAAAACGTCGTGCCACATGCGCCGCGTGTCATGTTCTTATATTTTCTTGTATACGTTGCAATAAAGGTAAGTATTGTTCAATACACTCTCGTTCACAACGTTTCATAAACCTGTGAATTGATCTGGGATATATATCATCGACAGCAATCCTCCTTCCCATAAGTTTATCCGTTTTGCAACATCGGGTGCCGTCATTTAAAATTTAAAATGACTCACGAGAGAAGATTTCCTCGAATCTATTGCTCTCTTTTTGTTTTGAGCGTAAGCATTTCTCATTACTAGATGTGCGGTGTGTATATGTAAAAATCAAATGATCAAACCAGTCTCACTGTTTCTTGGGAGATTGGCAAATGTTTGTTAAGTTGATCAAACAGCTTTTAGTGAAATAAAGATTAAACACGTCCATATTTCTGGGGATGATTCATCACATTCCATTGAAAAGAAAATATCACAAGCGTCACAAGTTTAATATCATGTCTGATCTACACATACTTCCTTACTGAAAAAGTGCAAAAGATGTTGTCCAGATTCTGTTGTATGTTATTGCATAGGTCCCCGAGCTTCACTATAAGCATATCTAAGTATGTTGTGTCAACTGCAGAAGAAACGTTTTGTCCGAGACATTAAAACTGACCCCCAATGTGTTGCAAGACAAATCTATTTCCAAAATGATTTTCTTTACTTATAAGCATTAATATTGGAACCTCCGGGCTTCTATGAATACACAATGCCATTTAGAAAGTGGTCAAATGTAGCATATGTTATATTTGGGATTAGACCTTCATAGTAAAGTACAGATTCTAGTACTTTTGGGGGATGAGTCCCATCGGGGATTCGAACCCATGCCCTCAGAGTCAGGCACTTAATCGCTAGCACACAAAGTCAGCCGCCTTACCCGCTCAGCCATCGCTGCTTCCACTTCTAGGCAAACTATTTAACTGGATTTTCTGACTCATCGATCACTTGATTGTCTGGTTTGTTTACAAGCAAGAAGTATTCATTTTAGGCAAATTCTGTTAATGGTGTGCTCTTGGTAGGACAGGACATGTTTACACTTTACGTGAACACCTGGTGTCAACACTGATTTTCAGTGATCCATTCATATACTTCCCACGTATAATTTCAGCTCGTTTCCTCTTATCACCAAAGGGATTTTGTTTCTGAGGATAGTCAAGACTGGGTATTCTGTTACACTGACGTTCTGTATTTTAAGATTCGACCCCATGACCATAGGTTTCTGGCAAATCCACATAATAAATTTTGTATCGGATGACACGGCCATCCGTGAGTCTTCCTGGGAACAATATGGAGAACACGTACGAATTAATTCAAATTTAAATAAACATATTATTAATGCAAACTTAAACGAGTTTAATGTTACCTACTATAAGGCAGATGAATGACAAATTGCACATTTTGTCTAACAAAAATCTTAGATAAACATATTGCAATGCAAATACAAATGTGCGTGCGCCAAAAAATGATATTAATGCATTTAACGTCAGTCAGACACGTCTATTTTGAGATGGATAAGTATATTTCTGGTATGCTTATTAATCTAATATGAACAATATTAATTCATATTCGACTTATTGCATTCAAGTGAAAGGGAAAACACAGATGAGTGATACGTTGCATATTTGGCTTAACAAGAAAAGGAAGAGAAATTACAACACATTACCTTGGAAATAATGCACTGGAAAGGTCCATTATTTAAAACCTAAATGGCCATTCAGGAATATCAACAGCATTGAATTTCAATGTTTCAATAAATTTTAAGAATTTGAAAAACTCAAGGGCCCAGCACCGCACACCGTACATCATAGTTACAAATGAGAACACCGATATCCTGACATTGGAGATGTTTTCAGGCCACTTGAAGATAACACTAAAATTAAATCGGTCTATATTTTTAGTTTAGCAATGCTTAGCCGGCTGCGATGTGTATGGGGATGTAATCGGCGAGAAAGCAATACAGCCATCTTTTTTTATTGTATACTAAATACTAAACGAGGTGTATTTGAATGGTTCCTTGGCTGTCGTAAAAGACGTTTCATTGCAACGCATTAGGACATCAGAGAATGGATGGTTGGCCACGTTGAACAAATACGTGAATGTTGATTTAGGGCATAGTCAATAACATTACCCGACAACTGACAACATTCCAGTCGAGACAGCCAGTGATTGACAGTATGAGCCGTCTGAGAATACATGTCCAACCAATCACCCAGTTGACACTCGATCTAAGTGTCACAAGTAAAGTTTATTTTGTAAATGTAGGTCTATGGGCCAGTTCTTCAACCTAGGTTTTTGCACATGAGTGAGCGAGTGAGTGAGTGAGTGAGTGAGTGGGTGGGTGAGTGAGTGAGTGAGTGAGTGAGTGAGTGAGTGAGTGAGGAGTGGTGTGGGTGGGTTTGGGGTGAGTGAGTGAGTGAGTGAGTGAGTGTGGTTTCACGTCGCTTTTAACAGTATTCCAGCAACATCACGGCGGGACAGCAGATATGGGCTGTACCCATGTGGCGAATCAATCCCGGGTCTTCTTCGTGACGAGCCAACGCTTAAACCACTGGGCAACCCCACCTCCCGAATATTACTAGTACCTATACGTGCATGGAACTGGTCAGTAATGTAGCCTATTCTAAATGTGCATTTACCTAGTCAGTAGCACATTCGAAATGCACAAATCCACCATCAACGTACGTAGTGCGAAGGATTACTGAATAATTTGGAACCTAACCCGGAACAGGGTCCAGTACTCCTGTTTGCAGTTTAACTTTCCACGTTTAAAGGCTTCATCTGAACCACAAGGGCAGCATATTTCTACCGCATCAACATGACGAGCTTGTCTCTGTCTAAGACATCAAAAACATTAAAAACATTTGATTTAGCAAGTGTCGCCTTGCTTGAGGAATGATGTTCCTGCCACTGTTACGAATTGTACAGCTGAGGTCAAGACAGAACCTGCACTATGGCAAATATTGATAATGCGTTCCGTAGCCAATGAGGTTGTTCACAGATATGATCTTATGAATGAGCACTATCAACATATTTATCGTTATAATACCTAAGACATATTATATCTGTATCTTTTATCGTGGAGGTAATAAAAGCAATCTATCTGTCCGCCCAGAATGATAGTTCATTCTCCAGTGAAACACACTTCTTCTTGTTTACTTATTGACATTCACATGACTAAACATTTATGCACAATTTCAGTCGGTCTGTGACATCTCACGTGTACGTGACACCTAAATGTCAATGTAAAGTGGTTCTTAAAAGCAGAGCATAGTATCATTCATCATCTTTAATATTTATCGGTCATTATGTTTCTCAGTTTGAAAGACTAACTTTATAAGATTTTCCAAGCTTTAATGTCATATAACCGGCACTCACTGAACCCCACCTCTTAATGCAATGCCATGGTCATTGGTGAATATGTGTTTAGAAACTACGGTGTATGCTTCTATGAAAAAGGAACATTTTCAAACATTCATATTTATAGTCAATAGAAATGACTGATGAGAAGGATTAATTTTAGAATCGATTACCGAGAAACCTTTTCTCTTTTAGGCCTTATAGACCTCGGAAATACATTGATTATGAGTGTTCTGAGAGCACGTATAGCTATAAAAGTCAGCTTCCATGAGTGTACCAGTGACTGTCCACGCGGAGGTGATTAAATGTATGTGACTGGTAGTTACTTACAAACAATAATGGATCACGCTCGAATTATTGTTGCATCCCCCTGTTAGTCTGGGAAATGGTTCTGTCGATTCGAAGATCATTTGTTAACTATGGTCTTTAGCTGAAGATATTTCTATAACGATAAATGTTTTACGAAAGTATGCAAAAACTTCAAAGTATTCAACAAATAATCGCTATTTATTCAACCGCAACTTTTGTTATTTCATTATGCTACGATGTTCCTCGTGTAATACACTGGGCTTGCTGGCAATCAAAAAAGGCCAGTATTATGCTCTATATTTAGACTTGTGCTATATTTAGGCAACGTTCTAGAATGTACTACTACCTCCTCTGATGTAGAGAACATTGTAGACAGATCTGGTAGTGTTTTGTTAGGTATGTAGGGCGGTGGGTGGCCTAGTGGTTAAAGCGTTTGCTCGTCACGCCGAAGACCCGGGTTCGATTCCCCACATGGGTACAATGTGTGAAGCCCATTTCAGGTGTCCCCCGTTGGAATATTGCGTAAAACCATACTCACTCACTCACTCAGTCATTCATTCACTCTTAGGTATATAAGTGGAGAGAGCTCCTGCCCTTCATCTCACATCACATCTGCAGAGAGCCAGCATTGTTTGTGATGGTCATTATACCCTGGATATTCTGGATTTTTATTATATTACATGTATTATTATAGGATATATATATAGCTCACATATCCAGGCAACTAGTGCATGATCAAGGCGCTGGTACATATTTCCCTCGATCATTGGATGTCAATATCAACGGCACATCGTATTATCAATCTCAACTCGTGCAATCTGGATAACAGTTGCTGAGAGGTGAATATAATCATCACTGCCTAAATAAATGTTATGCTCTCTCTGAATTTGCACTATTACTCTATTTTGTACTGTAACTGTGTCACCTCTATAGTGATTTGTATGTATTTGTAAATTTGTTCATTTTAAAATGATGTTTTTAATCGTATGACATTGCTTTATTGTTTGTTGGTTTCACCAATGACCCTGTTACGGACTGATTCCTTGAGGATCAACACTTACCGAAATGTGACCGTATCATTTGTGAATGCGAGCGAATGTGTATGAATTGTGAATATTATCGCGGTTACGTGGGTCTTTCGTTCCATTGAAAAAGCTGTATAGCATGCGAACCTGTGGGGCAAGATGTGCACACCATTGCGCATGGTATCTTCACTATTTGATACAATCAAACACTGTTGTGTCTAAGCTTAAAAGACCACAATGAATATTTGGAGTTATCCGATGTTCGACAAACACATTAAGAATAAGCAGGGTCCAAACTTTTACTTCGAAACAAGTGTGAGTTCGACACATAAAAGTACGACACCGCCGTGATTGACTAGTTATTATTAATAAACACAAATGCGATGGAGTCTGTACATTGTTATGAATAAGTGAGTGAGCTAAATTTTATGCCGCTTTTTGCAATATTCCAGCCATATCATGGCGGGGTACACCAGAAATGGGCTTCTTACAATGTACCCATGTGGGGAATAAAACCCAGGTCTTCAGCGTGACGACGAACGCTTTAACCACTAGGCTAACCCCATCGCCCCGTATATTATTATGAATATGGAAAAGGGGTTGTCCATGTTATTCATCAACATGTAAATAGTCGGTCCGAGCAAAATAGCCACAGCTAAGACCTGTCACAGTAGACTACGATACTTGAATTAAATACAGATCGTCAGCGCTGCAATGCGCTGGCACGAAGATTCCTCGTATTGTAACTTAATCTACCCTTTACTTACATTAAATCACCAGGAAGTCCACCAAGGTATACCATTATCCTGTGTTTAAATCACGATGTCTGAGCTTTTAAGATAATCGATATTTCAGGAAAACATGGAAGTCATTTCCGTGAAAGAAGTCCTCTCGTCGAAAGACGTTTTTCGAATTGCAAATTCTTTACATGTTATAGTCAATAAAAAGCAATTAAGGGATGCTTGAAGTAAACTATGTTCACCTTACAATCTATGAATTTCCATAAACATTGAATCCGCTTTCGGAAGAATGACCGCTATTTAAATCAATCATTTGGAGAAGTGTCGTTGAATTCCACGCCAAAGTTGAATGGCAGCTGGGAAACTTCAAGCAATTTTGAAACTCTAACCAATTACGTTTTTGGATTTTTTCTTTTCGCAATTCCTGCTTGGTTCCGGTTATGTCATCTCAAAAACAGGGGAACCAATTGCCACTTTTTGAGTAGTATATATTCTTAAAGGATCAATCACAGCAAGGATGTAAAACAACCTCTGCTTAAAAGGATGCCTTGCAGTTAACCAAAAACAAATTTAGAATCTTCGAGACTGGTCTTGCAATATTTACATGCTTTCCTGGGGCGGTGGGGTAGCCTAGTGGTAAAAGCGTTCGCTCGTCACGCCGAAAACCCGGGTTCGATTCCCCACATGGGTACAATGTGTCAAGCCCATTTCTGGTGTCCCCCGCCGTGAGATTGCTGGAATATTGCTGAAAGCGGCGTAAAACTGAACTCACTCACTCACTCACTCACTCACTCACTACATGCTTTCTTCCCTTCCAATTTACACTGAAAATCTCATGGAAATTCATTGTTTTGTATTTACCCTGTGTTACTGTAGAGGTGTGACTGGAATCACACGTATGGAATGATACGCTCACCTTTTCACTACCACCTGGTCTCCTCAGTATTTGACAGGGATTCATAAACACACGTCCATGAGTGAGTGATTAAATTTAGTTTTACGCCGCTTTAGCAATATACCAGCAATATCACAGCGGGGGACACCAAAAATGGGCTTCACACATTGTACCCATGTAGGGAATCGAACCCGGGTTTTCAGCGTGACGAGCGAACGCTTTAACCACTAGGCTACCCCACCGCCCCCACACGTCCATGATGTAGTCGGAATCTTTCATTGAACTATGCATTTAGTGGATATTTCAAAAAACGATGGACATATCCAGATATGGCCAACTACTGTTGTATCGAACTTGCAGGGACCGAGGTAAATATTTCGAGCTATCCGTAAATACTTCGAGATACTCGAACTTCGACACAACCGAAAACTGATGAGTAAAGAAATCACATGAGTGGACCAAATTATGAACTCGAGACAAGAATATATTCGACACATCAAAGATAGACACAGTCTTTGTCTGTACAAATACGCAGTGCTTCCTGTACGGACACCGCAGTCCCGAAATGGTCTTTATCGATCCTGTGTCAGCTGTCCCAATCACCTGAGAAGCCCAACAGTGAAGGTCTGTGGTTAGACTACAGTAGTTATTAACCTATATATCTGTGATTAGCATCCTGTCAGCGCACTATGTTAATACCTGCAGCCATATTGATCGTTTTCCAGGAATAGTGACTGCATATTATCTTTTACACAATAAAAAGTTTGGGTGACGTCATCTCAGAATTATTGCGTAAACCCGGTTAATTCTCAACCAGTAATCATTGCATTTGCTAACAGGGAACCCGGGTCATCAAAAGCATTCAGATGTTGGAATTGGTATTTGGAGCCGCATCACCTGTACGTGCGCTGGTAAAAATGAGTGACGGTTCAACCTGAACACAAGGTATAGTAGAAGAGATTCCGTGTTGCGTAATTCCACATATTGGTTGTAGAAGCTTTTTTCGAGTGAGTAAGTCACCAACCATTGGTTTGATGCGGCTCTTCGCTTGGGAGGCATAAGGAACTATGGCGAATTTTGTTCTTGCAGGAGACAATGAGGATGGAGTGACTGTGTGTATCTAAAATCACTCGATAAAAGAATGGTGATGCAGTAGGAAGTAGAAACATGACATCATTGGAAAATAAGATAACCGGAATTGGCATAAGCTAACATAAAATAGCGGGAAGAACGAATTGATATGAAAGTGCGAATGGTTCCAATAAACGCAATGAGCGTTAAGCACAAAATGAGATTGTAATTAGCCACCACTTACGGATAGAAAATCGTGCATCTGATTGTGTTGTGTGCATAATATGATAATTGTGCATACTATAGTATCCTGTGATTATTGTGCATAACGTGTTGTGTGATCATTGTGCAAAGTGTTGATTATTGTGTCTTTGTGATTATTGTGCATATGCTGTGATTGCCATTTATAATGTGCTGTGTGATAATTGTCCATATTCTGTCTGTGTGATTATTGTGCATTTGATGTGATTGCCATTTATAATGTGCTGTGTGATAATTGTCCATATTCTGTCTGTGTGATTATTGTGCATATGCTGTGATTACCATTTATAATGTGTGTGATAATTGTGTGATAATTGTGCATATTCTGTCTGTGTGATTATTGTGCATATGCTGTGATTGCCATTTATAATGTGTTGTGTGATAATTGTGCATATTCTGTCTGTGTGATTATTGTGCATATGCTGTGATTGCCATTTATAGTGTGTTATGTGATTATTGTGCATCATGTGGTGTGTGATTATTGTATATATGCAGTGAGCTTTATGTGTTATGTGATTATTGTGCATGTTCTTTGTGATCATAGTGCATAATGTGAGGTGAAATTATTGTATATAATGTTCTGTGTGAAATTTGTATATGTGCGGAGTGATTATTGTGCATATGCTGTGATTATTCTGCATAATCTGCTGTGTGATTAATGTGCGATGTAATTATTGTATATAATCTTCTGTCTGATTATTGTGCATGTGTTGGGTGGTTCATGTATACATCCAAATACGTCAGATTGGGGAATGATGTACGTCACATGCAACCAATTGCAAGTCCGTCACGGAGTTGACCACCTAACCTGCCTCTTACAAGCAGAATGCATTTTCTTAATTCGTGTCACAAACTATAAACTGCGGACCAAAGTCACACGTGCATCATAGTCATTTCTGGACCTAAAGATAAGAGTGCTTCGCTGATAGTGTCCAGCCAAGTAACGTCTGATTAACGTGTGCAACTGTTTGGTTAAATCCAATATTCAAGTGCACACTTTGTTTTCACAGGCAGTTTAAGTTTAATATGCTCCGCAGAGACAACTTACTTCGTGTGTGGGTACAATGTGTGTAGCCCATTTCTGGTGTCCCCCGCCGTGATGTTGCTGGAATATTGCTAAAAGCGGCGTAAAACCAAACTCAGTCAGTCAGTCAGTCAGTACTTCGTGTGATCAATCAATCACAACAGGCCACTGTTGCAGTCACATAATCCTTGTCTTGCCAATATTAAACAGCAAATGTCAACAACTTCTGCTGGGTCATGCAAACGTAACGATGGAAAGAATACCAAATATTGTCCTAACCAATGCTTCTACGCGAGTCATTTCTAAAGGATTTCTGTTGGATATCAAAACGTCATTGTTTAGGGGTATCCATTCTTGTATCCTAGATAAAAACATAACGGAAGTAACACCACCAACTCTAACGGTACGAAATTGATGGTAACCTAGAAACGTGTTCGTGATAAGTGTTCGAGAAACGGATAAACAAGTCCTACATTGCCGGCAGCACATGTCAAGAATAAAAGCAGAGGTAACACAAAGTTGGCCACAAAAACGTGAAGGAAACAGTTCCATATTATCTTCTGAGGAAGTAGATAAGTGTGACATGGGTTCTCGGTTAAATGGCAGGTGTATCCGAGCGCCTGTGGCCATACAAAATAGTTTTTATGGTCAGAAAAAGAATTCTACCGCGTCGTACAATTGTAATTAGGGCACTCGGATAAGATCACACACAAATTTCCGAGGCTAGTTCTAAGTCTGAGTGAAGGGTTTTACGTGGCTTTCGGTGATGTCCCAGACGTTTCAAGATTGAAGACACTATGAATGGGCTTCATACACTGTCGTCAGACAAGACACCAAACCAGATCCCATCACAATTGACCTATGTGTGACCCGCACATGTGTATATTCTCGTGGGAAATCGTCTCATTTTTGTTCCTTCACAATGTTATGTCAAGAAGAAATACATGATTGGAAATGTCGACGCGTTGCTGGACTGGAACATTCTATTTCTTGCTTGTCTAATTTATGGACACAGCAAAATTTTCTACACAGCAAAATTTTGTGAAATCGTCTTATTTGTTTTCTTTCACAATGTTATGGCAAGAAGAAATACATGATTGGAAATGTCGACGCGTTGCTGGACTGGAACTGAGTTTACTTTTACGCCGCACTCAGCAACATTCCAACTATATGGCGGCGGTCTGTAAATAAACGAGTTTGGACCAGACAATCCATTGATCAACAGCATGAGCTTCGATCTGCGCAATTGGGAACCGATGACATGTGTCAACCAAGTCAGCAAGCCTGGCCACCCGATCCCGTTAGTCGCCTCTTACGCTGACTGACTGACTGAGTTTAGTTTTACGCTGCTTTTAGCAATATTCCAGCAATATCACGGCGGGGGACACCACAAATGGGCTTAACACATTGTGCCCTTGTGGGGAATCTCGCCTCTTACGACAAACATGGGTTACTGGAGATCAATTCTCTAACCCGGACCTTCACGGGTCAACAATACAACAGATATATGACGTTGTAATTAACGTGGCCTTCGTGAGACAAAGGTGATATTCCCCTTAACTGAAACTCAATATATTACCTACAAGTAATTACGACTGAAGATATGGCTTGTGGTGAGTTGTGACGCCATTCCTTCACCTTTGTCTTGCAATCAGATGATAACCCAGCACGCATCCTATTGCGATAGTATACATTACAATGGGTGTGGGATGAGGAATTGCTCAATGATGACGAGAAGGTTATTTCTCAAATCTGGTGTACCTGAAACCCCTGAACGTCATTGTGTACGCGAGGTTCAACGTCTCTTTGTTAATTATGTCAGTTATCGTACCACCTGTTCATATCATGCTGTCAATTTTCGACCTGTGTGGTAAATACATGACAGTGTCCCTCATTAAGCTGACCAAACGTGATACCGACCACAGCGACGTCATACCCATCTAAGTTCGGATCATTATAGATGCTGTTATAAGTTGCGTTGCATCCGATATCTCTTTTTTCTGGTTGTCTCCCAAAACCACTACAGCCCATAGCCCGTACAGCCCAGTACCCCTACACTTAGTTAAAACAACACGCGGCATTTATCTGTCTGGCATAATGAACTGACCGAAAGGAGAGATTACAGGGTGGAGTATACAGTGTGAGATTAGGCGCACAGTGTATACAGATGAGAAGGGAATAAGATTTTACTGTTGTTGGTAGGATTTCAATAATTCATTTTAGATGAATTAAATATTGAACTAGTTTTTTTAGCTCCCTGATGTACATAATGAGTGGACAGATTTTGCAAATCGTAATAATATAGGTTAATAGCGTTGGAGATAACAGTGTTGGAGATAGTAAACTGAGATAAATATTTTGAGATGATTTAGGGTGGTATGTACGAGGAGCGTTCAAAAAGAAGTCAGCCTAACTATATTGCCACGTGGCAGGGGTACAAGCATCAGTAATCCTAAAGCAATGACGTTATATTTTCTAACAGTCTTTACCAAGGACTTTGATAGAACGCTTTGGTTGATATACTCATTGAAACGAATAAGAGAACAAATGAAAGTACAAGTGTTCCTTTATTCTTTTCCAGGTTTCTTCACAAGGTATATGTATTGCACTGTGGCTGAAAATCTGAAAATAAATAAAGGAACACTTGTACTTTCATGTGTTCCCTTATTCGGTTCCATGAGTATAATATATACCTTGGTGTTCTGTCCATCATCAAGTGTGTATGGAGCATATGCAGGATGTCAATATTGTCAGCCTAGCTGTGTAATATTGACAAGTCATGGTTATTAGCCTTCAGCAGTGTCGTGGTGTGTGGTGTCAGACGCGTGCACTTGTGTTAATGATGTCGTACGTAGATCTATCATCATGACGTCAATGACTGGATTGTCTGGTCCACATTAATAATTTCATAGATTGCCGTTATGAAACTGTGATATCGGTGAATTTGGCGTTAAACAGCAAACAAACAATGGATTTCTTTTTTAATTGAACTCGACGGTAGACCTAAAATTCGAAATCTAAAAACCTTTTTGCGTTTTCTGTGAAAAAATGTTCTTCAGTTAGTCAATTCTCTTTCAATTCATTCTTTTTATTTCATTCAACATTTGTGAGAATTTGCTTCGCGAGTCAGTAAATTGATATAGCGGAATAAACTCCTCACTAAATATTTCATAAATACCAGAGGCGGTAGGATAGCTGAGTGGTTAAGGCGTCCACTCGTCACGCCGAAGACCCAGGTTCGATTCCAAGCGTACAACCACACTCACACTCACTCGAAAAGACGGGCCATGATACCTACATTGCTTGAACTTGTTTAGATGCTCGTCCGTGCTGTGAATATAGTTTTATGGGCATATGGAGAGACGAAGGCGTGCTTTGTCCATATAGACGGTTAAAGGGGACAAATGCATCTATAGTGTTTAAAATCTTAATCTTTTCAGTCGATCTCTCGTAACGTGGAATTACCTACTGTCTGTTTAGTAAGTAACGGTAAGCATGCAAGAATCCCCTATATTGAGAATATATCTGTCTGATACAGCTGGCTGGCAAGGTAATCTACTGGAAACCTTCACGTACGGAAGTCATATGATCGATTCTAACTTAGTGTTTGTCTGTTGTCGACTCAGTGTTATGTCCTATGTTCCGAATAGGATTTAGCTGCCTTCCTTGTCGATATTGTAACCAGTAAAATGTCTAAAAGAGCTTTACTGTTTCTAAGAAGACAAAACCACCCCAGCCCTGTTATAAAACCTACTTTAGATTTCTGTTTGAGAGATAGATCGGTACTAATATATTTTAAACATTCCAAGATTGTTTTGACGCCATAGGATATCCAGTGCATGTTATTTCAAGTTCAACACCTTTCAATATTTTCATGAATGAAAAGTGTGGGTTTTTTTGTCGACTTTCTGTTTAAATATTTTTGGGGAGCTCACTCACTCATGCATTCATAGTAACTTCTTATTTGTCTGTCACTATTAATGTCATTTTGAACTGAATGATTTGATACGCCATAACCACTGCCATACGAGAGGTGTCTTGGACGTTCTTACCGAAATAATACGTTCCATATATGCAGGCTGGTTGAAACAAATACAACAGTAGACAGCATAGGCTTCAAGATTATTCTCTGACAGTAAATACTGACAACATTGGATCCTGTGTAGTATCTCCAACAGCCATGGATATGGAAAGGATGTCAACTGAAGGGGACAATGTTTCTTCCTTTCCATTACTTAAGAATGGACAACGAAGTTTAACAGGGGAAGAGAGAGGGTCAATGGCGATCTAAGATCTAAGACTACCAGCAGGGTTTCAATAATACAGGTTCGAAGGATTCTGACTGCTGATCAGAAACGGTTCATCGTCTCTCACTAGCATATAGCAAACGTTTGGAAGCAAACCAAGCTAGTGTTATAAGGCAATTTTTAACCACAGGTAAGTCTGTGGTGAACCACTATCAGTCGGAGACTGAAAGACGAGCCATTAGATACTTACCACCGATCTGGGCGTTGTTTAGTCTCCGGCTGATAGTGGTTAACCAAAGACTTATCCATGGTCACAGATCGTTTGACAGCATTAGCGTTTGGCACTCCAGTGTTTTGACTGTTGCCGTCAAACTATCTTTGACCATGGATAAGCCTTTGGTTAACCACTATCAGCCGGAGACTAAACAACACCCAGATCGGTGGTAGGTTTCAACAGTCAAAACACTGGAGTCCAAAACGTTGATGCTGTCAAACGATCTGTGACCATGGATAAGTCTTTGGTTAACCACTATCAGCCGCAGACTAAACAACACCCAGATCGGTGGTAAGTATCTAATGGCTCGTCTTTCAAAGATGCTAATGGTCATTACAATGCTATCAAATGAGTCAATTACGTGAATAATCAAAGCACCACCACAAAACTAGAAGTGTGCCGTTCCGCTGTGACAACAAAACTGTTGTCGCCATGGCTGCAGTGTATTACTTTGAATTCATTGAACGTGACGAGTATTCACCAGTTGGTATCGTCAGAGTTCCATTACTTCCTCAAAGGGAAGACGAACTGTCTGGCAAATGGAAATCATGGAAATGATGATGACTTGATTTCTGCTGTAGAAGACTTTATTACACCACCAGGAGCACGTCTTCTACACGGGGGTTTCTACCGAATGCAGCATCGTTGGCATCAGTGTGTTGAAAACAGATAGCAACGAACATTTTCAAGCTGGTCAGTCACATTCATTGTTGGTGCATTTCAGCCACCATCGAGATACTGACTTCAACTGGGAACTGTACAGGTAAAAGTAACTGGCATCATGCCTTTTTTCATCACAGCCTCTGCACAATCTGGCAGCAGTGTATCGATCTCAGGTCGGATGACGTTCAAGTAGTGAGGTGAAATGGGGTTTAACATCGTACTTAAGAATATGTCGCTCATATGACGACGTGCATGCGTGTGTGGCTGCTTGTACTAGCTCAGAGTTAAACTGGTTTTATAGTTTAAGTGCTAGCTCACTGAGATAACATGCCCCGCCCCCCGCCTCTCTCTGTCTCTCTCTCTGTCTCTCTCTCTCTCTCTCTCTCTCTCTCTCTCTCTCTCTCTCTCTCTCTCTCTCTCTCTCTCTCTCTCTCTCTCTCTCTCTCTCTCTCTCTCTCTCTCTCTCTCTCTCTCTCTCTCATTCAGTAATATGTTCATTTTCTCCAGTACATGTTGGTATCTCGTCTACAGAAGACACTATACCAATCACTTTGACCCACTGGGTTGGAATTTCATAGGCCAAGAAAGGTAGAAACAACCACCATCTGGAACTGCCTTGAAATAACCAATCAATTGAAAACGCTGCCATGTTGTCCTATATATCATTAGGAGACTCGTTTTTACCGAGTTTGCCCGCCACAGCGGGGCTCCTGTAAACGGCACTGGCGTCCTATACTGTCTCCGCCTTCCTCGGGGAACAAGCCATCACTGTGCTCAGATGCTCACTGGCAACATGCTTAAATGAAAATCAATGATCTTGGCAGTCATTAACAGGTTGACTTTGATGGAAGAGTGTTGGAGAGTGTTGTTGTGAGATTATCCCACATCAAAAGAGCTTTAATTGATGATTGGATTCATTTACAGTCCGGGAGGGTATTGACGTTGGTCACGTTTGTTTAGAAATAGTGTAACTACATCACCATATGTAAGGTTTCCACGTGGGGAATTTAGCCACTTCAAGGCGCGGCTGTTGATCGTTGATGTTTCAAAGTTTCAGTGGAATGGCGGGTTAGAGTGAGTGAGTGAGTTAGGTTTAACGCCGCATTGAACCTTTGATCGTGGGTTCGAATCTCTGTTTGTCCCGATTGTAGGCTAGTTAGCACTATATCAGAGCTCATTGGTTTTTTTCGAAATGGTAATCTTCTCAAACCTGCATCACTTTGCTCCAACATGAAGCTGTCAAGCCGTGAAATACCCCAGTTACAAATTGCACTCACAATAAATAAAAGCAAATGTTTTATAAGCGCACAGAGTATTTACTTAGTGAATGATGTGTTATGTAAATGCAAAAATTATTATAATTTAGTTATAAGAAACATTCCTTTCGAAAAGAGTGTGTATGTAATAGTGGTTTATTCAGTAAGATACGTAGGCCATCGGCCCATGACAGCAGCCACAATACATATTGCCTTCATTAACAGATTTTTCTTAATTGCATAAAATTCTCAACATACATGGCCAACTTTCTTATAAGATCACTGTTCTCACTTGACATTAAAAGATGAAAGTTAGCTAATGTTGGAAATACATAGTATTTCCTAGGAATAAACTGTTCACGTAGATCGACATAAGCCTGGCATACTAACAAGAAGTGGTACTCATCTTCGACATAGTACATTTTACAAACATCACAAAATCGTTTATTTCTTGGAACATTTGAATATCTACCCATCTCAATTTTCAGTTGGTGAGAACTACATCTAAACTTAGCTAAAGCGACACGAAATCTCCGAATAGTTATATGCTTAATATAATGCTCTGGATGTAAGTTCAACTTGTACATAGAATAATGATATGCTTTAGAACCTTGTGACAAAGATGTATGCCAAACTTGCTGATAAATACATTTGGTGCCGACAGCACAAGAAATAATGTCATGGTAGATTTTGGGTTCGAATCCACTTTTGTGCAACTGTGCACCTCGAATCACATCGCCTTGGACAATTGGAACCCCCGCCTCCCTCATTCCACTTTTCAATACTAAAATGATAGTGTTGTATTCATGGAACAAATCTTAGCTTACATTCAATCTCAAAATCTCAAGTTTATTTGTGCCATTCCAGTTGGAAACACAAGGTAGAGATATTCTTCTCCTAAGCAGAATAAATACATCCATGCCAGTTTTTCTTACACTAACGTCGTAATGTATCTAATGCAAACCCATCTAAAAGTTTCGGTTTTGTTTTCAATCCAATTCTCGTGTGAAAAAGATGTTTGTAAGTCACACTCAATCAGAAGAATAGAAGTGATTACGATAACTCAATTATACGGGCACAATCAGATTTACGGGAAAGGTCATTTTGATTACAGTCCTTGAATAGAAATCTTCTTCAGACTAACTGGATAGAGACAGTGGGCTTTGTCTTATAGAATTAACGCGGTGAGACTCCTGGAGTTTCTTTGACGACATCTGAAACAGAACTTGGACCCACCATCGTGAAGAAGCTTCCCGAGAAAACAGTCGCCTGTTTGGCTAATCATGGGAAGTATTCATGGAGCTCTAATCACCGGTTTCACAATCCTGAAATTGTCTTTTCCTTGTCGGGAGGGCGGATGCCCAATGTATCAACTTTCTCATTGCATCTTTTCGACTGGTTCTTAATTCTCTTGAAGCGTGTTTCTCTACTGCGACTACTAATCTATACCCCGACATTCTTTTTTGATGACATCAAAGTGCGACATGTCTGGAGTATTAACATATTCGATTTTATATCCCGTTGTAAAATGATATTCAATACGTCATACGCTACGTAACGAGTATGGTCATACTACCTTCAATCATACTTCTGGTCAGCTTGTCAACAACAAGACACCATCTTTGATTTTTACATCAAGGATGTTTCCGAGAAATGATTTCGGAATGACCTTAAGAGCAAGTTGACAGGATCGTTGGTTTTAATGCTTTCCTTTATTGAATACGTCAGTACATCATCATCTTCATCTGCGTTGACAGTCCATCTTCATAGTGTTTGTGAGTACCATTCGATCTGGTCTACTGAAAATGTACACATACTAGAGGCTGGAGAGGCAAAGCTTGGTATTCAACGAGTTCGGGGCAACTCAAATAATTCAGTTCCCTTGAAAGCAATTCTGTTGCCTGTCACCTGCCATGGCTACAGGAAACCAACTGAGTGGAAGGACATCGGGCTGTCAGATTGCCGTAGATGTAGACGCTGGGAGCAGTACTCCTGAGGAATACCATGATTTAATTACAGCATGTTTGTTCACACTCTAGTCAGATGTTTATAATGAATATGCAATATTTCAATATAGGAAGTAAGTAAATGTGGTGTCTAGACGGAGACGTATTCATTTAAAAGCCCCAGTGACAAACAGGCAATGGAGTCGGCGTCAGGTGCTTGTATCCTGCTTTATGTTATTATTATACATCATACATTCAATGAAAGAAATACACTGTACACATCTACAAAATATGGTTTGCCAAATTCTGTTCATTTCCACCATGGCATATAAAATATAATCAATATATGGTATATTCGCTTTTAAATCTCATGTGCTTTAAAACATGATTCATGTATTTGATGATTCAACTCAACATTAATGATTATATGGACTGGCCGACATGCAACTACCATAAAGTTCAATTATTGTCCTTGTATATCTACAAACATTAAAATATTAAAAGTACGTTTACATGAATTATGAGGTATAATAGTAATTCTGGAGTCACATTAACTAATAAAAATGTGAATGTACATTGGCAAATTTTACTCCTTTCATAGACATTGCGCTTTTTTTCATCAAATAACTTTCAAATGAAAGGCTAGTATTTTTACATACTTGTAAATATTGGACAATAAGTACAGAGCCAAGTATTCTTTAACATCTGGATAACTGGGAGTACGCTCATCTCCAATTCATCTACATGTAAAATTTGGTGAGAGGAGTTGTTAATAGCAGTTACGTTTTTCAAAAGTGTCTCAGACACTTTTTTCAAACATTTATATCTTATTCTCCAGACTCGATGTTCTTATGATTCAGCAAACTCAAGACGTTATGATAACGTTGACTGTTAGTAACGCGAGTTACTCAAATATTTCTCAATCTCTTTTACAGGTTTTCTCCAAATTTGACATTTAGATCTTTTAGCTGAGCAAAAAGAATGTCATGCCTTTCAAGTTTCATCTCTTTACCATTCTAAATTTACCCAGGAGATTTTAAAGAAAAGATTTCAGCGACAGGAAATTTTAGTTACGAGTTGTACATTACGCGAGAGTATATAAACTGTTGTGCTTTAAAATCATTGATGCCCCTGCAGACAGCTATAAACCTGACAGAGTAAGTCCTTTTATTCATATATATTGATAATGCCATTTGATAATTGTAAAAAGTTTCACATTTAGTTGCAATGTGATGCCAAGGTGTAAAAGAAATGTGAGAAATGTTATCGATTTTGAATTATATAACTTCATCGGAGCTCATTACATTTGGGAATAATTTCAGAGATTACAACCTCCTTTGATCTCACTTGGAGATTTCACTGCAAAGTATCAGTAGTTTCTGAAAAAAATGACACAAATCATTTTTTCCAAGTTTGACATATTTGTCATTTTGCTGTATATTTACAATACAATGATACATTAACCACGGTCATGATTCTGTCACAAATCCGTCAGCTGTAAAGTATTAATGTATTTCATAGCGCAAAAACATAGATCATTCTATAATGTGTATTTACAACCAAGTATCGACAGCTAAGCATTTGCTTCCTCTCTCGAAATGGAAGCTATTTCAAAATGTATTATCGTAGTGTGTTAACGGTGATTGTTTCTCACACGTGATGCACAGTTCGCTTGACCATAGTGAACTGACTCCATGGGACAATATATCTGTCATCGAATAGGCCAGGCGGAACTCTTTAGCCATTTAACGAGATGTGCGTTTAATTCGGTGTCCTCCATTTCCAGTTTATACTGTCTGGTCCGATTATCTGGGTAAGTGGATTCATTAGCATCTACTGGCTTGATGACGCACGGCCAGCTGACCACACAACGCCCGTTGACGCTGGACCACGCGTATACAAGCCTGAGAATTGACGGATCTGGGCTGGCAGATTGAAATTAATTGATATATACCATGGCGCTCCTATTTTTGATTCATGAACGTTGTTACCTCGGGCGTGTGGCGGTCTTCTTTGAAACGCGGTCTTTGTCAAAACGTGATACTTGTGGTTAGGCATTGATATGCTGATGTACAAAAGAAAGTAGACACCTGGTGTTTTGAGACTATTAAAACATCGTAAATATTTTGCTATCAATGTTCCAATTGGGTACGATATCTATGGTGTTATTGCAACACGTACACAATATTTGTGACTTGTGAGTCGCAATCAAAACACAAAACACATATTACGCTGTTTTCAGGAAAACATTTTACCAAAGCATCAGGTGTGTACTTTCTTTTGTACGTCGGTTTATTTATTTGTGTTACAGATTGTAAATAAACAGGAAAGTCTTGCGCCAGACACGTATGACACATGAAGCATTGTTCATTTCAGCAATATACATCATGTTGATATGATGTACTTGTACATGTGCGCTTCGGTTCCAGACACTAACAAGACTTTATGAAAGGGGTAAAAGTATAGAGTGGTGTAATGGGCAGATAAGGATTTGAAATATGGTAAACTCCACTCCTTAGTGGTCGGAGCAACGTGAGCTATCTCCCGAGTAATGCTGTCTCTTGGATGGATGATTTTGATGCAAACTGAACATAATTAGGCAGCACAAGTTGGTCTGATCTTGTCTGTTTCATCAATGCCGTAATGATTGTTTCCGGTAAGATCAAGAAGATTGGAATTAACTCCCGACTGAAACAAGGAATTGACCCAGACAACTGGTCACTGTACACATGTCACCTTGTAATAACAACAATATTTCACATTCTCCGGAAACTTCTTGGTGGGTTCAACTTGGCAGCACTTCCTGGGATAAGTCTAATTCACTGTCTGGGCTCCGTGTAAAGGGGTCAAGGACACTGAGCTGATGCTGAGCTTAACCAGTCTGATTGTGCCAGGCTCATCTGAACTAACTTTGCTGTACATATATATTTTACTATCTCACCTTTGCTTTGTGTTCGATTACAATAGTCCTCTTATCGAATTATCCCTTGGGCGATAGTAATTTTGCGCTAAGTTAGAGATTGGTTTGTTTGATGTTTTATTTGTTTGTTTTAAACGCTATGTGGCTGTCGGTAAATAATCGAGTCTGATCAGACAACCCAGTGATCAATATCACGAGCATAGTTCTATGCAGTTGGGATACGATGACATGTGTCAACCAAGTAAGCGAATCTGACCACCCGATCCATTTAGTCGTCTTTTAGGACAAGTATGGGCTGCTGAGAACCAATTCTAATCCGGGTTTTCTTGGATATAAGTTAGAAATAGGAGTGATGATTGTAATATCACCCCCAACATGAAGCGATGGCGTACCAATATAATGAAGATACAATACCATAACTAACCAAGGATAACGTCATTTAGTGATATGGATTCTTTGTAAAAGAGGAATTAGTTATATAAGCTAGTATGTATAACCCTGTTTGTGTCTCCGCGTTATCCTGTATTATTTAGGGATGGTTTTACTTACTATACTGGCAGTATAGGCTCAGCATATGACATCCTTCATCAGTACCGTGGAGATGCCTCAAGGTCCCGATCAACAAAGCGTTCGTAGCCTTACGACATTCGTAAGCCTATGATAAACTATAGAGTTACGACATGTCGTAACGTTACGAACGCTTTGTGGATCGACTCCCTGAACAACCAACCCGTGAAGATCCGGGTTAGATTTAGTCTTCAGCTAACCATGCTGGTCGTAAGAGGCGACTATCGGGACCGGGTGCTCAGGCTCGCTCACGTGTCCTCGTATCCATATTGCGTAGATCGATGTTCATGATGCTGATCACTGGGTTATCCGGTCCAGACTCGCTTACTTACAGACTATTGCTATTCGCTGTCTGGAGTACATTTCTGGTGTTACTCGGTAAGATAAGTATTACAATCTAGCTCATTCGTTCACTGATTCATTCACCCTTACACACTCTTCTATTCTTGTCAAGTGTTTCCTGAGTTTTTCTAACGACCGCTTCTGAAATATATTTTCAAATTTCGATCTGCTGTATAACCATAATTGTACCTTCAATTTGTGTGTTCAGATGTTGAGGGTTATACGACCTGGAACATTTCCCCGTCGGACATCTAATTCAAAGTTTGATCAGCCCCAACACAAAACCACATTTCACATGTATTTTGACAGACATATTTTGGGGTCAAACAAGGGCGATAACTCCTACTGGCAGATTGCGTGAATGTTTATGAAATTATAATATATTTCTGAGAGCTTGAACGTTTCACTGATACCACCACAGCCACAAAGCGGAATCACCTATTTTTCATTTATAGCAAAAATGCATTTATCAAACGGAACACCGCTAAATGAAAAACGATGAAACCCAAACTGCGATTTATCAAAAACATGTATAACCTCAAAACACTGCTGTACATATCCTGTACGGTGGTAGCAGTTCGTCAAATCGACATGAGGTTTCCACGGTGCATCGCTCCCATCGGACCCAGTACCAACGACTGATCGCTGAATTATACATTAGTAGCGGCTTTCGACTTGCTGCAAATTGCGTTCAGCTTGGCAAGTGGTTTTTAGCAGACTCTTTGCCAGGATCGTCTGTATGCAAGCAGGTACGTTGTTCGATCACGCCTGGAGAATCCCTCCAGAATAGCTGAATTACCCCCGAGTCTAAGACACGCATAGTGTTCCAGATAAACAAGACGTGAAATGTATCTGTCACTGTCTAAATTTCCTCATTCTCAAACCCGGCGATCGGTTGTTACAAGTGTGAGCAGGTTCATTGTGCGTCGTTATACGTGTGCCCAACATTCATTGTCAGTGCTCATGTTATCAACCACTTGTTTGACTTGTTTAATTATTACAGGTCGCCGTGATACAGCTTATGAATGACGCCGGCGTTAAGCTGTCTATACAGGTAAAACAAAATATGTCTATAAGCCTGCAAAGTGCAGAGTGAGTGTGAGTGAATTTAGTTTTACGCCGCTTTCAGCAATATTCCTGCAATATCACGACGAGGGACACCAGAAATGGGTTTCACACATTGTACCCATGTGGGGAATCGAACCCGTGTGTTTGGCGTGACGAGCGAGCGCTTTAACAATTAGGCTACCCAAGCCCACCCGTAAAGTGCAGAGATTAGGATGGGTATAGGCTGATAAAGACGATGACTGATGGAATGGGCTTGGTGGGTGTTTTAATAAATAAATATGCTCTGGACCTGTACGAGAGCTTTACACAAGCGCCTTGAGTGACTGAAATAAATATGTACTTCTTTCTTGAATTTTGAAAATCGGTGGAACGTGTAACCTGACAAAATCTTTCGATCGGTATGATGTTTAATCATTCTGACTGCTTCCACGTCAATTCAATATTCTTCACAGTAAACTGACAATTCCAATACGAAGATCAAATAGCAACCAATTCTTCGGACAGCCTCAGGATGATCAGCTAACTGATCGACCATCAGCAGCCCTTTTTGATCATTATTAAGGGGTAAGTATGACTGAGTTTAAGAAAGTCTTAGCTTAAGATGTACAGATCCTATTGATGTCATATGAGTCTTCTTAGCGTTGTAGATCCGTGAAAATCCGAGTTAGAATTGGTCTTCAGTAACCCATGCTTGGCGTAAGAGGCGACTAACGGGATTGGGTGGTCAGACTCGTTGGCTTGGCTGACACGTGTCATTGTATCCCAATTGCGTAGATCAATGCTCATGATGTTGATCACTGGACTGGATTATTTACAGGCGGCCGCCATTTAGCTGGAATATTGCTGAGTGCGGCGTAAAACTAAACTTACTCACTCATTCAGAAGTTTTTGTGTGTCTATGCCTATTTAGAGGCGGCCGCCATTTAGCTGGAATATTGCTGAGTGCGGCGTAAAACTAAACTTACTCACTCATTCAGAAGCTTTTGTGTGTCTATGCCGACCTCAACACTCTTCGAGCTATATGAAGGTAAATAAGGGATCTGGTGGTCAGGATCGTTGACTTGGCTGACACGTGTCATTGTATCCCAATTGCGTAGATCGATGCTCATGCTGTTTGATCACTGGAGTGTCTGGTCCAGATTCAATTATTTAGCTGGAATATTGCAAACAAACAAACCAACCAATCTTAGCATTGTGAACAAATCATGATATTAGGGAAATAGAATAATAACAAATTCGACAAAAGCCTCCATTTCAACAAGAAAACAGCAGAGGCGACTGCAAGGCATGGACTACGTCGGCAGCATGTGTTTGTGAATCACTGTGCAAACAGTCATGAAACCATATAAGCGTAACCTGTGTTTGATGAGTTGGGTTCAAAATATGATAATATCGACTAATTATTCATTAGTTCAAACTAAAAACCTGTGGTTGTTAGTGTTGGGTTCAAATGTATGATAGCAGCAAGTAATCATTCATTATTTCAAAAAGGTAGCTAGAAAAAGTATCCATTGGAACGGACATGATGTGAACATCAGAAACATATGATAGCACGACTAATCATTCATTATTTCTAAACAAATTGGTAGCTAGAAAAGGTGTCCATTCCAATGACATCATGTGAACATCACAAATATATGATAATAACGAGTAATCATTCATTGGTTCAAAACAAAAACATGTGGACATTGCTGTTGCGTTGAAATTATGATAGCACAAGTAATCATTCATTATTTCTAAACAAAAGAAAATAGTTTAAAAAAGTGTCCATTGTGGCGGAAATCATGTGAACATGAGAAAAGGGGTAATTGATTTATACAGTGATGTGTGTGCCCGCCTCCACGCTAATTACTCCTGTGATACGTACTCTCAGCAAGACTCAATATGGAGTCTGTCTGTCCTTTTCCGACTTGCAGGCAGCACCCTCTAGGTGTACGTCAGTAATTAGAGATTATCTCCCCTGTAAGGTTCATTTACAGTACATTGTTCCTAACTGAATCATGATGCTATGGCTATATGATGGGTTATTAATTCCCCATTAATACCCCGTTACGATAATATTCACCAAATACGTCACCGGCATGTGTGCATGTACGCTGGTCTCTGACCTTGCTGACCCGTGACAAATTAGTGTTGATGCGGAGGTGTGGTGATATGCATAGAGCTCAGGTCACAGATCAGTTGAAGTTAAGCAACGTTGGGCGCGGAGGTCCTTGGATGGGTGATTGTGTGTGACAGCTTGACTCCTGAGAGTTTTAGGACTTCAGTTCTGCCCCACAACGAAGCACATGTCATACACGTGGTCTCACCTTAGGCGAGTGAGTTTGTTCAAACTTGCCTCTGTTCACCCAGCAGAAAATGGGTAGCTGGTGGGATAAGTGTATGTGACTATTAACCTTCTAACACCTAACAGGCAACTTGGGTTATCCTTGGTAATAAGGATCAGATTGTGCGTTTTGGGCAGGATATCTATATAGCTAGCCTGGAAAAGGCGCGTTATATAAATATTCTCATTATTGATAGACCAAAAGGACCACCTTGTCATACACGCTGACTTGATTGATTGCATGTCTTCGTTATTCAGGTCGATCCTCAGGAGGGGTAGCTTAGTGGTTAAAGCGATCGCTCTTCGATTCCCCACATGGGTACAATGTGTGAATCCCATTTCTGGTGTCCCCTTACGTGATATTGCTGGAATATTGCTAAAAGCGGCGTAAAAACTAAACTCACTCACTCACTCACTCATAAATACGTACCATGATACCTACATTGATTCGACTTATTTAAGATGCTCGTCTGTGCCGTGAATACTGACGGGCATCAGGAGAGACGAAGGCGTGCTATGTCCATATAGTCGGTTATAGGGGACAAATAGTGTTTAAAATCTTAATCTTTTTAGTCGATCTCTCACTTCGATCCTCAGGATGTCAATCACTGCATTGTCTGGTCTTCGTTATTTAAGCCCGCCGTCATACAGCTGGAGTATTGCGTGTATCGGTAATCACCAAACACTGACCTTGTCGCCCATTCCTGCATTACTTGACCGACTTGGCCAGGATAGTACACTTCCTGTATGGCATCGGAATAGTCTGTGATGAGTCGTTGTCTTGTGGCCTGCCATTGGTCACCCGGTTTCGATGTCACGTGTTCCATATCGACCAATCGTTCAAGCTATATACTCAACATGGCTACTGTCGATCTCAGCACTGGGCAGCGATCTTGTTGAACACGTTTCCACCAGCCACCATTTTTAACGTGCCTCCACAGTGTAACCGTAGTTATCTATACGCATTTCGACTTAGCAAGAGGTCGCGACCAACACCGTTTGTTTTATCCTTCAGTTCGTAATGAGCGTATTCGTTGTAACACTCTGTGTTAATGCCGCATGCAATAGCATTAATTACGTCAACGCTTCGTTTTGAAAATTAATAAAATATTCACGCACAATTGTTAACAGGAATGACAAGTCTTAATGGATGATCAATTTCTTTATTGTACAATAGCGATACTTATACTTATACCAAGTACATATATTACGAACCAAAAATTTGTACATCTTCTAAATACTAAGAACCATACTATCATATTCCGTCTAGCAAGTTTTGTAAACAAAATCATGTCAATATGCGCTCTGTAAAAATTTAATCCAAATTGTCATTTTGTATTATTGGTCTCATGGCCACATTTATGAAATAAACCTATCTGTCTGTCTGTCTTATACCGTTTTCAAGCATGGATGTGCTTATTCTCCAGGTGGTCCTCCCTCGTGCTTGAAAACGGTATAAGTATCTATACGGAAAAGTCGCTATTGTACAATAAAGAAGTTGATCATCCAAAAAGACTTGTCACTCCTACTGCTCACAACTTCTTGAATGCCTCAAACAGTACAGTTGTCAACAATTATGCATGGAGGCATCAGCGCTGTTGTCCAGACAGATGTTGACACACATAATACCGCTCGCTGAACAGTAGAACATATTGGCCTGGTGTAATTGAAAGCGGATTGTTATGGAAGGTTCCAATTAGATTTTCAGAGACAATTTATTCTAACTGATTGCAATGTGTAGATGATACACACCTCAAAGCAAGATGTAATTACTATCGTCTAAAACGGTTTTCACCTTTGGAAATAGCCTGTCTGCGTCGACAGGTGTCAATCCTCTGCGACAGGTGTCAATCATCTGCGACAGGTGTCAATCCTCTGCGACAGGTGTAGGCCTTGCTCAACATGTCCGAACAGGAACCTGACGACCTTGGATGTGTCCACCAATGCATCTGAGCAACACATGGTGACACGTAGATCGATACTCATGATGCTGGTCACTAGATCGTCTGGTCTAGACTCGAATATTTACAGACCACCGTCATGTGCCTGGAACTTTGCAGAGTGTGGCTTTAAACAACAAACAAACCAAATCTCTAACTTAGCGCATAATTTCTGTGGCCCAAGGGGATAATTCGATTGGACGACTATCATAGCTTTGCATCTTTTAATCGGACACAAAGCTAAGGTATGATAGTAAAATATATATATGCACCAAAGATGGTTCAGATAAGCCTGGCACAATCAGATTGATTAGGTTCATCATCAGCTCAGTGCCCTTGTCTCCTTTAGAGTGAATTGGATTTATCCCAGGAAGCGCTGCCAAGTTGAACCCAGCATGAACCTTTCGGAGAATGTAAAATATTGTTGTTTCTACAAGGTGACGTGTACGCTGAGTGCGGCGTCAAAAAACAAACAAAATAACCGTAAAAGAGCAAATAATACAGACATATCCGTTACGTATTTGGTTATGCGGGTTTGCAAAAATAATCTCTGTAGTACGTATCTCTCTATGTACAAACCTGGGCCCTTATTCTCGAAACTTTCGTAGCCTTAAGAATTCTTAACTTTGATCGTAGCCAATGTGTTAAGAATGGGCTTAAGAAGTTCGTAAGGCTACGAACGTTTCGAGAATAGCTAGCCAGATTCTTTCCTATGGGCACATATACCGCACAGGACAGGCTCTAAGCACATTAAAACATTGATGAACAATTGTCAGTGACTATTAAAGAGATGGGTCTTAACGGCAGATTTACATGTAGTCAAGGAAGGGGAACATCTGAGGTGAAGGGGAAGACAGTTCCATAGCACAGCAGCAGAGTGCTTGAAGGATCTGGCACCAAATGCCTTCAACGTGTTGGGAGACACAGAAGGCGGGAATTCATCAGGTGAACGAAGGTTTCTGGAAGGTTGATACACTGCAATAAGATTTTGAAGATAATGAAGAGATTGATTGATTGATTTTAGTTCTACGCCGCACTCAGCAATATTCCAGCTATATGGCGGTGGTCTGTCAATATTCGAGTCTGGACCAGACAATCCAGTGATCAACATCATATGAGCATCGATCTATACACTTGGGATACGATGACATGTGTCAACCAAGCGAGCCTGACCACTCGATTCCGTTGGTTGCCTCTTACGACATGCATGGGATACTGAAGACCAATTCTAACCCGGATCTTCACATGGAGTAGAGATCTTGTGTTTTCATTGGCAGACAAGACAAAAGACTTTAAACTGTATTCTTTCCTGAACTTGTAGCCAATGATGTGATTTATGTGAGTGATACTTACATTGCTTTTAATAATGTATATCAATATCGTATCGTGGGATAACAAACTGAGCACACATTCCACCCATGGAACCTTTGTCTTGGGCGTGATGTGTAAAAGCTTTTACCACCAGAATAGTCCACTGTGACATAAACATTTAAGTATTTGAAAACATTCACATGTGCTTTTCATGCATATCAGACTGTCTGCATATCTATGGTAATGGAGGCAGTTTGTCTATATAGCTTCCTCGTGATTACATTATTTAACGTGAGGGGGGAAGATATTGAAATGTGTTTTGTGATTTGTGCTGTAATTTCACACAACATGTTAATCATGTGACTTTCAGCCGTTGGTCTACCAAAGAGACCCGAGAAGATCCAGGTTAGAATTGATCTTCACAAACCAATGCTTGTCGAAAGAGGTGACTGAGAGGAATGCGTGGTCAGGCTCGCTGACTTGGTTGATGCATGACATCGTATCCCATTGTGTGCATTGATGCTCATGATCTCCATCACTGGGTTGTCTCGTTCAGACACGATTATTTACCATCATATAGCTCGAAGAGTGTTGAGGTCGCCATAGACTAACAAATACTTCTGAGAGAGTGAATGAGTTTAGTTTTACGCCGCTCTTAGCAATATTCCAGCTAACTGGCGGCGGTCTGTAAATAATCGAGTCTGGACAAGACAATCAAGTGATCAACAGCATGAGCATCATGAGCAATTAGGATACGATGACGTGTGTCAACCAAGTCAGCGAGCCTGACCACCCGATACAGTTAGTCGCCTCTTACGACAAGCATGGGTTACTGAAGAGCAATTCTAACCCGGGTCTTCACGTGTAGGAAGGTTTTCTTCATGGCATGACAATGTGGCAAATTCATCTCCTCAGCTGTTACGCTTGATATTTTTCCAACCACCTGCTGATCTCAAGGCCTACGTCTAAGCACTAAGACAGCACGAATATGACCTTCTTAAAACATCGCATAAAACTCTCAGTTCTTTGGAAATGACGAAATGCCAATGTAAATTCCAAGTCATTCTCTCACTGACATTGGCACAGCAATAGGAATGTAATAGCTTTTGCAGTTGTTATGAAGAGTGCTTGAGTAGGACTGAACGCCGCCATATGCTCCGAGATATCACCGCAGATGACCCAAAAATTAGGCTTCACGCATTGCATGATGTAGGGAATTGAACCCGGGTCTCCGGCTACACGAAACAACGCCTTAACAAGTAGGCTGCGAGAACGCCTCTTAAATAGAATTGATAACCATTATATAGTACTGGTAGACAATCGGAACACTGATAGACAGGTGACCTTTACTGCAAACAGTGTTAGTCGGGTAACGCAGAACCGGTTGAGTAATTATATCGTAGTGATATTCTCAGTTCTAGTGATGACGTTACTGGATGTGGATCTAGACACTGCTGTGGTAAGCTTTTCCACATACAAGTTCACCTAGGAAACGTCTTAGTCGCATCCTGAGTCGCAAATGTAAACTGACGTTCAAAAGGAAGTATTGACTTGGATTTGACCAAAAACTCATAAACGTTACCTGAACATTACTAGGCTGAAAACAGCTGAGTTTAAGGTCACGGACACAACCTGGATGCACGTGTTGAATATATGACCATCAAATATGCTTTTGTTTTGTTTTGTGTTTGTAATTAAAGGTGAAATTGGATTTAACGGCGTGCTTGAGAATATTTCGCTGATATGACGACGTGCATGCCTGTGTATGTGTATGTGCGGCTGCTTGTACTAGCACAGACTTAAGCTGGTTTAATAGTGCTAGCACACTGAGATACCATGCCGCAGTGAAGCATGAATACCCCACTCAGACACATTATACTGACTCCGAGCCGACCAGTCCTTGTTGTACCCGTTAATGCCGAGCGCCAGGCAGGGACCAAAGCGTACCATATTTTAACGTCTTTTGGTATGACGCGGTCGGGGATTGAACCCGCGACCTTCCGCTCTCCGGGCGGACGCTCTAACCACTACACCACGGAGGCGGTCTGTTTTTGTAATTTAACATGGGTGAATACTCCATTTTGTCCGATCGTGCAGGAATCGGACCAAATACTCATTGATATTTATATGTTCGCTGATAATAGTAAGGCGTACACGTACTTATTTGTTTAGTTACCGCATGTTCGACAGAGGTTAACAAAACATCAAGTGATTGTGTTTTGGGATGGTAGATATATTGTATTAGTGAAAGGTATATATATTGCAATTAGTTAGGCGTGGCGTGCTAGATACACCGTATATAGTATTCATTACAAGATACTTTCTATCCCAAAACACATGTCGTGGATAAACCTATCTTTTTCTTTCAAACATTAGCTAAACATTGCAATTTGTCGTGCGCATTAAAATATACGACGTCATTCGAACTGTGACAACACTCAATACAATTCCAAATGAAACCATTTCCTTTGACTGTGGCCCAACTAAATCGGAAACTACGTTAAACGGCGTCTATAAGACGTCAAACCTGTTTGGCATTACGTCACATAGGACTGTCGTGACGTAGGATTGTGATTGCGTCGCATTTCATTTTCAATACGTCACGTTTCATTGTCACAACGTCACGTTTCATTGTCATTACGTCACGTTTCATTGTCATTACGTCGGGCTTGATTTTCAAAACGTTACTATGGTTAATTCTGACTGTGCCGCTGACTGACGAGGACGATGCCTTGTTTATTTGTAAACACTGAAAGTAGTACCAACTTGACCTTTCATTTTGGGGCATTATTATTTGTAATTGATCACAACGAAAATCGTTTTATCCGTTGGCCATAATCTGCCGAGAAACTACACACAATATGATGAAAATGTTTACATAATGACATTAACCCAAGTCGTCAAACACATGATTACGAATATCACAGTCTGCCGCCAACCTCAGGTCTCTAACATCAAATAACAACCATGGATATTAACAGTTTAATATTTTCACTCCTCGAAACCCATTGCCCTTTGGACAAGAGGCCATAAACGATTCATCAAAAACTTTCTTCATCAACCCTGGCAACGCCAGTAATACAAATCAGCAGATTGGCCTCATTGGCAGCCTGCCTCCCGTGTTTACTGAGCTGATCGGCGAACGCCGGTCCATAGCGTTCGTAGTTGTCAAGAGAGAGGTATGCTTCGGAGGTTCCCTCTGTCGCCGTTATCTCCGCCGTCAATATTCGTAGATGCGGTCGCCAGGCTCCGGCAAATGAGGAGCCGTGTTAGCTCTCAGTCGTTCGGAGACCGACGAAAGGCAAGCATCGATTCATCAAGCTTGTTCCTGGCGCACCTGAAGCTACGCTGGTGTGTCGGTAAAGCGGTACGCCTTCCGAGATTGGCCGTCATCCCTAGTTGCATAGGCTGACAGTTTCAAACTGCCGGTGAAGAGTACTACAGATTCCGTGGTTTCTGGATCTAGAAGGATATAACTTTGTTTCTCATGGAACTTATACTGGTGATCACGGCGTGCAATTAATGTGCTTCGGATTTTTAATTAGGACTGTTTAGTAAATTATTATTTCTTCGGATGAACGTGCGCGGTTAACATTGTTCGCCCCCTTACCCCGAAAAAGCATCACCTTTGACTTGGTTTTTATTGTATGCCAGTTTCTGTGTTCCTGAGAGGATCAACGATGTACTAATTGCAAACGTCTAGACCACTTGGGATTCCTGGAGGGTCGCTCATCACAGATGCGTCAAAACAGTCGCTACACATCCGCAGCATAAAAGACCTGATTGGTAAGATCGACACTTAAAACCTGGTCAGGAACCAATCCAATACTTCTCTTCCACTTTCCACTGGATAAACAGTTCAGAAGGACTTCCAAAGTTAAATTAGATGAAGAAACGAAAGTTTACTCCATCTATAAACTGGAAAACATAAAAATTGTTCATATATCTGAAACAACTGTTGCCCTGTGATGAAACAGACCTACTGAGAAGGACAGTGCCTGGATACACGATATATAGGAGACACGATGGTATTTCTGTGGTGTGAAATAACCAGCACGGCACTGTTCTTCTTCCAGATGTCCTCGATGGCTGGAGCAACCTCATGGTTCCATCTTAATGTACGGAATAGGAGGCTCTAAACCACGAACCGTGGACAGCTCCAGGAAATTCCACCTCTTTATTCTTAACAGGTGAGAAATCATTTTAGGTATATTTGAGTTAGTATGTTCTATGAACAGGACAAAAAGGGGTTAAGCAGATAAACCAAGGAGGACAATATACTTATATTTGTTTGTAATTTGCTCTCAAGGTAGGAAGCATCTATACTGTATTCGTCATACATTCTGGTCACTTGAAATGATATCGGTCATGTTGGGGGATGTCAAATAGGGTTTGACGTGAATTTGAAGATCATTGCAGTTATGTAACCTGCTCGTATGCCCATTTGTGTCTGGCTGCTCATATCAGTTAACATTCATGCGTTTTTCATAATGGTAGCACACTGATATTCTGTGTCTAACACGGATACCCAACTTAGACAGAACCATCAGACTCCAGGTAGACCATTCCTTGTTTGAATCGCTCCATGCTAAGCGCACCGCGCGTAACGTAGGATAAAAAGCATGACAGTCCGGTCATATTAGGTCGAAATGCCTCACCGGGATAATGAAACGTGAGATAAAGGTTTTTAACATATTCGCTACATTGCAAAAAGTGTGCATTTGTGCATATGTTTCATTACTATGGCCGTATTTATGCTTCCTTTTAATATTATCCTCTTAACAAATCATGTTTAGTATCGCAGAATTCTGATGTGAATTCAAGATAAAAACATTTCCATAAAACGAGAAACCTCCAAGAGAGTCCGTTGTATAATTCCGACTTCGCCATGAACATATGTTTATGAACCACCATCACGTCTTTAGTACAAGTAATGACTACATAACAAATGAATCACGTTTAACCATGCATTGTTCGGTTTACAATGAAGCTGTATTCTTCTGAATATTCATATAACTGAATTTTTTTACATTGTGATTTCATAATGTTGGAAATTTGTTCGCAAAATACGTTATCATAGTAGCGGGAAACCAACCAGAAAAAAAGACACTTACAATTGTGACAGCTGAAATAAAGCAACTGTTCACATAGTTCATACGATAGCTTGGTAACTTTATGCACTGAATTATAAAACAAGTCCAAAAAAACAAATCTTTTTATCTGGAAACCGCAATCTGTTAAATGTACCGGCACAAACGATCTGGTAAACATTTCTGATAGGAAGCGATTGAAGCTCCACGAGATTGATCTGTTGTTATTGGCGTTTCCTAATCAGAAAGATTGATCTTGCCAATAACTGTCTCACGCGAAGGTACTCAAATCAGCCACTCGATTCTGTCATAAAAAATCTGGAACACTTGTAGTTTAAAAAATACCTATTGAAAACGTAGTACTGATAATTAATAAGGTACCATCGTGTAGGATAAACGAATACTAGCACCCGCAGAATTTCGTAAACATGTTTTTTCAATATGTAGGATTAAATTCTAGTTAATACTGCTGGAGTGTAATAACTTTGCCTCGATGTAAAACGGATATGTTTGTTGTGGAGCTTTTTAAGTAGAAGTCCATTCAGGACGATACACTATTTATTATGCAGGTCAATGTAAGAGTGAGCGAGTGAGATGTGTTTTACACCGCTTTTAGCACTAATCCAGCAAAATGACAGGGGGGGGAGGGGGAGGAGGGGACACCAGAGATGGGCTTCACACATTGTACCCATGTGTGGACTCGAACCCGGGCCTTCGGCGTTACGTGCGGACGCTTAAACGGTAAGGCTAACCCACCGCCCCGGTCAATGTAAGGTATATATTTAGTTTTCGTCAAATGTTTAGGAGTTTATTTTGTACACGTAATGTTTTAGTAATATCATAAGTTCAAGTAAGGAGTAGAGCATTATTTGGTTCAAGTAGAGTACTAATTTTACGTCAGTGTAGTAGATATGTTTAGTTCACATTAATGTAAGAAGTGTATGCAATTGACGCCATATATAAAAACGGTACTTAGTTCCGCGTCAATGTAAAAGAGCGTGTTTTGTTCTGATCAATCTAATAAGTATTGTTCGTGTCAACGTAAACGAGCAGTTTTAGTTCACGTCGGTGGAAGAATATATATAGCTCATGTAAGAAGTATAATTAGTTCAACAGCAGGAATGTAGGTGAAGTACATTGATTTGTTAAACAGGTTTCACAATATAGGCCCAGTACTATAATTACTGTCGACGTGATGCTAATATTGTCACAAGGAACTGAAAATGTCAATACGGACAACGTTCACACTCAAATGTTTATGACTCCGGTCACGCGTTCTTCTAAATAAAAACCATCTACTTTCGCGGCAGTTACGCCTCGTATGAGACCACGAATAATTCATGACTTGAACTCGCAGTAAAATGGCATCGTCATGGAAATACAGTTTGCGCAGAGTAAACGCCTACACCTTGTTGACAGGCGAGTGCATTCTGATGACATTGTAAATACCAGGGTGATTCCTGTTAGATTCCTACCAGTGACACTGTTGTCCTTAAGGACTTACCGAGAGGAAGGTTTTATTGATATACTTTAGGAAGTGATTGATTTAAAGGAACCCGAACACGTAGACACACTGCAACTATGCAGACCCAACACATGGGTGAATTGAATGTATTTTGTTCACACATCAAGATCACATAAAACGATGACATATCTGTGAAGATCCGGGTTAGAATTGATCTTCAGTAACCAATGCTTGTCGTAAGAGGCGACTAACGGGATCGGATGTTTTAAGAAGGTCATATTCGTGCTGTCTTAGTGCTTAGACGTAAGGCTTGAGATCAGCAAGTGGTTGGAAATATCAAGCGTAACAGTTGAGGAGATGAATTTGCCACATTGTCATGCCATGAAGAAAACCTTCGTACACGTGAAGACCCGGGTTAGAATTGCTCTTCAGTAACCCATGCTTGTCGTAAGAGGCGACTAACTGTATCGGGTGGTCAGGCTCGCTGACTTGGTTGACACATGTCATCGTATCTCAATTCCGTAGATCAATGTTCATGATGTTGATCACTTGATTGTCTTGTCCAGACTCTGCTATTTACAGACCGCCGCCATATTGCTGGAATATAGCTCAGCGCGGCGTTTATCAACAATAAATAAACAAAGATAAAAACAACAAAATCATTTCCATAATGCTAAAACTAGAGTCCATTTGACAAGTTTTGAATTGAGGATTTTATTTAAAGACGCGTGCACATCGTAACTGTGCAAGCCAAATACTCACAGTTCATTTAACACAACAAGATCAAGAATCCACATGAAAGCAATCAAATCCTTTTCATACTCATTAGAAATTGCTGCTACATATGCTTCTCAAAGTTTGCTACGGATAATGTTTTGATAAAGTCATCCAAAAAGTAAAGATTGATATATTCTGGCACACAATGATTGGGTGACCCCTGACGCCTCAATTCCTTGATGAGTGAACGAGGACAGGCAGTCAAGAGAACAACCTGCACGAGATGATTGCACGAGCAGTGCAGCATTGCTATTGAAATTTGCAAAATATTGATGCCCCCGCGGTGTCAAAAACACGTTGTCCAATGCTCAACGAATAAGGCCGATACATCGGCCTGCCTGAAACTTGGTCATCACAACATCACGTTTTGCAAAAGCCATTGCAAAACTCAGTGCGGCTTGAAGTGAGTGAGTGAGTTTAGTTTTACGCCACACTCAGAAATATTCCAGCTAAATGGCGGCGGTTTGTCAATAATCGAATCTGGATCAGACAATCCAGTGTTCATCGATCTGCGCAATTGGGAACCGATGACATGCGTCAACCAATTCAGCGAGATCACGCCAACTGACGACAAAAGCATGTGACACGCCGCTTAGAGTGTTTTGTAGTAGTTTTGTAGTGTCTTCACTCAATATTGTCTTTGGATATTTCAACAAATACACACAATTTGAATCACTTTCAGAGTGATGATCCTCAGGACACTGTCTGTATTACATACGCATTTGTTAACGAATCAGACTTTTATAATTCTTATGCCGAATAGCGTATCCTGCCCCACAGATGGCACCATCACAAACACATGCAAAGTCAGGCGAAGTGATCATCCGAACAAAGGCGGAACGTTTTGGTACAAGTAAAAATATGGAACTGCATCGGACATCATCTTTGTCAAATTTGGAAACGCTATACGTATGTTTACGACAAAACGCTTTGCTGAGCACTTGAATATTGAATTCGTTTTAAACAACTTTTGACCAAAATAGACCAAATGTAAAACAGATCAGGCGGGTTCGTATAACTGTAGTTCAGGAAGGTAATCAGCGAGAACGCACCCTTCTTTTCTATACTTTATACCCAAATAGTCTGTCTGCAAATTTCTCATATACGTGTTTTGGATAAGGATGATCGGTATTTTACATATTGAGTTTTAAGAAACTTTCGATGAGATTTGTTTTCAGTTTTGACTTGCAGGGCCTAGATTTTCGAAGCTCTCTTAGCGCCAAGATAGTCGTAAGTTGATGTTAATGTATGGCACTTACGACTATCTTAGCGCTAAGAGAGCTTCGAAAATCTAGGCCCTGGTCTTTAATTAGATGATGTAACCAAGTGACATCTAAGTTGGCAAAATTGAACTGGGATGTTTTCTGACACAGACTGCAGTGTGTAGAGAATTCGCATGCTTAGTAATTCTATTTGGCACAAATATTCATTGTGAATACAGAATGTCCTCTTTGATAGCAAGAAGGAATGTGATAGATCTTTGATACAGGGATTTGGTCGTACATGTGCGGAGCCCTGCCATATAATCTCTCACGATGCGGACTAGGTTTTGAGCTGGGGAATCCAATATAAATGGAGAATGGAGATCTTTCCTTTAAGGTTTTGGTGTCAAGTCAAAAGTTGATAGTATTGATGCGTCAAATTAACTCACCATATCATGAACACGTATGTAGACAAGCGACATGTGTCACTCTCGTCGAATTGATGTTTTAAAACCAATGCATCAGTTTGTCTATGTCATTAAGAACGTGTTTTAATACACAACGCTGCGCAATTGCCTCGGCGTCCATCATAATTTATGATCTTCTTATATACACTTGAGACATGATTATTAATGATGCGTCCAATGTCTCGTCATATGACTGGGCTTGCTGATATAATGAAGCAAAAAATGAATTCATGATTGTCCGTTCCAATGAAATGCATTGTCCGTTAAATATTTTTTTCAGGATTAACTTGATATGTTAAAAATACCCTTTCATAAAGTTCGAGAAAGTATTATTCATTATGATTTACTTTAACAGAGTCTACAAACAGTTATTTGATTATTTTCAGTTTTCTGACGTATTGAACTTCGTCATCAACTAGTTTTGAAGGATAGTAATACACCCTTCCCCTAAACAAAAGACTTAGGAGCATTCGCTTGTCTATTTTGTCATTTTGCAAACGTAATGAACTACTTTTTCAGATTGCTTACTTTTCACTGATTGCCTTAGCTCCCGGCCTTGTCAGGATGTTGCTGACTTTGACGTTTAGACTAAATTATGTTGTTACTGTCAGCCACGTTATTCCATTTCTAATTAACCGGGGCATCAACTTGCTAAATCCGTGTTACCCTGGCAAGTCATCGACTGATTACGACAACTTGAGATGTCAAAAATGACACATCTAACAACCATACTCAAATTCCTTCGGACGTGTTACCCATTTCTATCAAAATATGGAAAACCCAACTCTGAAAGTCTACTAAATTACTGGTGGCTAAGTATGTTAGTGTCACTATGGTTTGTATTATCATAATACGTCAAAAAATGCCTTTAAATGTGTCGTTGAAGATTGACGTTAAACACACGTGTTAACGATAAAGGGCTCTATATCTTAACATAAAGTGCAAGGCATCTGGCATATTTCGATGTGTGTTACAAAGCTCCTTCATCATCGTGACAAAACGTATAGAAGGAATTTTCCAGTTTTGTGAGTAATGGATGGTCCCATCAGCAATATTTCCTTGCGTTTTTTCGCTTCCTGATTCTGGTAACCTATTTTAGCTCCACGACTTCAACTTTACGACGGTGAAATAAGACCGACCGAGTTAGCTGCCAGATGAGCCTATCCCATCGGGACCAAGGAGTTGTTGGATTGATGGAATTCAAAAGGTGTACAAACCACGGGGGAAATTTCTGTCAATAAGGCTTTGCAGTAAATATCGCTCAGACGAGGTAATGGTCACTTATACACAAGGATATTTCTCTGCCCTGGTTTAATTGCCCCTTTATTACGTCAGGTCTACAACACACACGTTCTTGCGCCCAGAAAACACACTCAGGTTAGGACCCGGCATTTCTCTGAAGTCGTGCACTTCCTGCGGCACAATTGTCGAAGGCAGACCAATGAAGAACGGAACATTTACTCCGAGACCTTAAGAACTTCGCAATCACGTCTTCATACATTCTTTACTTTTATTTATGCCATAATTCATGTTATTCAAATTGATACACCAGCATGTTCCTTCGACAGTTCTACAAGTCTACAAGTCATTGTTTAACGTGTTCGTAGATTCCCACTGGTGTGGTTGTGATCATAGTTCCAGATGCTTCAAAGAGTAAGAATTATTATTATAGTATTATTATTATAGTATTATTATTATATTATTATTATTATAGTATATTTATATAGCGCACATATCCACGCAACTGGTGCATGCTCAAGGCGCTGGTATTTTTCCCTCGATCATTGGATGTCAATCTCAACGGCACATCGTATTATCAATCTCAACTCCCTGGGGAGTATACAACTCTTGCTGCCACTAGTCGCACCGAGTTATTGTGGCTTTCTCATCCTAACGAGGTACCCATTCACAGTTGGGTGGACTGGGACACATAGTCACAGTACTTTGTCCAAGTTTACTGCACGTTGCTGTACCCGCAACTAGGTTACCATCTGGTCATATACCAACGGATTCGTGGGTTCTTTTAAGTGCACAGGGTTGTGTACTGTACACTAGGGGTTGTCACAACACTGAAAGAGTCTGCACACAAAGTTGACTCCAAGGTTTTTACACCCGGTCACAGGTGGGCTCGATCCCGACACCTCAACGTCGCTGGATCACTAGCCTGGCGCCTTAGCCAGCTCGCCCACTCTTCTTCAAAGAGTAAGAAGAAAGGAACCTAGGAAAGGTGTTTATACAGAAGCATATCCACGCGCATACATATACATAGACAAGTTGTTTGAAAGGCATTAATTATAAGTTACAACTTCGACAATTGAATATTTGACTTCGGCATTGAGTACCGTTATAGAGACAATAAAACAATTGCAGTATTGGGATTCTGTAATTCCTGGCCATATAGCTTTGCTAATACCGCATTAGTGAACAGTCGGTTACATACTCAAACAGACTAACGAATAAGTACATCGTGCACTGGAATACTGAATGGTTCAATGAAAAAGCGCTTTGATCTTGTTCAGAGCATAAACAGTTTATTGAATAACTATGAGGGTTCCAGCTTCAAAGGGGCTAACAAAAGAACAGAATGTAGTTGTGTAGGTCTTTTCAAAACGAATAGTTCATAGCATTTGCGTTTTACTTACAATAAGTGAATTGTGTTTACGCCCTTTTGATCAGTATCTCGGTCATATCACGAGGTGTCAGCTTGAAGTGGAAGAAAAGCCCCAAGTGATGCAGGTCTCAGACAGTTACTCATTATATGGATCCATGAGCACGGGCATGGTGCCGACAAAGCAGTTTTACTTATGAATGTGAAGTTAAGACCAACCTCTAATCAAATGCCTGTGTGCCCCTGCTTAGGACAAGTCGTGCCACTAGAGATGGCGAATGAGTTAAATCTGCTTTGAACATCACTTCAGTCACATCAACATGTGTCAGTTCAGGGATGGAGGAAACGACAAAGAGATTTGGGGCTTAACTGTTTTCCACTTATGTGAAGGGGTAGCCTAATGGTGAAAGCGTCCGTTCATCACGCTGAAGATGCGGGTTATATTTCACACATGTGTGAAGCCCGTGTTTAGTTCCCCAGTTGAAAGCTGCGTAAGACCTCACTCACTCACTCACTCACTCACTCACTCACTCATGTGAAACCCATGAGGATGGCTTTGGTGCTGACAAACCATAGATCACAAATCAGCTACTGGAAGTTTCAACCAAAAGCCATGAATCCTGGCACGCCTAGGGGATGTAACTCATCATAGTGAATTCTAACACCTTAAAGGACTGACCCGCCCTCACCTTCACCCGACCTAAATCTACATCTTAGTCTTTATGATAGATTATTTTATACAAAAGTATACTAGTATATTTTTCATTGTGATTATCAATGACAACGTGCCTTAGGGGGAAATTCACTCAACAAAGCAAGTTAATACACTAATAGATTCTTCTTAATAGACCAACTTGACAAATAAGGCATCACTTCTTGGAACTTTGGAATCGATGTAAATGCACCCTAATTAACCTGTTTCCTTGTTGGTAACAAACCCAACATTTATTTTTCATAAGTACAGTTCGATCAAATGTTTCAAGTCTCCGTACAAAAGGCGTACCATTCCTTCCTTTATATTGACCATGTACAACACCTGCCATGGGCTATATGCAATCGGCTATCCGAGGTGAGCAATATAAACGTGTATAACAATGCCCTTAAAGGAGATCAAAACAGATTATAAATAATTGCCTTTTTACAGTTCAACATCAGTACATTGCCTGTTGTGTGGACTTTCGTTTTCTTAGAAGGCAAAAAAGGCCTGTTTCATCAATTTGTGTAACTTAGAAAACCCACAGTGTTGACAGTAGAATCGTTACGAATGGTTGAACTGGTTCATGTTGTGGTTCAGTCAATGAAAGCACAATGCAGGGAGATATGCTGGTACCTGTAATATCTGCTACACAGATGTTCTTCAAGGAGCTTCGGGAGGTTTGATAGCCTGAAGCACCGCACTTCACAGTGTACACTGCATTCTTTAGACGTGCTAGCATCCCGCCCTGACAATTTCTCAATGTAATGCTCATCAGATACACCAACCAAGCATGTGAGCGACCAAATATTCATCTCATCTTAAGGTAATAACTTAGTTAAAGATATGTTCGTGAAGTATTTCAGAAAGGTTGCCAAACGTCGCAGAAAATCACCTGAAATACTGCAGTTAATGTCAAATACACCATTAACACGATTGTGCTTGAGTAATATACTGTCTTACACTTGTGGAATCCACAACGTTAGCTTAGAAATATTCATCTCACATTAAGGTAATATCTCACTTTTTTACATGTTCATGACGTAATTCAGTTCGGAAAGGTTGCCAAACCTCACAGTAAAGCACCTGAGTATCTACTTTACATTGAATGCACCATTAACTCATCGTAATTGAGTGATATGCTCAATTTTGCAATTTTCTAAGAGCACCTAGGTGCCATGTTATGCGGTTTCTGTGTCGTACACGGAACGCATTACCGCAGCTGGTGAAATATGAGTTGAGCTGTGATCAAAGAATGAACTGTGGAGGCCAATCACCAAGCAATGGGGCTCATGCAGCTGTCTTGACACCGAAAAAATGCCTGTAGTGGATGTGTATGTGTAAATATATTTCGCTTGGTCGTTACAAGGCTTGTAAGGGAACGTGGATGACATACTTGTCTCAGGCGCCGCAATTATATTTTAGAGTCGTGTCCCTTAGATGAGGCAGAAACATGTGATTGTGGGTTATAATCTAAGATTTGTCTTGATTATGTTCCTAGGTTTATTTTCACCATAGTTGTGTCCGTTGGTTTCACGAAAGTGGTAGCTATACGGCCAAGATATAACTAGTATATTACCCAAACTGAGATAAACACGTTATCACAATTATGAGGCATGTGGTTGTAGCCTTCACTAACTGTTTTAATATTTTTATCCTAACATTCAAGCACAGGGGATGTGCACAGTCTAGTCACCAACCACTTAATCTTTAAATCTGGGTTTACTTTTTTCGGCGAATAAGTAATCCTTTTTACGAAATTAAACTTTCTCAACAAATTGAAAATTCACTGCCACGACTTTGAACTGAATGCACTCGGTTGAGAGTAAAATACCCTGAAGTCAATATTTCCCATTTCGGTGTTGCGGTCAATTTACTTTAGGACACTTTAACACTGGTTTCATATCTTTTATTGACCTTTATTGATTAAATGTTCGACTGTTCTACAAGGTAACACGCGTGACAATTAAGCAGAGAGTAACGTTTTATTTGCCGAGGTTTAATGAGATTCTTGTAATGGTGTATCCTCAAACGTCTTCCATGTGTGTCGTTCATTGATTAAACACTGTCAGATCTTTATTACTTGATGTCCTTGCCACAAAACGCTGCAATTCCAAACCTTGTTTCAGACTGCGTATATGTCGATTGCGACACTGCGCACAACAACAAAAATTATTAGACTCCCCGTACACTGATGTCAATATAGTTACAGTTACAGCCAAATTTGGAACCAGTGCAAAATTTAGCCAATCCTATAATTCCACATACATTTTATAAATATTTGCATTGTGCAAAGCTGTTTTACTTTATTTTTATTTTAATTATTTTTTTTTCTGTATATTTTCAGTAATATATTTCAGTATATATGAACTTATCTAGTGGAAAATAAATCAGAATATTGTGGCTCCCCTTTCTGGACACGTTTCCAAATGGATGGTTCGTTATCATTGTGTAACGTACCAATTTCTTTTATTATAAATCTATTCCAGTTATAGTAAACGCGATGCAACATTACAAAATTTAGTTACATCTAAATGTGACGCTCGTCTGTCAGCATTGTACAACATTCAACATTCGTACAGCCATGTATAAGCAAAACGTGACTAGAAGATACCAACTCCAGAGAATAACAATTCTCGGTTACCCAACTAAATATATTCTTTTCGAAATTAAAGGCAAGAAAGTGAAAATAGTGTGAAAATCAGCAATGACGCCGGGTGTTGATAAAAAGGAGTAAATCGGTCGTTATCTCCGTTAGTTCGTTACAAGCGTGTTCGTTATAGACGTCGTTTATCTTTAACCTCAATGTTTTGTACGTTTGTCTTTCGCAAATACATTGCTTTATGTGTCTTTCGCAAATACATTGCTTTATGTGTCTTTCGCAAATACATTGCTTTATGTGTCTTTCGCAAATACATTGCTTTATGTGTCTTTCGCAAATACATTGCTTTATGTGTCTTTCGCAAATACATTGCTTTATGTCACATGTCTTTCGCAAATACATTGCTTTCTGTGTCTTTCGCAAATACATTGCTTTATGTGTCTTTCGAAAATACATTGCTTTATGTCACATGTCTTTAGCAAATACATTGCTTTATGTGTCTTTCGCAAATACATGGCTTTATGTGTCTCACATTGCTTTATGTCAAATACATTGCTTTACATGCTTTATGTGTCTTTCGCAAATACATTGCTTTATGTGTCTTTCGAAAATACATTGCTTTATGTCACATGTCTTTCGCAAATACATTGCTTTATGTGTCTTTCGCAAATACATTGCTTTATGTGTCTTTCGCAAATACATTGCTTTATGCCACATGTCTTTCGCAAATACATTGCTTTATGTCACATGTCTTTCGCAAATACATTGCTTTATGTGTCTTTCGCAAATACATTGCTTTATGTCACATGTCTTTCCCGAATACATTGCTTTATGTCATATGTCTTTCGCAAATACATTGCTTTATGTCACATGTCGTTCACAAATACATTGCTTTATGTCACATGTCTTTCGCAAATACATTGCTTTATGTGTTTTTCGCAAATACATTGCTTTATGTTTCTTTCGCAAATACATGGCTTTATGTCACATGTCTTTCGCAAATACATTGCTTTATATCACATGTCTTTCGCAAATACATTGCTTTATACCACATGTCTTTCGCAAATACAAAGACAAACGTACAAAAGTGCCGTTAAAGACGAACGACGTTTATTACGAACACGCTTGCAACGAAGTAATGGATATAACTTTTATAATATCACTTTTTTATCCCTGACACTTTTTAAAATTATTTGTATGATTTTAAGCAACTGAAGAACAGTTTAAAGAATCGCATTGGTTCTTAAATGGAAGATGGTGTCAATAACGACAACCACAAAATTCCTCACTTCAGTCGCGATAACGGTGAAAGAACCCCGTGTTGCAATCATGGTGTGACTCTTTGACGATCTTTACTTAACAGGAACCTGCCTATTTGCGAACTTTGTCGAGTACGGTCTGTTTAACCAGATGTGCAACATGCGACTAGTGGCGTTCTTCGATCTTAAGTATTCCATCGAAAGCCCAATGGTATTTAGGAGATGGGAGTTTCAAGAAGACGACTGGGGCACGCGACAATAGGTAATCTGAAATATATTTACTTTACTCCACTTAAATTGGATTAGTTACCCCAAGGCGGATACTTCGAATGCGTTGAGTGTCAAAGCCATGTTGTCGATCGATACGTTTCAATTCCTGTATGTACAAAGTTTTAATGACGAGGGTATTCACCTGTCTTATTTCTTGACCACAATGTCTATTTTCGATTTTCTTATTCAAATTACAGCGGTCGCTGAAATGAAAGACAATATCACATTTTCACAGGAACAGGTCTAGTTTTTTCCTACACATTTTAAATGGAGAAATTCTACACAGTTCATCTAAGATGCCTTTAGCTCTATTCCAACGCTCACAACTATCGTGCTTATTTGTCACACTGCTGGACAAGCCTAAGGGAGATTTGAGCAATTCCGTGGCTATTTCGTCAATTTGGTTCTGTCTTTGAGCCAACATGTTGCGAAACGAATTTGTCAATGCTTCAATGCACTTAATATATTTAAGTGTATAATAAGTGTTACATAAATAAAATTTGTACATCTTCAAATATAAAGATCGCATTATACATGTGTAATATCGTGAAGATATCGTTAATATCTGGATAATTGGCTCTTACATCATTTCGAGATACAATACCGAATTTGGTATGTTGCAAATGTTTTACCAACAGTTCGGCAATCCGAGCAAGGAAGGCAAGAAATATACTCTAAAGGTATCGCGAACAACCGTTATGATCACCTTTTTTTAAGGTGACTCTGCTTTTATGAAAAATGTCTCATGGATGGCGGAATGGTTCAGATACGTGTATTTAGATGTTAGCGCGGTTCATCGCAAATAATTGAATTGATTTCAGCCAATCAGAATCTGATATTCACTGATTAAATAGGATAATCATTCCGATATATTTATACACTGATCCTTACATAGATGAACACGTTCACATGTGCATATGCACGGATTCCTATGTACTGATACTTCATCTACATACGCACTTACACACTGATCCTTAAATGTATTTATAAACTGTTAATTATATGCATGTTCAAATCTTTGAAGGGCATTTAGAAGCATATGAAAAGCAAGATTTTATGGATGTCAACTTCTTTATTGTGAATTACACGACGTTTCGGAGTGTATGCTTGCTCCTTCCTTGCTCCTATACATGTTATACATTGTTCGTTCTGAAATTTCACACTGTCCCTTATATACACCCTTATATGACCGTTTTTGTTTGTTGTCTACTGGGGGTGGTGGTATTTTTTAAATATTTTTTATATTTTTGTTGTTGTCTTGTGTGGGGGAAGGGGGAAGAGGATTGGGTTTTTTTCTGTTGTTTTTTTTGCTTGTTTGGTTTGGTTTGTTTTGTTTTGGTTTGGTTTGGAGTTCTTTGGGTGGGGAGGCGGTTCGTTTCGTGGGTTTCTTTTGTTTTGTTTGGGGGTTGTTTTGATTTTTTGGGGGTTTGTTTTTGTTTGCTGTTTTTGTTTGTTTTTTGTTTTGTTTTTGTTGTTTTTGTTTTGGGGGTGGGATGGGAGGGAGCTGTTGTTGTCGGGAGTGTTTTATCCTACCTTACGTTCATTTACAGTGGTTGAATATTCTGAAAAGTAAATATAAAAAGTATTATAATGGACTGAAAACTGTTTCACTTCATACATACAGTAATTACTACTTGTTTGCTTTTTGTGTAACGCCGAACTCAGAAATGAGTGGCGGTCGGCACATATCAAATCTACACCCGATAATCGTGTGAGCAAGGTGAGCAACGAAGGGTTACAAAGAAACGTCGTCAAGAGGCTGACCAATGCATTTGCTCGCCTATGACAGCCTGCTTAGATGTTCGGTATTGTTATATCCCCACGGCGCCATCTCGTCACAAACATCTTTGAATAGGAGCATGGTTATTGTGTTATAACACTGTTGATTAATCGAAAATTAACTAATACAGCGCTATTTTAAAGCAGGACAAAATAACGACTATTTCGTCTAGGCAGCTCTCTTAATAACTCCAGAGACAATCTCTCGAGCTGTACAACGATCATCACATCCCTTTATACTGTACCCAAATGAACGAATATTGTATGTTGCTGATGAGCCCTCCCAGAATCAATAGGTGGAGAGCAGTTCAAGTGTTCGACAGTAATATTCGCATTTATGATAACATCATCGTTCCTGTCTTCAGCCATTGCGCAAATGTATTGTCCATAAAACCAATGGCAGCGGACACAACAACACTTAAAAGCAAACGGAATTGAACACAGCATCAATATCATCATTAAATCATCAATGATGGATGACAGCTGCAACTCCGGGAAATGTCCTATCGACATTCTTCCATTACGCCGAACAGATGGAATTTTTGCTATGTAATAAACACGCCTTGGGGGCCGTGGTGATTCATTTCAGCGGAGTGTCTGTGTTAGAAACTCTTGTTTAGTCCAGTCCAGTCGCCAATACTAGTATGTGGATAACGTCGTTGGTATTGCTTGATACAAGCTCTACCCTTTGCCATCAACTACCACACTGAACTTACCTTGTCTAGTTAGCTATCTCTTGAGCTAGTTACATGTAGTTGAGTGTTGTCCTTAAAATTACGAACACAATCTACATTGTGAATACACAATGTCATTTAGAAAGTCGCCAAATGTAACATTTGCTATATTTGGGATTACAGTTTCTTAGTAAAGTACAGATTCTAGTATTTTTGTTGGGTAAAGTCCTCAGAATCAGGCACCTAATCGCCGGCACACAAAGTAAGCCGTCTAATCAACTCAGACACCAACTCACCCACCGCGACGTCCACATCAATGACAACTGGTTCTCTAGACCACGGACTTTGGGTACCCCTCTGATGAGTGTAGGCAGCGGTGGCTGAGCGGGTTGTTTGCTGGCGATTAGGTGCCTGACTCTGAGGATGTGGGTTTGGGACTCAACCCAACAAAAGTACTAGAGTCTGTATTTCACTAAGAAAGTGTAATCCCAAAGATGACATATGTTACAATCTAAATTGTCCCCGAAAAGAACCAGCCTTGCAAAAATCCCGCTTATAATTTTGTACCTGCCGTAAGGCCTTTACAAAGGAGGAGGAATAAATTCTTGTAAACTCGTAGAACACTCGTTAACTGAACATGAGCATGTTTGTTTAAAAGCGTTGGTATTTGTTTAAGGCACATACTACTTCGAACCAAATGTAGAAAAATGGAGGAGGACATGAAGGATGCCACGCACTTATGGGCAAAGATCGAGAAATAATATCCTCAAGGCGTTGTACAGTGTGACAAATCTATATTCTACCTCACATTACTTCTACGAGTCCATGGAATTACCAGTAACGATTCAAAGTAGATTCCTCACTTCAAACTCCGAATATTGATTCTGCAAAGTTAATGTTTACATGTTCTTACATAATCGTACAAGAAGCCATTAGTTTTTCAGTGTTCCCAATCACGCAGTTTTAACATCAAGTTGCACCAGACCACCAAAGAACCACCAAAAGCACTCCACTAGTCACTTGGCGATATTGTATTTCTCCAAAGATCACACAAAATGCATAAACCATGTTAACCAGTAATCGATGTTTTTCATTGACTTTCTTAAGACTGGGAAGAAGCAGGAGGTATTTGAGTGGATATTGGGAGCGCCAAGGGTTGTGAAGACAAAGAGTTTGTTTTCCTCAGCAAATAGAGCAAAACTCTGTATCAGTACGAGACTGTGTATCGGTACACTTCAACTGTTATCCGACTTCGAGTTACAATAATAAATGTGTGTCTTGCACGAGACAATGCCTTCAAACTAACCTTTCAATGATTAAAAGCATTTTGGTGTCAGGGCTACCTGACTGGCTGCGGCCATGACTTGGAGTAGGTGTTTGTATTGCCACGGACTTGTTCAGATGAAATGGAACCTGTAGTATCCCTTGCCGGTCGATTCCTGCGCCTAATCACGTCTATACAAATTGTTTTTAATAAATATACCAAAAACGTGCTCTACAAGCTTTGGGAATTTGAAATGATTCACTCGTTTTCGTCACTTATGAAGTATTGCTTAAAGTAGCATTTAGCTTTGTTAGACCTGATTGGCAACAGCACGTTCTCGGGCAATCAATGTCAGAGAGCACTATTGTTCATGAATCGTTTTGTGAAAATGGATGTGATATATCCCTTTGATGTATTTATGATTATAAATACATGGTGCACTTTAGCAATATAGTATTTCTCTAACGGCTTTGCATTTGAGGATACTTCCTTGATTTGCTGTCTCCATGAAAAAAGCTTTCTTGTTTAACACGACTTTTAAAAACATCTGTTACGGCACTCTGTGGTTTTGACGATGCATTTTGTTTGTAAAGAATGCACAGTTTGTTTGTTTGTTTGTTCGTTAACAATTGACTACGGTACATACTCTGTACATCCGTGGTTTTGTTGTTGCCTTAGCCATATTTATTCTACCATAGGAGTTTCAGTGTTGCTGGAACTATGCCTCTACATTGTATTGTTATGTATATTACCATGATTCATATTTTTCAACATGGTTATTAACCTGGCTGGGATATGATTTGATTGATTGCTTATTGTTCAACACCGCACTCAGAAGTAGTCCTGTGACATGGCGGCTGTCTGTAAATAATCGATTCTGGACCAGACAGTCTGGTGATTGACATCTCAAGGACCGATCTGCGCAGCTGGTGTACAATGATATACATCCACAACCCGATCACATTAGTCAACTCGTACGACAACGTTGGTTGTTTAATACCAATTCTTCACGAGTCACCGAGATATGACCATGATGGAACATATATATGTATGTTCTGCAACAAAAATACAGGTCAGCCAGTGAAAAAGCAAACAGTAGAATATATTCAGAAGCCTTTCCACATCAATAACATATGTCTGCTTAAACAATTTGACTGTACACTTCCGGCTGAATCGTGAGCATATGTTCATGAATCACTACCAAGTAGTGATGATGATGATGATGCCCCAGGTGGTCTCGAATAGGTGAGCGTATCTTGTCCCACCGGTGGCACCCAGCAAAAGCAAAGGCATTTGTTCACCAAAACATAACGGGACAAAACATTCTTGTTAAACACGTACTCTGTGGATTGCTATACATGTTTGGCGCAAATATCCCTATGTCATTGCCTGAGGTCACTTTGGGGAAGCCTTAAGGTTAATGAACTTGCTTGTCTCATGGAAGACCTGGGTTCGATTCCAAACATGGGTGCATTGTGTGAAGCCCGTTTCTGGTGTCCACTGCCGTGATGTTGCTGGAATATTGCTTAAAGCGGCGTAAAACCGTACCCACTCACTAAGGGATGAACCGGTCGAAAAAAGAAATAAATAGAGTAAAATTATCATAATGAAAATACGGAAATACACCTTTATGGAGAAAAATGTTTGCAGTTGTCGATGTTTCGATGTCGATTCTTTCATCGATATTAAGCTTGGGTGTAAAAGTGTGAGAATAAACAACGAAGCGAATTCACGACTCATCGTCATGTGCATGTATTATTAGAGATGTGAAATAAGATACTATCATTGTGGTTGTAAAAATGTATCATGATTATTTGGGGTCAAATGCTAGATTGGTAGGTTAAATATGAATATGAAAATGAAACATTCATGATTACCTTTACCACTTGCAAGTGTTCTGAGCGTTTATATGGGTTCAATGTGTGAAACCCATTTCTGGTGTCCCCCCGCCGTGATATTGCTGGAATATTGCTAAAAGCGGCGTAAAAATAAACTCACTCAATCACTCTGAGCGTTTATCGTGGGACCGCTGAAAACGAACATGCACATCGTTTGGATGCAAACAATTTTGGGGGTCAGCAAAACAAAGACTTGACTGATTCAGTTGACTTGAAATGAATTTGAAAATGTTTTTACAGTTGCCGCCGATATGGCAGGGTGTACTAACCTTATTAAGACTCCTTGGTATCATGGTGATCTTTAAGTGTGGTAAAGTCTCACTTCTATAATGAAATCTTTCGATTATAGATAAGAACATGTAACTGCTACATAGGAGCAAGCCAAATGATAAATGACTTTGCCTCTAATGCTTGATACACAGGTTCTGTTATCCCACTGACTACGCTGATTGCCGAACTCGTGTCTGGGCACTTTTTGCGATACTGTAATCTTGAAATAAGCGAGAGTGAAATTAATGTGTGCTTTCGTTCACTTATCACTCATGATAAAAGATTTCACTTCTTAACTCTTGGGACCCGTGACAATCCGAGTTACAACTGGTCTTCAGCAACCCACGCTAAGAGGCGACTAAGGCTTATTTGGTTGATGTCATCGTGTCCCATTTACGCAGATCTATGCTCATGATATCAATCACTGGATTGTCTGGTCCAGACTCGGGTTATTTACACAGCCATAACTTATACATTGTAGCTGGGATATTGCTGAGTGCGCCGTTAAAAAGCACATAAATCAAATCAATATCTTAACTGTTGATAAAATTTGATCACGTGTATGTTGCAGAAGCCAGAGTGACCTGACCCTTGACCTGATGACGGTCTCACGTGAGGGATCGGAGGTGTTCGGCGCCGAGATGCAGGAGCGTGTCAATCAGAGCGTTGTATACAGTGGTATACGGGAGAGCGATGGGTACGAGAACTTCTACGTACAAGCCCGCTTTGTAACGGGGCTGATATGCTATCCCATCGTGTGTGCATTTGGATTGGTTGGAAATGTTCTCAGTATTATCGTCATGTGCCAGAAACAAATGACGTCATCAACAAATGTGTACCTTCTCGCCTTAGCTATTTCTGATTGTATCAAACTCATCAGTGACTTTCTATACTTTATGGTGATTTTGTTATTGGAAATCGACTTCCCCAGAGGAAACAGGGCGTTTGGGTTTTTATATCCCTACGCGCACTATATTTTTAACTCATCGCTGTGTATATCGGCGTGGCTGACAGTGTCTGTGGCGGTGGAGCGATACATTTATGTCTGTCACCCGACCAAAGTGAAGCACTACTGTGGTATATCACGAGCCAGGACTATTTCCACGTCAGTGTTCCTCATCATGAGTCTTCTGGCTATTCCATACGCCATGCGTTACCGGACAGTCGAGCAATACAACAATACGACATCCCACCATTACTACGATCTACAGGTATCCGACCTGTGGATGAACGATACATTTTCAACGACGTATATATGGCTCCAGAACTTTCTGCGTTCAATCATACCGTTATGTATTCTCATAATCCTTAACACTTGTATTATCTACGGAATGAGACGATGCCGGATCGGCAGGTCAAAGTCGAGCAGACGACACCGCATCACCGTCATGTTGATTGTCGTCATCATCGTGTTTCTCGTCTGCATCACCCCGGATGCCATCATGTCGACATTCTTCGGCATCGGATATTATGAAGAGAAGTTCCTGCAACGAGGCGTCAGGGAGATCACGGACTTGCTACTTCTTGTCAATTCGGCTTGTAATTTTATCATTTATTGCATATTTAACACCATATTTTGGAGGAACTTTGTGTATTTATTCTGTAGACCTTGTTGTGGTCCAACAGTTCAAATGGAAGAGTCACAAATACGACGGTTGTCACTGGTGGGTCGACCACGCCCATCCTTGCACGTGCGAATAGGAAGCCGGAAGTTCAAAGACGGTCTTCTGTCAGAAGTCTGACACCTGTGAAATACACGTCAGTGGATCATTCTTCCGGTTGTTTATGATCATGTTTACTGAACATGACAGCACATAGCCAACAAACTAGCTGTTGTCAGGATTGGCCAACGATTTGTGCTGAGTAATCTGTGTGTGATCAGGGTATGTCTACCTGAACTTCACGAAACGGTGATCTAGTGTTGATGCAATGTCAGCGTATGAATGCTTTACGTGAGACCAACCACAAAGAAATCTCCGAGTGGCAATTTTATGAACCAATGTCGTGACTTCGCTATTGCTCAACGATCGTACTTCCTACTTGAGATTGATTTCACGTCGTTTGTTCAAAAGTAATTCCCTTGATAATTTCAATGTTTTTCTTTACACTGAAGCGTTGAGCCGAGCAACATACACATACGAAACTGTTTGTTGTGAGGATGTGTGTCCCTGTTGCACAGACCAAGCTGCTCAACAATCTCAGACCATTCATTCTATGTGTGATACAGCAACTGTGATACACCCTCGAAAGTTTACATTTTATATGAAATTTGTATATATTGTTCCGGGCTTCTTTGTACATGTCATGTTGGATGTCATCCCCCACTGCCTACGGAATGTTTATGGCGTCTTCACTTGGGCATGTCTTACCTGCTACGATTTATAACCGCTCAATAATCAGTTATCAACTGGTTATGTGAATTTGATGGTGCACTATGTATTTTAAGGGAACCATAAATATAACACTATCTAACGAATCGGTATTTCATGGAATTCTTCCATGAAATTGGACGTACATCCTCTAGTAATGCTACCTCCAAAATGAACCAATAGCATTGAAGACCCCTCACAATGCATAAGCTCATTGGTTGATTTTGGAGGTACAATCATTTTGCTGTGCTCAAATGAACGTGGGCGTTATTTTGTTGATAGGAAAATATCGTTTGAAAATCGAAGCTCGACTAAAAAATTCTTGATGTTTGTAACATTCCTGTAACTAAAACGCATCATTTCATCTTCACGTATCCATTAATCATTCAATAACTCTAACAACTGGAAAGAAGTCATGGATTCATTTGTAATGGCTCATTGTACCTGAGACTGCTGCTTAGCTTATGTATTTGTTTTCTACTGACGCTTGCCTTAGTGCTGTACTGCCTGTGTTACAGGGGACAATCAAAACTCTTGTTAAGGGAAGTGTACCATATGTTCATTCTTGTGTAAATAAACTGATATTGTCAACGTTTAAAGGTTACGTTGTTGTTCAAGTTTGCGTTGGCATGTCGACGTTTAGAACATCGTATACTCGTAATTAAGAACTTTGGAAACATAAGCTAGAGCATAGCTATATTAAAACGGATAGATTGCAACAAACAGCATATATTACGTCAGTAGTTAGACCGTACTTGTTCAGTTAATTTTCATGTTTCGCTACAATCGTCATTCAGCTTCGGCTATTGGCGATATTACAAATCTCTTCTGACAAAATTTCTTGTAGATCAAATATGTTGTTATTACAAAGCGCATACATGTGGTCTCACCTTAGGCAAGTGAAAAAAATGGGTACCTGGTGAATTAAGTCGTGAGACTATTAACCATCTAGCGCCTAACAAGCAGCTTGGGTTATCCGGGGTAATAATGATCAGATTGTGAGCAAAACAAATAAGTTCTTAAATGTTTAAACAACTTTTCATAAGTCTGCAATTGTATGTGGATGACCAAAGTCGCCATATACTAGTTGTTGTATGTCTTGTTTGACTCCTCTATATGACGGCGGTCTGTAAATAATCGAGTATGGTCCAAACAATCCAGTGATTGACATAGTGAACATCAGTCTACACAATTATGAAGCCTAACGGCGAGCAATAAACGTTAGCCATTGAAGACCATATCATGTCATATTAATTGGAAACTGTTGTATAACTGTATATAACTTATACCTACACGTTTGAGTTAGTGTTTTTACAATGATTTAACTGGCAATCCACTCGTTAAATTGTTTTATATCTACTGAGAAACAGATATTTACATTTACTGTAGAAACATTTATTCTGTTCGGTGACATATTAAGTCTTACGCTAATATGAATCAATTAAACCTACCACAAATTCGAATCCATATCGTCAAACATTTATATATATATACATGTTTTCAAGACCAAAATACATAAGAGAATAGAGGCCCATATATATATATACGACGTAAACAAACTAAATGTTTTCACGACCAAAATACATAAGAGAATAGAGGCCCAAAAGAGAATGCTCTTTTCTCAATGTATACTTAGGAAATCACATCATTTTAACCGCTGTTTTGCCTTTTACACCCAACATAATCTGTTTTGGCATATAATGTACACTGACAATTCTGTGGTTTCGACTTTGTTTATAAACTATAACGTCTCGGCGGTGTAATCATTTTGTTTGACGTCATACCACTTTGTTATATAGAGATTGTAAGTATACACAGACGGAGTGTTGTTAATTACATAAACAGACAAACCGATAGCTTCAAAGCCCATTGACAAAAATAGATCAAGTTTTCTTTAAATGAGTGATTAAAAGTTGAAATTGGGAATTATCTAAGTAATTGTTCACGTCTCTTGTACTTTCACCGCGATCTCGCAAAACGTGTAGAAAGCAATCTTTAGAACTGCTATGACCATGTCACTCTTAGCTGGATTATAGGAATTACATTCCCCTCCACTGCAATTTAGCTTTGTCAGAGCAGACAGTCATTAAGGACTTAAATACGAAGCCAAATGGCGCCACTTTGGAGGCATGAAATATTATTTTTAAAAGTTATTCCAATTCTTTGCTTATCTTCTTCGAATTTTTCTGGGGTTTTCTTTTTCATGTTAGTTTTATATTTTCGATTATTGTTTCGTTATTTCAGGTTTGTTAAAAAATCTACGTTTTGGTTTCTGACTCATTGCTTCCATTATTACTTCGTTATTTCAATTTTGTTTTTCAAAATTTCGAGTTCTTTCGCGTTACTTCGATTATTTTCTCATTATCTGAAGTTTCTTTCCACAACTCGGAAATTTGGAGACAAATTATTGAAATAACAAGAAATTGTGGTCATAAAAATACCTTATGCTACCAAATAACAGCGACCAAACCCTTTTCCACATCCGTAATTAATAAAAATCTGCTCAAAGAAGAGTCGATTGTAGAATTCCAACCATATCACGAGCACGTGTTTATGGATCAATATCAAAATAGTGATGATGCCAGGTGTATGAAAAGGTAGGCGTATCCTGGCAACTGTCATAAACACACTCAATGGCTAGTCAGTTTCTCACCTGAAACACAACGGGAATGTCAAAATAGGGAAATGTATTGGACAGCATTCTGGTCACTGGTAGGTCAAATGTTTAAACTTCCTCCACGTGTCCACTTTAAAACTTTGTGAAGGCTTAACTGCGGTCTTCAGTGATACAGCTGAGTAAGAGCCGTATGAGGTTCTTTGATATCTTGGTAGAAACAGCATACTCGATTGTACTTCAAAAGTTGTGATAAACAGCAAAAGCTAAATCAGTTGTAAGATTGAAATAAAATCTTCGATAAACCTGAAACTTAAGTTACACATCATATCCAGATTATCTTGTTTTGATTTTGGTAGCCCGAGCAGAAATTCTGATTCATGTGCATAAAGAAATAGATCAGGAAGGAAGAGAGTACAACTGGATGTTGTTTGTAAACAAATCGGGTCTGTACCATACAATCCAAAACAAATCTGCCGAATGATTGGTGTCATTTGTCCCTCTTTGTAGATTTGGCGTGAACATAGCTGCGTCTAAGCTTATAGATGAGGTGAAATTGGGTTTAACGTCGTGCTTGAGAATATTTCGCTCATATGACGACGTGCATGCGTGTGTATGTGTTTGTGCGGCTGCTTGTACTAGCCCAGACTGAAGCTGGTTTTATAGTGCTAGCCCACTGAGATACCATGCCGCAGTGAAGCATGAATACCCCACTCAGACACATTATACTGACTCCGAGCCGACCAGTCCTTGTTGTACCCATTAATGCCGAGCGCCAGGCAGGGACCAAAACGTACCGTATTTTAACGTCTTTTGGTATGACGCGGTCGGGGATCGAACCCGCGACCTTCCGCTCTCCGGGCGGAGGCTCTAACCACTACACCACGGAGGCGGTCCTCTACGCTATTATGATGCTGGAAACAGGCTCAATACATTAACGTTGGAAAGTTCTTTGGTCATAACGACTGGAAACGTCTTTTATTTTGTCATTACGTCCTTATTCCGGTCCTTTTGACATTCTAAGATGCCTTGCGGTTAGAACAATCGAAAAAAAAATACATTATCAGACAATAATGGTATTTTTTTTTGATGACGTAACAATTGAATGACGTTATCCCGTCACTGCGCCATTCTAGTGTGCCCCCTCGTAATCAAACCATTTTACATTACGTCACAATGTAAGCGACGTCACGATGCATGACAGTTGTCATCGCCTTGTATGGCCTACTACAGTAAACTACTCCGTTGCATCCCGTTTCCTGGTTTGCAGTTGCTTTCCGCAGCTAACATCACTGGTGGAAACATTACGTTTATGTTTTACGACGGTTAAAATGTGTCATTTCGACTCACAAGTTTTCAACGACACGGTAACGTTCGCAATGTTTACATTCCCACAATGCAATCGTGGAATGTCGCTTGACTACTCAGCTTCATCTGGATGTACTGATCTAAACTTACGTTGGTAGGTCCTCGTACTTTAACTATAATAGTTTAGGGCGAAAGTGTGTTTTATTACACTATACATGGTGGTAGAGCGAACTGTATTTCTTAATTCATACAAGTATAGGCTATTGCTGACCTCTTCTTTTCCGGGATTCCTGCCTGGAATTGTTAAAGAATATTGTCGAATCATTATATTCAGGAAACTTTTTTTCATATCTCCATCGCTTATTTTCTCAGCTTCTAATATTTAAGAAGTTTCCGCACGCTCGAAACAACGTGATAGTGCTTCATCATTTAGCAAGAGACGTACTTCAAAATAAATTGATCTCATCTAGAGATGCACCTGTATTTGCGCTGAGCATTTACTTGCAGCTTTACTGACACTCCACGTCATCGAACAATTGAACTGTCATTCACATCACCGACTTTAAATCTCTGACCTCACATGTGACCAGCACTCGACCCAGTCTGGGACAGGTTTACGTGTTACACAAGTACCTGATCAATCCTAGGAGGCGTTGCATGTGACACAGGTGTCATGCAATCGATGAAACTGACACTGAGGATATGACTCAGTGATGCTACGATGACAAGGCAGAAGAACTGCCTACATCTGCTGGTGCAGGATAGTGGAATACCTGTATTGAGAATTTGCATTTTCTAATATGTTTCGCCCACTACTAACAGACAGACAGACAGATAGATAGGATAGACATATGTCATGGAAGCAGAACTCAGACACAAAGTAATTGTAAGGATTCATAAGCCGTTACGTATACCATGCGAGCAAACGAACCCGGACAGTTGTTTTCGTAACGAACAATATAAGTTCTTTTCTAGGGCGTACCCGTATGATGATAGTGATTTTCAACTTATTACTATAATAAATATCAGAGATTTGCCATTCATCAATTCCCTCTTGATGGTACAATTTTGCAACGTGTCCACGTTTGATTCCAGTTAAGGTTTGTGTGTCTGTTTGGTTTTTTAACCCGGCACTCAGTAATATTCCAGCTATTTGACAGTGGTCTCTGCACCAGACAGTGCATTGATTAACATCATGAACATCTTTTGACGCAATTGGGAAACGATGAAGTGCATCAACCAAATCAGCGAGTCTGACTGCCCAACCCCGTTAGTAGCCTTTTATGACAAGCATGGGTTGCTGAAGACTAATTGTAACATGGATCTTCACGGTTTCCAGATAACGGTAATGTAGTGTTGTAAATGACCTTGATCTCATATGTTTGTTGATATTCGCGCAAAATGCAGAAACCATCTACCCGAAAATAAACATCTATGTTAAATGTTACCAGTTACCGATAAGATATTGATAGGCCAAAGAATATTTTTACAAAACAAATAAAAACGTTATCAAGACGCACTGGGTTTACAACAGTCCAAACTTAACGTCCAAAGCAAAACCAGATAACTGTAACAAACATATACATTGAATAACTATTTCTTGATTAATCCATTTTAGCCACCATCAAACATATGTGTATACTTTCTTTTGTCCGTCAGTTTCCTGGGTCCCCAGTTTATCATGACAAAAGTAGATTGAATTTACAATAGTTTAGTGAGCAGGAAAATCCATTCTAGGTTCGTTTTGTTTTAGCAGGGTTAATGGACACTGCATACGTAGACGGGTTAAACATGGTTGTTTCCAAACGAAATTAAATGAGGTAATTTCAAACAACTATTTTTATCGTCTATTAATTCAAGTTCCACTGTCTACTTTTTTTTTTTAATGTTCAATTATCCTAAGTACCCACAGACAATGTTACAGGTTTACACAAAGCTGAATGAAGATGTAAATGGGGGCTATTGAAGATAGTAGCAGATTAGCAGATTCTGGTTGGATGCCAAAAATACGCAGATTTCAGTGTGTGAAGTCTGCAACTGCACACGTAGGCAATCTGACCACACACCGCAGTGAATAATCAATACTGTATATTGAAACCCACAGTTTCATGATTACCATTTCAAAAATGCAATACAATTGGTAAAATAAAGTGCATTCGCGAATATTCGGAATACTGGCACTGTTTAATGTGATGAATGAGTGCTCTCAACGTTCTTTATTTAACAATCGTTTCTGAATGTAGCAAGAATCCGATACTACTAAACAGGTATCTCAACTTGGCAGGTAAAGAAGCATCAGGTCAGTTCAAAACCACCTCGAATTCTGTCGCTCTTATACCAGTATTTAGGTGCATCTAGCCTTCCACAACTGCACATGTAGCAGGGGTCTAGTGGATAGTGGGTCTGCCAGGAGAGCTGAAGGTGCGTGGTTCGATCCCTGACTGCGTCACATTAAACATAAATTTCGTACTTTTTGTTACTCTGCCTGCAGCTCAAAATTGAGAGGACCGGAAATCTCAACTTGTAGAATTTATTTATTTATTTATTTATTTATTTATTTGTTTGTTTGTTTGTTTGTTTGTTTGTTTGTTTATTTATTTATTTATTTATTTATTTATTTATTTATTTATTTATTTATTTATTTATTTATTTATTTATTTATTTATTTATTTGTTTGTTTGTTTGTTTGTTTATTTATTTACATACTCCAGACCCACGACCAAGTGTAACCTGCAACGGCTTTCTTCAGCACAGATTACCAGAGCTACACAAAATGAGTACACACTTGGCAAATGTAAATCACAGCCCTGTGAACTTTCCTTTTGTATTAACCAATAATATGGCTTCTATTTCAAGTGTTGTGATGGATCTACTCGTGTGATCATCCTTGAGTGAAATTGTCTATGGCTGTTCCATTAAGCGTCCATCACAACATAATGAGTAGCACGAAATAACAGACTGGGTCACAGTAGCCTGGTTCAGATGAGTCTCGATCCCGATGCCATGGAGATGATTTAATATTTCATTTGATATACATCACCCAAAGGTTTGAAGTCGAGATGAGTTGAAAGGAAATTATGTATCAGTTGTAAATGGACGTTTACATAATAGTTTTTAGCGATACATGAAGTGGTTTGGGCAACTTCCTGGGAAACGAGATTGATAATATGATGCTGGACTAGGGAGACTGATGAAGGATAGTGTAGAGGCTATTGATTGCTTTAGCTAGTTTGTCTAGGATACCTAGAACGGTATTTCAGACTATTTGGATTTTAATGATTAGGGAGGAGTTTTTTTCAAAATAGATGGTAAAAGTGTTGTGACTGAGGCGGGTGAGTGTTTTAGTTTTAATGTTGATAGATATGCCTTTTCTCATATATATATGTTAAATGTGTTTTGGTTTTGATGGCATGATGAGTTTTAAGGCTGCTACGATTGAAATATTGGGATAACAGCAACCAGGTGAACTGAAAAAAGACAAGTTATTATCTGCCCTTGTCATTACAGAGTTCTCTCCTTTTCCGGGTACTCGATTCCTAGAAATATGACTCGATTCCAGGTGTACCCGTCCCGGATTCGAGTACCCGAGTACCCGTCCCAGCCCTACAGCCAGGTGTGCGTTTTGAAAGACTCTTACAGATTCCTGTTTGGATATCACTGGATTTGCGTTTCCTCGTTATACTGCAGCTTTTCCCATCATACCCCGCATTTCCTCCAATATGCATACATACATACACGACAGTGTGGTGTCTTCGCTATTCTACAGCTTTAGCAATCATACATCGCATTTCCTCCCTATACTACAGTGTTGACAATCACACCACGCATTCCCTCGATATACCACATATTTGGCAATCACAACCCTTGTGTCCTCGCTATACAACAGTCATGACAAACATACCACATGTGCCCTTGCTATACTACAGATGAATTTCATCACGACTTTCCTGGCCATAGTACAGCTTTGCTCATCATACTTCACCTTTCTCCCGCTATCCAATTATCATTTTAATGTTGCAGTGCAGCATTTCAACACTTTCAGAATCGTGTTACAATCCTTTGATGTAGAGCTCTCGATTACTAAATGACAGTGATTGCTCACAGCATATCACAGTTACGTTTCAATACTTGAGCGTCAAACTGACACTTTTACACTCCCCAGCACTAAAACACCTATCTCTACATGCAATACAGGACCTGCATACTGAGTGTCATCACGGTGTCATGGGCTTGAACGAACGTCCAGTGAACAATCACAAAAGTCTATGTTAACACACAGGATTAGGTAAAGAAAAACAAAAACAGATAATGCAATGGGTGCAGGTTTTAAAGTTTTATATCAGACCCATTCACAAATGCCTGAATGGTATCGTCCCAGTTCGAGTCTTTGTTTCTGGATTTGTTGGAACCATACCCAGACCCTGGGTGAGTTTAACCAAAGTGGTAAAGGTCTAAAGCATGCGTCACTTCGGGCTGTTATGCATGTATATACTTTTGTCAATATGGTGAATAGGGGATTGGGTGTTTAATCATTGTTAAACGGATAGGTGTCTCTGTTCCAATCTGAATGGTTGAAAAAAACGTCAATACAAGGAATTTAATCTTCATTTTCACAGCATATGATTAACATTCTTTTACTCACCAAACGTATCTTTTATCCTCAATCCAAACTTTGCAAAACTTCCCACGACGCTATCTCTTGCTCGAGGAATCGCTATTGCTTTTATGTAACGCTTCAACAACAGAATGAGTGAGTTGATTTCTTCACATGTTATCGGGAAACTCATCGCTTTGGGTTTAAATATAAGTAACATAGAGATTAACCTACTGGCAACCTCGAATTACACATTATCGGTCCTAGGAATGATGGAATAATGTTAAAAGTCAAACACAAGTTCGCGAATAAAAATCATTAATTCCCTAGGGACAAGTCCTACGTAATTTCACGTTGCTCTCGAAGCAAGCACCAAACGTAGGTCTATCTTTATATGACACAAGCCTACTTTTATCGGTCCACCGTGAATTGCACTTTTTATTACTAACATTCGTGAACAGACTCGCTGAGAAGAAAACACATCTACATTGTGTAACGTTAGGTCGATGATCCGCAACGCAGGTTATAAAATACCGCCATAGATTAACTGTACCAACAAACAGCGTCTAGAAGCTCTGAGGTGATATGGTTTATGAGCCATAAACATCTCAAATCGACGGCTATGTATGAACACGTTCTGGGATAGATGGTTAATTGAAAAAAATGGATATCTCCAACAACACACCTTAAGCTTTTAGAAGGATCTACAACGTTTTACCGGGAAGTGGACAATCCCCTGTTGAAAGTAACTGAGTAGTATATACAATTATGGGGACATGGGTTCCATTTAAATCGTAATGGTTAAGGTAGGCGACTGAAAAATGTTAACTGATGCACATCTGTGCGTTTGAAAAGATCACTGAATTCCCTTTAAGGTACCAGAGAGGAGAGAAACCCTGATATGATCTGCTTTTCGTGGGTCAAATACCAGATTATGATTATTATTCTTGGTTTACCACGATAAACATGCTCTTCTCGAAGAACTGTACCACTTCGGGCTTTCCGACCACATTTGTCAGACCCACAATTTCATCTCGTCAAGTGTAATGGAATTCCATACAAACAGATAAATACCTTTTGAAAGAAACATTAAATGCTGAAGACATTCCCAGTCCTCTTTTCCACTGGATTTCCGAGAATGCGTACAAAGACTTAGAGGCATTGCTTAGAGAGTCCAGCAAATTTAATTCTTAATACAATTAGTAAAGGTTTTTCATCTTTATTCACAGATTGTATTTGAGACAAGTGGAATTAAAACCACATGCAATCCCTCAGACGGAAAGGCTCTGCTGGACTTTTTGCTGTCTCAGAAAAGAACCAATTTCGATTTTGACAATGCATTTGATTTGGCTAACTTAAGGAAAAACTTCATGCCTTGATCAATGTGGCTTTTGTTACAAAACGTGCTAACCATTGATACTGTGCCTCGTGTTCAAAGATGAAACCAAGACGTGAATTGCTGGACTTCTTCATTGATCAAAGTTGTGTAAAATGAGGCTGTAACAAATTTAAACGAGAATCAGACGTCTCCGTGAGCAACTGAACTATAAAGAGGAGATCAGTGAAAGTGCCTATACATTTGTCATATTTAGACATGTGCATAAAGATTCAGTGCTACCAAACACTCTTTAAAAGACTGCCTGATATGAGGGATGACTTCCAAAGTGTTACCTTAGCAACAGGAGTCAACATTTCACAACTTCAGCTTAACACGAGTGTGCTGCCTTGAAAAGTGTCAGAAGTTCAAACGTTATTTGATTGGGATTGCAATATTAAAGTGCTTGGTAAAGGTTTCTAAAAGTTATAGACTAGACGGGTGGAGGAAATTTCAAATTTGAAAGTGATAAAAATATGTCTGATGCATTTGCCTTTTTTGAGTTGTTCCCATTTCTTCAGCTGAATATTTTACTTGCCTTTAGATGTGTATGTGACCGGTGTCGCTAACAGTGATCTCTAAAGACATGATGATGATTCTATTCCATTCTATTCTCATGAATGGTGCAGCAACTCTGGTTTTGACAGAAATGTCCTGAGTCCAAGGAAAGGGTTTTGTTGCAAACGTCTTCTCCACGTTTTCTGATTTTTATCGGTTTTGTTCCAATTCGCCGAACAAAATATATGGATGCGATCCAGTTGTACGGGATTGCAGTTCTAGTACCAGTACCAGCTTCGGTCTGGCTAAAGGAATATGATATGCGGATCATGATGCGCTTATACGCAACGTAAAGTAGACATAAAACATTTTGCGTGAGACCTGTATCAAACATTCAGATCACTAAGGGAAGCGCAAACACGAAACACATGAATACATTAGTGGTGATGTAATTTCTGGTGTGTAGCCATCTTCCAATATATCTCCGCTTCAAAACAGACACAACTGTTTTGGTGTTGATATTACCATTCTATTCCTGCAAAGGGTAATTCTTTAGTAGTTCTCATAAAATGCACACTTCAACACGTTATATACCCATAATCGTGGCTGTTAGCAATATGCAATATGCTTTCTTCGCATTCACAAACAGCTTTTCTTTTCACATAATACACAAATACAGTTGGTATCATTATTCAAGATAACCAGTTTACATTTGCATTTATATGAAAACATTTGCATAATATCTACACTGATTGATTACATTGGCTGATTATGTAAATCAGAAACTGACGCCATTAATCACTTCTAATGACCTTGACCTCATGTGTCTCTTCTTAACTCACAAGAACTACTGTTTCCAGTCATTCAAAATATGCGGTCAGCTTATTCTTTAAGCAATTGAAAAGTGTGTTTAACATAATCAGAAATACAATTACCACAGTCAGAACATTCGAGGTATGTCATCAAGTGTATTATTTACTTATTATTATATATTATTATACACTTAATTAGGCAGTTAGGCAATATGTTGAAATATTGCTGACTAGTGTAACACAACATTCAAACCCATGGTAGGCGGGGATGGTATTGTGAATATATTCTGTCCTCGATATTCCATGGGTAAAACTCACTAATGTGTGGTTGCAGAGCTCCAAGATTTCATTGCATACTTTCATAAACTTCATGATTATAATTATACTCGTTTTTCTTTGATCTTTATCACGGTGTCGAGTTTCTCACTGAAAGATTATTTCAAATCTGAACATCGGAGTCAGTTGTCTCACATTCCTCATCACCCCTGGGATTGCCAGCCACTGATTGGATGCGTCCTTACACCAGTGATGGCATTTAGAAAGCTTGTGTGTGGTCGTGCAACCATCTAGACTAACGCTTGAAATCAATAATAGAATCACACCAATATACTGATGCTTTTCGAAGAGGCACGGTAATTTCTTTGTTCATTAATGAAACAAAAATAAGTGTTTCCAATCGAGCGCAAGTTCTTTAAAGGCATGGTGGTGCTTCATCAATCGTCGGAGTAGTTTGCCATAGCAATCTTGGTTCTTTTCGTCACTGTTTTCATCATTTCATTCCATGCGTGTGATAATTTATAATGCTGTGTTTTACAGGCGTTTAGATGACAGTGTAGTTATGCATGTGAAGTCATCCCCTAAAATACATGTTGCACAACAGTCACATCACTACATGATACAACGTGGTGACAGTGACATCATGTTCATCTTTGTAAGTTCAGTAAAGTTTGACGCTATATCAACATATACATAACACAAAATGCCTGTCTGTGACACTATGTGAACATTCCATTTTACACAAGGTGCTTGTCTGACGCTGTATGACCACATCCTTTACACAGGGTTTTTTGTTTGTGACGCTATACGAACACATACTTGACACAAGGTGCTTGTCTTTGACGCTATACGAACAAAATTACTTTACACAAGGTGCTTGTCTGACGCTGTATGACCACATACTTTACACAAGGTGTTTGTCTGTGACGCTATACGAACACATACCTTACACAAGGTGATTGTCTGACGCTGTATGACCACATACTTTACACAAGGTGTTTGTCTGTGACGCTATACGAACAAAAATATTTTACACAAAGTGCTTGTCTGACGCTGTATGACCACATACTTTACACAAGGTGCTTGTCTGTGACGCTATACGAACACATACTTTACACAAGGTGCTTGTCTGTGACGCTATACGAACACATACTTTACACAAGGTGCTTGTCTGTGACGCTATACGAACACATACCTTACACAAGGTGCTTGTTATATTACCTGAATATTACCCGTGTCTGTGAAGTTGTATGAAGATAAAACTGGGGTTTTGTATTCTTAAAATAGACGTACACAAGACAGTACACGGTGATTCCATATGAAAACTCTGAATGCACAATGACAGACATGGTACGTGTGAAATCATAGGCAGCTTTAAAGGATCAATACACGTATCTAGATAATTTTCAAAAGGGTTCTTTCTTTCTTTTTAACCATTGGATTAACAACTTATGTGCGAGAAATCAGTTTGCAGCCAATTTGATGAACAGCTTTAACAACAGCTGTTTTACTCAATTTAACAACTCATTCAATCTAGTGAGTAAACTCACTATTACACTATCTCCTATCATAACTGTCATGTGTTAATTGTATAACGTCAGTCTTGTCACAACTGACTTCGCATATGTCAATGTAATTATATTTGGCAGGGGCAAGACATATCCCTTGTACGTTGTCCGTGTATAACAAGACGATGCATTTTTGTCATGATAACTCACAGTATCTAAATGCCTGTACAACTCCTTTAAAACAAGAGTAATTGTCATTTACCGGTGGTCGTCAAGGTGACCACCACACGTGTCTTTATCCAACGACTGGATGCTATCAACTAATTCATTTATACATTCAGTGACATTTAGGTGAGAGGTAAATAGATTACTTAACCAGTGAGTCGTCATGTGCCATAGTTTCTTTAAGACAGCGCGTCAGTTTCTCATTAGAGAAAAAACAACTTTCAGTGACTTTAAGAAAATTGACGGGATTTGTGTCAATTCAGACAAACTTTGTGCGTCCCTTGTTACTAACACCTCTGTGTTACAAATATTTGTGGGGAAAAAACATTGTGCAATTTTAAAAGTTGTCGTCGAGATGATTCCCTTTTTAGCACCTATCATATATACAGCGACGACGATCGTTATGAACGTCATAAACACGTCCCAGGCTTACAAAGTGTTTTAGGTTTAGCTGAAAAAGTCTTGTTTAATCTCGTGTATGCAGTATTCACTGCAGAGACGATTAATGTCAAAAGCATTCAGTGGAACATCGTTAAGTGTGTTTCCAAATTCAAAACCTATACAGTGTCTGTGCCATTTGTACTGATTGGTTCTTGAAAACGCAAGAAAAATGTGCTGGGATTTGGACAGCCGTCAATGCTGATTCATCTTCAGACACGACAGCCTGTATACTTCTCGTTATTGGTATTCATGTTAGATCTCGACAGCTTCAGTTTTGGTCGTAGACAGGTTTCATTTTTTGCTTTGTTTGATAATTGTTTAACGCCGCATTCGGTGGTCTGTAAATAATCGAGTCTGGACCAGACAATCCAGTGGCCAGCATCATGAGCATTGATCTACGTAATCATCGTGATCTACGATGTCATGAGTCAACCAAGTCTCTTACCACAAGCATATGTTGCTGAAGACCAATTCTAACCCGGATCTTCACTGGTTTTGTAGACATGAGTATGGGTAAGACTCGCGTCCTGTATTTTTAGAACAGGGAACTGTGTTTAGCATGTAAATCTTATGACGAGGTCGATCATGTCGCATAGCAAATACGTTTTAGTTATTCAGTTGAAAATAATGCTCTCATACTAACATATAGGATCATTTCTTCACATTTTGGTGCAACTAGATCCATCAAATCAAATTTAAAAGTTGGAAATGAAAGTGACGCCCACCACACTTACCACTGCGACACACAGTAGCTGCCATCACTGTTACAAAATGAGAGACAAACGATTGAAATAACGAAACATGTCGGTATTAGAAATAATTAATGCTGCCAAATTATTGAAATGAAACCGTTATATTGTATACACTATATGACATTGTATCCAGAAACTGTCTGTGTCGACACGTTTGGGATGCCACTCAATACCATGGACTGACTGACTGAGTTTGGTTTTACGCCGCTTTTAGCAATAGTCCAGCAACATCACGGCGGCAATACCATGGAAGGTGGAACGTTTTTTAATTAAAACGACTGCCAACATCTTTTATTTGTCATAACGTCCTTGGCCTTATTCCTGTCCTTATCCTCTTTGGACATTCATACAAAAATAGCCTGGACAAGTACAGGATAGGGATATTGTTGAATCATTATATTTATGAAACGGATGATCTGAAAAAAATCGGCTTCGGATACTTTCTCAGGCTAAATGATTTTTAAAAATACAGCTAAAAGTATGTTTTAAGAAGTTTCCACACGCTCTAAACAACGTGATGGTGCTTAATCGTACAATTGGACTGCCATTCACATCACCGACTTCAAATCTCTGACAGCACCAGTTACCAGCACTCGACCCAGTCAGCAGGGGCAGGTTGACTCAATCCTTTGAGACGTTGCATGTGATACAAGTGTCATCCAATCGATGAAACTGACACGGAGGACTGTCATACTGACGTTGCGATGACAATCAGAGGTGCTTTCTACATGTGCTGGCGAAGCATGGTGGAAAATCCGTCTAATAATGACATTACCTGTATTGTGTATATGTATAGATTGATGGATGGAACTAGTGAGTGAAACAAACAGGGGAAGAACAATATAAGTACTAGACTACCTAGGAACTCATTCTTGGTCATTGTCATATGATCATAGTGGTTTTCAACTTATTATTATAAACAAATTCAAAGATTTGCCATTCATCAGTTCCCTGCTGATGGTACAATCGTGCAACGAATCCGTAAGAATAACCATTTGTGGACCGTGTCTGATTCCAGGTAAGATTTGTGTGTTTGTTTGGGTTTGTAACGCAGCACTCATTAATATTCCATTTATGTGACAGTGGTCTGTAAATAGTGGACAAGACAGTCCATTGATTAACATCATGAACATCGATCGACGCAATTGGGGAACGATGAAGTGCATCAACCAAATCAGCGAGTCTGACTGCCCGACCCCGTTAGTAGCCTTTTATGACAAGCATGGGTTGCTAAGAGCCAATTGTAACATGGATCTTCACGGTTTCCAGATAACGGTAATGTAGTGTTGTAAATGGCCTTGATCTCATATGTTTGTTGATATTCGCGAAAAATGCAGGAAAACATATATGTTACATGTTACCAATTACCGATAACAAATTGCCAGGCAAAAGAAGGTTTTTATAAAACAATTAAAAACGCTATCAAAACATTACCTGGTTCACAACTCCAAACTTAATCTCCAAAGCAAAACTAGATAACCGTAACAAACATATACAACGCTGTCGAATGCTTATTTTTTGTTTTATCTAATTTTAGACCCATTAAAAACATGTGTATAATTTATTTTATCCGGCAGTTTACCTGGTCCCCAGTTTGCCTTGACAGACAAGAGTAGTTTGATTTTTGCAAAAGTTTAGTGAACTGAACAATCCATTCTATGGAAGGCAACAGGCCCGTTTTGCTTTAGCAGAGTTCATGGGCATTGCATACGGCGACGGGTGAAATACATTGTTTGTGTTTGTAAATTATGATAAATGCTGGACAACAGAAACAGACAACTAGTTATAGCAAATGAGTGAGTGAGTGAGTTATTATTTAACGTCACATCGGCAATATTTCAGCCATATCGTGACGAGAACATTTGACATTGTAGTGGAATATGTATATATTATAAAACCTGTCATCGAAGGACAGTAAAACAACTAGAATATCACACTTGGATTTAAAACTAGTGTGTAAGGTTAAAACTAATAGCACTATTAGGACAATACAAGATAAAAACAGGCTATAGATCGCCAACAACTGAAGGTCGATCACCATACTAGGGACCATGGGGACTTACAGTACCTTGGCTACCTGCATGGACCCTAGTTGGATTTACACCATCCGTTCAGCTGCTGGCGATTGCAAGAAATGTTAGCTACAATTAAAATGACAAAAATGCTACGTTTAAAAATCCTGGTAAGTTTAAATTGACTTTCGAAGTTTTTGGACTTACGTACCCCCTCAGGGGGACAATATTTTTACGATTCTTCAACCCCCCTTGAGAGTACAGCCACTAACAATCTAAGTTACTAATCAAACTACCAATTATTAAAACACAGCTATTTACAGAACATATTAATCAAAATTCATTAATGAAATCAATTTCTTTTAAAAAAACCAAGAATTAAATGAAGATGAACAGAATTAAAAAGATCCTTAACAGTTTTAACATTGAAATATTTATCCCTTATGATGGAGAATTCAACACAGTCAAGCAGGAGATGCTTGACCGTGACTCTCTCATCACAAGGGATACAAAACGGAGGATCTTCACTATTTAACAAATATTTGTGAGTGTACCTTGTATGGCCAATACGACATCGTCGCATGATGACCTCTTCAAATCTGGACTGACAACCCAAGTAAGTGTAACCGATATAGGGTTTTATTGCATGTAATTTATTAATACCTACTTGGGTGTCCCACTTCTTCTGCATCAGATCACGGATGTAGGTTCTAATGCAAGCTTTGTAATCAGAGTAAGGAAGAAGAAGTGGTGTCACAGATTTATTTAGTGCTGCCTTGGCAGCAAGATCGGCCATTGTATTCCCAGAAATGCCAACGTGGCTGGGTAACCAACAGAAGACGATGTCGCATTGGCCTGTAGCAAGATCATTATATAATTCGATTATTTCAATTAAAAGTGGATGTTTGCAAGAGAGATTTTTAATAGCCTGAAGGCAAGAAAGAGAGTCTGAAAATATTATATACTGGTTATGTTTTGGATGTCTTTGAATATATTTAAGAGCTGTTAAGATGGCGTTTGCTTCTGCTGTAAATATAGAGCTGTTATCAGGTAGTCTAGAAGATATTGTTCTGGCTCCAATGACAGTGGCACATGCCACTGCGCCACCGTCCTTGGACCCATCTGTAAATAAGGATTTGTATGTGTTATATTTGATTTTTAATTGATTATATTCTTGTTTATACTGTAATTCATTAGTTCCAGATTTCTTAAATTTTGTCAGAGTTAGGTCAACTTCAGGCCTAACCAATTGCCAAGGAGGAGAAGAAAGAAGACGGGAAGGAGCTATATTCTCCAGCTCAATGCCGGCAGCAGTAATAAATGGCTTCATTCTGAGCCCCAAGGGCGGAACAAGAGAAGATTTATTGTTGTACAAATCCTCATAAAGAGGATTAAAGATACAATGAAATGCAGGATTCGATTCGTTAGAATATAGTTTTGTAAGATATTGTAAAGATAATTTTATACGTCGATGGGCAAGAGAAGGCTCATCTGCTTCGACGTAGAGACTGTCAACTGGAGAAGTTCTAAAAGATCCAAGACAAAGTCTCAGACCTTGGTGGTGGACAGAATCAAGTAGTTTTAGATTGCTTTTGCAGGCTCCACCATATACGATGGAGCCATAATCAAGTTTCGAGCGGACCAATGAGCGATATAGGTGGAGGAGGGTAGCTTGATCCCCTCCCCACTTTGTGTTGGAAACAACTTTCAACAAGTCAAGTGCCTTCAGGCATTTAGTTTTAAGGGATTTAATATGTGGCAGAAACGTTAAGTGCGAGTCAAAAATAATACCCAAGAACTTGGCCTCCTTCACAACTTTAATGGGAGTGCCATTTAGAGAGAGTTCAGGGTCTTTATGCGGTTTGTATTTACGGCAGAAATGTATACAATTAGTTTTGGATTTTGAAAATTTAAAGCCGTTTTCAAGACACCATTTATTTATCTTGTTTAAACACAACTGCAGTTGCCGTTCAATAGTATGCATTTTCTTACCGCGACATGAAATATTAAAATCATCCACAAAAAGTGATCCATCAATTGAATCGTTTAAAACCTTGGATAAACTGTTGATCTTTACGCTAAATAAAGTGACAGACAAAATACTGCCTTGTGGGACACCCTGATCCTGATTGTAATGGTCAGACAAGGTTGAACCCACTCGGACTTGAAAGTGCCTGTCTTTTAAAAAATTGTGAGACAAAATGAGGCAAACGACCTCTTAAACCGAAATCATGCAAATCTTTCAAAATGCCATGCTTCCAAGTAGTATCATACGCTTTCTCCAGATCGAAGAAAATTGATACTACGTGTTGTTTATTTACAATTGCATTTTTTACATAGGATTCTAATCGTACCAAATGGTCGATAGTACTTCGGTTTTTCCGGAAACCACATTGAATATTAGTAATGAGATTATTGGTTTCCAAATACCACACTAAACGATTATTTACCATTCGTTCCATAGTTTTGCAAACACAGCTAGTCAAGGATATAGGTCGATAATTAGATGCATCTGAATGGTCTTTGCCAGGCTTAGGTATAGGAACAACAATAGCATTTCGCCAAGAAGGAGGGAATTTCCCTGAAGTCCAAATTTCATCAAAAATGTCTAAAAGCACTTCAAGACATGATGCAGGCAAATGTTTCAGGAGCTGATAGTGAATATTATCAGCCCCTGTTGCTGTATCATGAGCCTGCCCAAGGGCAGCTTGTAGCTCATGTAGTGAAAATACTTCGTTGTAATCTTCTCCGTTTTCGGAGTGGAAATTAATGTTTTTCTTTCCTCAGTTTTCTGATATTTCTGAAATTCGGGAAGATAGTTTGATGAAGCCGAGTGTTGAGCTAATGTTTCGCCAAGTTTGTTTGCAATGTCGGAAGCATCTTCAAGAAAGTGATCTCCTTCCTTAATATGTTTAACACTCGGTTTAGAACCTTTGCCTTTGATCCTTTGGGACCATATTCCACACCTTTGATATAGGTGTGTGGAATTAATCTTGGAGACGTAGGTTCTCCATGATTGACGTTTATTTTGTTTGAAGGTACGGCGAGCTTTAGCTCTGGTTACCTTAACGTTATTCAAATTATGTACAGTTGGATGCTTGCGGAAATATTTTTCCGCTTTTTTCCTATTTTCCTAGCCTGTTTGCAGTCGCCATCAAACCATGGCTTACGAATGTGTGGATTTGCAGAGGACTTAGGAATGGAATCGGTAGCTATAGCATTCAGTTCATCTGAAAACAACTGAATGGGGTCAGCAATATTCTGGAACTTTGTATGTTTCAATTTCTCAGTACATAACGAACTGAATTGAGACCAGTTAGCCTTTGAAAAATTCCACCTTGATGAGGGTGGAACGTCAGACGGGTTATTTACTGTTAGAAATGTAGGAAAGTGGTCACTGCCACATAAATCATCATGAACTGACCACGAAAATTCATGTAGAAGGGTCGCATCAGTGAGTGTAAGGTCCAAGGCAGAATAGCTACCCGTTGCAGGGTGTAAATATGTATGAGTACCATCATTAAAAATACAAAGACTATTGTCAGAAATGAAATCCTCCAATACTTTGCCCTTGGTATTAATACCATTACCTCCCCATAAAGGATTATGTCCATTCAAATCCCCCATGAGTATGCAGGGCTGAGGGAGCTGGTCATATAGAGATTGAAGTTCAGATTTCTGGAGGTTTGAAGATGGAGGGATATATAAAGAGCATACAGTAAATGCAATGTGTAAAGTTAGTCGGACTGCAACAGCCTGAAGATTCGTAGTAAGTTGAACAGGGCTGTGTATTATGCCCTGCCTCACTAAGATAGAGGAGCCTCCATTGGCTTTGCCACCCGGGGGTGAAAAGGAATGATGAGAATTGTATTGACGTAAGTCAAATGTATCTGTCTGTTTAAGGTATGTTTCTTGGAGACAGAAAATTGATGGCTGAAAATCTTGTACTAATAATTGTAGTTCATTTAAATTGGCTCTAAGTCCTCTGCAGTTCCACTGGATAAGTGTATTACCCTGACTCATGTTATATTAGGTGGTAGTACAGGGATCTGGACCGTGGCGAATGACTATTGTGACGCACACGGTGGTGTGGAGTGACATCCATGTCCTCCAGAAGTTGATATTTGTTAAATATTTGTACCGGATCCCGTTGACCTTTCGGTACTCGATCCGATTTTTGGGAATAGTTGACTGACTTGCTGGCATTTACTATTACAGGTGACGGTGAACGAGATTGTTTACGCGATGGTGATTTTGTTTGCGTAGATGCAACATTTTTCGTTTGACGTATTGAATATTTCGCAGTCTTCACCCAGGTGATATCGGTCTGGCACTCTACAGATTTAACAGTCTTAGTAGGCTGACGGGTAACTACTGCAGAGTATGATACAGATGCAGTTGGAGTGTTAGCAGATGTTACCAAACGTTTAGCCTCTGCAAAAGAGATACTCTTTTCATGCTTCAGTTTAACAATTTGATGTTGTAGTTGCCAGACTGGGCAGGATTTTGATGAAGCAGCGTGGTCCCCAGAACAATTAGCACATTTAGGGCTGTTTGGGCAGTCTAAAGTGTCATGCGCAGGTTCTCCACAACGGTGACATTTCTTGCTATTGGTACATGATTGGGCACCATGACCAAACTTTTGACATGAGTAACACCGAAGTGGATTTGGTATGTACTTGTCTACACCAATATTACAGTAACCTGCTTTGATGGATGGTGGTGGAACTGGAACAGAAAAGGTAAACAGATAAGTATTCAACTTAATAGTTTGACCATTCTGCCTGCTTGTAAAACGTTTCACAAACGTTACACCCTGGTCGTTCAGTTCAGAAGCTATCTCATCCTCAGACATGTCTGCTAGACAACGGTCTCTATCTCTGACAATGCCCTTGGAACTGTTGAGAGTTTTGTGTGGTGACACAGTAACTGGTACGGAAACAAGATGTTTGACAGCCAATAGTGTAGCTGATTGAAAGGCTGATTTACATTCTAGTAAGATACAGCCAGATCGCATCCTTTTCATTGACACAACATCACCAGCGATACCATAAATCGCTTTTGATAGAGCAAACGGATTCAATTTCAATGGACCATCATCCGGAGAAGAAATCACCAAAAATCGAGACCAATGGTCAGATTTGTTTTTTGAGACGGTGTCATCATCAGAAGATGTACTATCTTCTAAAGTACGTTTGAGTTGTTTTGGAGGTATCATGGTAAGTTAATAAAGGTTCATCATCCCAGCTCCCCACCCACCACGGAGTATCAGGAAGACAATGCCATATGCCAGTGGGTGTCCAACTAGCAGCACCAAGGATACTGGGATGATATACTCCAGCAGAAGTATCAATTCAAGATCAATAAATCCACCAGATTGACCCATGAGCCATCGCCTTCTGGGCATTAAGACTCTAGGTAATTACATTTTGATCTATGTAGAATCAATAAAAACATTGTAGGTCTATAAGTGATTTGACCAAGACCCCATGGCAAGCACTAGAAAATATCAATATTGTGCAAAAAACAAGTAACATGCACAGGGCTCGGCATGACCAGCCGATTGGTAGAACCGGGCCCATTCTACCACCCGTCTAGGTGAAGTAAGGGTCGAAGTGGTGTATTGGGCAAAGGAACACTGTTCCTGGAGCCCTTGCCCTCAACCACCAGAATCCCGTCCTCCACCGACACAGGGGCGCAACCCACGGCAAACGGGTTGGTGGACCTAATATCCCCCCGGGTCCACAACGGGGGTTGAAGGGCGCTTAGCGTGACCCAGCACCCACCACGAGGAGGTGGCCCTTCATGGGTGCCTATAGCAAATGAAACAGTTCCAAGTCCCATATTGTCATATACAACGGCGGATATGAATCGTGGACACCAATGGTAAACTACCTAACAAGTAAACATAGCTTTCCTGTAGATGAATCATGCGATATTGCAAAACTAAGCAAGAGTTGATCAATGTGTTGGACTGATGCACAAAAGGTATATTGGTCGAATTCCCCATTTCAACATGTAACATGTTAGTGTATTTGTTCACTTTAACCAATGAGTTGTTTTAGCGTGAGTTTGTGTCGGATGCCAACGGCTGGGCAGGATACGCACATCTTGTGTTACTCACTATTTGAAAGTAATTCAGAAACGCATGCTAATGATAAGGTCGGCCCTGCTTTTGATGGGGCTTTCTCGTAGTCATAGAAAGGGTATTATTTACATCTTTCAAAAATCTTATTGTATGCAATCTTAATAGGGTGGATATTTCAGTAAAAATACGTTATATTTGATTTTGCTAGATACCCTTCCCGTGTGAAAGCTAGGTTATTTTTATTGCAACTAATGCTGACTTTCTGGCTGCAAAGGATAATGTGATTATTTGATTATAGCAAGGCACCATGGTGTGTGCATTGTTAAAGGAGTTGTACACGCAGACCAAACAAAATTTCATCAGGTAATTTGAAACGACTATTTTTATCGTCTACTAATTCAAGTTCCACTGTCTACTTTTCTTTTGTAATGATCACTTACCCTAATTACCCACAGACAATGTTACAGGTTTACACAAAGCTCTAATGAAGAGGACTGGACCAAGATGTCTACTTCAGGAAATTCAGTTAATGCACTTAAACCATTTTAGAACGTTGGCATCAGGGGATTACGGAAAAATATTTCAAGGTTATTTTGAGATATTCTTCACTGTCATTGCTGTCAGCGTGTCTATGGTTAGAGCATACACTCGTGTAGCTAAGTTGAAACAGCTTAGATTAGCAGACTCTGGTTGAATGCCACAAATACGCAGATGTCAGTGTGTGAAGTCTGCAACTGCACACGTAGGCAATCTGACCACACAACGGCAATGAATAATCAATATTGTATATTCAAACCCACAGTTTCATGATTATCATTTCAAACATGCAATACAATTGCTACTCTAAATTGCATTCATAAATACTGTTTAATGTGACCAAAGAGTCATCTCTACGTTCTTTAATCAACTATCGTTCTGAGGGTATCTCAAATTGGCAGGTAAAGAAGAAACAGATCTGTCAAAACCACCTCGAATCCTGTCGCCCTTATACCAGAATATAGGTGCGGCTAGCCTTCTAGAACTGCACATGTAGCCGGGATATAGTAGATTGTGGTTCTGCCCAGAGAGCTGAATGTGCGTGGTTCGATCCCTGACTGTGTTACGTCAAACGAAAATATTGTACTTGTTGTTGCCCTGCCCGCCACTCAAAATTGAGAGAAGAAATCCTGGACCAGTAAGCATTTATTTCTCTGTTTGTTTATTTATTTTATTTATTAGCATTTAAACATACTCTCCAAAAAAAGAAACGCATCATAAAAATAGCAATTTGATGTAGCAATGAATTAAAACGTGAATCATTTTACAAGAGGTTATGCTCTGTTTTTGAGTCCTATGGTGTTTATGTTTTGAAACATCACAACAAAACGCACCATCCGTTAAATACCCGTATTTAACAGCATGATTTTCATTTTCGGCGTGTGGTGTCACAGAATACACAATTCACATGCAATGCACGTGAAAGTTGGGGATCAGATAGTCTCAATGATGGGTATAAAAGGTTGATCGCTGTCTGTCGATTATTCACTGTATTTGGAATATTGTTGACGAACGCTAAATGCCACGTCTAAGTGAAGCCAACCGTTATATCGCCATTGGTTTGCTTGAAGCTGGCCAGTCTCAACGTGCAGTTGCCCGACGCATGAATGTTCACCAAAGCACCATTTCACGGCTCTGGGAGAGATATCGCCGGCAGAATGCGGTCGTAGTAGGCGACCTCGAGCGACCACTGCGGCGCAGGATCGCTACATCCGGGTACATCACCTGCGCATCGAACAGCTACGGCGACCAGTACCGCTCGACAAATACCCGGATTGAGGAGGCTTTCTGCACAGACCGTCAGGAACAGGTTGAGAGAGGCTGGTTTACGTGCTAGAAGACCTTATTTTGGCCCTGTGCTTCGACAACAACATCGTCGACATCGAGTTCAATGGTGCACCAACGTTCAGGCCTGGAACCTACCGAATTGGCGTAGAATCTGGTTCATTGATGAATCACGATTTCTATTGGAACGACGCAATGGAGGAATGCGGGTGTACAGACGTCGACGTGAACGTTTCGCCGACGCTTGCGTTCCCCAGGTGGACAGATGCGGCCGGGGCAGTGTTATGATGTGGGGAGCGATCACCTGCCGTAGGAGAAGTTATTTGGTGTTGATCCAGGGCAACCTCAACGGTACTGTGACGAAATCCTACGCCCACACCTCCTTCCAATCATTGATCGCCAGAGGGAGTTGTTTCAACAGGAAACTGCCAGGCCCCACACAGCACGTCACACTAGAGACTTCCTTCAGAACCACAACATCAATGTGCTCCCCTGGCCCTCAAGATCACCGGACTTAAACCCGATCGAACATCTGTGGGATGCCCTAGACAGACGGGTGCGACGCCGTAACCCTCAGCCCCAGACACTTCAGCAACTCGCACAGGTACTACAGGCAGAGTAGGCTGCGATTGGGCAACACGAGATTCTGAGACTTATTCGTTCGATGCCGAGGCGATGCCGTGCAGTTCTGGATGCCCACGGTGGTCACACGAGATATTGACTTCAGCGCACCACACGTCTCCATGTGACACTCAAACTGACTTTCCTCGAGTTGGTGCCAAAGACGGATAAGTCTGCAATCCCAGTGTTCAATTTCGATATATTTCATTGACTCATAAAGCCTACAAGATGTTTCAAAATAAACATAAAAATACAGTTGAAATTCCTATATGCGTTTCTTTTTTGGGAGAGTATAATTTGATATCTTGCTGCCACTTACAAATGATGCAAAATTATTCACACTAAAACAACTTACATATTGATCATTTCAATCCCCCATCCACAATCATACCCATAACTTAACTACTAGCCGACAACACGTCCATAAAGGAAGGACTGGTTTGAAGTCCTGCAAAATATCATTTCCCAACTGTGAGATACATGGGGTTTTGCTACCAAAGAAAATAAAAGTATATATTTACACACTCCAGATCCGCAACCAAGTATAACATGTAACGGCTTTATTGAACATAGAGAACAGATTCCCGGAGCGGCAAAGGTTACGACAGCAATATAGTGTACATACTTGGCAATGTAAATCACAGCCCTGTGAACTTTCCTTTTTTATTAACCAATATATTGGCTCCTATTTCAAGTGTTTTCAGGATCTACTCGTGTGATCATCTTTGAGTGAAATTGTCCATGGCTGTTCCATTAAGCGTCCATCACAACATAATGAGTCGACACGAAATAACAGACTGGGTCACCGTAACTTTGTCCAGATGAGTCTCGATCCCAACGCCATGGAGACGATTTGATATTCCATTTGATATACATCTCCCGAAGGTTTGAAGACATGATGAGTTGAAAGGAAATTATGTATCAGTTGTAAATGGACGTTTTACAGAATAGTTTTTAGCGATACATGAAGTGGTTTTGGCAACTTTCTGGGAAACGAGGTTGATAATATGATGCTGGACTAGGGAGACTGATGAAGGATAGTGTAGAGGCTATTGATTGCTTTAGCTAGATTGTCTATGATACCGCTATTTATTGAACGGTATTTCAGACTATTTGGGTTTTAATGATGACGGAGGTGTTTTTTTCAATATAAATGGTAAAAGTGTTGTGGCTGAGGTGGGTTGGTGTTTTAGTTTTAATGATGATAGATATGATATATATATATATATATAATATATATTATATGTGTGTGTTGTGGTGGGTGGGGTGTGGGTGTGTGGGTGTGGGTGTTAAATGTGTTCTGGTTGGATGGCATGATGAGTTTTAACGCTGCTACGATTGACGTATTGGGATAACAGCAACGGGGTGAAATAAAAAAAATGACGATTTCTTGCAAAACTCATGATCGAAACTTACAACCAACATGTGCAATCTGACTGCCATTGGGGAGCAGTGCTTATCGTTTATGTGTCGTATTGGAAGATAGCAGCTAACGCTTTGGTCAGTCCGGATACGTGCAGAAACAACTAATATTCGTGACTGGGAGGACCAACCCTGAACGTATATGTCTGTTGAGTGAACACCGAAACGAATGAGTGAGGATGAGTGTTCTATGTAAGTACACACGGTAACAGGGATGCTTAACTTCGGGATGTTATATATATACTTTTGTCATTATGATAAAATATGAGAGTGGGTGTTTATACATTGTAAAATCGACAGGTGTCTCTGTTGCAACTTGAATAGTTCTCAAAACGTCAATCAAAGGAATTCAGTCTTCATTTTCACTGCGTATGAATAACATCCTTTAATGCTCAAATGGTATCTTTTATGCTCAATCCAATATTTACAAAATGTCCGATTACAATTCACCCCATCACCTAATCGTAGCGTTACTATCAGTTTATGTAACGTTTCAACAATAAATTGAGTCCCCTGATGTGTCCACATGTGATCGCAAAACTCATTACTTTGGGTGCAAATATAAGTAACATATGGAATAACCGACTGGCAACCTCGAATTACCCATTATCTGTCCCTCGTGGAATAATCTTAAACGTCAAGCCCAAGTTCGCGAATGACAAAAGTCTATTCCCTGAGGACAATTCCTACCTCATTCCACGATGCTCTCGAAACAAACGCCAAACGTGGGTCTATCTTTATATGACACAACCCTACTTTTATCGGTCCATCGTGAATAGCACTTTTTATTACTAACATTCGAGAACAGACTTGCTGGGAAGAAAACACATCTATATTGTGTAATGTCAGATCGATGATCCACAAAGAAGGTACTAAAATACCGCCATAGATTAACTGAACCAAGAAGCAGCGTCTCGAAGCTCTTCGGTGATATGGTTTATGAGCTATAGATATTTCAATCGCTAAGTATGAACACGTTCTGGGATATACGGTTAATTGAAAAATACCTTTATCATCTTTTTCTATCTAAAGTAAGATCTCTCCAACACACCCTTATGCTTTTAGAAGGATCTACAACTCAGACGTTTTACCAGGAAGTAGACAATCCCGTGTTGAAAGTGACTGAGTAGTATATAATTATGGGGACGTGGACACCATTTAAATCGTAATGGTTAAGGTAGGCGACTGATAAATACTTACTGGTGCAAAAGATCATTAAATCCACTAAATCCTCTTACCGCCCATGTTCAGCAGACCTTCACATATCATGGGATTATGTACAAACAAATAAATACCTTTTAAAATGAAACTGTAATTGCTGAATATATTCCCAGTTCTCTTTTCAATTTTGGATTAGAGACAATCCGTACAAGGAAAGTCTTAGAGATATAGCTTAGAGATTCCAACAAATTTAATCCTTAATACAATCAGGAAAGGCCTTTCATTTTTATTCACTGTTTGAGGCAAGTGGAATGTAAAGCACGTGGAATTTCTCAGACTCAAAGGATCTGCTCGACATTTTGCGGTCTAAGAAAAGTACCAATCATTTTTTTGACAAAGCATTTGATTTGGCTAACCAAAGGAAAAACTTCATTCCTTGATCAATGTGGCTTTTGTTACAAAACGTGCTGACCATTGATATTATGCCTCGTGTTCAAAGATGAAAGGAAATATTGACTTAGAAACCAATGCGTGAAATGCTTGACTTCTTCACTGATAAAATCGGTGTAAAATGGAGCTATAAGACATTTAATCGAGAATCAGACATCTCCATGAGCAACTGAACAATGAGTGTAGGAGATCACTGAAACTGTCTCTATCTTTTTCAGAGTGAGACATAAAGACTCGGTGCGACCAAACACTCTGTATGACATGAGGGATGATTTCCAGAGTGTCAGCTCAGCAACTGGAGTCAACATTTCACAACTTCAGAATTACACCCATGTTAGCAGTCATGTGAAACAGTACCACATTTTATTCCCCATGACGTCACATAACTTGTAACGTCATGTATTCTTGCGCTGTTCACTTCGCCTGTTTGAGTGAACTATGCAAGATAAACCTTACTGTTATCAACAAAACTACTTCTAATTTTATTCATAGTTATGTTCTGCTTCACTGTGACAGATATTTGAGCAAAGCTCTTTCCAAAAGCATCAAAAGTTCAAACGTTTTGATTGGGGTTGTAATATAAATGTTTTAGACTAGACGTTAAAGAATAGTTCAAATTTGAAAGTGATTAAAATATGTCTTATGCAGTTACATCCTTTGAACTGTACCATATGTTCCCATTCTTCAGTTGAACATTTGCCTTTGCATGTGTATGTGACCGGTGCCACAAGCACTGATCTATAAACAAAGAGTTTTGTTGCAAACGTCTTCTCCACGTTTTGTAATTTATAGGGTTTTTTGCCAATTCGCAGATCAAAATATGGATGCGATACAGGACTGCAGTCCTAGTACTTGCACCAGCTTTGGTCTATCAGCTGTAAGAGTGATGGTTTTCTTGGATTCCAAAAGATTTCACTTGGTTCACTAACTCGTCAATGGCCAACATTATGCTGATCAGCTGAGGATACTTTGTGAGAACATCAAGGCAAAACGTCGGAGGAAACTTAGTGTCTCTTATTTCACCTCGACATTGCACCTCTGCGTATCTTTTCTTTGGTTTCAATGCTTTCCTGATGTTTTGAATTCATGAGACATCATTCACATTCGTCAGGCGATTTACGTCTTTTGCCAATTGTGAAGTCAGAACGGCCTGGCAATAAGGCAAATGGTGATGACTTCATTTCTGCAGTGGACGACACTTTAGACCACCATGATCAAACCTTCTACACAAGCAGATTCAAAGCAATCCATCCCTGTTGGTAGAATTGTGTGGTTTCAAAGATAATTATTTGGAAAAACTACTTTTCAACTTACTTCGTCAACAAAACTATCCTAGACACCCCTTATACTTCATAACAACCACTCAGTTGCATATTATACACTTAATTACTCCCAGGAAGTTGTGGTGATGCTGAAATATTGATCACTAGCGCAACAGGACATCCACCGACCCTATGGTTTGCGTGGATGATTTTATGGACATACTCAGCCCTGGACATCCCAGGGGTAAAGCTGAGTAATGTATGTTCCAGAACTCCAAGATTTCGTTACAGACTTTCATAAACTTCATGATTATAATTATACTCGTATAATTCACATTTGAACAGTGGAGTCAGTTGTCCCACATTCATCATCACCCTGAGACTGCGAGCCATTGATTAGATTATCCTTCCACCTGTGATGCCATTTCGAAAGGTTGTGTCTGGTCGTTCAACCATGTAGAGTAACGTTTGAAATCAATAATAGAATTATGCCAATAAATGGATGCTTTTCGAAGTCGGACGTTAATTTCTTTGTACACACATGTACATTAAAGAAACAAGAATAAAGTGTTTCCGATCAAGCGCAAATTGAAATATTTTCAAACGCATGGTTGTGCTTCCTCAATCGTCTGTGCAGTTTGTAAAAGTAATCTTGGTTCTTGTCGTCACTCTTTTCATCATTTCATTCTATGTGTATTATAATTTACAATTCTATGTTTTACGCGCGTCTAGATATGATGGTGTAGTAACATGATGTTTTGACCTGTATCAGCATCCCTTGAGGTAAGTGAGTGAGTGAGTTAGGTTTTACGCCCCACTCAGCAATATTCCAACCTTTTGCAGGTGATCTGTAAATAATCGAATCTGGACCAGACAATCTAGCGATCAGCAGCAGGAGCATCGATCTACGCAATTGGGATACGATGACATGTGTTAACCAAGTCAGCGAACATGACCACCTGATCCCGTTAGTCGCCCAAGCATTGGTTACTGAAGAGCAATTCTAACCAGGACCTTAGCGAATGATTACTCCCAACTTCGAAGTACCTGGAAACACTCCTATAGAAGTACCGGAGGTTGTCAAGGTGACCGTCACATGTGTCTCTATCCAACTACTGGATACATTCAGCTAATCCATTTATACAGGCAGTGTCATGTAGGTGAGAGTTAAATAGATTGCTTACCCAGTGAGTCGTCATGTTCCATAGTTTCTTTAAGACAATGTTAACCTTGCTTGTGTCAATTCAAACCCTTTTTCGTCTCTTGGAACTAAGGCTTCTTTTTTTAAATATTTTGGAAAAAAACATTGTGTGATTTTAAAAGTTTTAGCCCAAACCATCTATACAGCGAAGACGATCGTTATAAACGTCATGAACACGTCCCAGGCTTACAAAGTGTTTTAGTTTTAGCTGAAAAAGTGTTGTTCAATCTCGTGTATGCAGTATTCCTGCAGAGACGATTAATGTCAAAAGCATTCATTGAAACATCGTTAAGTGTTTCCAACTTAAAAACCTATACAGTGTCTGTGCCATTTGTACTGATTGTTTCTTGAAAACGCGAAAACATATGATGGGATTTGGACAGCCGTCAATGCTGATTCATCAAATTAAAAACCTATAGTGTTTGTACTGACTGGTTCGTGAAAACGCGAGAGAGAAAATATTATGGGATTTGGACAGCTGGTTCATCTTCAGACACGACAGCCTGTATTCTTCTCGTTATTTGTTTTTTTGTAGATCTCGACAGCTTCAGTTTTGGTCGTAGACATGTTTTATTTTTTGCTTTGTTTTGGTAAGTGTTTAACGCCGCATTCGGTGGTCTGTAAATAATCAAGTCTGGACCAGACAATCCAGTGGTCAGCATCATAAGCATCGATCTACGTAATCGGGATACGATGTCATGTGTCAACCAAGTCTCTTACCACAAGCATATGTTGCTGAAGACCAATTCTAACCCGGATCTTTCCGGGTTTCGTAGACATGAGTATGGGTTGAATAACAGAACAGAGTATGAGTTGAATAACTGTTTCAGAACAAGGAACTGCATTTAACATGTAAACCATATCGCATAGCAAATACGTTTGAGTTATTCAGTTGCAAATAATGCTCTCATACTAACATAATGGATCATTTCTTCACATTCTAGAGCAAGTAGATCATTCATGCACCACATTTACCACTGAGACACACATCATCATCACAATTTAACTCCACTCTTACAAAATGAGACACTACACTAATTGTAACTCCCTCACCGTAACTTGTTATTTCGACTTTTTACTCATCGATTCTATTATTTCTTCATTTCAATTATTAAGTACCAACGGAGTCAAGAGAACACACACAAACTATGGCCGGCCCTTAACTAAAGGAATTGAATCAACACCCACTGCTTCATCATGTAAGTACAATTGCTCTATGGCATATGATGGATGACAATAAGGTCTTTATTGTTGCAAGTACTTGGACAAAGTTAAGTAAATCCCAACCAAGATGTATTGGGTCAGGTAAATAAATCACATCAAGTAAGTCACGTGACGCACATTATGCACAGTTCAATAAAGTCACAATTCATGAGCACAGGCTTATGACACACAAGTCTCCAGTCTCAGCTCAAGTCAGCTCAAGTCTCATATGCCCGAGGTAATCACAGAACAAGTCCCAGCACTGGTGTTACAATCAGTCCTGTAAATGAAACCTGTGCACTGACCGGTTCAACTAACAGCAAGATGCAGGCAATGCTTCATCCTTCTCAACCTGTGGTGGCTCTGTCATCAATAGTCTGCAAAGATCCTCACTGGGGGGCTCCATTATGTAACCGGGACGTGAATGGGAATACTGAGGACCAGACACTGATTACGGGTTGTGAGATCTATTCTTTATTGACAGACACCCTGAAACACATGTTTACAAAATAAGTGCCAAGTTAAGGGCAAACATATAAATATAGATAAATATATACAATCATTGAATCTCTGATATCATTTCTAACATACACTGGGATGTAGAAGAGCCACGTCTCCAAGATGAATATACTGCTGCTACAAGAACAAGCAAACCAAAGTCTCAATATTCTAAATATGTATATATACAAATCACAACAATCAGCAGCTATGGTTCAGTACTGACGTAACTATGTGTAAGCTATATCAGGTCATACTTATAATCATTCACACATTCAATCATTCTACATCGTAAGTATAATGTAAATGAAGTGCGTTATGGTTATAATGCACAGTAAATAACCTATGCATAAACATCATTGAATATTTACAAATAAACAAAGTAGCATAGTTTTAAGCATGATCGTTATTTACTATATCACTGCAAGATAGTCTACTAACCTCGGCATAATATTTACAATTGCACAAATATACTTTAACCTATTTTATTATCATGAAGAACATTTAATTAGCACTAATAACATTGTTATTTAGTACAACATATATAAAATACTTGAAATATTGTTCCTACCTTTAGATCGGACGTGTTAGTTGTTTTGTGCTCTGAACTGCGATCGGATTGAAGTGAAGTGCAATGGCTGACGTGCAAGTAATGTTTAGTGTTTTAAAAGAACCAATCGACACAAGGGGCCAAGCAAGTCAAAGGGCACAACACAAGCGATGACACAATCTCTTGACACCCCTTATACCCGTAATGCACTAGGCAAGATCTAAAAATAACCATAGACTAACGCTTAAAAATGATACTGCTTGCGTTAAAACTATAAACAATGACAACTTCAAATGAACCAAACCTTACATGACTTCATACCTGCCACATTAAGTCGAAATTTCGAGTCCTTTCTTGTTATTTCGATTGTTTTAGTTGTGTAAAGTATATTTTCAAAACACAGAAAATTCGAGACAAACTAATCAAATAACGAAAAATTCGGGTATTAAAAATAAATAATGCTACGAAATAATTGAAATTAAGCCCTTACATTGTATACACTATATGATATTTTATACAGAAACTGGCTGTGTCGACGCTTAAGGGATGCCACTTAATACATTGGAAGGTTCTTTGGTTACAACGACTGCCAACATCTTTTGTTTGTTATAACGTCCTTATTCCTGTCCTTATCCTCTTTTGACATTCATGCAAAAATAGCCTGGACAAGTATAGGCTATTGTTGGTTCTTTCTTTTCCAACACTGGCTTTTTCCGTGATTCCTGCCTGGATATGTTAAGGGATAACGGTGAATCATTATATTTATGAAACGGATGTTCTGAAAACAAAAATAACAGCTTCTAAAATTATCTTTTAAGAAGTTTCCTTACGCTCGAAACACCGTGATAGTGCTTCATCATTAGCAAGAAGAAATTGATCTCATCTAGAGATGCACCTGTATTTGCGCTGAGCATGTTCTTGAAGCTTTACTGGCACTCCACGTCCTCGTACAATTGAACTGTCATTCACATCACCGACTTTTAATCTCTGACCTCACCTGTTACCAGCCCTCGACCAGTTTGGGCCACGTTTACGTGTGACACAAGTACCTGTTTCAATCCTAGGAGGCGTTGCATGTGACACAGGTGTCATCCAATCGATGAAACTGACACTGAAGACATGTCATCCATGGCGTTGCGATGACAAAGCAGAGATACAGCCGACATGTGCTGGAGAAGCATGGTGGAATACCTGTATTGAGTATGTGTACAGATGGAATGATGGTTGTCCAATACTGAGTGAAACTAACAAGGGAAGACATGTACAAGTGTTAATGTTTTCTATTCCAGGTTTCTATGCAATGTTTGTATAGCACCATGAGTGAAAATGTGAGAAATTCTGAAGGAAGACTACGATGAAGTGGTGTTCTCTGTCTACTTTTCTTTTGTAATGTTCACTTACCCTACTTACTCACATACAGCGTTACAGGTTTACACAAAGCTCTAATGAAGATAACTGGACCAGGATTGGAGACCCTCGTTACATCGCAAAGGCACGACTGTCTCTGTATTTGTACACCCCTTATTTAATCACTATGCGATACGTTTACTTTTCTGAAGCCGGACGATGGGAGGGGGTTAACAAATCAAATGAAAAGATTTGCAAAAAAGATTGTGCAGAAAGATTTCGAAATACTTAAAAAGATTTTTATTTTCTGTGACATTTTAACATTTAGATTAGGCCATCCTTGAACCAATTTCTTCAGAGGTTACGAAGTTGAAATCCACATCTGAATTGGCTGATAAGTTTTCGACCGAAATATTTTTAAGGAAAATCAGTTAATTCATTTAAACCATTTTAGAAATTTGGCATTTGGGGGTTTGGGGGGAAATATATTTCTGTTGCGTTGTGGCGATGTCTTTTTTAATCCTTGTAAGAAATGGCATCAAAATCAACATTTTCAGATAAAGTCGATTTTAAACTTATGCAATTGTGTAATATCATGTTATCAACACTTTTGTTACATATTTTGACGTTTGTTTGTACACATTAGGTAATTAATAGATTTTTAAAAATACAAAACGCCTATGCGATTCAGGTACAGAAGAAACAGGTCGAATGCTGTCGCCATTATACCAGAATTTAGGTGCGGCTAGCTTTCTAGAACTGCACATGTAGCTAGGGTCTAGTAGATAGTGGTTCTGCCCGGAGAGCTGATGGCGCGTGGTTCCATCCCTGGCTGCGTTATGTCGAACTGAGTGAAATATATAGTACTTGTTCTTACCCTTCCTGCCACTCAAAATTGAGAGGAGAAATCCAGGACCGGAAAGCAGTTTCTTGTTTGTGCGTTTGTTTGTTTAATTACTTTATTTAATAGTATATAATATATTTTGATATCTTGCTGACACTTACAAAATTATTTACACTAAAACTACTTACACATTATTCATTTCACTCTCTCCTCCACAATCATATTCACAGCCCATAGTACCAGCCCACCAGACGTCCACCAACTGGCTTGAAGTCCTGCACAATATCAACTGTAAGATACATGGTGTTTTGCCACCGGAGGAAATAAAGGTATATATTTACATACTCCAGATCCGCAACCAAGTGTAACATGTGACGGCTTTATTGAGCATAGAGAACAGATTCCCGGAGCGGCAAAGGTTACGACAGCAATATAGTGTACATACTTGGCAAATGTAAATCACAGCCCTGTGAACTTTCCTTTTTTATTAACCAATATTATGGCTCCTATTTCAAGTGTTTTCAGGGATTTACTCGTGTGATCATCCTTGAGTGAAATTGTCTATGGCTGTTCCATTAAGCGTCCATCACAACATAATGAGTCGACACGAAATAACAGACTGGGTCACCGTAACTTTGTCCAGATGAGATTCAATCCCAACGCCATGGAGACGATTTGATATTCCATTTGATATACATCACCCAAAGGTTTGAAGACGAGATGAGTTGAAAGGAAATTATGTATCAGTTGTAAATGGACGTTTTACAGAATAGTTTTTAGCGATACATGAAGTGGTTTTGGCAACTTTCTGGGAAACGAGATTGATAATATGATGCTGGACTAGGGAGACTGATGAAGGATAGTGTAGAGGCTATTGATTGCTTTAGCTACTTTGTCTAGGATACCGCCATTTATTGAACGGTATTTCAGACTATTTGTTTTTTAATGATGACGGAGGTGTTGTTTTTCAATATAAATCATGGTAAAAGCTTTGTGGCTGAGGTGGGTTGGAGTTGTAGTTTTAATGATAATAGATATGTGTTTTTTCTATATATATGTGTTAAATGTGGACTGGTTTTGATGGCATGGTGAGTTTTAACGCTGCTACAATTGAAATATTGGGATTACAGCAACCAGGTGAAATGAAACAAATGACGATTTCTTGCAAAACTCATTATCGAAACAAAAAAACTAACATTTGCAATATGGCTGTAATAGTGCTTATCGTTTATGTGTCCTCGTGTTGTACGATGGCAGCTAACGTTTGGTCAGTCCAGATACGTGCAGAAACAACTAACGTTCGTGACTGGGAAGACCAACCCTGTACGTGTATGTCTGTTTGGAGTGAAACCGCCTCCGTGGTGTAGTGGTTACAGCGTCCGCCCAGAGAGCGGAAAGTCGCGGGTTCGATCCCCGACCGCGTCATACCAAAATACGTTAAAATATAGTACTTGTTGGTCCCTGGCTGGCGCTCGGCATTAATGGGTACAACAAGGACTGGTCGGCTCGGAGTCGGTACAATGTGTCTGAGTGGGGTATTCATGCTTCACTGCGGCATGGTATCTCAGTGGGCTAGCACTATAAAACCAGCTTGAGTCTTGGCTAGTACAAGCAGCCGCAAATACACATACACACGCATGCACGTCGTCATATGAGCGAAATATTCTCAAGCACGACGATAAACCCAATTTCACCTCACCTCACCTGTTTGGAATGAACACCGAAAACGAATTTGTGAGGTTGAGTGAAGTGAGGTTCAAAACAAGTACAGTTTCTCACCCTGCGATCTTCAAAGCACGATTTCACGTGAGTGTCGCATTTCCTCATACACACATACACTATAATGCTTTGATAATCACACCTCGTGTGTCCTCGCTAATCTCCAGCTTTAGCAATCATATCACGCGTGCCCTCCTTATACTACAGCGCTGACAATCATGCAGTCATACCTTGCATTTCCTTGCCATATAACATCTACAGAGAATACTACCCGAGGTCTCATTACATACGCATTATATGATTATATGAAACGAGTGTCCTTCCTATGGCATCTGAACAAGCGAAATTTCATCCCGCATTTCCCCGCTATACTGCAGCATTGACAATCATACCACGCATTCCGTTGATATACATCTTTAGCAATCACACCCCGTGTATGCTATAGTCTTGACAAACATACCACGTGCGTCCTCAATATACGACAGATTTATTAATCATACCAAGGCATGCATTTCCTTGCTTTATTAATTTCACTACGACTTTCCTGGCCATAGTACAGTTTTGCTCATCATATACAGTACAACCAGAAATTATTGAGAATTTAAAGATTGTAATTTATTTTTTTTAATTTTTTTCACTCACTACTCACGTATTAAATGTGAATATTAGCAGAACATAACTCCAGATTCAAAGATAGGTGAACAGTAATTAGTATTTTGTCAAGTCACCATGGGCAGCAATGCAGGCTTCAATGCGGCGGGGCATACTACTGATCAAAGAAGTTAGAAAGTCGTGGTCCATGCTGTCCCAATATCGGACCACCTCTTCTTTCATTTTAGCAATATTTGTCAGATTTTTCTTATTGACACTTTCCTTCATAAGTCCCCAAACATTCTATTGGATTTAGGTCAGGCCCATAGCTTGGCCAATCTAATAATGTCATATTTTGGGTCCGAAACCAGGCCTGTGAATGCTTTGAACGATGTTTTGGGTCGTTGGCTGGAAAATCCAAAAATTTCTATAGAACACGTGAGCAGATGGAAGAAAATGTCCTTCGAGAATATCTGTGTACCGCTCACTGTTCATATTCCCTTCAAATACACAGAGGGGCGTTGTCCCTAACACAAGTATGCCACCTCACACGTTCAATTTCGGACTGTACTTTGGGCGCTGGTACAAAGGTTTTTCAGTTTGTTTGGTCCAGAATTTCAGTGTATTAGGAAACAGCCACACAGAACTTTCGTCTGAGAAAATCACATTGTCCCAGTTAAAATTTCTATGCTGTAAGCACCAGTTCAACATTCGCTTCTTTTGTTCAGGTTTCATGATCGGTGATGGAATTCCTCGACTTTTCTGCCAACCCATTGCATGCAGCTCACTTCGAATTGTCTCCTTACAGACAGCCACAGTTCCTCTATCAATCATATCCAGCCTTAAGTTTTCTAAACTACTTCCTTTGTTTTTAGAAACAAGAATACCAAGACGCCTCCTGTCACTGACAGTCAATTTTCCTGCGCCTCCCTGGTGCTCAATGCCATATCCATTTGCAATATTTTTCAAAACACGATAAACAGTGGACAAAGGGATGCCTGTTCTACTTGAAATCACTTTAGCTGATCTGATGTCCTTGTTATAATACTCTAAACTCAACTTCCTCTTCTCTAAATCATCCATACTGAGGATCACTGAAAATGTCGTCTGCTGGCAAGTAAACAAAGGGGGATAACTCTTCACAAACTAATGAAAAAGGATTAACGGAGTTGTCTCTCTTGAATGAAACCACGCAATTGATAGCTGGTCAAGGTTATATATACTAGAAATCCAATTAAACATATTCCAAAAATTCTCAATAAGTTCTGGTCATACTATACTTCACCTTTCTCCCGCTATGCAATTATCGTTTTATTGCTACAACGCAGCATATCAACGCTTTCAGAATCGTGTTACAATCCTTTGATGTAGAGTTCTCGATTACTAAAAGATAGCCATTGCTCACGACATATCAGAGTTACGTTTCAATATTTGAGCGTCAAACCGACATTTTTTCACACCCCAGCACGGAGAGACCTATCGCCATACAGGATCTGCATACTGAGTGCCATCACGGTGTCATGAGCTGGAGCGTACGTCGAATGAACAATGACCAAATTCTATGTAAACACACAGGATTAGGTCAAGAAAAACATAAAAGACAATACAATAGGTGCAGTTCGTTTTGACAATATTAATATATCAGGCCCTTTCATAAAATGTCTTAATGGTATCGTCCTGTTTCTTGATTTGTTGGAACTATACCCAGACACGGGGCGAGGTTAACCAAAGTGGTTAACGTCTAAACCACGGCTTCCATTCGGGCTGATATATATACTTTTGTCAATTTGAAATATAAGTGGGTGTTTATTCATTGTAAAATTGACAGATGTCTCTGTTGCAATCTGAATGGTTGTAAATCATTAATAGGAATTTAATCTTCATTTGCGCTGTGCATGAATAACATTTTTATCCTCAAAAAGTATCTTTTATCCTCAATCCAAACATTGCAAAACGTACCATTACAATTCCCGCCATCCCCTAATCGTAGAGCTACTATCAGTTTTATCTAACGTTCCAACAATAACTTGAGTTACCTGACGTTTCAACATGTGATCGGAAAACTCATTACTTTGGGTTTGGACATAGGTGATATATGGAATAGCCTACTGGCAATCTGTCCCTCATGGCATAACATTAAAAATCAAACCCAAGTTTCGAATAGCAAATATTAATTCCCTGGGGACAATTCCACGTTGCTCTCGAAACAAGATCCAAACGTAGGGCTATTTTGTTATGGCACAGCCCTACGTTTATCGATCCACCGTGCCGTGAATTGCATTTTTTATTACTAACATTCGAGAACAGTCTGGGAAGAAAACGCATCTACATTGTGTAACGTGAGGTCGATGATCAACAAAGCAGGTAATAAAATACCGCCACAGATTAACTGTACCAAGAAGTAGCGTCTAGAAAGTCTGCGATAATATGATTTATGAGCCATAGACATCTCAAACCGTCGGCTATGTATGAACACGTTCTGGAATAGACATATAATTGAAAAATACCTTTACGATTTTTTCTGTCTAAAGGAAGATCTCTCCAACACACCCTTATGCTTTTATCTAAAATTCGACGCTTTACCGGAAAGTGGACAATCCCGTGTTGAAAGTGGCCGAGTAGTACATACAAGTATGGGGACATGAGCACCATTTAGATGGTAGGCGACTGGAAAATGCTTACTGATCCGCAATTGAGCAATTTGAAAAAATCATTAAATCCAATTAAAGGTTCTATAGAGGAGAGAAGAGGTTGCTGGGATCCGCTTTTTGTTGGTAAAGTGCCAGGTTATGATTATTATTCTTGGTTTACCACTATACCCATGCTCGACGAAAAGCATTACTTCTGACATTCCGCCCATATCTAGCAGACCCAACATTACATCTCGCAAAGGGAGATTAGGGAATTATGTACAAACAAATAAATACCTTTTGAAACTGAAATGAAACTATAAATGCTGAAGATATTCCCAGTTCTCTTTTCAACTGGATTTCCGAGAATCCGTACAAGGAAAGTCTTAGGGAAATTGCTTAGAGAGTCCAGCAAATTTAATCCTTAATACAATCAGGAAAGGCCTTTCATTTTTATTTACTGTGGGTAAGTTGAGACAAGCGGAATTAAAACCACGTACAATCTCTCAGACGCAAAGGATCTGCTTGACATATTGCGTTCTCAGAAAAGAACCAATTTCTATTTTGACAAAACATTTGATTTGGCTAACTTAGGAAAAACTTCATTCCTTGATCAATGTGGCTTTTGTTACAAAACGTGCTGACCACTGAAATCTTGCTTCGTGTCTCAAAGATGAAAGGAAATATTGACTTAGAGATCAATACGTGAAATGCCTAACGTCTTCATTGATAAAATCTGTGAAACATGGGGCTATAAAACATTAAACGAGAATCAGACATCTCCATGAGCAACTGAACAATGAATGTAGGAGATCACTCAAATGTCAATATAGTTTTCATATTTAGACATAAAGATTTGGTGCAACCAAACATCCTTAAAAACACTGTATGACCTGAAGGATGACTTCTGAGGTGTCAGCTTAGCAACAGGAGTCAACGATTTACAATGTTCAAAAGCGTCTAAAGTTCAAGCGTTATTTGTTTGGGGTTGCAACATTCAAACGCTCGGTAAAGGTTTCTAAACCTTTTAAGCTAGTGTGGAGGACATTTCAAATTTGAAAGTAATTAATAAGGTTTCTGATGCATTTACTTTCTTTGAGTTGTACCATATGTTCCCATTTCTTCAGTTGAATACTTGACTTGCCTTTGCATGTGTATGTGACTGGTGCCACTAACAGTGATTTATAAACACATGATCATGATTCTATTCTATTCTCATGAATGGTGCAATCGCCTCTGGTTTGGGCAGAAATTATTTGAGGCTAAGGAAAGGGATTTGTTGCAGACGTCTTCTCCACGTTTTGCGATTTATAGGGTTTTTTCCAATTCGCCCATCTTAATATGGATGCGATAGGGCGGTATAGGAGTGGTAGTTCTAGTACTAGTAACAGCTTCGGTCTGGCTAAAGGAATATGATATGCGGATGTTGTGAAGAACTCTTTTGGAAGATGGCGACACACCAGAAATTACATCACCACTAATGTATTCATGCGTTTCGTGACATGATTCCAGAACATGAACATTTGCGCTTCCCTCAGTGATCTGAATGTTTGATACAGGTCTCTCACAATATGACGGAACAGGACACTTTTGCGTCTACTTAACATTGGTTGACTACCTCGTCAATGGCCAACATAATGTTGATGGGGTGAGGAAACGTCGTGCGAACATCAAGGCAATGCGTCTGGGGAAACATAATGGCTCTTATTCCACCTCGTACCTGTGCATATGCTGGCTGTTCTCGCCTTGGCTACAACTATCCTTTACTGATGCTTTGAAATTCATGAGACATCCTCCACATTTGCTATCGTGAGATGTACGGCTATTGCCAATTGTGAAGACAGAACGGCCTGATAATGACTATACTTTTGCTGTGGACGACACTTTGGAGCACCAGAATCAAGCCTTCTACACCAGCAGAACCAAAGCAATACATCCCTGTTGGCAGAAGGGTGTGTTTTCGAAGGGAAAAACAATTCCTCAACTTATTTCTTCAACAAGGCCATCCCAGCCACCCCTCATACCTCATAACAACCACTCATGATCAGTTGCATGTTATACACTTAATTATTCCCAGGCAGTTGTGGTGATGCTGAAATATTGCTGACTTGTGTAACACGACATTCAAACCCTTGGTACTGTGCTCATATTCTGTCCTCGATATCCCAAACTTAGTAAGGTGTGGTTCCAGGGATCCAGGATTTCATTACATACTTTCATAAACTTCATGATTATAATTATACTCGTTTTGTTTGCTCTTTCACGGTGTCGAGTTTCTCACTGAAAGTTTCTTTCAAATCTGAAGAGCGAAGTCGGTTATCTCACATTCCTCATCACCCCTGGGATTGCCAGCCACTGATTGGATGCCTCCTTACACCAGTGATGGCATTTAGAAAGCTTGTGTGTGGTCGTGCAACCATCTAGACTAACGCTTGAAATCAATAATAGAATCACACCAATATACTGATGCTTTTCGAAGAGGCACGGTAATTTCTTTGTTCATTAATGAAACAAAAGTAGAGTGTTTCCATTCGAGCGCAAAATGAAAGCTCTTCAAAGGCATGGTGGTGTTTCCTCAGTCATCGGAGCAGTTTGTAAAAGCAATCTTGGTTCTTTTCGTGACTGTTTTCATCATTATTTTCATAATTTCTTTCCACGCGTTTAGATGACAGCGTAGTTATGCTTGTAAAGTCATGACAACCATTCCCCTGAAATAAATGTTGCTGTCACTATTTTCTACAGTCCTGTATCATCATGGTACAAGGTGACAGTGACTTCATGCTCAAGTTTAGCAATGTTTGCTCAACATAGACATTACAATGCGTCGACGCTATGTGAACACATAGTTACACAAGGCGCGTGCTTGCAACGCTATGTGAACACACACTTTACACAAGGCACGTGTCTGTGAAGCTATATGAACACACACTTTACACAAGGCACGTGTCTGTGACGCTATATGAACACACACTTTACACAAGGCACGTGTCTGTGACGCTATGTGAACACACACTTTACACAAGGCATGTATCTGTGACGCTATGTGAACACACACTTTACACAAGGCATGTATCTGTGACGCTATGTGAACACACACTTTACACAAGGCATGTATCTGTGACGCTATGTGAACACACACTTTACACAAGGCGCCTGCCTGTGACGCAATGTGAACACACACTTTACACAAGGCGCCTGCCTGTGACGCTATGTGAACACACACTTTACACACAAGGCGCAATGACGCTATGTGAACACACACTTTACACAAGGCGCCTGTGCGGTATGTGACACTTTACACAAGGCATGTATGCTATGAACACACACTTTACACAAGGCGCCTGCCTGTGACGCAATGTGAACACACACTTTACACAAGGCGCCTGCCTGTGACGCTATGTGAACACACTTTACACAAGGAGCCTGTCTGTGACGCTATGTGAGCACACCCTTTACACAAGGAGCGTCTGTGACGCTATGTGACGCTGTGACGCTTTGTGAACAAACACTTTACACAAGGCACGTATCTGTGCCGCTATGTGAACAAACACTTTACACAAGGCATGTATCTGTGACGCTATGTGAACACACACTTTACACAAGGCGCCTGCCTGTGACGCTATGTGAACACACACTTTACACAAGGCATGTATCTGTGACGCTATGTGAACACACACTTTACACAAGGCATGTATCTGTGACGATATGTGAACACACACTTTACACAAGGCGCCTGCCTGTGACGCTATGTGAACACACACTTTACACAAGGCATGTATCTGTGACGCTTTGTGAACAAACACTTTACACAAGGCATGTATCTGTGACGCTATGTGAACACACACTTTACACAAGGCACGTGTCTGTGACGCTATGTGAACAAACACTTTACACAAGGCATGTATCTGTGACGCTATGTGAACAAACACTTTACACCAGGCGCCTGCCTGTGACGCTATGTGAACACACACTTTACACAAGGCGCCTGCCTGTGACGCTATGTGAACAAACACTTTACACAAGGCACGTATCTGTGACGCTTTATGAACAAACACTTTACACAAGGCACGTGTCTGTGACTCTATGTGAACACACACTTTATACAAGGCACGTGTCTGTGACGCTATGTGAACAAACACTTTACACAAGGCATGTGTCTGTGACGCTATGTGAACACCCTTTACACAAGGCGCCTGCCTGTGACGCTATGTGAACACACACTTTACACAAGGTGCCTGCCTGTGACGCTATGTGAACACCCTTTACACAAGGCGCCTGCCTGTGACGCTATGTGAACACACACTTTACACAAGGCACGTATCTGTGACGCTATATGAACAAACACTTTATACAAGGCACGTGTCTGTGACGCTATGTGAACACACACTTTACACAAGGCACGTATCTGTGACGCTATGTGAACACACACTTTACACAAGGCGCCTGCCTGTGACGCTATGTGAACACACACTTTACACAAGGCGCCTGCCTGTGACGCTATGTGAACACACACTTTACACAAGGCGCCTGCCTGTGACGCTATGTGAACACACACTTTACACAAGGCACGTATCTGTGACGCTATGTGAACACACACTTTACACAAGGCACGTGTCTGTGACGCTATGTGAACACACCCTTTACACAAGGCATGTATCTGTGACGCTATGTGAACACATACTTTACACAAGGCGCCTGCCTGTGACGCTATGTGAAACACCCTTTACACAAGGCATGTGCCTGTGACGCTATGTGAACACATACTTTACACAAGGCGCCTGCCTGTGACGCTATGTGAACACACACTTTACACAAGGCACGTATCTGTGACGCTATGTGAACACATACTTTATACAAGGCACGTGTCTGTGACGCTATGTGAACACACCCTTTACACAAGGTATGTATCTGTGACGCTATGTGAACACATACTTTATACAAGGCACGTGTCTGTGACGCTATGTGAACAAACACTTTACACAAGGCATGTATCTGTGACGCTATATGAACACACAGTTTACACAAGGCACGTATCTGTGACGCTATATGAACAAACACTTTATACAAGGCACGTGTCTGTGACGCTATGTGAACACACACTTTACACAAGGCACGTATCTGTGACGCTATGTGAGCACACAGTTTACACAAGGCACGTGTCTGTGACGCTATATGAACAAACACTTTACACAAGGCACGTGTCTGTGACTCTATGTGAACACACACTTTACACAAGGCATGTGTCTGTGACGCTTTGTGAACAAACACTTTACACAAGGCACGTATCTGTGACGCTTTGTGAACAAACACTTTACACAAGGCATGTGTCTGTGACGCTATGTGAACACACACTTTATACAACGCGCCTGCCTGTGACGCTATGTGAACACACACTTTACACAAGGCATGTAACTGTGACGTTATGTGAACACACACTTTACACAAGCCATGTAACTGTGACGCTATGGAAACACACACTTTACACAAGGTATGTATCTGTGACGCTATGTGAACACCCTTTACACAAGGAGCCTGTCTGTGACGCTATGTGAGCACACACTTTACACAAGGCGCCTGCCTGTGACGCTATGTGAACACACACTTTACACAAGGCGCCTGCCTGTGACGCTATGTGAGCACACACTTTACACAAGGCACGTATCTGTGACGCTATGTGAACACACACTTTACACAAAGCACGTGTCTGTGACGCTATGTGAACACACACTTTACACAAGGCACGTACATGTAACGCCATCTGAACACACACTTTACACAAGGCACGTGCCTGTGACACTATGTGAACACACACTTTACACAAGGCGCCTGCCTGCGATACTATGCGAGCACATTCTTTACACAATTTGCTTGTCTGTGACGCTATGTGAACACTGAACACTTGTTTTTACGCAAGGCAGTATCAATCTGTGACGCCTTATGAATACATGCTTTAAAAAAGATGCTTCTTTGTGACGCGACAGGAACAGATATATTACAAAATATGTGCTCTTTACTCCATGTGAGCACCTACTATGTTCATGATACTTGTCTGTGAGACGGTGTAAACACATATGTCACACAAGGTCTTTTCTGTGACGCTTATCAACACATACCTCACACAAGGTGCTTCTGATACAACATCAACATTCTATGACGTTACATGAAGATAAAACTGGGGAAGGGTTATTCTTAAGATGGACAACACGTGACACAGAGGTTCCATATGAACTCCGGGAACTCAGTGAGCACACATGGTAATGTCAATGCCGAATGACTTGCCAGCTGAAGATCAAAATACAATATTTAAGGATATTTAAGGAACAGATCATTCAATCAAGTGTGTAAACGTATTACCGAATACAAATCTCCCATCTGCTAATTGTCACAACTGGCTTCGCTTATATCTATCTAAGTATGACTGGCAGGGGCAAGACAAAACTATATATACACTATTTGTCATGATTACTCCCAACTTCTAAATACCTGTAAAACTCCTATACAGTAGAGTTATTGTCATTTATTGGTAGTATGCCACCACACGCGTCTGTCCAACTACTGCATGCAATCAGCTAATCCATTTATACAGGCAGCGACATTTAGGTGAGAGGTAAATAGATTGCTAAACCAGCGAGTCGTCATGTGCCATAGTTTCTTTAAGACAGCGCGTCAGTTTCTCATTACAGAAAAAATCCCTTCAGTCCTTAACAATGTTAACGGTGTTCGTGTCAATTCAGGCAAACTTTTTTCGTCTCTTGGGACTAACACTTCTGTTTTTAAAATATCTTGGGCAAAAACATTCTACAGTTTTACAAGTTGACGTCGAGACGATTTCTTTTGTAGCACAAAACATCTATACAGCGAAGACGATCGTTATAAACGTCATGAATGTTTACAAGGTGTTTTAGCTGAAAAAGTTGTATCTTCAATCACGTGTATACAGTAGGCACTACAGAGACGATTGATGCCAAAACCATTCGGTGTAACATTGTTAAGTGTGTTTTCAAATTAAAAACCTAGAGAGCGTCTGTTGCATTTGTACAGATTGGGTTCATCAAACGCGAGAAAAAATGTGATTTGGGCAGCTGTCAATGCTGGTTCATCTCCAACCATGAGAGATCTCTACAGCTTCAGTTTTTGTCGTAGACATGTGTATCTGTTGAATAAAATACACGTCCTCCATTTCAGGACCAGGAACTGCATTTAACATTTAAACCTTATAATGAGGTCTGTGATATCGCATAGTAAATTCATCTGAGTAATCAAACGGCAAATTATATTCACACTAACATAACGGACCATTTCTTCAAATTCTGGTGTAACTGGATCACTGAGATCAAATTTAAAAGTGAGAAATGAACGCAATGTCCTGCTTTAAAGGGTCCAGCAACACATGGACCACTGCGACACACAGTAGCTGTCATCACAATTCAACTCCACTGTAACAAGAATATTCACTTCATTTAAAAATCCATCCATCTTTTTTGGTTGTTACTGGAGACTTATGGTAATCCAGTTTCACAAGGGAGAAGGAAATGACCGAGTTCCTTGCCTAATACCAATAGGTGTCATAGCAATTGACTGCGCCTGTTACAGATTGTGGTTACATCTTCCTTTTAAGAGAAGAATTACATAAGCCTTGGAGACTGTATTTTCTCCGTCCTTCGTGTTCACATTCCTTTTAAAAACTCACTGAGTGAGTGTTGTAATAATATAATTTGAACAATAGCTTTCACACATAAGAGTGAGTGAGCACAGTTTTACGCCGCTTTATGCAATGTTCCATCAGTATCACGGCGGGGGACACCAGAAATGTGCTTTACACATTATAGGGAATTATGTGTGGAATCGAAACTGGGTCTTCGGCGTGACGAGCGAACGCTTTAACCACTCGGCTACCAGGCCGCCCCTTAACACATATGGTGAACAACAAGTGATGATGCTGAAATATAGACGGTAAGGAAATCAATGAGTGATTAGTGAGTTGGGTTTTATGCAGCCTTTAGCAATGTTCCAACTATACTGCGGTGCAGGACTCCAGGAAGGCTATTCACTGGTAACCCCGTGGGTACCCTAAACACGTAAATCTTAGGTTTTGGTACGTGTGTGTAAATATCATCCGTGAAGATCCGTGTTAGAATTGGCCTTCAGCAAACCATGCTTGTCCTAAGAGGAGACTAACGGGATCGGGTGGTCAGGCTCGCTGACTTGGTTCACACATGTGCTCGCATCCCAATTGCGTAGAAAGATGTTGATCACTGAACTGTCAGGTCCTCGATTATTTACAGGCCGCCGTCATATACCGGACATTTGGCTGAGAGCAGCAAACAAACAAACAAACAGGTGTGTAAATAGCATGTGCTACCTTTCCTAGTAAATCCAGAGAGATCGTAGCTCAAATGACACGTCTGTGAAACCTATACCTGGTGTTCTCCGTCGTGATAATAGGCGGTACTTGCTAAAAACCGTACCCACTCACTGAAAAGAACACAAATGTTCGGTATGTAAAACCAGTGCACATCTCCACTGAGAAAGTGAATTATAAGTTACAAAGCCAAAACGTGAAAAAATATTCATTTGTTGTGACTATACAATTATCTGTGATGTTCAACAGACACTCGGTATGGTGAGCTGACATATAAAGATCTCCATCATGACATTTGTCGCGGCCAGTAAAAGCAAGTATATGGGATTATACAAGACGGCGACGGGCGAATATCAGATTACCAAGCTCCTCGACGAGTAACGACAGCATAATAGTATAAAAAAACAAAATCCCATGCAAAATGGGAGATATAGGGTTACATGTTTCGTTTTCCGGTACAAGTCATCAGTCTTCAATGGAGATACTGTCAAGAACCAATTAGGACTATAGTCTGGGTCATGTTGGGGTTGGGGTCAGATTAATATTGGTGTCATTTGTCAATAACGGAGGGCATGATTCGCATCCTACTGACCCAATATCCGGGCAGGTACGTTTGGACTGGGATGTAGATCCAACTGGAGGGGGGCATGGTGGGCGAGCTGTGTTAGGCGCTGGATAGTGGTCCAGCGAGTTTGAGCTCGAGCTCACCTGTGACCGGGTGTAAAAACCTTTGAGTCAACTTTGTGCGCAGACTCTTTCAGTGTTGTCACAACCCCTAGTGTACAGTACACAGCCCGCACTTAAAAGAACCCACGAATCCGTTGGTATGTGACCAGATGGTGGCCACATAAATACTTGAAAACACATAGTTGCGGGTACAGCAACGTGTAGTAAACTTAAGTCCAAGTCCACCCCAGGGAGTTGAGATTGATGACACGATGTGCCGTTCATATTGACGTCCAATGATCGAGGGGGAAAATACCAGCGCCTTGAGCATGTACTAGTTGCGTGGATATGTGCGCTATATATAAATACAAATAAAAACAAATAAAAAAACAACACAGACAGACCAGGACTGGGCCCCAGTGTTTAAACTGATGAATCATACACTATCTATGCTGCACCTACTGAGGCGAGTCCGCGTGTCAAGTAGACAAGGAGATTTCAAGATTTCAGCGTAGTCAACGTGGCTGATTTGTGTTGGGCTCTCAGTCATAAATTCTGTTGAGATCAGTAGACAGGAATCCCGATCTACATCGGGAAACCAGGAAAAACGCGCAACAGGCATGACAACCCGTGAAGATCCGGGTTAGAATTGGTCTTCAGTAACCCATGCTTGTCGTAAGAGGCGATTAACGGGATCTGTTTGTCAGAATTGCTGACTTGGTTGACACATGCCATGGTATCAACATTGCGTAGATCGATGCTCATGATGTTGATCACTGGATTGTCTGGTCAAGACTCGATTATTTACAGACCGCCGCCATATATCTGATAAACTTACTCACTCACTCACTCACCCACTCACTCCAGGCATGACATTCAGGATTTGTACGCGAGACCGTATGCTGGTGGCATAGAACCGGGCTTCATCTAATGATCGAGGTACGAGCTGACTGCACGGGATAAAAGGGGGACTATATGTTCCCTTGCTAATTTGAATGTTAATGCTTTTGTTCACTTGTTATAGAGTGACATGAATCATACTTTCATAATGTAACTGAAGATAACTGACTATCGAAATACATTCAGAACTATCTCACTCAGACTATTTACCAGGCAGAATCTCATGTGAATCAAATATACTGGGGAAAAAAACATGTATACGGAAAATATTCTGAAAATATTTTAATTATTCCCTGGACGAATTCCTTATTAATAAACTGGGAAAATCACACATTTGCAAAAGTAGAATTGGTAAAAACATTACAAACTTTGTCAAAACGTTAGAAACCCCATGAAAACCCGGGTTATAATTTATCTTCAGCAACCCATGCTTGTCGTAAGGGGCGACTAACAGGATTAGGTGGTCCTGCGCCCTGACTTAGTCGACACATGTCATCACCATTGTCATTCGGGGTGCGACATTGAAAACAAAGAAACAAAACTTAGCTGAAAACAATCGCCAAAACACTGCATACTTAGGTTCAAAACACTACTAAACTGGCGTACAAAAGAAACTAAACATTTGGTGCTTTGGCGTGGTTTTTAGCATACATTCTTTTGTGTAAACTATTCCGAAAACTTAACAACATATATCATCAACCGCTTGTACCTTTTGATAGCTTACTGACCGAAATTATATTAATAAAACCCGTTCGAAGTATATAAGAAATCTGGGCATTTGAAAACATTAAACTAATTGAAAAAGTTCGTTTAAAACTTATTAAATTGGTAGCAGGTCTTCGAAATTCAACACCAAACTATATGATTTATTGAGGACTTGGAAGGGAACCCTTCTATATCAAAATATGCAAACGTGCTATTCTATTCTGGCACAAATGGCAAGTCAAAATGAACTCCAAAACTGACAAATATTATTTTTAGATTTATCACCAGTAATTTCGCCGGCAACACTGAAAAGCAAATATGGACAACGTTTGCTAAGAAACTATTAAACAACTGTGGATCCCGGAATCGGTGAAATATTTGACAATCCGTTTATGTGTTCTTCATAGTGGTTAGCTTAAATACATTTGAAGAAATATTGAAAGAACAGTTCTTGCAGAACTGGCATAGTTCCATTACTGAAAGTCCGAAAGGTGTGTACTATAAACTGTTTAAAGAAAATGTAAGTTTTCAAAAATACCTCTATCTTCCTAAAAACGTCTGTTATCTAATCTTGAAATTTAGAACAACAAATCACAATTTACCAGTTGAAACCGGACGCTGGTCTGATACCCCAAGAGTGGAACGTTTGTGCAATCTATGTTATTCCCCGGCGGTTGGTGACGAGTTCCACTACTTTTTCATGTGTGAAGCCCTTCTCGAGTCGCGGTCTATATACATGATACATAAAGAGCTCTACGAATGGCCTAATGTGTACAAGCTGAAAAATGTTTATCTAGCGCTAAAGTAAAATATGTGAAAAACTCATCAATATCATCTTTAGATTAGTCGTAGTAGTATGTACTCATGTAAACTAAATTCTGTCATATTTCATTGAAAATCTTACCTTATATTCCTGTCATCTTGATTATATTACCATATGTGAATCGATATTGTACTTTTCTCATGTACCACCGTTGGTGGGTTCTTCGACCATGCCAAGTCATAAGGTGTTCTCCACCTTGCTAATACCGAGCTGTATAGCCCGAGAAACTGAAAGTTTAGTTCTTTGTTAATGCAAATTGCCAGTTTTCAGTGTCAAATGTCTGCGCTATCAGCTGAATAAAACTCAAGATCTTTCAGTCGGTTACCAGAGTAAGCCATTCAATGTTTAACCTTAGAGAACCCACCCATGTGCACTAATGTAGGCTGTCAGCACCCTCAGACAGGTGACAGATCAGTGATAAATATATATATGTCTCCGAGTTTATTTCAGCGGACAGGTCCTGCCATTCTGGGATGAATGAAGCCATTCGACTGCAAGTGTTGTCACGGGGACCGTCGTCTATTCCAATGATTCCGAGAGAAGGTGGACTCACGGGCAAACTGTAGCGTAAACAGGGTTGCGCAACAAAGAGAAAATGACCTGTCTTCGTATATGCGATCGCATATACGAAGACTGGTCATTTTCTCTTTGTTGAATATACGAAGACTAGTCATTTTCTCTTTGTTGCGCAACCCTGTTTGCGCTACAGTTTGCCTGTGGTGGTGGACTTGAGCATGCATTCTTTTGTGTAAACTTTTCCGTAAATTAAAGAACATGTATTTGATCAATCGCTTGTACCTTTTGGTAGCTTAGTGACTGAAAGTGTGAAAAGGTTAGAGCTGAACAAGAAGATAAATTACCCCTGTGTTATGTTTTTTTCTTCAAGGGTTATCTAATTGTCAACGTGCTCGCCGACAGGGGAGCTAGCTGAGAATTTTACGTTGACGAATACGAAAGAACATGTTGAGTCCAAACTTCTTCAGCTGGTTATATAATATACAGAATTCATCAAGAAATAAGTAGAGCAGTGATTACAACATTTCTATGATGGGACAGGCTCGTGAAGATCCGGGTTAGAATTGATCTTCAGTAACCCATGCTTGTCATAAGAGTCGACTAACGGAATCGGGTGGTCAGACTCTCTGACTTGCATGGTTGACACATGTCATCGTATCCCAATTGCGTAGATCGATGCTCATGCTGTTGATCACTGGATTGTCTGGTCCGGACTCGATTATTTACAGAATTCCATACAGCTGGGATATTGCTGAGTGTGGCGTCAAACTAAACTCACTCACTAACTCACTCACTCACTCACGATGATAGGACCAGTCCCGCAAGCAGGGTCATCCTACCAACGGCCGTACATACAGGTGCAGTCTGAGTACCAGGCTGCCTGACAGTATAGACTTGAGCATATATTTAATATAGTTGTAGACAACAATGGACAGACGAAGAGACGACAATGGACAGATAGAGAATCAATAGCATTGCCTATTACTGATTGCTGTGATGGCAGACACGAACGATAGGATAACCTATTAAGGTTATAAATGTCATAATAAAGATTATTGTGGTACAATGTGAAGTCGTCTAAATTACCCAAACGAGATGAAACTCAACACTTTACAAAAGTGAATTAATCAAGCATACAACTTTATGGATGACCACTTGCAATTAAACAAGAAGTGGTCATAAAGTCATATGCTTCATTTCTGACTCACCAACTTCTAGAATGCCGATCAAACAATTAAAGTGAGGTAGTCGAAAAGTGAGTGAGTTAGTGAGTTTAGTTTTACGCCGCACTCAGCAAAATCATATTCCAGCTGTATGGTGGCGGTCTGTACGGTAAAATAATCGAGTCTGGTGGTCATGAAATAGACAATCCAGTGATCAACAGTATGAGCATCGATCTACGTAATTGGGACACTGTGACATGTGTCAACCATGAAGTCTAGATCTACCATTTCTGATAGCCTGACCACCATTGATTCGGTTAGTCATTAATCCCATTTTCTTACTGACAAGCATAACGGAGTTACTGAAGATCAGTTCTAACCCGGACCTTCACGGGTATATTCGAAAAGATTTAATCTTGAAAGATAATGCCTTGTCAAAACAGAGTGCCAAGGGCGTGATTGAGTGAGTTTAGTTTTACGCCGCATTTAGCAATATTCAAGCAATATGACGGCGGGGGACACCAGAAATGGGCTTCACACATTGTACCCATCGAACCGGGTCTTCGGCGTGACGAGCGAACGCTTTACCCACTAGGGTACCCCACCGCCCCCAGAATGCTATGGGGCGACGGTGTAGCCCAATGGTGAAAGACCTGGGTTCGATTCCCCACATAGGTACAATGTGTGAAGCCCATTGTCGTGTCCCCCGCCGTGATATTGCTGAAATGTTGCTAAAATTGGCGGAAAAGTTAACTCACTCACTCACACTACAATGCTATGAAGTCACTCAGTAGCATAATTACTTTATCCACAACCCCGTTATATGTATACACATTATTTACTAGGTGGATTATATAAGTGTTAATACGTAATCCTTACTTTCATCCGTTTCTGTCGTGTCATTGTAGCCCAGATACACTTGTACTATATGCGAGTTCGAGATCTTCCGTGTTAGAATTTTCATAAATAATACAATTTTCATGCAAAACCTTGGGACATTCGCATATCCCAATATTAAACGGAAAAAAGACACAATTATATATCCAGAAAACAATTAAAATGTTTACTAGAGTATCAGAATAAAGTAAGCTCCGTCAAGTCAGTGTGTACATTGATATGGGTTCATGATAATATTCAATTCTGCAAAAGAGTTCTTGGACTGAGCAAGACCGCCTCCGTGGTGTAGTTGTTAGAGCGTCCGCCCGGAGAGCGGAAGGTCGCGGGTTCGATCCCCGACCGCGTCTTACCAAAAGACGTTAAAATATGGTAAAAATTTTGGTCCCTGCCTGGCGCTCGGCATTAATGGGTACAACAAGGACTGGTCGGCTCGGAGTCAGTATAATGTGTCTGAGTGGGGTATTCATGCTTCACTGCGGCATGGTATCTCAGTGGGCTAGCACTATAAAACCAGCTGAAGTCTGGGCTAGTACAAGCAGCCGCACATACCCATACACACGCATGCACGTCGTCATATGAGCGAAATATTCTCAAGCACGACGTTAAACCCAATTTAACCTCACCTCACCTTGGACTGAGCAAAGCTGCAGCGAACAACATGGCTCTTGGAGAATGTGGCAAAACCTACTCACAGCTAACTTATATGACAAAAGCTATCCAATTCTGGTGCAGATTTATCCAATTCTGGTGCAGACTTATCCAATTCTGGTGCAGACTTATCCATCTGGAACCTTCAAGACTCTCTTACCAATCCTACTATATAATTAAATCCATCTCTGATACAGGGCGTTATACTTAGGCTTCTAATATTAGAAATATGCTCTTTAAACTGGGATTTGTGTGGATACAACACGACATGGGAAACATTGATCTGTTCTTATTGGAATTTAAGCATCGACTGAAGGATAATATAATTCAGAACTGGCATACATCCCTACATGACAACTTAAAATGTTGCGACTACAAGATGTTTAAATCTCTCCTTCATGTTGAAAAGTACCTTACATGTGACAGGCAACCTTGTCTCATCAAGTATATAGTTATTCCGTTGCAACAGCTTCGACTTATTAATAGAATCTGGTCGTCATAAAAATATACCCAAGAGGCAAAGATTATGTGAAATGTGCACAACTAATAATACAAAGTTCATCGAAGATGAATACCATGATGAATACCAAGTATCATCATCTACGGAAGACATATATCAGCCAATATTTCTTTGAAAATCCAACTTTGCATAAATTTGCTCAGCTCATGCTATCCACTGAAATAAAAACAATCCAAGCTACAGCTATGTTCCTGTACAAAGTGTTCAACGCACGGCGTGAAACTTATGAACTTTAAAACTAAAATTAATGCATGCAATATACATTATCAATCGATTTCAATATTGTATTTTGGGCCCGAGGCCGTACACTGTATGCGTCTGTCTGTCTGTCTAAACGACAATAATAAAGAACCATAGGCTATTTCGTTAAAAATAATGAATCTTTTAAACATAGCCAGGGGTCTTAACGAAACAGAACTTATGCTGAATGTGAATTGGTACCGAGCGGTGAGCCTACGTCTGAGCGACGTTGACATAGACCAACGACTTATGAATGATTTTACTGCTGCTTCTTTAGCATTTCGCACAGCTATGCCTTGTGAATGAAGGGGTGCTGTTGGGGTAGCCTAAATTTTAGTGGTAACGCCAAAGAAGGTTCCCCACATGGGCACAAAGTTTGAAGCCCTTTTCTGGTGATCCCAGATACTGCTGGATTATTGCTAAATGTGGCGGAAAACCACACTCACTCACGCACTCACTCACTTGAGAGTGAATAAATAAGTGAGTATAATTTAACGTTCACTATCAACTATGTTTCATCAAAATCCGCATCCCACACATTAAAAGGGGCGCATCCGGGATTTTGGAGAAAAGGGGTGCACATAAAACATGAAGTCCGTAGGTTAGGGGGAGGTTTTCCTCAGGGAATTTTTTTTGGGGGGGAAGGGGTGAGGGGTTACACACACACACACACACACACACACACACACACACACACACACACACACACACACACACACACACACACACACACACACACACACACACACACACACACACACACACACACACACACACACACACAAGCCCTCTGGATCCGCTAGAAGGTAAAATCAAGAAATGTATATGGTTAGGTCATAATAAAAAAATAATGTTTTTTAATCATTATGAATTAGATCAGTCAATTTGTCATTTAGTTTGTGTTTTTTAAAGTGTCAGTAAGAAATAGAAATGCAGAACAAATCTTTGATATGTTGCAGATATTACATTTGTTCTTTTAGTCCTCGTAAGACCACAATATCCATTTCCTTGTTTTATTGCATTATGAGATAATAACAGAATTAAATATCGACGAACCTGTCGCTTAATTCAATATGTATCTTATAAATCTAATCATATTTCATCTCATTGGCTCATCTCATTGGGCGGTTAATGTTCACCCAGGGTTCACGTGATGCGCATGAAGGAGTATGCGCATCTTCCAACTGAGAGGAATGGTATAAGAGTCAAAGATCTGACTTTTATGACATTGACAGAAGGCAGTAATGAAACATTATCTCCGTTAAGTGTGACATTGACGTCAAGGAAATCCATCTGGAAAATCAAGTTAAGTTCTACACATCCATAAACTGTCCAACGCTTCTTCAGATTCACCGAATTAAAGTCCTTTCAGGAGACATAATCTAAGACATGTTGTAAGGTTTTTATTTTGATTCCGTTAAATTAAGTTAGAGAATGTTGAAAAAATTATCGGCAAGGAACTCTCCTAACAGTATGGCAAATGTTATTCTGAACTGTACAATTATTAACATGAAAGAAACGTTCAAAATAAGGTACCGTGTATAAGGAATGAAAGGTTTTGCCTCTTTTGTTTGCTTCACTCCTTTTCATAAGACTTCAGGGGCGGTGGGGTAGCCTAGTGGTTAAAGCATTCGGTCGTCACGCTGAAGACCCGAGTTCGACTCCCCACATGGGCAAAATGTGTGAAGCCCATTTCTGATGTCCCCAGCCATGACATTGCTGGAATATTGCTAAAAGACGCGAGAAGCCTAGCTTACTTACTCACCTATTTGCAAGGTTCGCCAATAATGTTCCTGAAATTGGGAGTAAGTGAGTAAGTAATTGTTCCTTACGCCGAAATCAACATCGTTGCAGTCACTCTACATCATCCTGTTATCAGTTCTGGGTCAGATGAAGCAGTGGTTGATAGCATGAGCATCGATCTAGGCAGAGGGAGCATGATGGTAGAAAAATCACCGAAACCACACACGTGGCCTTAGGATCCAATTTCGTACGCTCTTCTTTCCAGCACATTTCTTAAAGACGTGAGTGAGTTTAGTTTTACACCGTACTCAGCAACATACCAACATATCTGTCAGCTGCGACTAAAATATACTTCTTTGGATAGGCATGTTGTTCATTTCTCTTTGCTACAATGTGTGCTCTTATATAGTGCTACTGGGAAGCTACCCATGAAAACCAGGTAAGAATTGATCTTCATCAACCTCTGCTTGTGTTAAGAGGCCACTACCTGGGTCGGGTGGGCAGCGCACTCAGCAACATTCCCCCTCTATGGAGGCGGTCTGTAAGTAATCGAGTCTGGACCAGACAATCCATTGATCAACAGCATGAGCATCGATCTACGTAATTGGGATATGATGACATTTATGTCAACCAAATCAGCGAGCCTGACCACCCGATACCGTTAGTCGCCTCTTAGGACATGCATGGGTTACTGAAAATCAATATTTTAATTCTAACCCTGATCTTCACGGGTATCTTAAAGACGCAAAACCAAGTAAATGCATTACATTCAGAATCTACAAACAAGACGTCATTCAAAAGTGTGTTTATTATAAAATTCACAAAACCAGATGATAGACAAATATGTACATGTATATTCCATATCTGACCTTGACATGTTCTTTAACGAAGAAAGTCTTTCCGAGTAAATAACAGGTGCATAAAAAAATTGGCAAAGTAAGTCCAGCAAAATAACTGCACTCGACCTTGCCTTCGAAATTCACTGTCGAAAAATGCATCCTGGCGTTTTTTATCAATTACTTTATTAACAGATTCTTAATTTCAGAACCGTTCTTTTTTCCTTCCATCCGATTCCGTTCAGAAGAATAAACTTCAAAGTAAGCCAGCAGTGGAAAAGAGTAAATTAATCCTTTGACATATCATAAAAAAATATTTTCAATTCTGTTTCTAATCCACAGTTTCTTTATCACGCCCAGCCAAACACAATTTGAAAGATACAGTTGAGTTTCTTTTAAAAAACACAGAAATTTTAATTTGACCAAGGACTTTTTGAGAATCTGCGAGCCAAGTAATTAAAAAAACGTTTCTAATGGATTCAACAGAAGAAAAAGTTTAAATTGGTGAAATCTTTCTTTCTTGCTTTGTGGTTGGCAATATAAACGAAAAAAGGTTACACAACACAATGACAGCATTGCGTAAGACTTATATACCATTAAAAAAAGTAGGGGATATTCCATTTTGCGAGCATACCACGAATGCCAATGCCAATGCATATGAGAAAAGTAATATATATCCATACAGATGAAACATTTCCAAAGGAGTGGAATAAATTGTCACATTTTCCCTTAATTTCTCTTCATCATATGTTTCCTGCTTGGCTTCATCATTTGCATTTTATCAATCTTAAAATTCCAATATCTCCTACTGTTTTTGGATGGAATAATATATCCAACCGACACAACTTGCATCATCCTTGACCACTCGTCTCTTTCCGGTACAGATGACGGAAACACGCGAGTGGTGACGAACATATCCTGGATTTTGGAATCACAGCTTATTGGTAATATCCTTCTTCAGGGTAATACCCTTCGTTTTGACAGACTGGGTATTTGGCTGCTGTGCGCTCTTGGACCTCCTGTTTACTATGTACTGGCAGTACTGGTCTGAAAACAATACAACAAACATGAATTCGAGAGCCTTGTGTTGCTTTTTCGTTGAAATTAAATTCGTTGTGTATGCATAATATACTGAGGGAAAAAATAAGGGATCATATGAAAGCACAAGTGTTCCTTTATATTTTTCCAGGTTTCTTTCATGTGATACCTTATTTTTCCCCTCAGTATATCACCTGAATATTTCTTTATATTCTTGTAAAGTATCATACTTTTGAAATGCTTTCAAGAAACAGAATTCAAACTAACGTTTTTGTTTTGATAGGCGTAGGTCCAAAACAAATTCGACTTATTGTGTCCGAGTATTTACAACGAGCGGTTCCAGAAGAACAGTAGAATGGTGCCCACTCAGAAACGATTCCTGAGGTTAAGACATGCATATAGGGCTCCCGTTTTAGAAGGTTAATCTTTGCGCAAAGACACGTTAAGTACACGTTAAAGTAAAGGAACCATGATCGTCTAAACGCTGGGTTCGCTGAGATCGTTGCTACACATTGACGTGGAGCCTCAAGTACATACAAGACGTTTGGCATTCCCCAATAGCTACAACAGGGGATCTGTCAGAAGAAATAAGGTTACAATGAACTTGAAATTAATATTCATTTAAAAGCAACCCCATTATAGTCATACGTCCCATTAGTCAGACGTCTTAAAGAAACACATGTGATGGTTGATTGCTCTTACATGTGAACCCTTAGTACCTATGTAGGTAATGGAATGGCCTATATGAAACGAAACAAATTTAGCAAGAATTAGCACTTTTGAGTCATTATCAAAATTCGTGCATATTTCATGTAGGCAAAAATTGTAAGTTTTGTGCGCTTGTTTGGAGTATTCTGAATATACAAAACATAAATTATGCATTTTTCATATTTAACCCTTATCATTAATAGAAATTTCAGGAAATTGCGTCACTACCGTTACGATGAAAAGAAAAAAAATCAAAAACTGATATCATTAATGTACATATATATTGGAATATCTAGTTTTACAATATAACATGGCTAATGAGTTTTATAATTATATATTTATTGCTTAAAAGGGGCCAACAAGCCAAAACATCACTTTCATTTCTGATTTGCAAATATAAAGTAATATGTAGCAAAAAATTCAAAATGAGAGTATAAATTATTTTATGCTTAATTGAAGCTCTACTACCAAACATACTTGCACTACAAGTTCCAAATATAAACAGATAAATCAATCATAATTAAATAAGGAAAATGGTAATGTTATGGTATGTATAGTGGTATTATTGTTGCGGTGACACAATAACGTAGTGACATTTTTTTAATAATAGCCAGTTTTATATGTTTACTTTAAAAGCTGATTTAATGGAATTTATTAGTCAGATATTTCAGGATGTTTAAAGAATATCTAATAGACAAAAGATTTACTTAGATGTCTTTTCATACAGTATCCTGGTACCCCAACTGATGATGAATAAATGAAACACGCATTCACAACTTACAATCGTTATCGTTGAGATCCATCTCGAACACAAACGGTCCTCCATATAGTTCGCCAGATGTGAGGACATTATCTCCTGCAAATCGAAATTATATAATGAAACATTCATATGCATTCATGTACACAGAATTCTATTTGTACATTTGGTGAATGTCTTCTGACTTCAAATACACTGCAAATATCAATATCCCCTTTGACAGTTCTCCAGCATCCTAGGCTTATGGTAGGACGGTTTGTTTGTTTGTTATTTAACGCTACACCCAGCAATACTCCAGCCATATGACTGTCTTTCACTGACGAGTATGGACCAGACAGTCCAGTGATCAAAGCATGAGCATCAATCTTCGCAATCGGGATACGATGACTTGCGTCAACCAATTCGGCGAGCCTGACACATGTCATCATATCCCAATTACGTAGATTGATGCTCATGCTGTTGATCACTGGATTGTCTGGACCAGATTCGATTATTCATTACAAACCGCCTCCATAGAGCGGGGATATTGCTGAGTGCGGCGTTAAACAATTTGCAACAAACCAACCAAACCAAGTAACCAACTCTCCTGAACATGGAGTGAGTGAGTGAGTTTAATTGTACGCCGCACTCAGCAATATTCCAGCTATATGGCGGTGGTCTGTAAATAATCCAGTGATCAATATCATGAGCATCAATCTACGCATTTGGGAACCGACGTGTCAACCAAGTCAGCGAGCCTGCCCACCCGACCCAGGTAGTGGCCTCTTAACACAAGCAGAGGTTGATGAAGATCAATTCTTACCTGGTTTTCATGGGTAGCTTCCCAGTAGCACTATATAAGAGCACACATTGTAGCAAAGAGAAATGAACAACATGCCTATCCAAAGAAGTATATTTTAGTCGCAGCTGACAGATATGTTGTTTATGCATATTATTCCCATACCATTTATGTCGGCAAGTCCGAAGACCGTCTTGAGGTCATTCTGGTCCATCGTATGTCCGGTAACAAAGGCGAATTCCTTGACACTGACCACCCCATCGTCGTTGAGGTCATAGGCTGAGAACTTGTTAGGCATTGGCATGAGATGTCCGCTGTAGTCACTGCCCTGTTCATGTAGAATGTGTGAGTGAGTATGCTTTTACGCCGACTTTAGCTGCAATATTACGGCGAGGGACACCAGACATCGGCTTCATTATACCCATATTGGGAATCGAACTAGAGTCCCCGGCGTGACGAGAGAACGCTGGAACCACAAGGGCACCCCACTAACGAACGCAAGGGGACCACTAATTTTAGATCGTTATAACCACAGTTCGCTACACGTATTTAGACTCAAATATACAGCAAATGGCAGGGACAAAAGAAACAGTTCGTAAAATCCGTCATTTCGTTATAAGCGTGTTCGATACAAACGTAGTAATTGCAAGTACATATTACCTTTCTAATAGAACGCTTTCCTCTGTTGCAAAGTGGCACACATACGAAGGGACAGAAGTACATGCCGACCTTGTCTTCACAGAGTCGGGGACACGCAGTCCTGCAGCCAATGTTCATGGTCTCATTGACAGCTTTCAGACCAACATTAAGCAGATCTTTGGCCATGTTCTTTCCCATGTTTGTAAACTCCCGTCCGAGGTCCTGCCACATACTCCCCAGAAACGCTTGTGCTGATTGGCCAAACACAAGCAGAGTTGCGCCAATCAGGATACTGTTATACAACTTCATGGTGTCTGGAAAAATACAATCGTAAAAAAAGTAAAGGTTTTGGACAGTTCTTAATATTTCTATTACTCGAGCGGCTTAAGACAATACATGCTCACTCACTCAACCACTCCGACTTTGATTCTAAAGAGATATGTCGTACAAGAATGAGGGAAAAGTCAAGCTAATTCAACAATACTACATGACTTGAATGAGTTTGGTATATGGCCGCTTTGAACAGTATTATGGCGGCATAGCGGCTTAATGATCGAGTAGTGAGTGAGTTTAGTTTTACGCCGCTTTTATCAATATTCCATCAATATCATGGAGGGGGGCACCAGAAATGGGCTTCACACATTGACCTATGTGGGGATTCGAACCCGGATCTTCTGCGTGACGAGCGAACGTTTAACCACCAGGCTACCCCCACCGCCCCCTAATGATCGAGTAAGTCCAGCTGAAGCTGGATAGAGGTTTACATGTATCACAAACGAAGAATAATATTCAGGATGAATCGTACATTTGAACCCACGATCAGCGGATCCTGGTGCGGCTAAGAGACGCAGCCCTGAATTGAATTGTAGCTTAGACCATTACCTCACCATTGTAACCTCCCGCATTAGATCTTATTTTAAAAACACACGCATACACTGGCATACACAAGTACACGCATGCAATTGCACAAGGCTACTGTTCTGTTGTCGAAACACCAGTATCCTGATGCATACCAAGTTTTGCTTGTTTGTTTGTTTGTTTGTTTGCTTGTTTGTTTGTTTGTTTGTTTGTTTGCTTGCTTGCTTGCTTGCTTGCTTGCTTGTTTGTTTGCTATGTAACGCCGAACTCAGCGATGGTCAACCTAAATGGCGGCGGTCTGTAAATAATGAAGTCTTGACCAGACAATCCAGTGATCAACAGCATGAGCATCGATTTGTTTGGTTTGTTTGTTTGTTGTTTGATGCCACATTCAGCAATATTCCAACTATATGGCGACGGTCTAGAGTGAGTGAGTGAGTTAAGCTTTACTCCGCACTCAGCAATATTCCAACAATCCAGTGATCAATATCATGAGCATCGATCTACGCACTTGGGATACGATGACATGTGTCAACCCAGTCAGCGAACCTGATCACACGATCCTCTTACGAAACAGCATGGGTTGTTGAAGATCTTAACCCAGATCTTCACAGGTTTTAGTAGGAAGTAGTATAAAATATATTACAGTATATGAATGTAGTTTGTACAATATATACAACAAATCATTTACGATATCCAACAAAGACTTCACGCAGCATCAACAATACTCACTCTGCTTCTGGAGGGGTGTAACGACGTCGTCGTGTATGATGCTGTCCGAGGGTCCCCCACCAGTATATATACACGAGGGGCAGGTGCCCTACAACATGCGTGGGTGGCAGGTCATTGTAAATCCATGGGAAGAAGCTTGCCGTCAGTGACTCACAAACACGCACTCAGGCCATTATGAATTATATCTGTGTTTATGGTAATACGTGAGGTAGGATCAATGGTTACTTCAATTAATATAGGATATACATGTATTCCCCTATCAATTTCAAGATCTTGGATCAATGTTTACTTTAGTTGATAAAGGATATATTCCCCTACCTAATTCGAGAAGTAGGATCAATGTTTACTTCAATTAATATGTGATATATCCCCACTACCATTAAAATGATATTACCAATAGTTTGGATTTTGTTTTTTAACAATGTCAAGCACGCATTTGGTAATTCCGAGAAGTAGGATCAATGTTTAATTCAGTTAATATAGGATATATTCACCTCACCCTTTAGAAATAACATTTTAATAGGGATCTGCTATTTAATGATATCAAACACGCATCTGTGTAAACTATAAATGTGAGTTCATTGTTATATCTCAGTAGCACACTACACAGTACACCTTTATATCATACACTGACAAGTGTCTCCGACTGCCTTACACTGTCATTGGCTAGTTTGGTCATCAGAACCTTTATGACATCGCTTTTTCGCTGAAGATGTTAGCTTTTATGTAAATGTATATTGTTTTGTAGGCAGAGTAAAGAGGACGCGAAACAGTCAGTTTTGTGCCACGGCCTAGTACTCATCCTACGGCACGTCACACCTGTCTAACACCATCTACTTCACCTGTCAGTTTTCGTCACGACGTGACATGGGTGACAAGGTCATGTGCCAACTGTGACATACGAGCATCTTCAAGACCGGTAAAAGAAGACTCACTACTGTTGTTGCGATTATCGCCCTGCCTCCCTCTGAAAATAGTAAAATTTACATTACTATCTGTGGGGAGTAGGTTTGCGGGAAGGAATGTCGATCTTTGTGCTGATTGGTCAAATTGTGTAGTAGCTACACCAATGGGAGCTTTGATTTTAAAAAAGGCTACTAATACAGGTCAAATGTTTAAGAATACAACGCAAAACATTCCGTGATTTTCTTAAAGCTAAAAATAGTGAGGTGAAATGTAAAACGGGATTTTATGTATCTAACAAATAATATGTGTACACATGCATAACAGAAAGTATCACAAACAGTAATGTCGTGTGCTAAACAGAATTGAAAGATAAGCGACACAGCAACTGAGGAACAATTACGTATCATATCACGCTGGTAATTATGTATATTGATAATAATAATAATCAATAATATTGGTTCACTTATAATGCGCCTTTTCTATGTACAAGGCATTGGCGGATCCAGAGGGGGGGTCAGGGGTTCGACACACACACACACACCCTTTTGAAAATCAGACTTAAAACCACATTGAAGGCTTGTATTTGGGGAGTTCAGGGGGTTCAGGGGGTTGAAACAAGCCAAGCCAAGTATCACATGTGTAATAATTTACAGATACACCGATGTATTACTCACAACAGATTATTAAGTTTATGATGTATTATGAAGTTAGGCGGAGACTTTTATATGTTGCAGACACCGATCGAAAAGTTGCTGATGAATCTGTCACATGCAGAATAATTTTGTGTGCGAAGTAACACTGGTCGTAGTGCAACAATCAGGATGAAAGAGATATATTGCTTCATTTTGTGCCTACTACAGTAGAACATTTTTTTTCTAAAACGTAGGCAGGATCATTTGTTCGTTAAACGAATGTCAATAAACCATGAAGCAATTTGGGTATAGTTTAACTGCATGGACGTGGTCGCCAAACTGGGGAAAAGGGGAGATAACTCTCGTTTACTGCCCTTGACAGCGGAAGTGGCAGATCAAACTTCACGCCGTTTCAGAATAACGTCATGTACAATTACATTTGAACGTTTCACTAATCTAACCCTTTACTTCATCTCTCAACTATAGGCGAAGTGATTGTATACTCTTATATTATGGCCGGACCGGTTGGTGCCTGGCCCGTGATTCTGCATCAGTCGCTGGAGAAGAGCGAAATCAGTCGACTTCTGCGACAAAAGAACTTCAAAATTCGAAGTAAGTGAGTCCTTAGTCATTAAGTAATTCCCGTGCGACCATGTTGAGGAACTCTGGGGAGGAGAACGCCCACATATGTATGCGTGTGTGTGCGTTCGTTCGTTCGTAAGTTGTTCAGGTTTCATAGTGCTTTCCTACAACTTATCATGTTTAACATGTCTCGGACACACAGTAGTGACAACAATCCGACCAGTTTTGTTTTATACCCTCAATACAGTGTGCCAGGCAGGATAACAACATTAAATACCATGATGAAGCCAGGGAGTCGAACCACCCACATTTCCATCACTGCCAGACGCTCTGTCCACAAGACCAGACTGACGGTAATTGAAAGTCAGGGATGTGCCTGACAAAAATTCGCGCCTACTTGGAAATCAGTCATATCACTTAACTATAATGTGCATTACATATTCTTTAAAGATTCAGAGAGCGTCACCAGCAACAGCATCATCTTCCCCATGTCGGGTGTTGCTTTTATGATCCTAGACCTCAAAGACGTCATCAGGGACAGCCCCGAAGGCGGCACCAGGACAGAGGTGTGGGAAAGGTGGGGCCGCTTGATGTCATCAATATAGTTTCTTCCTAGCAGCTGATTCTAAATCCGCATGACATATGCGTCAGGTTTATATCATAAGCACAAATGATATAGTATACTTTACTGGTGTGCATAGAAATATAGGCAAGTGTATATAGAGCTTGAGCACTTGTGATAAACGTGTATGACATGTAAAGTGATAAATATATAGAGTCAAAATACAGTAATATATTCATCATCATATGGAAGGGGCGTAAATCTATAATGTAATGCACAAGTACTGACGGTACACCTATTCTATTTTGTATATACATGTATATGCATTTCTTCTAAACTGGAGATACTAATGAGAATTGTTACTCCGTGGTGGCTTTATACCCACTATATACTGTGTTACCCCTGTGGACATGATTCAGTGAATGTTACACAGTGTTTCATGGAATCAGTGTAGTTTTGCTGTTTTCTTTCATCAAGTATTGACAAGTTCGTACAAGTACACCGTCGCTGTTACATCCTGGCTCAAGCTCCATGCCATGCTGAACAGGAACAGTGTGTCTTCTCCGCCATACAAGAGAAGTAAGTGTTAAAATGTTATGGATAATTTAACACTTGTTTGATAAGCACATTTACCCCGACCTTCCTATTACATGGGTCCAAGGTTAATGTCCATGATATGATACGTACATGTTTTATTCTCGGTATCCATACAAAATGATAAACTGCTAAAATATTACTTATTACTCTTTCAGTGACCCCCGAAAGGTCAGTCAAGCATTACCAAAATAAAAATATATCTTTTTCTTTTGAAATTGCTCTTATAGTTATAGTCGAGAAGTTTCGTAATAATGTGTATCACGATACGTATCGTATCATTAGGAAATTAACCTACTGTGTTTTGAAATTAGAGGTAGTATAACGGAATTATGATAGCTCTAAATTTAATTTAAAACCGAACGCATGTCGGTAGTGTGATAAAGGTTAACCTGATTGTATGACTGAGATAGAGTGTTTGATATCTAATTATTGCTACCTTGCAAAATTTAAGAGTTGAGGCGCTTTTGCTGAGATGAGGAGTCCGAGTTGTACAAATTTAGAGACTGTTAAAGTGTGTGCCCTGTCAACTTCAGAATTTCACGCACCTCTACGACTGCATGTGACAGAAGACTCACTGTGGTGCATGGCTCTTACACGCTCATTTGTGTACTTTGTGCTAAAATTCGATTCTTCCCATATCATTTTCAATATTCTGGAAAGTGTGTTGTGATCTAGTGGCTTCCAAGTGGACAAAATTCATATCGTGATACATATGGTATTGTGACGTATGTATGTGATACATATGGTATTCTCGTATATCGTGATGCTTTGTATGGTGACCTATATATCGTATCGTATTGAGACCGTACTGCAGCCTTTCACTCTTACTTATGCCTATAGTGGTTAGAGCGTCCGCCCGGAGAGCGGAAGGTCGCGGGTTCGATCCCCGGCCGCGTCTTACCAAAAGACATAAAAACATGGTACTTGTTGGTCCCTGCCTGGCGCTCGGCATTAATGGGTACAACAAGGACTGGTCGGCTCGGAGTCAGTATAATGTGTCTGAGTGGGGTATTCATGCTTCACTGCAGCATGGTATCTCAGTGGGCTAGCACTATAAAACCAGCTTCAGTCTGGGCTAGTACAAGCAGCCGCACATACACATACACAGGCATGCACGTCGTCATATCAGCGAAATATTCTCAAGCACGACGTTAAACCCAATTTCACCTCACCTCACTTATACCTATAATAAAGTCGTACAGGAGACGTTGGCTTTGACTACGTCCTTCCGATTTCCAGGCTATTCATCCAAGGATGACACTTTGCATACATCAACACCAAATAACAGTATTTTATGGTAAGCATGTTGGCTGTGGGTATTCACTTAACCTTTCCATTTCCCCAACTGACTAGGCTGGAAACATGTATTTGCACGAGCCCTAAAGTCTGATTAGCTGTCAGCCCAGCCAATTCTCTGTGGCAGGAGATATCGATGAACGTGTCTTCTTGTCATGCCGAGAGATGACTGCTATTTACTAACGCTTTCGAGTAACAAACAGCAGTGGTATATTTTACATGGACAACATGTTTTATTTGTACAAGATGTTTGGTCCCGTTATTATTCTGTGTATCCATCATTCAAAGATATCAGTTGCGGTCTCAGTGTTCAGGCCATCCAAACAGCTAGCACACCGACTGTGCTACGTCTAATTATTGACTAGTTGGACCCGTGAAGATCCCGGTTACAATTGGCGTTCTGCAACACATACATTGTATTTGTTGTAAGAAGCGACTAACGGAATCGGGTGGTCAGGCTCACTGACTTGGTTGACAAATGTCATCGTATCCCAAGTGGGTAGATCGACGCTCATGATGTTGATCACTGGATAATCTGGTCCAGCCTCATTAATTTACAGACCGAAGCCATATAGCTGGAATATTGCTGAGTGCAGCATAGAACTAAACTCACTCACTCACTACTATTCATGTGTTTTATTGCGTTTCAGATATATGACGAGTCCTCTACAAATGATCCCAGTCCACACGCCTACAGAGAGCATCCAAGCTATGTTGAACATTGCCAAGGTATTGTCTTATGAGTAGTTGATCTCTTTGAATCGCTAGCAAACTTTGACTGTGGGCTTGAATCCCACGTTCACCATGATAATGTGTTAAGGTTTGGCAGTACCGGAGAAGTGCATGTGAGTTAGTAGACCAGAGGTACAGATAAGCTGCGTATCGGCGTAAATTACGCAAATAATTATGTGAAAACGTAATTCCTTTTCTACAAGTACGCTTGAATGTTTGTAAATACTCTATAAATTTGATCTTACATGCGTACACACAAAAATAGATAAAATAACAGGTATATTGAGAGGGTCTATGTGAGCACTTGAACTTGGCAACTTGCATTCTTTCTTTTCGTATCTCATATTACAGATCAAATATAAATAACAACATGTAAACCAACATTTAAGCTATATTATAGTTTTACAATAAATGGAAAATTGCAAAATGCCCAAATGAGATTGAGCGAGGTGGGTACAATTTATTTGGTTACCCATAGGAAAATTAAGATACCAAATCGAGATGAACACAAGCGAGTACATTACTCAGTGACCAAAAGGTTATCTGTAACTCTGTAGACCTACATTGTTCCGGCGTTCTCTCAAATCAAACTGACACCCAGTGATGTGACTGGAATGCTGTTCAAAGCAACGTTAAGCCAAACTTACAACAAAACTTACTCTCACAGTGAGTGAGTGAGTTTCGTTTTACACACACTCAGCAATATTCCAGCTATATGACGGCGGTCTGTAAATAATCGAGTCTGGACCAGACAATCCAGTGATCAACATCATGAGCATCCATGTACACAATTGGGATACGATGACATGTGCCAACAAAGTCAGCGAGTCTGACCACCCGATCCTGTTAGTTGCCTCTTACAAGCATGGGTTACTGAAGATCAATTCTGACCCGGATCTTCAGGGGTTACTGACACAGAGACAATGGTCATGTAAAGTATGATTAGGGCTGATGAATTTGGTCTGTAAATAATTAAATCTTGGTTAGACCATACCAGTGGTTGAAATTATGATCAACACAGCTGGGATACCATGACATGCATCACCTATTTTAAATATACAACAACAAAAGCTAAATCTATCATATACATGTATAAATTCAATAAATGAATAAATGTAATTTGAAAGATGTTTACTGTTGCAATACAAACATCTTTGGGGCGTGGGGTAGCCTAGTGGTTAAAGCCCTCGCTGTTTACGCTGAAGACCCGTGTTCGTGTTCGAAGCCCATTTCTGGTATCCCCTGTCGTGATATTGCTGAAACATTGCTAAAAGCGGCGTAAAACCATACTCACTCACTTTGAAATTTACATCTCTGCTCCTTAACGAATAATTATTAGGGCTGTGCAATATAAACGGTTTACTGGTATTTACCGGTTCAGACATGAAAACGATACGTATTGCGATACGCTGATTGAAAACCGGTATTTTGACATGCATTCGGAAAACGTCGTAACACTCGGAAATCTTCGGATATTTCCTTGTTTCATTTGTGCCAAATATTATTCACATTTTTATTTTATCATGATTAAAAAAAGTTATTAAAGCTTAATCAAGCATAGTGATTTTGTTGTGTTTTTGCTCTATAAATCAAGCAGTAACTCGATTATAAGTAGTTTTTTGTTTAAAACTACTTCATGCAAAATATTGCAATGCATATCGCAATACATGCTTTCGCATCGCCATATATCGCAATATGAATATTCTCTGCAATACCCACCCCTAATAATTATAATAAGTAGCTTTATGACTAAGCAGTCTCCGACAGTGTTTATCCGTACCGTGTTCCTAGACGAAAGGCTGCAGTAATGGGAATCCTGTTTAATAAAATAACATTATTGACGCACATTTACCGCATCAAGTATAGGTGTCCCCAGGTGGTTTCTAGTAAAAGCTGATGTCGCTAGAAGCTGTGAATGCCTGACTCTGACTAGACTGCGCGTCGTCGTATACCGCGCACACGGGACGTTATCATAACATCAAACTCAGGTTTGTCTGGAAGGCCATCGTTATTCAGCTGGAATATCAAGAACTGCGGCGTTAAACAAACAGCGAAAGAGTGGACTGTTTGACCAAGCCACTTGTGTTGGTACCACGGTCTTCTCTCCATCACAGCCGTAGTCACAGCTTGTAGGCTGTGTGGAGCTGGGATACAGTAACTTATTTACTTCATGTGCCAGTATATTCTAGACAGCATGAGTGAGTGAGTTTAGTATTACGCCGCTTTTAGCAATATTCCAGCAATATCACGGCGGGGGATACCAGAAATGGGCTTCACACATTGTACCAATGTGCGGAATCGAACCCGGGTCTTCGGCGTGACGAACGAACGATTTAACCACTGGGTTACCCCACCGCCCCTAGACAGCATGAAGATCAGGTGAGGACAGATCTTGGTTGTCGTTATACTCAAAAACCCACGCACCCCACTCACTCACTCACTCACTCATGAATCTGTACACCAATGTCCCCCTCTCAGTTAGACACCTAGGGCTGTGGGGTAGCCTAGTGGTTAAAGCCTTCGCTCGTCACGCTGAAGACCCGGGTTCAATTCCCCAAATGGGTACAAAAAATGTGTGAGGCTGATTTGTGGTGTCCCCCGCCGTGATATTGCTGGAATTGTACTAAGAGTGGCGTAAAATCAAACTCATTCATTCACACATCTGAACTCAAACCTTAACAACTCAACAATTATGTCTCCATCGACCAATCCTCTCATTCACCGAACCCGTAGAGATCTGGATTAGAATAAATTATTGGTCTTTAGCAAAACATGCTTATCGTAAGAGGCAACTATTGGTATCTGGTGATAGGCTCACTGACTTGACTGATGGTGTCATGGTATCCCAGCTGTGTACATCAATGCCTATTACATCAATTACTGGGCTGTCGGGACGAAACTCGATTATTTACAGACCGCTGTTGCTATTGTGACCAACAAACAAACAATTACACAGCATTTTCTGCTGAACTTACTACGAGTAAAGACATTGTTCAAGGGCAATAGCTATTTTGATTATTTTTCTCTATATATACAAAGGCAAATAGAACATCAGCCTGGGTGGCTTATGTACCAGTTGGTATAGTGTGTAACTGTAACTGCATGTTACTTTGATGGGTAAAATGTATTCCTTTGTTTAATATAGGAGTACTGGAAAATCTTAAGTGTACATGTAAAGTACTGAATGGAAATTAATTGACTATCAGTAATTTGTGTTTCGTTTCATGTATGCATCACAACATTGATTCTTGTGTAAACAGGTCAATGAACAATAAAACAAGACTTTTTCAGATAAATACGTTTGTAAATGATTCTAAGACCGTACACCATTGCTGTGGTGCGTATTTGCTACGTTTTCTAAATTATTTCCTACCGTATCGTGCATATTTTTTATTCGTACATACGCCGATACGGCCCTTATCTGGAGCCCTGTTCTATATATTAAGCGTATCTTTTAAGCCACTTCGAATTTGAAAATTTGACAGGTATGGAATCCAAGTTCGAAACCTGTACATTGACATCAGGCATGTCAATTGGGATATAGATCTTTTAGAGGTATCGAACGTGACCAGTTATTGAATTGAATATTGATCTTTTGTTCATAATAAATAAACTGTGAAAGAAATAAAATCGAACATGTTCTTTTTTCAGTTATTGTGTAAGCCAATGGGAGAAGTTGTGACAAGGCGATTCCAAGGTCTCCTCACCCAGCAGTTGTCAGGGGACGTCACGGGCGCCGCCCTGACTCAACTGGGCCTCACTGAACCCCGTATCCTTCAGCTTACAATGCAGTGATGGAAGGAGGCTAGACTAACGCCTAATCTCTGGATATATACTCACCCATCAAAAGTTTAGACTCACTAGTGTAAAATGTAGCCACTTACTTCAGTCAACTGTTCTAAACTAGATTTTGCAAAATATTCTGTACAGTTTATGGGTACTGTTTACACATGAACTGACGTATTGTAAAACAAATTCGTAACGTTGAAAAGATTATTGTCATGAGTTCAATAAATGATGAAACTCAGTGAAAATTGGCGAAATCTTAACAAAACTTTACACCAAAACGTAGCTGTTCACATGCACGATATTTGCACATGCTTTTCAGCAATTTGATGCATGAGCCTCGTGCAATTCATCTGCATATAGTGTGTGCTTTAAGTGAGTCTAAACTTTTGATGGGTAGTATATATAATTCTGATAGAAACAAATAATTCATTTCAAGTTGAAAAGGAGCATCATACAGTGTGATGGGAGATTCAGAACCCGAGGAAATCTAGACTTGCCTCATTTGGGGCTTTATCATTGCAGAAAGGTATTGGCGGAAGGGAATATAATGCGGTTCGGGTTCGGGGTCTTTGAGACAGACAAGAAGGAAACCTGTACAGCCAAAGGTGAACTATTTCACGGACTAGAGGTTGTGGCCCTTTAAGGACAGTGTTTCGGTTCCAACACAGACAGATATAATATTCGAGTCTCCAGAATATATACAGTTGTCATTACACGTCGTTAAAGCGTGCAGAGGCCATTCCATCGGGATTAGGGGCGGTGGGGTAGCTTAGTGGGTAAAGCGTTGGCTCGTCACGCCGAAAACCCGGGTTCGATTCCCCACATGGGTTCAATGTGTGAAGCCTATTTCTTGTGTCCACCGCCGAGATATTGCTGGAATATTGCTAAAAGCGGTATTAAGCTAAACTCACTCACTCTAAACGCCATTCAAAGACAAGAGCTTAAATGTCAACATGTTTTACAATAATACATGCCTTCTGACTTGAGTACCCCTCGGTGTGAAGCGTGAAAATAGCACAATATTACATGATGGTTTCTTAAACAACTTCGATCATAAAACGTCAGATTTCAGATCCTGTTAGGTACAGATGTTTCAGGACCACGTGTCTTATTTATGTTTTGTGCACTTATCCCTATTTCGAGTTATTTAATCATTCATTGTTCTCATTTGAACCCGAACGGACTATGTGTACACGAGTCTATAGCACGCGCACGCACAAACCACTTCATAGATGTATTGCAAAGGTATTCCTCTTCCTTATCCTCATCAGAGATTCAGTCTATCCTTATCCTCATCAGAGATTCAGTTTATCCTTATCCCCATCAGAGATTCACTCTATCCTTATCCTCATCAGAGATTCAGTCTATCCTTATCCTCATCAGAGATTCAGTTTATCCTTATCCTCATCAGAGATTCAGTTATCCTTATCCTCATCAGAGATTCAGTTTATCCTTATCCCCATCAGAGATTCAGTTTATCCTTATCCTCATCAGAGATTCAGTTTATCCTTATCCCCATCAGAGATTCAGTTTATCCTTATCCCCATCAGATTCAGTTTATCCTTATCCCCATCAGAGATTCAGTTTATCCTTATCCCCATCAGAGATTCAGTTTATCCTTATCCCCATCAGAGATTCAGTTTATCCTTATCCTCATCAGAGATTCAGTTTATCCTTATCCCCATCAGAGATTCAGTTTATCCTTATCCTCATCACAGACTCAGTTTATCCTTATCCCTATCAGAGATTCAGTTTATCCTTATCCCCATCAGAGATTCAGTTTATCCTTATCCCCATCAGAGATTCAGTTTATCCTTATCCCCATCAGAGATTCAGTTTATCCTTATCCCCATCAGAGATTCAGTTTATGCTTTTCCTCATCAGAGATTCAGTCTATCCTTATCCTCATCAGAGATTCAGTTTATCCTTATCCTCATCAGAGATTCAGTTTATCCAGGATGGAATAGGGAACCTGGCACAGCTGGCGACCGCCTCTCGAGACGATCTCCTCAACTGCAGTCTAGATACAGACACTGCAGACAGAATACTGGACATGTTTCATAAATAGGCCGCTGTGTGATCAGTGATAAGCTGTATTTGTCTCATGTTTATTTAAAGTGGAACTAGGCTCCGGTCAATTGGCAGCCTTGAGGTTAGATTCAAGATCGTCACATCTCACTTAATCTGTCTGCAAGCTTAAATTGTGTGATGCTGATCGATCCGGCTGTCAGAACGTACCATTATTACACGGACACAATGACCTTCATACACAGCACATATTTCAACATCAAGGCGTTGCATGATCATGGAGTGGGGACCTTTCCTCAAGTCACTGTCAAAGTTGTACAGAATAAACGGCTTCCATGGATGAAATATTGTTTTGTGTTTGTCAGATACTGCAGTCAGAAAAATTCCAGCTACGTGGCGGCGGTCCCTAGGTTTTGTGTCTGAGCCAGACAATGCAATGATTGCAAACTTATCATCGATCAACACAACTGATATGAGATGACATGCGAGTCTAACCACCCCGTCCACTTAGTCGCATAGGACTGATGTGGGTTTGCGTGGAATTTATTTTCTGAACTTTTTCTGAGCTCTGTAACGAATGTAGTCATGAATTCGTGGTTTAGGATAAGCCCTAAATGGAAAAATGTTTTGCGACTTACTCTAAGTTTAAGTCCTTTGAAACAGATGAGAACTGGAGGAAGATTTGTATTACATTTTATTGGTGAAAAGCAGACATGTCTTCGAAGAATTCTGAAACCGGTGTTCGCACGCAGTAAAGGTAACTCATTTGAGTTAACACTCGGGCAGATTTGTATTACATTTTTAATGAAAATCTTACCATCGCGGCTTTTATCTGATTTCAAACTTTCCCTATGACTCATTTTCACTTTAATCTTAGTTACTAATCACTCCCGAACACACAGCTTACCAAACAACATCTTCCAGCGGAAGCTCGTCCACTCAAGAACTGTCAGAAACTCTTGCATAAATACAGCTGTAAAGGTTCCCAGTGGACACGACGTCATGGCGTCGATTGGACTTTCTTTCAGGTGTACAGAATATGCATTACGACTTTTGAAACATATGAGCTATTTCCAAGTTAGTATTCTTAAACCGCTTCCAAGTATTTCGAGTTAAAGAGTTTTCTGTGGGATTATTGTATCTATATTCTTGCTTATGGGTTAAAGCTGATACAGCACCGCGTCAATACGGCGCCAGGCTAGCGTAAAAAACCTTGGTTTGACAAAAAGGCTTCGGTGCGTGCTTCCTACGTACACGTATATACAGAAGACAGAATTCCACGACAGTATAAGTACGTCATATATTTTGCAATAGGTCGTCACACATCTAAGTGAGTGAGTTAACATCTTACGTTGCATCAACAATTTTGCGACTCCACACCTGAGAAATCAGATAGTATACCAACCCTTACCATAATTACCAGTCATCACCAGACCCATGTGCCACGTTTGGGGAAGAAATAATAACGGTTCTAAAGTTGTACTCCACAAAAGAGCACCAAGACCAATTTCAGTCGAAGTCAAACTTGTTGCCATAGAAACTTAAAACATTTTACTCAGAAATCCAAAACTACCAAAAGGAACCAATTCAGACCTATCTATGTGCAAAGTTTGGTGAAGAAATAAAAAACGGTTTGTTCTAAAGTTCTGCTCCGGAAAAGAGCACCCAGACCAATTTCAGTCGAAGTCAAACTTGTAGCCATGGAAACCTAAAAAATATTTTATTGAGAAATCCAAAACTACCAAAGGGCACCAGTTCACTACCAGACCTATGTGCCAAGTCTGGTGATGCAATAATAATAATAATAAGTAATAATGTGTATGTTAAGTGTATGAACAATAACACTGACAAATATATACTTGCATGCTGATCTGTCTTACCTTTATACACCTGGGAATGGTGAACTAAGTGCTTTCTGGCCAACAATGCGTGTCCTGTCTGCTGATTCTTTAGATGACTTTATTAATGGTTGATAACAAGCTGGATAAATACGAATTTCCCTGATATGCCTTTCATCTTTATCTTAGAGATGAGAGATTACAGGTAGCGAGTATAACCTGTAACAGTAATGTCTCCCTTGAGAAGAGAGCGGATGGAAACGTTCCGCTGAAAGGCTAATGGTAAAGTCACCCCAACCTTGTCTTTGTGTACTATCTGTATAGTATAAGTGCTATTCAGTTTGTTTTCCCTATTTTCTTTCTGTAACATAGTGTTTTAGAAAACCAACAGCAGCCTCCATCATTATCCATTGGCGTTTCTGTTGGCTACGGGATGTATAACAATATATACTTTTGAACAAATCTTTGGTGTGACCCTAACCTGACATATATATGAGTGAGTTAATGATGTTTTTCGCTACATCAGCAATGCTGCAGCTATTTGCGGCTAAATTGACATATATTGCCCCTGTTCCATCGGATTACATTAATACAGGAAAGTTGTAGATTCGGAAAATGCATCCCTTTGTTGATGGGTTGAAAGATTTTAAAATTAACACAAAGTACATTGATTAAGCGAATCACAAATGTGCGGAATAGGGTCAAGATGACCTTGATAGAAATATTGCAAACAAAGTAAGTTATGTAGATACCTATTTTTAGGTTTATCTAATCTTTCGGATTCCTAGCAACCAATGATAGTGTTATTGGGTCACGTTGTCCGGCTCCATGATAACGTACCCCAATGAGATGAACTGTTGCTTATAGCAGTCAGTTGATTGTCTGGTCGAAGTTGGACAATGTAGAGGCGACTGTAGAACTAGCTACGATATGAATATAACTAAACAATCGGTGCATGTACATATTTGTTTGCTTATTCGTTCTCATCAGATTACCGTTTCACATAATCATCGTTGCATTCTCTATACAACTGAACATAATGAATTAAACGGAGCGGGTAGCCAGGCTCGCCGACTTGGTTGACACGTTTGTGTGTGAAAGAGAGAGTGTAGTTTTACGCCGCTTTAGCAATATTCGAGCAATATCACGGCGGGGGACACCAGAAAGGAACTTCACACATTGAACCCATGTGGGGAATTGAACCCGGGCCTTTAGCGTGGCGATCGAACGCTTTAACCACTAGGGTACCCCACCGGCCCAGGTTGAGACATGTCATCGTACCACAATTGCGTAGATCGATTGATGTTCATGCTGTTGATATCTGGATTGTCTGGTCCAGACTCGATATTTTACAGACCGCCGCCATATAGCTCGAATACTGCTGTGGCGTTAAGCAACACACAAGCAAGCAAGCAAACGCGAATTAAAACGAGATTAGTTGAAAATAGTTTATTATGTTCCAATCGTTAAAATAAAATGTTGATGAAAATGTGGATACACATAAAAGAATATGAGTTTTCAAGAACGAAACAAATGAGCACAAATACGTGATATTACCAGGAAAGCATATCTGACCAGGAATGTTTACATGTATAAATGTACAACAAAAAGTCACCGCCACATTTCCTCCTTCAGGTACTGAGCCATAAGCTGTCCACTAAATAGAAGACATGCGTCTATTAGAACCCGGGTAATTAAATATGATCGTTTATCGCAAGCGTACCCTTTGTGTGACTGTTTTCGGGAATCGGTTAGCTGTCCCGTGTCGGGAAAAACAGAACAGACATGGACATTGAAATCAAGCTGTATGCGACGAATTCCATTTTTTACTTATGTCCATCTCTTGTTGAACAACGAAAAGCCTTTTTACTCAAATATTTCTGTGAATCCCTCAATCTGTAAATTTATTTTTCTCATGAAATGTTATTATCAACCACTCATCCTCAAATCATCCAAATATATAAAACACAGTTTGTGCCTCTTCAAATGTTTTTGAGAATAAAATTCTGTTCTGTTCTTCCAGGGCCCTTATTCTCGAAACGTTCGAAGCCCTAAGAATTCTTAACTTTGTTCGTAGCCAATGTGTTACGAAAAGGGCTTAAGAAGTTCGTAGGGCTGCGAACGTTTCGATAATAGTTTGCCAGGACAGCAGGTCAAGTGCTTGCGCAGAAGCTGATTGACGCCTCAGCTTCTAATAGAGGAAGTACGGTATGGTTTTACCCTTCAGTAAACTTATATCACAGGACAAAAGGACAGGCTTAACAGCGCCGGAAACAAACGTTCAGTGTCAAAGCTGACAATGATTAAACTGATTGTACACCGAGCTTCATAATACCGGTGATCAAACAAATGCATATTCCAATATATACAATACATTTAGCGTCACGTTTAACAGTTATATACATGTCGACACTACAACATTAAATCAGTGACTACACAAGAATCAGCCATTATGAATGTTATGAATAACAAGTGGGTGACTGGTTTGGTGCCACTTGTAACAACGTTCACGACATCAGCTACAGGGTTTACACATAATACGCCTGTGGCTGATCGTGCCTGGTCTCCGTTTAACAATCTAGCTTTAACAAAGAGGTAACCCCACTTCCTATTAACAAATGACTATTTTGTAAGTATTGTTTTCCTTTCAGATTGCTGACATGTTTATTCAACATTTTCTGATGGTTGCCATTATATTTTAATATAATTAAATGACATATCACCCGGACTGGTGCAATTCATAAACGCAGTTCGTCTACTAACACTCCACTTTTGCTCCATTGCCACTACATGTACATACCTCCCGTTCTGTGAAAAAAAACATAATGCCATCAAAATTTTCCAGAATAAGAAATTATCAAAAGGTAGCACTAGACTTGACTGCATGGCAAGTGTCATCATGAAATATTCAATGGTTTTGGAGGTATTCTCTGGAAACGAGAGACATTTTCCTACCCTCATTTTCAGTAAAATCCATCTTGCCATCATGAAAACAAATAAAAACCCAGAAAATCCATAATCACAAAAAGGCACAAGGTCCTTACTAGACTGACCTGTGATGAGTTTCAACAAGATATATTCAAGGGGTTCTGGGGCCACTGACCAGCTATTTCGTCTGACCAAATTGTTGTTGGGTTTGTTTTCAGATCAAAACAATTACAGTGAACATAAAAACATATCACTTCCAAAATTTTACCTGGATGAGAAACAATTAGATCAGATTGTCATGTCACTCTTAGACCTTACCTCATTCTTGTAATACTAAAAGTTAAATATCAGTTTCATCTTTCATAACTATAATATTTATATACTGATGATATATACGGTTACAAAGAAGAAAGCACGAGTTAACCATTTGACTGCAATTGCATGTTTGGATTTCTACACTCATCCAAGAATCTTTGGTGTCTGCATGTAAAGCCTACATCTTACATAATGTAACAGAGCACAGGAACTTGCGTCCATAGGCGCGACCATTTTGGTCAGGTGAAGTATATTATTATGCTGATGAAATACAGTAAAGTATACAAGTTATAGAACATGATTCAGGGAACTTGTACATTTAAGCATGACGTGCCTTAAACGACAAACACTTGACAGCACAAATGACACAGTTACTGTGAAATCGTGCAATCTGCTTTGAGTGTGAAGGATGGAGTGCAATCTGAAATATAAGCAATGTAACTTCTGTATTTGGCTTTGTTTTAGGATATGTAGAGAACTTGTGCCAGTACTTAATCGAGATATAAATGTACAGTCGTGTGAACAAACGAAAGTGCTCTTTCTAAAATAGAACAGCTTCACTTTGCCACTGAAACAAGAGGGGTAACTCCTGACTTAAACACTTTTCTGCCAAATGGCTCCTGTGCTGTGAAACAGAATACTTTAGTAACATGAAGAAAAATTAACTGAAGCCCTTAATGCAAAGATTTGGGATTCAAAATTTTTCAACAAATTGTCCAGAAAGGTTTCTTTGAACAGCCTTGTTTCATCATTTTAATCCTTTAATATTAAAAGTATGTCATCAATTCAAGTCTCAACTTTAAGTTGACATATGGGTACTGGGGTTCAAGATATCTACTCCCATGGAGTATTTCCTCAGGTTGGCATTCATATTGAATATTTGATATGTATTTTTTATATTTATTACTCCCCTTGGCCAAGTCTTTGGTATTTCTTATACCCATGAGATACTTTTACAATAATTCTGCTTGAATGGCTGTTGCAGGCAACCTCTAAATTTTCTTCAATTCATGATGCTACATGTTTGTTACATAAGCTTACAAGAGCAATACACATAGTGAGACATCACTGCCTAATAGGGCTGGGACGGGTCCAAATTTTCTACCCGGTAACCCCACCCCCTATTACCCTAACTGGATACCCGATATGTTAATTCCTGACATCAAATGTGTAAGAAATTGCAATATATTTTTTTCAGCTCGGAGGCTAAAATTTCGAGTTTTTCAATATCTTAGCCATGTATAATATTCAAGCAAAGTGACTGTAATTATGTCTAAATCTTCAAAGACAATACAACCTTTTAATCATGAAAGAATAATATATTACATTGTTTAATCTATTAGTCACATGATCATAGTGGGTCCGGGTATTGAGACGGGTACCCGGGTCCAACTCATTACCCACCCCTCCCGGGTATCTGGGTTACCCATCCCAGCCCTACTGCTTAGTACATTATTCTCTGCAGTTTATGAATAAAATATGCCTGTACTTTATGTGTAAATAGAGATATGAAAAGGTGATCATAAGCTGTAAACTAAACAGTGTTATATTTATGGGGTTTTATAAATTCATGCACACTTGTACGCAAATCAAAGTTAAAGGGTAATTTTTAAAGTATTTTATCTCCATGTCTCAGATTTAGTATACATATTGTTTCAGTAGTCAAAACACTCAAGACAAAGGACAGTGACCTTTAAATAATAGAGTTTGGAAGAGATAATCTAGCCCTTTATTTTTGTTTACGTCTATCTATGTCTTTGGCGTACATCAGACACTATCAACCAAGTCAGCCACTATTACAAGTTGATAATGATTTAGATGTTTTTGCTAAACACCAGTGGTTCTTGAGGACAAAGTTTAAGCCAGAATCAAAACCATGTGAAACCATCTGTATCCAAGATATTAGCAAAAGATTTCAGTGCTGCACCAATGATTTCCTTCAGAAAATGTGGGCCAATAACGAAAAGTGTAATCCTTCTCTTTGACATTTTGACAGCCAACAAGATTTGATGATAAACTCTTTACATCAAGTTGTGATCCCTACAGCGAAACAAGCTCTTTACAGCAATTTATATTACAGTTTTGTATGCAAATAGACGTACTAGCAATGTGCAGAGCTTAGGAAGCCCAGTTTTGAAATGCGGACGTTTAAATATTTTGATTTTGATTTCCGAATGTTTGACATTACTTTCAATGAAAATAGTCGTATTTTGAAATTAAGTACAAGCCCGATACATAAAAACGTGTTTTAAAATATAAATTTGTGCCATTGTTGGTGCATACATTTAAAAATAAATTGCCAAGGTAAGTACAATTAGCGGGAATCATGCAATTACGCAGTCTGGCTGCAGCACTGAGATTGGTTTGAGTCACTAAAATTTTATGTGATATGGCTCACATAATGTGTCACAAGAATACATTACTTTTACGGTAATTTTGTCAAAACCAAATACATCACAGTAAAAGTAAAGCCTGTTTTTCTTCAATACAAAGTTGGTCTGACAAGGGAACTGAAGACGATTACCATAAATATTTGGTCACTTTGTCATGTCATCATGCCGATTGCAATCTTCTTCTAAAACTAATCATACACTACTAATCATACACTACATCTAGTTCACACTTGTCATGTCCGAGTTAAGATGCTTCTTCATCTTTCTGATCATCACAAGCTTTTTCCTTGGCACTCACTGTCTGTCCATTTCCTTGGGAGTCGGAGACAAAGTCCCATTCTTTATCACCTTCAGATGAGCCTGAATCTCCCCCAGGAGACAATGGTGCATCTTTGCCCGTCTGCTCAACTGGCTCAATTTGCATCTTTTCCTCATCCAACTGATTCTCAGGACCAGATGAAACATTTTCAGCAGGGTCTGATGCATCGGTCTCTTTTCTATCTGATGCTTGTTTCTTGGAATCATCAGCCTCTTCATCTGAGTTTTCTTCTTTCTCATGTGGAATGTCTGTTTGGGAATCACTCTGTCCTTCATCACTACCAATCCTCAGATATTCATCTTCTGTGGATTCACCCAAAGCCATATCACTTTTCCCCGAATCCAGAGCCTCTGCCAGTTCAATGCTTGACTCATTGGAGGAAGACTTTTCATTATCTGGGTTTACAATATCATAATCGCTATTACCACTATCAGTCTTTTCATTACTCTCAACTAAATCGCCATTTGAATTATTGACATCAGAAACACAATCATCATCCTCTTTGCTTTCAAGTTTGTCCCCCTCAGATTCAGTTTCTTGATTGTCTGCTGTATCAACTGCCTGAGTTGGCTTCACTCTGCCCTTCTCAATACCTAACGGATCACCTGGCATGTCCTCTGCAGCTAAAGCAGACAAATCACCAGCTTCTTCATCCTCACAAGTATCTAAGGAACCATCCAGATCCACGCAACTGAAGCTGGGGAAAGCTAGAGCAGGTGCCCTCTCCCTGTAGTCTGCCTCCACTTCCGTGGAACTCTCAATGTCAGTGGATTCATGTCTCTGCTGGCCAGGAGCTTCTCGGGAAGGATCAGCATCTTGATGACTGGGACTGTGCAATTCAGTCATTTCTGTATGCTCGGTTTTCCCACTCTGATGAACTGGAGTGTCCATTGGTCGAACCTGGACATCTGTGAGTGACCCGGTCAGTGGGATCATGCTGTGGTTGTCCTCCTTTGCTGTAAACTGACCGGATGATCCTGAAAGAAGACTCTTGTTGTCCTGTTGCTGGACATTCTGAAGGTGACGGGTTGAGGAGATTAAATCACTGGAATCGAAAAAGTTTGTCAATAGCTAAGTAGTTTAACACATTGAGGAGAAAAACATAAGTTCCTGTTTCCGTATATCCATGCCCTGATGTAAGTCCCAAGTTTAAAGTAAAAAAACTTCAAGAACAATTTAAATCAACATAGGTAGGTTACCAATGTGAGAAAAACACAATTTAAATAAGATGTAATATTCCCAATTTAGACAAATATATTTGAAATTGGAATATATTTATTTTATTTCATTGACCTGCCAATCAAAACTTTAAAAAACAAACAGTTCCAACCAGGGATTAAGCCTCGTGATACTATCATGTGCATCATGTTCACAACCGATGTGGTGTAAGTAGATTAGTGCACTCTTCTGGAGTCTCTGAAATCCATATCAATCTCGAGGAGGCTCACTAACATATTCCTATTCTTTAATCCAAAGCTTTACCAGATGTTATTCCAAAAAGGGATAGGTTCATTTTTGTTAGTTGACATAGCATTAATTGCAGAGAGATGGTTAATTGGGAGATGTGAGGTATATGTCCACTCTACTCACAGTTCCCCGGTGGAGTGAGCAGAATGTATCCCCTCACTGGCCATGTCTGCCATCTGGATCTCCCGCACCTGCCTCGGGCCTGGTGGCTGCCTCATGGCCAGCAGCAGGGACAGTCTCTGCTGCAACGTCTGCCGCTCAGACTTCACCGTTGCACTGCAACGAAGTATCATGTGAAAAATGCAACCCCTGAGGTTTCAAAACAATTACTAAAATCAACAAAAAGTTTTTCAGTGATCCCTTTTAAGAATATAGTTGCAGGCAACGATGAGGGCTCCTCGGCTTTAGTTCTATCTATTGTATTTGAGGGCTAGAAATCATCGTCCAAAACGGAGCCAGAACACTCTTTTGACAGGCTGAGCGGATCTTCAAAATACAGCCAGGGTCGCGGGGGTGATGTACCTTTTAAGAAGTTCTGGAGAAGAAATAGTTCCCTCTTTAAAAGGCTGTATCTCAGTTGTTCTTGGGTCTACGGTCAAAACAATTAGTGTTCTGGAATAACCAAGACTTCATCTACCATACTGGCACTTTTTGTGCCGAATTTGCACAATGGTTACTGGACATCAGTTATGGAAAGTTTGGAATGTCTAGAGCTGATGGTTCGAGCTCAGCACATTTTGGGAGCAAACTACTCAGAAAACTGCTGAAAAACATGGCCAAAAAATGAAAACAAAAATAACTGCCAAACGGTACATTTCAGCAACTTGACCCGTCCAGGCAAAATTGTTGGGAATTCGATTGTGCATCTGTACAAGAGATTTGGAAGTGTTGGAAAAATTAGTTCTAGAGATATTTGCAGTCAAACTTTGAAATTTTGGAATTAATTTTGAATTATCTCCCCTTTGCTATTGGGCCTAGAGCCTAGAGAATTTTAAGGGGAATATCTTCACCTCGATGGGCATCTGTGTAATTTTTCTGTAAGCATTGGTTTAGGAGGTATAATGGGTACAAGATAAGCGGAATAATAAATAATAAAAATAATCCGAACGATTACAATAGGTCTCCTGCCTAGAGGCAAGGAGCCCTAATGATCAAAAATAAAAAATACTTTCTAAGAAGGCACCAACTTTTGGCGAAACAATAGGACCTATGGATAACTCACTATCAAGGGAACACAAATTTTGATTTGACAATCTTTTATTGTTAATCTTGTAATATAATTCTGTAAGAGTGTATTCTGTCATAACAAATGGACAAGTACACACAAATGAGAGTAAGATTTATCTCCCTTTGTATATGAAGCCAACGTGTGGTTCCACTGAATTGAAAACCTTTCCAAAAGATAAACAGATCATGATACCTTTGTCCGACTACTTCTCCAAATACAAACTTGTACTATAACAACATAAAGTACTCATTGTAATTCTGGTATTTTTAACTTTATGCTACTTCTTGCCCTGAGTCATGGTAACAACAGTACAAAGGTATCTCACAGCTGTTCCTGGAGCTCCAGCACGACATTCTCCAGCATCAGTCGGTCACGCTGACCCTCTGCCTCCACATACTGCAGACGCATCTCCATCCTCTGGTTGTCAGCAGAGATCTCCTCCACCTGACGCTCTCGGAGACGTACCAGTTCCTCCAGGTAGCCCTGATGAAGAACAACAACAGTTGGATGACTAAGACAATATTTCCTATTTGTCAGATCAGAGGTATCATCCAGAAAAAGTAGGTTGGCATAAAGGAATGGAAACTGAAGTAAGTAACTAATGGCCAAAATGTCTACCTTCTGTTCACAGGCGCTCTTGAACTTGTGTTCCAGGTTCTTGTATTTGTTCCGCCAGCTGGCGTCGTCCACAACGTCCTCGCTCATAATGCTGCTGCTGATGCTGGAGTTGGACAGCTCCCTCATTTCTTCCAGGTCACTAGAAACACTCTCCACACTGGGGTAAAGAGGACACAACTCTCAAAAACATGGCTGAGCCTTTAACATTTACCCAACTTCACCAATTTGAGAATAGCCTTAATACAACATGGAAAGAAACCGATATTCGACCTCTACACAACAGAACCAAAAGAAGGATGTTTCAACGGATGGACAGTGAACCAAAAATGTACCTAACAGAGTAATATATACTGACAATGTTGTAGCCAGGATCTGTGAGTGTGTGAGCTGGGTTTTATTGCAGCTTTGAGCAGTATTCCTGTCATATGATAGTGTGTCAGGTTCATGTAAGAACAGTGTGTGAAATAGCCACTGGCCTGCTAGCCCATAGCTAATAAAAATCCAGTCGGGCCAGTAAATCCCTACATTCAATGGCCCGACAGGCTTGTGAATTTCCATGGGGTCATTTTGTAAATTTATCACTCTCTCAGACTTGTTAAGTTATAACACACTTTTACATCAAGATTGTGGTCTGATTATAATGTTGATAAAAATGTTCTTCATTTTAGCAGCTTCTACATTCACATTTTGGGCTGGTGAATTATTTTGAGGGCTAGTAACTTTCAGGCATAGCTTGCCCGACTGGTTTGCATAATTTGGAAACTATTTCACACACTGTGTAAGAATAAAGCAATAGGCAGAGCCGGTGTCAGACACATGGTGAAACCCACAGGCATGGTGCTGAAACCTAGAACCATAGCAAGGGTCAGCCAGGCCTGGAACACAGTCTCCGACAGGCTTAAGGAATACATCTCTGAACAGCAACCTGCAGCCTCAGACGACTAGGATCAGTGGAAACAGTAATATGATGATAGTCGTAAGAACATACCTCTGGTGGAACTGTAGAAACGGTGTGAAGTCTATTACCAGGGGTCCTAACAAGTCCATGTTCTCTCCCTTCAGACAGAAGCTAAAACCATACCAAGAATCAAATATACATTAAACATGCATATCATGGATATGGAACATTACACCCCAAAGATTTCAAGCCATGTGTGTCTAAAAGATCATTTTTAAATGATTAGGGAAACTTCTCAATTCGGATTGATTAGTCTGAGGTTTCCACCAGAAAAGGGCTTCACACACTGTACCCATGTGGGGATTCAAACCCTGGTCTTTGGTGTTTCAAGCGAATGCTTTAACCACTAGTCTACCCCACTGCCCCTACATTTCTTAAAGTCTATGTGACACAGTCAAATTTTGGACAGAAACACTACAGAAATCAGCTTACAAACATCCACACGTTTAAGAGACAACAGAGACTTCTTAGGCCTTCTTAATTTTCTTTCGGAACGTTCACACAGAATTAAATTCATTCTGTTCATATGCTGATATCTCACCTGAAGTCAATGGTATTGAGTCCTAGGAACACTCCACACAGCATATTGGCATCTTCAGACAGCATTATGGCTCCATCTAGGTAGTGCTTCCTAAACAAGAACAAAGGTATTGTCTATTCCTGTGTCATCTGCAACTAATAGTAATATACATATAACAATGGGAAATATATGCAGTTGTTGGTCAATGTGTATAACACTGCTCTGAAGAGTACCACAGTTCTATCACAGTGTGTCAGCCTAGTATATGTGTGAGTGAGTGAGCGAGTTCAGTTTTACGCCGCTTTTAGCAATATTCCAGCAATATCACGGCGGGGGACACCAGAAATGGACTTCACACAATGTACCAATGTGGGGAATGGAACCCGAATCTTCAACATGACGAGCAAACGCCTTAACCACTAGGCTACCCCACCGCCCCCTAGAAAATGACACCCGAAGTAATGAAAATCTCAGACATTCAACACTTTGGTGAAATCCACAAATCCAGGTTTAATGTTGACAAACCTTGAAATATAATCAGGGTAAACCAGATAGCTAACCCAAGATCATCGTATCCTTGCATGACCAAGGGAAGCAATTCCATATATTGAGTTGCAGTGCCTAATTTGACTAGGTCAAACGTGCCTCCACTGCTGATGAGACAATCAACCTTAATGATTTCATATGGAAACTGTTAAAATTGCCTCGTCTCAAATACACATAACTTTAAGACATTGCTGGTCAATATAATCGGTCAATTGTTCGATCTCGCTTGTGTCAGAGATTATTGATAAGCTTGCAAGAGTAATCAATATTCATATAACAAAACATCAAATTAAACTTAAGAAGAAAGTAAGATTGTTTATGGATAACAACTTCTTTTATTATATATGATGCATCATATATAATAAAAGAAGTTGTTATCCATAAACAATCTTACTTTCTTATTAGTCACCAACTTCTAAATGCCAATCAAACAGATCATAAACTTAAGAAAGTATGTTTCTTATTGTTCTGTGGAACCAAGACACAAGCAGTTTTCCTGACTCGCAAAACATCAATATAAACAACATATTCGTGTGTGTGTCTCAACAGGAAGTACCCTGTATTGTCTTGCTTGTGGTATTAATCGATGCCTGTTTCGTTTGCGATTATGTCTTGTTATTGTCAAAATGGGTTCTGTGGCAGGGTTTTCGATTACAATCTATTATTGACCAAATATTGACCTCTGATTTTACATCTGCATATTGTGAGCGACAACCAGCACTACTTTAAGACCAGGCCCCGATTTCTCGAAACAAACTTAAGTCTGAGTTTTGACATAAGTTAGAGTTTTGACTCAAATTTGAGAAAACGCAAGAAAACGCAAGGAAATGCATTTCCCAGAATGAACTGAAGTGCAGGTCAGTCAAACAGTGGCACTATATGATAAATAGTGCAGGTCAGTCAAACAGTGGCACTATATGATAAATAGTGCAGGTCAGTCAAACACTGGCACTATATGATAAATAGTGCAGGCCAGGCAAACACTGCCACTATATGATAAATAGTGCAGGTCAGTCAAACACTGTCACTATATGATAAATAGTGCAGGTCAGGCAAACACTGGCACTATATGATAAATAGTGCAGGTCAGGCAAACACTGCCACTATATGATAAATAGTGCAGGTCAGTCAAACACTGGCACTATATGATAAATAGTGCTGGTCAGTCAAACACTGCCACTATATGATAAATAGTGCAGTTCAGTCTAACACTGGCATTATATGATAAATAGTGCAGGTCAGGCAAACACTGCCACTATATGATAAATAGTGCAGGTCAGGCAAACACTGTCACCTATATGATAAATAGTGCAGGTCAGGCAAACACTGCCACTATATGATAGCTAGTGCAGGTCAGGCAAACACTGCCACTATATGATAGCTAGTGCAGGTCAGGCAAACACTGCCACTATATGATAAATAGTGCAGGCCAGGCAAACACTGCCACTATATGATAAATAGTGCAGGTCAGGCAAACACTGCCACTATATGATAAATAGTGCAGGTCAGGCAAACACTGCTACTATATGATAAATAGTGCAGGTCAGGCAAACACTGCCACTATATGATAAATAGTGCAGGTCAAGGTCAGGCAAACACTGCCACTATATGATAAATAGTGCAGGTCAGGCAAACACTGCCACTATATGATAAATAGTGCAGGTCAGGGCAAACACTGCCACTATATGATAAATAGTGCAGGTCAGTCAAACACTGCCACTATATGATAAATAGTGCAGGTCAGGCAAACACTGCTACTATATGATAAATAGTGCAGGTCAGGCAAACACTGCCACTATATGATAAATAGTGCAGGTCAGGCAAACACTGCTACTATATGATAAATAGTGCAGGTCAGGCAAACACTGCCACTATATGATAAATAGTGCAGGTCAGGCAAACACTGCTACTATATGATAAATAGTGCAGGTCAGGCAAACACTGCCACTATATGATAAATAGTGCAGGTCAAGGTCAGGCAAACACTGCCACTATATGATAAATATAGTGCAGGTCAGGCAAACACTGCCACTATATGATAAATAGTGCATATGATAAATAGTGCAGGCCAGTCAAACACTGCCACTATATGATAAATAGTGCAGGTCAGGCAAACACTGCCACTATATGATAAATAGTGCAGGTCAGGCAAACACTGCTACTATATGATAAATAGTGCAGGTCAGGCAAACACTGCCACTATATGATAAATAGTGCAGGTCAGTCAAACACTGCTACTATATGATAAATAGTGCAGGTCAGGCAAACACTGCCACTATATGATAAATAGTGCTGGTCAGGCAAACACTGGCAACAAATAGTTCCGGTCAGTCAAACACTACCACTTTTTTGCAGGTTGACAAAATAGTGCAGGTCAGTAGCACTATTTGATAAATCAAACAGTTCAGTCAAATGGCAAAAATAGTGCAGTTCAGTCAAACACTAGTGATAAATAGAGCAGTTCATATGATAAATAGAGCAGTTCAGTCAAACACTGGCATTGGCAACAAATAGTGCAGTTCAGTCAAACACTAGCACTATTGGATAAATAGAGCAGTTCAGTCAAACACTAGCGCTATTTGATAAATAGAGCAGTTCAGTCAAACACTAGCACTATTTGATAAATAGAGCAGTTCAGTCAAACACTAGCACTATTGGATAAATAGAGCAGTTCAGTCAAACACTAGCACTATTTGATAAATAGAGCAGTTCAGTCAAACACTGGCACTATATGATTAATAGAGCAATTCATTGACATGAAATGAAGAACAACGCAGTTGTGTCCAAACAATAATTTCTAATGTTACTACGTCAGTAAAAATATGTCCAATATATATGTTTCCTTATCGTAAATATCACATATATGGGGGGAAATATATAAACATCAAATATATCAGATGTTAAAACATTTATGTCATACTAGCCAACGTATCACAATGTCATGATAATACAATGTATATTCCTAACATATGATACTTATTATACAGAATCACATGGCTAATAAATTATATATATAAATAATACTTCCCAGTGTTAATCTCTATAATTCAATCAGAACAATCTTTGCACTAATCTTGACTTCTCACTTTGTACCTGTTAAATCCTCTTATCTTGAATATAACGCATGCTAATTTAATCAGGCAATTTTCTTATCTATGTCCCAAATAAACAAAGACCATTGTTAGAGCTACATCGAGATACTGTGAGATTACAGTCCTTGTACAAGAACTGATGGACAGAGACAGTAACAATCAGCGTTTTGATGGTCTCGGTGGCATGTCTTTCAAGATCGTGGCAGTAATGTTAAAATAATGAGCTTATCTAAAAGATATCAGTAAAAAGTAACTTGTAAACAGGTTTAACATAAAAAAATTTGCTCAGAAGACATACTGGACACTGTCAGATTACACATCTGGTATGAGCACTGACAGGCAGTGACTGTAACAAGGCATATTAAGTGAAGCTCTGTTACGTCTCGTCTTTCAAAGTCAAGGCAGTAATGTTAAAATTTGGCAGTATTGTGTTAAAACCTTTACTCAATAGACATGGTAGGAATTCTGAGATGATTTCTCCAAAACAATTGTTTGGATCCTCCTTTCAAAGAGAGTGAATGACTGAGTTTGGTTTTACAACACTTTGAGCAATATTCATGCATTATATGCAATGAAATTATGAATGCAGCATAAAACCTAACTACTCAATACTCTACCCTTTTTAGTCATACTGACCTTGTGATGTTCTGTTGCTTGATTGCAGCACCTAAATACTCGGACAACTTCTTCTCCATCAGTGCACATCGAATGAAAGCTCGGCCCTGGAAGAGAATCGAAGAAAATCTGTTTTTTTGCAACCTGTGAAGCCCCTTATTGTTAACCCTACATGCCAAGGGAAGACTGGCTACTGAAAGGGTGCACTCTGTATGCCAAGGGAAGACTGGCTACTGACGGGGTGCACCCTGTATGCCAAGGGAAGACTGGCTACTGATGGGGTGCACCCTGTATGCCAAGGGAAGACTGGCTACTGATGGGGTGCACCCTGTATGCCAAGGGAAGACTAGCTACTGATGGGGTGCACTCTGTATGCCAAGGGAAGACTGGCTACTGATGGGGTGCACTCTGTATGCCAAGGGAAGACTGGCTACTGATAGGGTGCACTCTGTATGCCAAGGGAAGACTGACTACTGACGGGTGCACTCTGTATGCCAAGGGAAGACTGGCTACTGATGGGGTGCATTGCCTCTGTATGCCAAGGGAAGACTGGCTACTGATGGGGTGCACTCTGTATGCCAAGGGAAGACTGGCTACTGATGGGGTGCACTCTGTATGCCAAGGGAAGACTGGCTACTGATGGGGTGCACTCTGTATGCCAAGGGAAGACTGGCTACTGATGGGGTGCACCCTGTATGCCAAGGGAAGACTGGCTACTGATGGGGTGCACTCTGTATGCCAAGGAAGACTGGCTACTGATGGGGTGCACCCTGTATGCCAAAGGAAGACTGGCTACTGATGGGGTGCACTCTGTATGCCAAGGGAAGACTGGCTACTGATGGGGTGCACTCTGTATGCAAGGGAAGACTGGCTACTGATGGGGTGCACTACTGTATGCCAAGGGAAGACTGGCTACTGGCTACTGATGGGGTGCACTCTGTATGCCAAGGGAAGACTGGCTACTGATGGGGTGCACTCTGTATGCCAAGGGAAGACTGGCTACTGATGGGGTGCACCCTGTATGCCAAGGGAAGACTGGCTACTGATGGGGTGCACTCTGTATGCCAAGGAAGACTGGCTACTGATGGGGTGCACTCTGTGCACTCTGATGGGGTGCACCCTGTATGCCAAGGAAGACTGGCTACTGATGGGGTGCACCCTGTATGCCAAAGGAAGACTGGCTACTGATGGGGTGCACTCTGTATGCCAAGGGAAGACTGGCTACTGATGGGGTGCACTCTGTATGCCAAGGGAAGACTGGCTACTGATGGGGTGCACTCTGTATGCCAAGGGAAGACTGACTACTGACGGGGTGCACTCTGTATGCCAAGGGAAGACTGGCTACTGATGGGGTGCACTCTGTATGCCAAGGGAAGACTGGCTACTGATGGGGTGCACTCTGTATGCCAAGGGAAGACTGGCTACTGATGGGGTGCACTCTGTATGCCAAGGGAAGACTGGCTACTGATGGGGTGCACTCTGTATGCCAAGGGAAGACTGGCTACTGATGGGGTGCACCCTGTATGCCAAGGGAAGACTGGCTACTGATGGGGTGCACTCTGTATGCCAAGGGAAGACTGGCTACTGATGGGGTGCACCCTGTATGCCAAGGGAAGACTGGCTACTGATGGGGTGCACCCTGTATGCCAAGGGAAGACTGGCTACTGATGGGGTGCACTCTGTATGCCAAGGGAAGACTGGCTACTGATGGGGTGCACCCTGTATGCCAAGGGAAGACTGACTACTGACGGGGTGCACTCTGTATGCCAAGGGAAGACTGACTACTGATGGGGTGCACTCTGTATGCCAAGGGAAGACTGGCTACTGATGGGGTGCACCCTGTATGCCAAGGGAAGACTGGCTACTGATGGGGTGCACTCTGTATGCCAAGGGAAGACTGACTACTGATGGGGTGCACTCTGTATGCCAAGGGAAGACTGGCTACTGATGGGGTGCACTCTGTATGCCAAGGGAAGACTGGCTACTGATGGGGTGCACTCTACATGCCAAGGGAAGACTGGCTACTGATGGGCTGCACTCTGTATGCCAAGGGAAGACTGGCTACTGATGGGGTGCACTCTGTATGCCAAGGGAAGACTGGCTATAGATGGGGTGCACCCTGTATGCCAAGGGAAGACTGGCTACTGATGGGGTGCAATGACATACAATCAGCTCGTGCAGTGCCAATAGGTGGCATGATAAATACAAGATGCCGGACTTGTTCACAAAGACTGACTGAGTTTAGTTTTACGCCGCTTTTAGCAATATTCCAGCAATATCACAGCAGGGGACACCAGAAATGGGCTTCACATTGTGCCCATGTGGGGAATCGAACCCGGGTCTTCAGTGTAGACGAGCGAATGCTTTAACCACTAGGCTACCCGACCGCCCCTGTTCACAAAGAGAAGACTGACTAAGTTTCATTTGGGGTGGTGGGGTAGTCTAGTGGTTAAAGCATTCGTGCTCGTCACGCTGAAGACCTGGATTCATTCCCAACATGGTACAGTGTGTGAAGCCCATTTCTGGAGTTCCCTGCCGTGATATTGATGGAATATTGCTAAAAGTGGCGTAAAAGTAAACTCACACACTCACTCACTCACTCAAGTTTCATTCATTGCTGGAGTCTTCTTCATAAACTGACACTCAAAACTATTTGAACCTCACCACATCAGTTTGATGCTTATTCTACACAGCATCTATACAGTGATGGCATCACCTCAGCAGATTGAAGCATTCTCTATGGCTTCCATGCTATGAAGATCTTATATTCTATAAGCCATCAATACCATGATAACCTCACCTTGGCAGACGGTGACTTTATATTCTCTATGGCGTCTATGCTTGCTATGCAGCTCTGGGGCACATGTCGACAAGCTGCACGAACATATTCCCAAAAGGAGCGATTGTCCCCACCTCGGTACCAGGTGGTTCTGTAAGCTGTAAATAAAATATTGTAGCAAATATTGGAAACCACAGACAAATCATACTTACATGTGAAAAATGAGATCATCTTAAAAAGTGAGTGAGTATGGTTTTACACCGATTATAGCAATATTCCAGCAATATAACGGCAGGGGACACCTTTAGTCAGGTGATCAATTAGAAGTCTGACCCCCAGTGAGAATGGTCTGTTTTTCAAATCCCAGTTACGGACTCAGACAAAATATACAGTAAATGACAGTTATAATGAACTCAATGGGCCAATATCCATAAGTTTTTATACTGTATAGGTGTTTGAGAACTTGCTCTTACTAACGAGGAGACAAGTATGAAGTTAAGGAAACTACAAACATGAAGGCATTTCTTTAAAAATGTGACTATTGTTTTACAACATACGCCTGATCCTGTGTAGAAGCACTTGTTCCAGAACTGCACAGAAGTTGATGAATTCCTCGCATTCATCGTCAATATTGCTGAAACAGGCCTTGTCTATAAGGCTCTTGACACAGAATCTGGAACAAATACGGAGGATGAAGTAATAATCATAATGACTCAATGATTACTGATTGATTAATTGTTTGATTGTTTATTATTTAACATGCCACTCAGCAATATTCCAGCTATATGGCAGCGGTCTGTATATAATTTAGTCTTGACCGGACAATCCAGTGATCAACAGCACTAGCAACGATCTACACAACTGAGATATGATGACATGTGTCAACCATGTCAGCAAGCCTGACCACCCGATCCCGTTAGTCACCTCTTATGACAAGCATGGGTTGTTGAAAATCAATTCTAACCCGGATCTTCACAGGTGAGTCAAGATTGACAAACTTTATGGATAACAACTTCTTTATTACGAGATTGTGACGTTTCGATACAGATTCTAGTACCGTTGTCAAGCAGGAATGTAACATACATTGGTGGCAAAGTATATATACTGCGTGTAACAAAGAAAACAAGATAACAAGGTAATTAACCAGTTTATGAAATAAGCCAAAAGCCCAGCCAGACATCTGGGCTGGTAACTTCAAAAACTTACCAGCCTGGAAGAGATTTAACCAGTCCTTCTTAAATACTAAACAGACAGTGCCAGTGGACACGTTATCTGAATATTTTTGTCACCCATCTATCGGGCTGGTTAGCGGTAAAATTCGATTGGTGTTTTTGCCATTTTCCATTAATTTTGAAAATATAATAAAGTTTAAATGTTGGTGTTTGTTATTTATATTTGATCTGTAATATGAAAAACGATAAGAAAGACTGCAAGTTGTCAAGTTCATGTCCTGAAATAGAACCACTCAGCATACCTCAATTATTTTATCTATCCACCGGTACGCAAGCTAAGATTTGACATTTTTTAGTGTATGCATGTAAGATCACATTTATTGAGTATATACAAAAATTCAAGCGTACTTGTACGCAATAGACTTAATAGAAATTGAGTTTTCACATAAATATTTGCATAATATACGCAGATACGAAGCTTATCTGTACCTCTGAATAAAAACAAAATAGACTACACTGTACAAAGTTTCACGCTGTTTCTACAAAATCAATTAGCAAAACCTGTGGTGCAGAGAGACGTTTATATTTGTTAAAGACTGGTATTCACATTCCTATGCACAAAGCGCTGAAATACCAGGAAGTGAAACTGTAAGTTATCGTAACAAGATGGAACATGGATGATTCCCAAACGTTAATAAAGAAAAAAAACAAGGGAAAGATTCCAGTTGCAAAAGAGACAGACAGTTTACTGAAGGTCACAAGGGCCTGCAAATATTTGAAACTGCCGGCCCGATACAATAACAACCAGCAATGGGCCTCCGGGCCGGCGATTATTTCGAACGCTGTCTGCAAATCCTTACACAATTCAAATGTGACTTGTCACTGGATAAATTACTGTTGGCACCATTGCTCCTCCAACAAAGCAAGATCTAAACACAAATGATCAATAGCATGCCAACCTTCTATTTCAGTATTGATTTTTAGAAAATAATATCTATAAAGTTTTCCAATAACAGAACCTGATAACTACAAGGGGTATGTACGATTACTGCTCATGAAATGAAAACCGAAAAAAGTTTAAAAAGCATAAAACTACAAGCACAAGATTTAATTAACCAGTCATGGGCGTAAAGCACCAAATGGTTGATAGCAACAGAGACCATACGTCGGTATATGGTCTCTGAAAGCAACTATGTGGCTAACAAACCAGTACACCTGTAACACCCCCTATTGTAAAGATACAGGTTTGAATCATTAGACAGAGGCCCAGATAAGCTGCGTATCCGGGTAAAATACGCATTGAAAAATAATTGTTGCGTACCAATAACGCATTTAAAATGTTAGATACACAAAAAGTTTAAAACAAATGCGTATGGAATATATTTATAAAAATCACTTGCGTAATGAAAAAGACATCGATTGCTATCAAGTTGTACTGTTAGTATAGGACTAGTGTTGTACTGTCAGTATTGGATAAGTGATGTTTTTATGAAATCATTTCCATTATTATTATATTTAAGTTGGTTTTGATTAGGTATGACATAAGGCAGAACATACCTGCTGAGTAAACTTACTCAATGACATAATACTTAGGTGAGTAAAATGACTGAAATATGCACATATTTGAAAGCAGTGGGTAACGGAAAATGAAATACCCACTCAACATTCATAATACCCACTCCAAAAAATTACAGTGGGTACAGTGCCCACATGAGCTAAATCTTATCTGGAGCTCTGATTAGAGATTGAAATGCTCATAGCCTCTAGCTTCTGATCATGAAGACAGATTCTGAAGAAGATCTTTGAAAATTCACCATAATTTCAGGGGTTTAATTATTTCTATCTCCAACCACCAGGTTCTTCATTTGTTTGAAGTAATTGAACCTACATTCAGAGATTGCAACCTAACAACATAATATCATTGCAGGAAGTTATGTCAGTTGCAAGTTTAGATTGAGAGAGACTGAAGAACCACATCGGTCAATATTGACTTAACATTCAGTAGAAAACAATACAGATATTGCTGAGGAATAGCATTTCAAACAAATGTCAGACACTTTGAACAAATGTCAAGTGAACATGATTGTAAACTAACAATTGATCCTACATAAATCAAAGTTTTTATCATCTAATCAAAATAGATGTCCACAGTTCACCTACTTCATTGTATTCTCAGATAAGCATTTCATAAACACTGATAAATAGTAAAACTTTACTGACAGTTAACAAAATATCTACTGTGAACTAAATGTTTCCGATGACTGATCTTATATTCTTATATGATCAAAAATATTATATCAGAGACTGGTAAAACATGCAAGATATAGATGAAGAACAATGTCATATAAAATGTTAGGGACTACCATAGGAATACTGGATAAACATTCGCTTCGCAGCAAAGGCTCCTCAAAATAATGTCACTTGAAATTAATTTCACAAATAATCAGGAAGTGATATTAAATTAGCTACCACGACAGCGTTCAGTTATTTTCGTTTCTTTTGTTCTCCTAACGTGTATCTGATTTAAGATACGTCATCAGAGACATGGATGACTATCACCAGTCTCATAACTCTTATCAATCTAACTCACACAAAATATGATTATGAGACACAATATTTTCGATGTTGATGATGACAAATGACAGGTCACAGTTACCTGCAAACAGAAACGACATTCCGTCTTGCAACCTGGATCTGTCGATTGGAAAGCCTGGTGTTCGTGTTTTTGTTGTCATCCATCGTTCACACCCCTCATTTATCTATTGTTTACAGGTGGCGGGCGGTAAATGTAAACATCACACACAGTGCTCATGTGATCTGAGCCTATGGGTTATGTTTGACCTTAACCTTTGACCATCGCCAATTTAACATACAAACTAAATATTTATTTGTGGGTAGGTAATCTACTTTTTTTTTAAATATATACTAAAAGTATAAAAAAAATAAGTAGCAGGTTGGTTTATGTTTCGAGTAAAAAAACTGTAACTGGACATCTGTCTATAATTGTAATGTATACAATGCTCGGCCAATTAATGTTGACTGGGCTTCTGTCTTTAAGGCGCAAGTTTACAAACAGTGGAAACAATCTAGGCTGGTTTGGTTACTCTCAAACGCTTGCGCTCCCCTCTCTTCAGTAGCGTGTGAAGGCGAAACACAGGACCCCAGTCTAGAAAAGATCCTATTAAGCTCCAAACAGGGATTTGAGATCCAGAGTTTCAAACAGGTGTTTCAGGAACGATAACTCTATTCCCTACATCATTGTTTACATGTGAACATGCTACCGGGTTGTGAAATAGAGAAGCTGGAAAGTGACGTTTCCTAGATACTGGAAAATTGAGTTTAGGTTGAAAAACTTCAAGTTTCATATAAATTGTAAGATCTGATATCAAGATGGAAATAACGTTTCTTGGGACTGCATCAGCATACCCGACACCTTCGAGAGGAGTATCCTGCGTTGTTCTCAAGCATGGTATATAATATTATAATGATGTTAACATGACTCTCACATGACTTCCAATGCATTTCATTTCTCCTCCAGTAAAAGTTTAGACTTTTAGGCTGTTTAGTGACAAGATCATGCCCTCGAGATTCACGGTCATTCTTTATCCAAAAACTTTTCGTTACTCTCAGTGAATATGTGGTTCTAAACGGGTGCCAGTCAAATCGCCCCAGCTACAAAATGCCCCAGCCAATTTGGTCAAAATGCCCCAGATTTTTGGTCAAATCGCCCCAGGTTTGGTCAAATTGCCCCAGGGGGGTAGTCAAAATGCCCCAGTGTATTTAAAATGATTAAATATATGCCATAAATGCATTAAAACATGTTCACTAATTGACATTCAATGCTGTGTTTAGTTAAAGGAAATGTTGAGGCTCGAATGTATGAACATTTCAGGCTATAAAAACATATTCACTAATTGACCATCACCTATCGAGATTCAAATATGTAATTTTGACTTAAATTTCTGTAGCAGATTTTGTCTAATCATACATTCTCGTCTCCAACTTGAATGTAGTGACCTTAATGCGCACAAGTATGAAAGATTTATATCTCTGACATCATCTTGCTCTTGTGGCCATAACTATGAAGACTCTGCTCACTATTTCTTTTCATGTACTCTTTACAACGATATACGTCAAATTATGTATTTTTATACTAAAGGATTTGACCTAAAATCAATTTTGTTTGGAAACCAACGCTGCTCCTCAATAGTAAACAAAGAACTTTTAATTTCAGTGCACTGTTTTATAAATTTAACAGGCAGATTTGATCCAAAATATTTTGTTTATGTGACATATACCATTTAACAATGATAGGCGTTATTTCTCGTTTTTGCAACATTTATATATCATTCACATTGTACATTCATCATGACGAGTTTATTCTTCCTTCCATTGTATCCCAGAGCGGTATTCATATAAGCTTATGCTTGTTTACCAATCCGGTTCCTTTCTTTGGAAATAAATATGTTTAAATAATAAATATTATACCATACTTGTTATGATTACATAATGCCATTTGTTGACCAAAAACTATTTACAGCCATATTATACAAACCTTTCATTTTACTCTTGTAATTCTTTACCAAATAATTGGTATTATAGTGTTGTTTATGTACATGAATATTACTTTTGGTCTTATCAGTTTACTAATAGAATCTTTATCAGAAATATCACTATATAATATTATATATAGAATATAATATGGAAGTTGACAAAACTATGCATTTGTGGCATATATTTAACCAATTTAAATACACTGGGGCATTTTGACTACCCCCTGGGGCAATTTGACCAAACCTGGGGCGATTTGACCAAAAATCTGGGGCATTTTGACCAAATTGGCTGGGGCGTTTTGTAGCTGGGGCGATTTGACTGGCACCCTTCTAAACACTATGAAAAGTTTGTGATTAAACAGATAACATGAATGTTATATCTCCGTAAATGCAAAATATTTTTGAAGCCTATTTATTTAAACATTTACATTATTATTGTAAGTAACTGTGGACAACAGTATAATAATGTTTATAATCATAAATTGGAAAAACTTCCGCCCACTCTATTATCAGCTAGCCTACCAATCATAGACACACATTATTGTTTGTTTAGTTGTTAAAATAGCATGGAACTACTGGCAATGCATATGTGTTATGATTAATATTTTCATCATGTTTACAACATTTTAAATATGAATGAATACAACTGACACTAGTGACAGCGTTTCAGTGTAGACAAATATGTATCTAAAGTGTTTAACTGTTTTCTGCAGATAGCTGGTGCTGGATGTTTGACTGTGGAGAAGGATCACAGATTCAGCTGATGAAGAGTCCCCTTAAACCAGGGAAAATCAGCAAAATATTCATATCTCATCTACATGGAGATCATGTGAGTCTTTATTTCCAGAATGTCTGAATCTCTGTCACAAACTGATGTCATGTACTGTGTTCAGTACTAATCGTGAAAGTTAATGGTTCTTTCATTACCTGTAATGTCAAGCAATGGAGATCTCTGGAGATTTTCTACTCTTTTAATAATCTCAACCCCTATACTTGATTATCTGGATTTTCAAGCGACATTGGGATGCCCTTTCAAATCACTGTTGGCAGAGTAGACGCATTTATTATGTAAACATTCTGCAATCCGATTATCAGCTTATGACTATCTAGTTGGTTCCATTTTAACCATAAGATTTGTAGCCGTTTTCACCAAGTCGAAGTTCCGTTTTGTCCAAATGATGCTGTTTTCTCCAGGTGCCGGTTTTAGCCAGAACCCTATATTATATCTCTGTACTATGGACCCTTTTTGCTGCCATCCCAAGTTTTAGAAACACTGACAATGGGTTAATTATTATCTAGCTGCTGCCTGGCTGTAAAGTGTAACAATTACAAAACTTTTCAGTTAAGACTATCGTTAGCCACTCACAATAATTTCATGGCTCAAAATGTTCTAGATGTACAAGAATTGCTTATGTACAGTTTGTGAATACATTCTAAAGGATTCTAGATATTTATTCAAAGAAGATGCAGCTACAGACAGGAGGGGAAGTTCATTCTTGAGAGTGTGTTTGGATTTTTTTCCTTTTAGCAGTATTATAAATAGACATTGATGTTTATAGTTGATGTTTCAATTTTTCCTGAATGTACTGACATCAGGCCATGAATGATAGTTGGAATCGCTGATATTGGATTATTTTTTAATCACATTGATGACCACTGTGGTTTCCTGTTATGAAATATGTATTAGCAATGTTGAGTTGAAAATTTTCTCTAAGATACTAATAACCATTGTTTATGTTCCAAACTTTGTTCTACATCAAAGGTGTCATGATTGAGATGTCCTAACCCTTGTTGTATCTTTTGTTAGAAGTAAGTGAGGTTCATGTTTGATCAAGACTTTAGTTATGTTATTTCGGTTGAATGGTTGAGGATATGATCCAATGGAGTTTGCCACCTTAGCAAAATGTTTGTGCTGACTGTTCAAGTAGTATGTTGTGTGCAAATCTTGGATTCATCTAAGGTTTGCTAATATTCACAGCCATCTTGGATTCGTCAGATAACTGAGTCACCATGGGACTCTGGTAAAGAGAAAAGCTTAGTTAATCAGCTGATGGTCCTAATATTATCATGGATAAAAAATGTAGGAATCTATGAAATGATGTTCATTGTTTACATCTGACACCTTTAGCAGTTACCTTGGTGACCTGAACATGTAACTGACATAGAATAGGACCATTCTCATTGTTTCCAATTGTCGTGTGCTGGGCTGGAAGCTGATGCAAGCGAGGTAATCAAGAGTGTAATGGGTTAACTCATTTCAGTACATGTACTGGGTGGTGATGGTGGTGGGTTTGTTGTTTAATGCCGCACTCAGCAATATTCCATCTATATGGCGGCGGTCTGTAAGTAATTGAGTTTGGACCAGACAATCCATTTATCAACAGCATGAGCATCAATCTACACAACTGAGATACGATGGCATCTGTGAAACAACTCGGCGAGCCTGACCACCCGATCCCGTTAGTCACCTCTTACGACAAGTATGGGTGGCTGATGACCAATTCTAACCCAGATCTTCATATTCATTTTTGACAAGTTCAAACTGATTTTTTTCACAGTGTTTTGGACTCCCCGGCCTCATGTGTACCATCAGCCAGAACAACGCAAGGACCGAGCCTGTGGAGCTGTATGGACCGCTGGGACTCAGGAAGTTCCTTCGTGTGTCTCTGGAGCTGTCTCGCTCACAGCTCGGGTTTGACTATATCGTTCATGAGCTGCAGGTTCTTGACAGCCAGCTGCCAACTGATTGGATGGTACGTTCAGTTCATTTGACCTGCTGTAGGATGTTGATTGGTGTAATTGATTGCATTGTATTAGTCATGCTGAACAAGAGTGAGTGAGTTTGGTTTTACGCCATTTTTAGCAATATTCCAGCAATGTCACAGCGTAGGACACCAGAAATGGCTTCACACATTGTGCCCATGTGTGGAATCGAACCCGAATCTTTCACGTGACCAGCAAGCGCTTTAACCATTAGTCTACCCCACTGCCCCTGCTGAACAAGAAAAATATCAATGCATAAAATAATGGGCTTTTGCTGGTTTTAGTTAGTGAAACACCACAAATTACTTGCAACTTAATTATTCTCATTTTGACTTCAAAGGATACATGATAAAATCAGATGGACTTCAGCTTCCTTTGTACTAATTATTTTGTCTGCAGTGATATCCGTTGTTTGTTGGTCATGATTGTATGTCAACATTTAAATGTCTCTCAGTATATGAAACCAAGAAGTAAAACATCTGACAAATCTCTGGAATATATAATTATTTCCCAGATTTGTTTCATCAGTACAGGGGCACAGGTAGTGTGAGGCCCAACCAATTTCAGTGAGGGTTGTATGCCTTTGACCTGCCAGAATACTATGGTCTTGATCAAATGCTAGATTTACCCAGGTAACTGCCAGTTGTCTGTGGTCTGTGTTTGCCGCGATTAGGACCTCATCGCGGGGGATCGGCTTATGTACGAAACATACCATTTTGACACTGATTTTAAGGGTCAAGTTTGGGGGTCGGCTTTTCTATGGGGTCAGGTTATCTACGGTAATATATGGTACCCTTAAAATGATCATTGATTTGTAAATACAATATGTTTGCTTTTTGGTTTCTCCAAAGTAGTGCACACATTAGACCTACATTAAACTTGGTCTTTTCTCCCACATTACTACGGACCCGTGAAGACCCATGGTTAGAATTGGTCTTCAGTAACCCATGCTTGCTGTAAAAGGCGACTAACGGGATCGGGTGGTCAGGCTAGCGGACTTGGTTGACCACATGTCATCGTATCCCAATTGCATAGATCGATGTGCAACAATTGATCACTGGATTGTCTGTTCCAGACTCGATTAATTATAGACCGCCACCATGCAGCTGAAATATTGCTGTGTGCAGGGTTAAACAACAAACCAACCAACCAACCCACATTATGTTGACATGCTGTAATTGTATTAATGTTTAGAGCAACCTGAAACACAAATCACTCGTTCATGTACAAAAGTGTATGATAGAAGCTAACAGTGCATGTTGAGATATTGTTTTCTTCTGTGACAGGACTGGACTGTTGACCACACTGCTGATGAAAAACTCCATCCAAACGAGAAGGCAGGTAGACTTATCTCCCCTGATGAAAATGGTGTGTGGCAACTGTGAGTTAGTGACTTGATTCGTTTCACCATGGTAGAGACACAAATATGTGGTAGACACATGGTAGACATGTGGTAGAAATGGGCATGGTAGTTATGTCAGTTTTGTCAATGACACGTGGAAGACTCTGCTTTCAAATGGTCATTGTATACCAGGGCTCCAGATAAGGGCCGTATCGGCATATGTACGGATAAAAAATATGCACGATACGGTAGGAAATAATTTAGAAAACGTAGCAGATACGCACCACAGCAATGGTGTCCGGTGTTATTATCATTTACAGACGTATTTATCTGAAAAAAAGTATTGTTTTATTGTTTATTGACCTGTTTACACAAGAGTAGCAATGTTGTGGTGCATATATGAAACGAAACACAAGATTACTGATAGTCCATTAGCTTCCATTCAGTACTCTAAATGTACACTTAAGGTTTTCCAGTACTCAATATTCAACAAATAAGGAGTATGTACTCCTGATGTTGAAAAACTATCTGGAGCCCTGGTATACAGAGGATAGCGATAGAAATAGAAACAATTCAGTGTTAGACTAAGTGTGGTAGACAGGTGGCAGTGGTAGACATAGGATTGGCACATAGTCAACATTGTAGGGACATGGTAGTCATATACATGATAGACTCAGGGTATTGGTATAAACGAAGCTATCAGTGGTAGTCTCGGGGTAGTGGAAGACATATGGTAGACATATGGTAGACACAGGGTAGTATTAGACTAAATACTCAATAAATGTCTGTTTTTTTATATGTATATGCTAAATCTCATTGCATCATCATGGTAATACTATCAGAACAAGTCTAAAATGACCATAGTGAGTGTCAATCTCTGACTAGACTGGCATTTTGGAGAATTTAAAGCAATATCTGAGCAAATCAAATATTGTATCTTGTTTCAATCATCGCCGTATGTACAATGAGATGAGCCTCTTGTGGAAGCTCCAGGGTATGACTTATGTCCTATAGGTTCAATGATGGGAAGTTCTACGTGCAGGCTGTTCAACTCAAACATCGGGTGCCATCATTTGGGTTCTCTGTACAGGAGGCACCACAACCAGGCAGGTATGAACACTGATGATAGGCTGTCAAGTTCTTGTGTGTATATCTCTTTAGGCTGTCAAGTTCTTGTGTGTATATCTCTTTAGTCTGTCAAGTTCTTGTGTGTATGTCTCTTTAGGCTGTCAAGTTCTTGTGTGTATATCTCTTTAGGCTGTCAAGTTCTTGTGTGTATATCTCTTTAGGCTGTCAAGTTCTTGTGTGTATATCTCTTTAGGCTGTCAAGTTCTTGTGTGTGTCTTTAGGCTGTCATATCTTGTGTGTATAGGCTTTAGGCTGTCAAGTTCTTGTGTGTATATCTCTTTAAGGCTGTCAAGTTCTTGTGTGTATATCTCTTTTGGCTGTCAAGTTCTTGTGTGTATATCTCTTTAGGCTGTCAAGTTCTTGTGTGTATATCTCTTTAGTCTGTCAAGTTCTTGTGTGTATATCTCTTTAAGGCTGTCAAGTTCTTGTGTGTATATCTCTTTAGGCTGTCAAGTTCTTGTGTGTATATATCTTTAGTCCTGCAATACAAGAATAATTAACAAAACAGACATGGCAAATTATTCAGATAACTTTAAGAGTGACAAAATAAATACTACAACACATTTTTTTATGATAATATCACCTGCAATTGCATTTTGAAAATATGTTTGTTCCAGGTTCGATGTCCAGGCCGCCAAGGCTAGGGGAATTCCAGCTGGGCCCCTGTACTCTAAGCTCAAGTCTGGGGAAGCAGTTGTCCTCGAAGATGGAACTAAGGTATTGATGGTGTCTGACATGGCTTATAACCAGTCATAAAACGATGCTCAGTTTCTATGAGGACTGTTATACATAGAGGTGTGACGATACAGAAATTTCACGATACGATACGATACGCGATATCTTGGAACGATACGATTCGATTCGATGCATATCACGATATGCTTTCTTTAGTTATTTTCTTTAAAAAAATCATATTTTAATAGCAAGAAATATTGACATAACCGTCAATATCTAATGAAAATTAACAATTTTAAGGTCAACGATACATGTCACGATACGAAAAATGTATCGATATATTTATCGTCAGATAAAGTATCATGATTATAGATACTACAATATATCGTCACAGCTCTAGTTATACATCAGTCATGCAGCTGTTTATGCCTGTACTGAGGGTAGGAATACAGATTACAGCAGTCAATGCTTGTCATCAGAAGCAGCTGAATGAATCAGCATGGGGTTGTGGTTGGCATGTCATTGTGGTCCCATCATTGTGTCCAAAGTCTGTGGATCAGTAGTCTTCATATATTGTCTGTTTGCAACTGTTACTTACAGACCACCATCTTATTGCGGGAATGATGTTGAACGGTATTGTTAAGCAACAAACAAATAAACAAACACACATAAAAGTGAGTGAGTGAGTGAGTTTAGTTTTATGCCGCTTTTAGCAATTTTCCAGCTATATCATGGCGGGGGACACCAGAAATGGGCTTCACATATTGTACCAATGTGGGGAATTATATAAGCAACAAGTTCATCTTATGTTAAGGCTATCATCTATCCAGTTATAGTTCAGCACTCCCATTAATTTCGGGATGTATTATGATCAGTTATTCTTCACATATTATGCTGGCCCGACTTTTTGTGCAGGTAGACGCTAGTGAGGTGGTCGGACCATCACGACCTGGACGCCACATCCTGGTGATGGGGGACACTAGTGACACCTCCGAGCTGGTCAAGGTGGGGCGAGGAGCAGACGTCCTCGTACATGAAGCAACACTGGAGAACGCTTTGTGGGAGAAGTGCTTGGAGAATGGTCATTCCACTCCAGGTGAGCCTTAGATATTACGATTTTTAAGATTCATCTTCATCTTATGTAGACATGTAATGATATGAGCAGCATAAAACTAAACTCACTCTGATGAACAAGTGGTCATATTTGTTTTGTATTGCAAACTTGCCCTCATTTGTTTGTGTGTTTTGTGTGTCTCCTAGCAATGGCGGCAGAGGTGGCACAGCAGCTGGATGTAGGACAACTCATACTCACCCACTTCAGCCAGAGATACAGGCCGTTATCTTATGATGCCCAGGTTCGTATATGCAGTCAAACCACCTTATCTTTATCTCAGATTTCTCGAATCACTTGTTGTATTGAACTCCCAATCCAGTCTGGCAAACTCCTTGTGTATTTACCAATATTGTAACCAGATATGTCGAAATGGACAGGTCAAATTTTCGGTTATTCCAAAAATGAACTTCAGTCAAAAGAGATCCTGAAATTGTGTGTAAATGTGCCCGAATAAATTGTTGGTCAAGTTTTCAGTTTCTGTCTGGTCCAGGTTCTTGTCCTTACCATGTACTATGTCACCTACCTGTCCAGTGATCGTAAGATGCAACTAACAGGATATCATCATATCCCGGGTTAGAATTGGTCTTCAGTAACCTATGCTTGTTGTAAGAAGCAATGTCACATGTCATCATATCCCAATTGCGTAGATTAATGCTCATGCTGTTGATCACTGGATTGTCTGGTCCAGACTTGATTATTTACAGACTATCACCATATTGCTGGAATGTTGCTGAGTGCAGCATTAAACAACAAACAAACAAACACAAACTGACCAGTGAAAGGAGTGAACAAGTTTCAGTGTGTTCTATTTCTCCATTGTTCCAGGAAGGGGAGGACTCTGTGGTGAAGCTGCTGGAGGAGGCTGAGAATGTCCTGGGGAAGGGCAAGGTCATCTGTGCAGAAGACATGTACACCTACACAGTACCGATGAAGAAGTCTTGATACATGACTAATGACTTACCTCTGTCATAGCATGACCAGTCATCTATAAGTGATGATCTGATCCATTCTGTCTGGAGTTGGTGTCAGTGATAGTGACACAGGCATGTTGTTAGAAGGCCTCTATTGGTGATGTTTGTGATGGTGTCATGATAACACAGGCATGTATGACTGAAGATCTTTATTGGTGATGTTTGTGATTATGTCATTGGTGACACAGGCATGTATGACTGAAGGTGTCTGTTGGTGATGTTTGTGATTATGTCATTGGTGACACAGGCATGTATGACTGAAGGTCTCTGTTGGTGATGTTTGTGATTATGTCACTGGTGACACAGGCATGTATGACTGAAGGTCTCTGTTGGTGATGTTTGAGATGGTGTCACTGGTGACACAGGCATGTATGACTGAAGGTCTCTGTTGGTGATGTTTGTGATTATGTCATTGGTGACACAGGCATGTATGAGTGAGGGCCTCTATTGGTGATCTTTGAGATGTTGTCATTGATGACACAGGCATGTATGACTGAAGATCTTTATTGGTGATGTTTGTGATGTTGATTGTGCCATTCACAAATATAAGTGCACTGATTACTGATTGCTCTCAAAGTACAATTGATTGTACAAAGGCTGTTTAGTGTCATCTTCTGACAGAGATGGTGATTTGTCAGGTTGTCTTACAAGTCATTTAATCTATAGTGTTCCCCCTAGGATTCAGAAAGGACAGGGTAACTTTGTACAAAAGGGCACTTCATAATCTAAAAGGGCAGTTTGGTGAGGATTATTGAAAAAATAACAAAAAAAAGGGCAGAGCGCAAAAATCAAAGGGCAGGGCACAGCGCCCTCCTAAATGTGCCTAGGGGGAACACTAATCTACATGTATATCTTCACCTGTCACCCTTTATCATAAATTATGTCAGTCATGTTAATAAAAACCCAAACCATATTCAACATTTTAAGTGTCATTTTTCTGTAAGGAAAGTCATGCAGGGAGGGCCAAACATGACAGACGGTGGAGTTTGTCTTCATAGTGACACGTAATTCATCTGGTCTGTGTGTCTGCGTGAGCTCACTTCCCGTTATCATGGGGTACGTCGTCTATAATTCACATCAGCTACATGCGTCTACATGTACATTGTTTTGAACGGCATACAGTGAACCAGAAATGATAAGAGACGATGTTCAAAGCCAGTTTGGCCTATACTGGAATATTGCTATATCAGCATAAAACCTTACTCACTCAAATGTATTAATATATTACCTCCCCACTCATCCTGACAAGATCAACAGTGTCAAAAGTTATAATAATTATATCTAATGACCGCACAGCAGAAATTTATATGAGTTTAGCCTAAGTCAAACACCTTCTTGTTTAGCCTACCCCAGTGTTAAGATTTAAGTCAGAAATTGCCAAAACGTAAGCCTAAGCATCTCAATGAATATGACTTAAATATGAGAAAGTGAAAAGCTTTATTTTATTTCAGACTTCAGTTCTTTTATGAATACCGACCCTGGACTTTAGATGCATAATTTTTGTCGCATACATGCAGGGTATGACTCCCCAAAATATCAGCCAGACCACAGAGCTGTTTAGATGTAAAACTTGCGAGCCCTATCCAAAACTTATCTGCCCAGAAAATATCTACATATTTACATGTCTAAATTTTAAAGCGACCGTCGAGCAGGTGAATTTGAGAATCTGGCAGTCCGTGTTGAAAATAACCGGTCCAGGGTGGTCGGGCAGAAGTTATTTCGAACGCTGATACATGACACGCTGGTGATAACAGATGATCAAATTGTTTAGGTGGTCAGGCTGGTTACTTGCTTTAGTATGCCCTCAAGCCCTGACCATATGGATCAGTGCTCACAATATCAACCACTGGCTGCCACGCCGTCATGCTGGAATATTGCTTTGTGCGGTAGTGGTGGTCCGATTAATTGAAATAATCGAAGATTGGTTGCAGTGACTAAACGACCAAGCAATCGATCATGTTTTCTCATAATCGAACACAAACAATTCTGGAACATTTTTTGCATTAACAATATTTTTCACAAGGTTGGTTTTGTAAGTTACATTTCATAACCACTACAAGCTTGTTCCAAGTCATGATTGAATTTATCTTAAAGACTCAAGGAATTTTATGTTCCTAACATACTAGTTAAGTAGTAATCCTTTCAAGATGTGAAATTTGCCACCCAAAAAACCCAAAAGAACTACGTGTTTTTTCATTATGTTTTTTTTTTAACCAAAAAAAAAGAAAAAAAGGAAAATTTCATAATTGACGCTAACCAATTATTTTCGATGATTGATCGGTTGTAATGAAGCAATCATCAATTATGAGGTTTTAACCAATTCCCAACACTAGTTTGCGGTGTTGAACATCAAGCAAATCATATTGCAGTCTGCAAATAATTGCATAATAATACAAATAGTGAACTGTGATGGCGTTGGGGTTTTGATCAATTTATGAAAGATGTTTGTTAAATTGTTGATTGAAAATAAAGTTGACAAAATGTGCCATCACACTGCTATTATTATCTGTATAAGTAATTAATACCTTATATATAGTCGGGTGTGCTGCATTCTTGTTACTCGAATTCTAAATATTTGACAACAAAAATGTAACTCAAACTATTTTATTTAACAAATCGAAGGAAAGAGACAACAAAGTTCAACCAGATTTTATTGAAACATTCAGCGTGTACATTCCCGTGAATACTGTTGGTGAACAAGTTTTCCCTACCCAATAGGATTTGAATCCAACCTGTACAAAGAGGAAAGGTGAAAATGTTTTGAAACATGAAGTAAATCTCAAAAACCTGATATACTGGCCCATGGGAGTTCGGTTTGTTATGCTACGGGCATTACAAGGTGTATTAACCGCAATTGTAAAGTTGCAAAGACAGACTGAGAAGGACATAAGGTTTAATGTGTTATTATGAATATTTAACATGGAATATAGAGGATATTTGGTTTCAGCTACAGACGTGACTGTTTCACGGAGTAAAGAAGGAATATAGAGGGTATTTAGTTGCAGCTACTTACTGTCTCTCACAAAGGAAGTTCATCCGGTCTGTGCAGGGAGCGTCATTCCATTTGTAGTTAGTTGAAAGAAGCGCTAAGCAGTCCTCCGTGACGGAGCTGCCACTGCCGACGTTGTTGGGCTCCCCTGGATTCCAGTTGCTGTACTGTATATGGTCCATAGTGTTTGTCCACATCCACTCCTGGTTTACCAAGAGGTCGGACCCACCAAGCCAAATGTCCAGCGTCAGGTGACCTACAGGTATTACGAGACGGTAACAGATATTACGGTTATAACTGATTTTAAGAAAGAAGGTGAAAATTTGACATTTAGAGGATATGATGGTTTGGTGTTAGCTCGTTTTTCAAACTGAAAATATGATTGTGGAATAGAGCTTCTTACGATACATCGTAGTAGCGATAATCATGATACTTTATCTGACGATAAATATATCGATACTTTTGTTCGTATCGTGATATGTATCGTTGACCTTAAAATTGTTAATGTTCACTAGGAAATGACGGTTATGTAAAAATTTCACTGTTACTTGCTATCAAAATATACTTTTGTAAACAAAATAACTACAGATAGCATATCGTGATATGTATCGAAACGAATCGTATCGTTCCAAAATATCGCGATACGTATCGCATCGTGACATTTCCGTATCGTCACACCTCTATTGTGGAACAATACATAAGGACACTGTAGCACTGAGATCGTTTTGTTTTGAAGTTTGTGCTTCATCGTGAGTCGCCATGGTACTGAGATCGTTTCATGGAACTCTGTATTAAAAATTCAACGTTGGTTAGTCAAAGCAATACAAATTAAGTAACAAATGATAGTTTGAATCTGCGTAATCTTACCGACCCATCGATAAAGAAAGCTTACATTACACTCTGGTAAACACCACTTGTTGGTTTAATTGTTTAAGAAAATATAACACAGCAATGGTGCAATTTCAGATGCAAGGTAAGAATAAGAGGAAAATGTCGTAATGTGATTTCTTCGGTGTTCATTTTGACCAGAGACCATAATATACCGTCGCTGGGTCCCGATCCATGAAGCGATCGTTACCTTACGACCAGTCGTTTTGTCGCACGGGACCCAGGTTTGACAAAACCTACTCCTACCCATTGAAGGTAAAATCAAATTGCAGCTTATTACTATTGTGCAGTCCACTGATGTAGCTCTCGATAAAGTCCTGTTCCTGCTGGTCCGTTATCATTGCAAGTTTCCCTCCGAAGGTTTTGCAGAAGACCTGTAAAATTGACCTCCACGTTGATTTTCTGGCATAAAATGACCGAGCGAACTTTCAAACAATAATAACAATTACGTTCAAAAAGTTCACTCCAAACTGTATGATCAAGATATGCATACTGTTTTATAGAATAATCACTGTTTCCTTGATGTTCCGAAAATGGAAAATAGTAATGTTCATTTACATTGCATTGATTAACTACAATAACACAGATTAACTACTTGACAATTACACAATAAGATTGCATGGCAGATTAATTGAAATTACATTGCATGATAGATTGACTACAATAACATTGCATAGCAGATTAATTAAAACTATATTGCTTGACAGATTAAATAAAATTACATTGCATGACAGATTAACTACAATAACATTACATGGCAGATTAATTAAACACATGAAATAAAATAACTTGGAACGACAGATTAATAGTAATATGAAGGAATTGCCTGTCAGAAGAGATTAAATATACCCAAAAGGAAAGAACTGAGTGATGCTTAACTTTTCTTGAGTAGTACATGTACGTGATCTTGTTTCATTAACACGAGTGGTTATACATGTTCAGTAAAACCTTAATAGACAGGACCCTGTTAGAACGACAAACCTCCAACAGAAACGCTTACATGTACCCGTTGGGATGAAAGTTGATACCAATTATTGATGACAGCTTCTTTTATCACAAAGGAACAAGACTCCAATGATCCGTTTCTCCGGACATATGTTATTGCCGATAATTTCACCATAAAGATACCATCCCCATTAACGAAGCTACATTTAAGCTTCAATACTTGTTTTGGCATTTTCGAGTGTTATGATGCAGATGTCAGTGAAATTGGCTACACTGTCATACAGAAATCCATTGGAACCATGGTGATCAAGACCTTTTCTTACCACAGCCTCGGGCCACGTGGCCGCCAGGGGGAACATCTTGTAGCAGGACTCGCTGTAGACGGCGTACCCGGCGGGACAACTGCCGCCCTGACCTGTGGAGATACAAGTAACAGAAACTACAGAACTGAGACTACGAAGATTACTTTGAGCTACACTGTACTGTATATGCTGAGGGATTGAGGCACTGATATCCCTTTGTGAACACTGTGCTAAAGACTAAAACATCTCTTTACACTTAGATTTCTTTGAGCTACACTGTACTATATACTAAGATATTGAGGCACTGCTATCGCATTGTGAACACTGTGTTAAAGAGTAATGCATCTTAACACTTAGATTACTTTGAGGCACTGATATCGCTTTGTCAACACTCCTTAAATACATGTTAACACTTTGAGCTACACTGTTTTATAGACCGAGTCAGTCAGAATCAGCCTGACAATCTGCTTCTGTTTTGTCCTTATTAACTAGCACGAAATAGCCTAGGACCTAATATTCCTCCCTGGATCAGTCAATCTTTACACGACGATCTCTGTTGAGCCGGTTCTAATGATTTCTAAGTGCCTAATTATGCGTTAACCGAACTGAGATGCCAGTCGATATGGTACATTAAAAGTATACAGCAGAGAGATATTTTATGACAACATGTACCCACCTGTTACGAGGACAAAGGCGGAAACGAAAGCCAAATATTCTAGTACCTTCTCCATAGCTGTATACTATCTCGCTGCTCCTGGGAACACGACAGGTGGGCGATCGTCCTCGACCACAGTTTGTCGTACACTGTCTCACACGTGTATTTGAGTGAGTGGGTGAGTTTAGTTTTACACCGCTTTAGCAATAGTGTAACAATATCACGGCGGAGGGACACCAGAAATGGACTTCACACATTGTACCCATGTGGGGAATCGAACCCGGGTCTTCGGCGTGACGAGCGAACGCTTAAACCACTTGGTTACCCCACCACCCCACATGTGTATTTGAACACTGGTCACACATAAACATGTGTAATAACGTTCAACACATATACTAACTAATTGAAAATCACCGTATTTTCATGCCACGAATGATAGCTTTATCGTGGTAGGAGATTCCATGTGTTTGTTGGTTGGATGGTGAACGCCGAACTCGGAACTTTCCAGAAAAATGTTAGATTGACATGTGAATGCAGTAGCCAAGGAATAATAGAGAAAAGCGTTTGAAGCCAGTTACTGTTATCTCCCGCTTCGGTTTAGATGGAATATCGCTGAAAGCAGCGTACCTCACTCACTCAAATGTATAAAATATGACCCCCTCACGTCCTCACCCCCTCACCCTCCCGCCGGGGATCGTTGCTGACAATATCGACCACTATATTGTCAGATCAAGACTCGATTATTCACGGTTATATGGCACGAATATGTCTGGGTGAGGTGTTAAACAACAACCAATACCATAAAACCAGGTATGCTGCAGTGTCGTAACTTTATTTTCAAAGTTAAAGTAAAGAAGGATGCTTCGTTGAAGAAAAAATAGACAACAAACTTCAAACCTGATTTATTTGAAACTTGTAACAATCAAATGCTTGTGAATACGGTGTGCATGTTCTTACACAAAAGGATTTGACTCCAATCTGTGAAAACAAAACAAAAGATTAATGGTCAATAGGACGTGAAACAGGAAAATATTGTTTTGATCAAAGACTTCGTGTTTGGGTATCCTGATGTTAACAACTTTGTATTAATACATTTAGCCCTTCACCATTATTGGATTTTCTGGTTTGGTTAAGTGCCGCCGTCATGGAGGCGTTGATCTGTAAATACTTCCAACATTGATCGAACTGTGTCTGTGGTAGGGAACACCATGCTAAACCTATTGGCGATCTCCTGGTGTCATCACCGATTCCGTGGTCCATTCACCACTAGTCTGCCCAAATGAAAATTATGTGTCATGTTACGGGTAACGTAACAGCAATGGCAATGTGGCAGTGGTGTACCGTGTTACTGACATTACAAGGTGTCGTTACAGCAGGTGCACTCTGGCAGTTGTGTACCATGGTACGGACATTACAAGATGTCGTAACAGAAGGTGCAATGTGGCAGCTATGTATCATGGTACGGACATTACAAGATGTCGTAACAGAAGGTGCAATGTGGCAGCTATGTATCATGGTACGGACATTATAAGATGTCGTAACAGAAGGTGCAATGTGGCAGTTATGTACCATGGTACGGGCATTACAAGATGTCGTAACAGAAGGTGCAATGTGGCAGCTATGTACCATGGTACGGACATTACAAGATGTCGTAACAGAAGGTGCAATGTGGCAGCTATGTATCATGTTACGGCCATTACAAGATGTCGTAACAGAAGGTGCAATGTGGCAGCTATGTATCATGGTACGGACATAACAAGATGTCGTAACAGAAGGTGCAATGTGGCAGTTGTGTACCATGGTACGGACATTACAAGATGTCGTAACAGAAGGTGCAATGTGGCAGCTATGTATCATGGTACGGACATTACAAGATGTCGTAACAGAAGGTGCAATGTGGCAGCTATGTATCATGGTACGGACATTACAAGATGTCGTAACAGAAGGTGCAATGTGGCAGCTATGTATCATGGTACGGACATTATAAGATGTCGTAACAGAAGGTGCAATGTGGCAGTTATGTACCATGGTACGGGCATTACAAGATGTCGTAACAGAAGGTGCAATGTGGCAGCTATGTAGCATGGTACGGACATTACAAGATGTCGTAACAGAAGGTGCAATGTGGCAGCTATGTACCATGGTACGGACATTACAAGATGTCGTAACAGAAGGTGCAATGTGGCAGCTATGTACCATGTTATGGACATTACAAGGTGTCATTACAGCAGGTGCGTTGTGGCAGCTATTTTTAATTACCATGGTATGGACATTACAAGATGTCGTAATAGAAGTTGCAATGTGGCAGTTGTGTACATGGAATAAATAAGGTATTTGGCTTAAGTTACGGACGTTACTGTCTCAGAGAGGAAACATGGAATAAAGGGGTATTGGGTTTCAGCTTCTGGCGTTACTTACTCTCTCTCACAAAGGAAGTACATTCGGTCTGTGCAGGGAGCGTCGTTCCACTCGTAGCTATCTGAAGTCATAAGCGCCAAGCAGTCCTCCGTGACGGAGCTGCCACTGCCGGCGTTGTTGGGCTCCCCAGGTTTCCAGTTGCTGTATTGTATACGGTCCAAAGTGTTGGTCCACAGCCACTCCTGGTTCACCAAGAGGTCGGACCCACCAAGCCAAATGTCCAGCGTTAGGTGGCCTACAGGTAAAGCAACCAGACTGAGAGTGGAAATAAACGCCGCTTGGAACAGTATCTCGGTAACTGTACGACGTTGACTTCATACAGACAGTTCGGTTTAACGCATTTTGTAGACATTACGGTTACAGTTGATTTTTGGAAGAAGTTGAAATTCTATATATTTTGATGATAGAATTTGTTTGGCTTTAAGTATTCAAAACAATGTAAAGTAAACTTGATATTTTTGAATTAATAGATCGATACGAATCTCAACCTTGCATTACCAACTCTCTGGTAAACACTACTTCTTGGTTCTGTAGCTTCAGAAGAACTGTTACAAGAACAAGATGTTAATATGGTTATGTGATATCGTCGATGTTCTGTTTGACAGAACATCCTTCTTTAAGCTTTTAGTAAGGTTCACACAGTTGGTATCTTATTACTATTGTGCAGTCCATTGATGTAACCCTCGATGAAGTTCTGTTCCTGTTGGTCCGTTATCATGGCAAGTCTCCCTCCAAAGCTTCCTACAGAAAACCTGTAGAAATAAATGCTGGTTATCTGTCATCAAACGATGTTTTAAACATGTCAATAATCATTTTGTTTACCAAGTCGAGCCAAACTTATTTATGATCAAGATTTACGCACTGGGTGTTTCGAGAAAGAAAATAGTAAATTCAAATTAACTATAGTTACATGGCTAGACAGATTAACTACAGTTACCTGGCTCGACCAATTAACTATAGTTATACGTGTTATCGTTTCGAGTGTTATGATGCAATAACTGTCAGTGAAATTGGCTACAATGCCATACGGAAATCCACTGTAACCATGGTGATCTATTGATACATTTCCTTACCACAGATTCGGGCCACGTGGCCGCCAGGGGGAACATCTTGTAGCAGGACTCGCTGTAGAAGGCATACCCGTCGGGACAACTGCCACCCTGACCTGTGGAGATACAATAGGTAATGCCTCCATCTAACAGAAACTACAGACACAAATGTTGGATGATCATACATTGAAATTCATTCTTAATTTTATTTTTCGGTGAACAAATAAGAACATTTGTACAGTGTAGTTTATAGAATTTCACCATAGCAACATCTATACCATCCTCGATAATCTCCAGGGTATACGTTACGATCACTCTCCACTATACCCTGGATGCATCCACGGCTTGGCCCGATGATTTTATTACCTCTCTTGGCTGGCTTTTTGTCCAATCAGGTGTCTACGCTGGGAAGTTGAGCGAACCAATCACAAATCACTTTCGCTTCTTAAATTATCTAACCGTTTAAACTTGGCAACACAATTGATGCAGAAGTACTCTGAAAGAGGTAGAAGGAGTTCTTTTATATATTTTTTGAAAGTTTCAGATCTGTCAATTTGTCTTTATTATTTCCTAAAAATCTGAGTGGCACTGCGAACAAACCTTCGCGGCTGCGGCCGCTATCTTTCTTTGACATTGGCAAGCTCGGATGTAACGGCGGCTTAGCTGATTGCTACTGTGACAATGCGGAGCCAGCAAAGGGAGGTAATATAATTATCGCATCCAGGGTATAGAGGAGAGTGATCGTAACCTATACCCTGGGGATTATCGAGGATGCATCTATACATATATATTAGGATATATTCTTTCATGATCCTTGAGTAGGTAGTCTAAAATGATTTAGCCATTTCGCTCTTCATACTAAACATAGTGATCGATTCCCTACCAATATTGTATTTGACGCCATTAAATACATTGAAGTAGAGGCTTCCAATTTCAAACTGGTTGTATAAGTTATACATGAACGACGAACTAAACATAAAACAGTTTAATCTTGCCCTGAATGCTTGGCTTTACAATGATAACGTTGAGACAAACGACGCGGTTATGATAACCCAGATTTTTAAAAAGTGTGCTGTAAAGAAACTATATACCTTAGGGGTCATGAAGACTAACGCTCAGCCCTTGAATAGATAACACTGATAGTAATAAATAAACCCATTTAAATTGAAAATGAGCCCCAGTCAGGTGGGAGATTCAGAGGAAATCTAGACCTGCTTCATTTACAGACAGACAGACAAGTTTATTCAGTAAAAGGCCACAGGCCCATCATACAGTCATTTGCATATGATATAGATAGTTCAGTGCACATGCTGTGTAAGAGGAACATTTCTAATGCGCTGATTATTCAGGGCTTTAGCATTGGGTGGGGGCTAGGGGGAAATAATGTTGTTCAGGGACTGTGAGACAGACTAGAGGTCATGCTGCCAAATATCGATATTCAATTATACCATACAACTACAGGTATTAAATATAAAAGCTTGACGCAAGAGAAATATTAGTCTGGAATATCTGCCGAAACGTGTTACCGGCAACTGAAATAAAATGAACTGATCACTGAAAAGCAGTGATGACATCAGGTGTTAGCAGAAAAGGGTGATCACATGTTTTAATGACAAACGACATGAAACCATCACGCACGCCAATAAACACAATTAAGCTCTACATGCAGTTGTTAATCGGTATACCATTGTGAGATATCATTGCATTGACACCTGTTTATTTCAAACACTGCTTTCCTTTAGTCTCCAGGCACACTAAAGCATAATAAAGGGTCATGTTGTGGAAGGGTGTTCTTCCGATGGCGACACTGTAACACATTCAGACTACATTGTTAAGCACTGACAAGGAAGATCCAGGGGCAGATACAGCTTTTTGAGAAAAGGGGGTGCACAGTTCATCTATATTTACCCGCTTCCCATCTCTCTCTCTCTCTCTGAGAAAGGGGGCTGCACAGTTCATCTTTATTTACCTGCTTCCACGAGAGCCCCCCCCCTCTCTCTCTCTCTCTCTCTCTCTCTCTCTCTCTCTCTCTCTCTCTCTCTCTCTCTTGAAGTCTACTTGAGGAAAGTTTGCTACACACTGAGACATTGTATCACTGTGTCGTTTTGTCAACACTACACAACAAACTGAGACTAAGAGATTAATTTTAGCTAAGCTGTTCTTTAGTGTTACTAAGGAATGATTGATTGAGTTTAGTTTTACGCCTCACTCAGCACTATTTCAGCTATATGGCGACGGTCTGTGATAATCGAGTCTAGACCAGACAACCAAGTGATTAACAGCATGAGCATCGATCTACACAAGTGGGATACGATGACATGTGTCAACCAAGTCAGCGAGCCTGACCACCCGATCCCGATAGTCGCCTCTTACGCAAAGCATGGGCTACTGAAGATCAATTCTAACCCGGATCTTCATGGGTTCACTAAGAATGAATAACTGTCTCTGTTCTGGCCTTTTTGACCAGCGTGTATTTTTCTCTGGATCAGTCAGTCTTCGCGCTACGATAAATTTGTTCAACCGATTCTGATGCTTTCGATGTGCCTAATTAGGTGTCCACCGAATTTAAGCGTCAATCATATATAGCACAGTGGAACTATGCAGTAGAGAGTCAATTAAATGACGGTATTTACCCACCTGTTACGAGGACAAAGGCGGAAACGAAAGCCAAATACTCTAGTACCTTCTCCATAGCTGTATACTATCTCTGCTCCTGGGAACACGACATGTGGGCGAGCGTCCTCGAGCACATTTAGATATGCAATCATAAATAACTAATCTTAAGTCAGCGCATTTTCATGCAATGGTCGCTTTATCGTGGTAGGAGATTCCATGTGTTGGATGGTTGGATGGTAAAGGCCGCACTCGGAACTTTCCTTTCCAGTGGTCTCTGAGAAGGGAAAAAGGCTGTTAACGCCTTGGGCAAGGGGCACAGTGTACAAAAGGTTTTACAATGTGCTTTCTGGAAGATGGTGCACTTCCGGCAAAGCCGTTAAGATCCGGGTTAGAATTGGTCTTCAGTAACCCATGCTTGTCGTAAGAGGCGACTCCCTGGATCGGGTGGTGAGGCTCGCTGACTTGGTTGACACGTGTCATCGTATCCCAAATACGTAGATCAATGCTCATGTTGTTGATCACTGGAATGTAACAGTAAAAGTAGCAATGGGATGTTCATTGAACGTGTACATTTAGACAGCAATAACACAGCATTCCATGGAAAACATTCCATGGAAAGCAAGCTTCATGCATGGAGAGTGGACATGTAAAGATATTACATGAAACTTTGGTAGGGGTGGGGCAGTCCTGACACGTAATGAGAATTAAGCTGTTGTGGGAATGTAGAAACGAAACTCTCCTCGTCTCGACTGCGGCTAATTCATGTAAGTTTCAAACATTAATCATTTGTCACCGTTCGGCTGTTTCCGTAACCGCTCGGTTTTGTTCCGAAAGAGTACCACTGACTGAAATGGCACACTGTACAACGTATGAACTGCTCTGAAAACAATGGCCGGCAGAGGATGACTGTAAAGACACCTTTTCCTGGAATTCTGGTTAGCACAGATTTAATCAAAGGTGCTGGATATAGACGTTTTTCATACTGAAATCGAAGTTTACATTTTGATGTTTAAGCCGTTACCTGTCAGTTGTGAATAATGCTGTTGTATATAATATTATAAACATATATCTATAATATTATATTTTGTATAACTTTTATAGAATTTATCTACTTCAAATGCTTCGATATATACCTTTTATGTGGTAGTATGATTTATAAACTCATTTAAGTGTCATTTTGTTTTCTTTACAGGTATTTTGTGGTAAGTACTAGTGTACTTTGGTTCATAAGCAAGTTCAAACTTTCAAACTTTCCAGCTTCATATTTTCAATTAGTAATTTTTATTTTTAAAGTTAAATGTTTTAAGAATCATGTAAAAGAACAGAATCGTTTGAAATATGTTATATAACCAACACTAACCTATTTATGACCACTTCCACAAGGATAGCATATGTAATACAGACGTCCTTCAATATTGTTGTTCAATATAAAGTCAGATCATGGGGGTATAGTTTCTATCTCAGTTTAAACATATTCACATTCAGAATCACTTCATTAATTACGTAAACCGCTGGTATAAATCACAATACTATTTCACGTAATTTATTAGCTTTACAATGTTCTTCCATGGTGTAGACTAACATATATGTATAGGTGTACCTGTCCAGCAATGACGTTACATTGTATTTGAAGTGACTATAGCAGTGAATGGGCTCAGCCCAGTCTCAAATAACGCTATATTGTTTACAGTTATTTATTGGTTTCCTTAGCCTCAGACAATAGGGAAATTTATGTATTTCTGAGTACACGGCATTCCCGGCAGGCCTTAAGTGAATACCTCTGTTGTAAAGCGCTGGCGTTTATTGTGTGAATTGGAAATGAGGTGAAGTTTAATGGGATTTAAATACGCTTCCAGAAGTAAACGGGTGTGAAACAGAGAGGGAAAATGAGTGTGCGTGTGTGCTTGCGCGCGTGCGTATGTGTGTGCATACGTGTTCAGACTAATGGCTGCTTTGTAGTGCTATCCGACTGAGATACCATGGTACGGTTGTTAACATAACTCCCGTTCTTGTTTCTATTGCCGAGCGGGTATCAACAAGAATCATCTATTGACGTCTTTCGGTATGAGGTGAGGTGAGGTGAAATTGGATTTAACGTCGTGCTTGAGAATATTTCGCTCATATGACGACGTGCATGCGTGTGTGTGTGTACGTGCGGCTGCTTGTACTAGCCCAGACTGAAGCTGGTTTTATAGTGCTAGCCCACTGAGATACCATGCCGCAGTGAAGCATGGATACCCCACTCAGACACATTATACTGACTCCGAGCCGACCAGTCCTTGTTGTACCCATTAATGCCGAGCACCAGGCAGGGACCAACAAGTACCATATTTTACCGTCTTTTCGTCTTTCGGTATGATACTACCGAGGATCGACCCATACACCTTGACGCTCTCGGGCAGGCACTCTATTCACTATACTATGTAGACTGCCTGCTTGGCGTAAAAGCCGACTCATATTGAGTATTGGGTGTCAGGCTTTGTTGATTTTATGTCACCGTACCCAGATGACGTGGACTGTTGACCATACCACGTCCTGACCGGCTGTTTACAAGACTCCGTTGTACAGGTTGTATATTGGCAGTGGGTAGCGTTATTAGTATGAGTATGACAGAAACAACAATGATAATAATGATTAAAGTTTAAAAACGATTATGATATCAATTTTAGTTTTTATATATAGTGTTGTTTGTAGAAATTGTTGATTAAATCTACTGGAAATAACTTTTAAGAATTAGAAAATGAATGGTATAGTAATTCTTTCTATCTGAGTAGATGACTGACTGAGTTTGGTTTTACGCCGCTTTTAGCAATATTCCAGCAACATCACGGCGGACTCTGAGTAGATGAGATGAACCAGGTGATATTGTGTATAGTATATGGCATGTACTCTTTCTTGATAAACTGAATCAGTAGTTATTTGTGTCGAATAGGAGTATAGATAGATAAATAGATAGATAGATAGATAGATACATAGATACATAGATACATAGATACATACATACATACATACATACATACATACATACATACATACATACATACATACATATATACATACATATTCTGCAAAGCAAGATGGTACATTTTTCAAATTTTGGATTGAAAAAACTAACATTCATGTGCAGGCAACAGTCAATGATGCTTTTCCGGGATTCGGAAATCCATTTGATCTACATGTAATTTTCAAAAATTCAGATGTCAGCACTACGTACCATTCGTTTTATAATGCTAAACAATTTCGCTGTGTACAATGTATTATTAAATACAAAACCGATTCGGGGTGGTAATTGCGCAGGACAATCCAAATGCTCGAAAAGATCCGCCATTTTTATCAAAAGCGGATTTACTGAGACACGACTTATGTTGACCATATATTTCTATAAACGTATCAACTCTGACCTTATTTTCCATCCACAGTCATGATGGACCGTCATTTTGGGTTGATGTAGGGGTGGACGTCGGCTACGCCGCTCTCATCACCGTCTGCTTGCTCATCATGGCGTGCGTCCTTGCCATCGCAGCCTGCTACGTCTGTTCATCACAACGTGCAGGAGCACGGGTTGTACACTTCAACGCTGCTAACCAAGGTAGTGGATGTTCTCTGTTGAAATAAAAGTGATAAAACACAATTACACACCCATAATAAATGTGTACGAAAAGTCATTTTTATTCATCGCTTATCATAAAATAAAATGTGCCGTACATAAAAAAGGCTGTTCTCAACAGAATGACTTTCAGCATTCGGAATTGTTCAGTTTAATCCGTTAGTCACGTAATGGAAAAACGAGATGCCGTAATATATTATTCAAATGCCGACAACCTGTTTGGGAAAAGCTGTTTCTGATATTAATGGTTTGGTATACAATTTGAGCACATACAACAGAGCTTAATGTGAGCATTATTCATGAAAGGGTGAAAAGTGCTGTCAAATGATGTTGTGTAATATGATACTCACCTGAAATGGTGAAACTAGTAAATAGAGTTGCAATATGGATATATCCTATCACCGTCGGTACCAAGTAAGGGAGATTATCCCCTCAAACGTGAATCTCTGAGAGCCGAGGGCGTTTTGAATGTTACCCTCAACTACCCATGTCTGTTACGAGTGACTAGGGATTGTCGTTACAAGGTTAAGGTACATATTAAACATGATTTATCTCAGATATTATTTCGGCTCGAACACCATGTTAACTGCCTATGTTGTCTGCCATATAGTTCTGGTTCAGACTCTCTCCCGACCTCCGTGGACGCTGACCGTGACCTCTGACCCGGAACTCTCCATCCACGGATTTGCCTTTGCTGGTCAAGGCATCACGATTGTCGACAGTAACACCCTAGAACGTAACCGTACCAGACGCCCAGTAACAGTTGGCGCCAAATGGTCACGTGGGGTGTCACATGGTAAGCACGTGTACGAGGTCATCTGGCCGGAAGTCCACAGAGGAGTGTCAGCGTCAGTAGGTGTGGGTACAGCAACGACGCCATTGTTCATCAAGGGCAAGGTCACCCTGGTTGGCATGACAGAGGCTTCGTGGGGACTGGACATCGCCAAGAAGACAATGTTTCACAACTCAGCGCCAGGGAGGAGGTGTCCGCCAAACGAAGAAGACGTCATCCCAGAGAGATTTTTCATGTATGTTGACATGGACCGTGGTGAGCTGGGCTTCGGGTCCAGTAGCAAGTACTGGGGTGTGATGGCTGAAAACATCCACTACCTGAATCAGCCCCTGTATGTGATGGTTGGTGCCAACGTGTCCAAGGCCCGATTGCAAGTCTTCTACAGAGGTTCTGGTGAGGCCATGTTTAGGACTGATGTCGCAGATAATCCTTATTGATGATGTCAGATCTAATGAAACTCGGTCAATATATTGGGAATCGGTATCAATAAAATTCAGATTTTTTACCGTCCTACGATGTCTGTGTGCGTTAAAAGGGACGGTGGGATAGACAAATGGTTAAAGCGACCGCTCCTTACGTTAAAGACCCGGGTTCGATTTCCCACATAGCTACACAGTGTGAAGCCCGTTTCTGGTGTCGCTGGAACATTGCTAAAAGCGACGTAAAACCATACTCACTCACTCACTCACTGTAATTTCAGACCTGAGAAAAAATATGAAGGTGGGAAGTATGACATAATACTCTAACTGGAGGATGCTTTGATAATTTCATTTCTAAATTACCTTTATTTGGAAATCTCGATTTTAACAACTAAAAGAAGTGACGAAACACTTTCCGCATCCATATGAAATCTATGCTAAAATCCGTGTCAATTACTCATACACGCCACGAATGTCTTCGGTGGTACTCTGGTTTGAATATAGATTCAACAGAGCTACAGGGTGAGATCAACAACTATAACAGCGTCCCTTTCTTATATAGATTCAGTTAAGGTGGAGTGAGCTTTTTTAAACAAAAGACAGATGTCTTAGTATGAATGCAACATTCACCCTTCTTGGAAGTTAACAGCCCCATCGGTTGACCTCCCATGAGGGTGACCTCACATCTTCCAGAGGTATCATATCGGTGTACCAGATCTGATGTATCGAGTCTGGACGTCGGGTGGGAAAACATCCTACCCCGTGATAAGGTGATCGTAACTCCAATGCCTTATCATAGACGTACGACAGTCTTCGCCTAAGGTCGTTTTGTACAACAGCACCCGGGGATAGAATGTTTTATCGTTTCTTTCTCTCCACAGCTATGTCGAGTGCGATGCGTAACCCAACTGCTGCAGCAATGACGACATCGACTCCTCCATCATGTTCCAACCCCGACCGTATGAAGCCCGAAGACCTAAATCTACATAAGCGAGCCCTGTATCAGGCTACAGCACTGCGTGAGTTGTGACAGTTTCCTCACCTGACTATGGAATATTGTAAGGGACATTCTCGCGTTCTCGCGATCTGACTGTTCAAGACATTAACGCCAGTAATTTTATGATGCAGCTTACGTTATGATAAAAGAAAACTCAAGTCTTGATAATGATATTTCGTCAGATCAACTATAATATATATTTTTTTAAGAGCATTGTTAAAATTGGTGTTCAGGAACCCATGCTTGTCCTAAGAATTGACCAACAGGATCGGGTGGTCAGGCTCGCTGACTTGATTGACATATGTCATCGTATCCCAAATGCGTAGATCGATGTTCATGATGTTGATCACTGGATTGTCCGGTACGGACTCGATTTTTTCCAGACCGCCACCATTTTGCTGGAATATTGCTGAGTGTGGCGATGATCAACAAACAAGCAAACAAACAAAAACAGTAGCATCTCTGCACTGCACACATCCGAACAACTAACATCTCGCTTTTACTTTTAACAAATTAGGCAAATGTAGTGTCTCGTCACCTGATTGTATGGTCCATGACTTATCTGTCTGGTGAGTTCTTGAATGTTTACAGAAATCGCATGGAGGGAGTAATGCTGCGCGTTGCGTAGCAACAAATACTTATTCACGCAAAAAAGTGTTATTAAATTAATTAGAGTCGGATGCTACCGGTACGACAGGCTTCCGTTTCGGTGGAGACACTGTTGATAGCAAATTGAGATTATCACAAATATTCAATTCAACAAAACTGACAAGATATACCAATGCCAAAAATGGTTGTCACCCCCTTCAATTTTATTAATAGGCTGGGGTGACAACCATTATTGGCATGAGTATATTTGACATTTTGCCATGTACATGTTCACAGGACGTGCACGTGCTCAAGCTTGGACTCACGACTCGGACAACGAGGGCACTGGACCTGAGGACGCCACGTTCCAGCTTCCTCTCTCTCCACCCCCTCCGTACTCCAGATTCTGATTCAAGTGCGACAGTCTCAGGATACATTCATAACCAGTGTCAACATAAAGTAACGTTTAGCGTAGGCTTGCTTCTGATGAACTGTTTAACACTCATGAAATATTTCAAACACACCATGCCCCTTTCATCGGTTACACTGACAGTTTTTGTCCTGGCCAAATAACACTGTTAGCACAAATCAGACGTTCATTATCACCTGGGGCGGTGGTGTAGCCTAGTGGTTAAAGCGTTCACTCGTCACGCCGAAGACCCGGGTTCCATTCCCCACATGGGTACAATGTGTGAAGCCCATTTCTGGTGTCCCCCGCCGTGATATTGGTTGGATATTGCTCAAAACGGCGTAAAGATAAAACTCACTCACTCGTTACCACCTGCATGTGCACAAATTGATTCAGTTACAAATATTGGTTAGTTTTGTGCACCCGTACCTGACATGAATACATTTTCTCAGATGTTCCAGGTACATGTATCCATATATCTGTATGCCACCCAAATCTTTCTTATCCAACAAGTATTGAATTTTGTGAGCACAAATGTGAATACAAGGTTGATGATCATGATGACCGAAAGTAGCCCTTTCAAGTTTTCTACACATAAATATACTGAGTCTCTTTAAAAAGTAGGGGAACTTCATTTTTTAGTTACGATTGAAAACATTGGCAGATATATCAAGTCAATCAATGTTGATATGATAATAATGAATGTTGTTTGTACAGTTATCGCTCTTGAACGATGACTGGTATATGACTGGTATATAGTGTATAGAACACTTACAACTTTGTGATGCAAGATGATTGTCAAAATAAATGGTCGACAGGGATTTATCGACCTTCTTGAAAAACGTCAAAATCAAGAATGACAACCCGTGTACGTGTATGGGGCTACTGTGTTGTGCACGTGCATACCATGCATTGTGTGTAGGGTGGTGATAAAGAGAAATGTGGTGCGTTCATAAGATGTCTGTCTTGAAAGGTTGTTGAAACTTATACTTCCTATCCAAATTGAAAATTCAGGTTCCCCTACGTATTTTGTAGAGTATATTTACAGTTCCTTAGTTTGTATCTAAATACAGCATGAAATCTCTTGCAGTGGATAATGATATAGTCTGAGATATTCTCTTTGTCTTTTGGCTTCTGTAGTGTCTCTGTTTGGTCCTTTAGTAGACTGACTGACTGACTGAGTTTGGTTTTACGCCGCTTTTAGCAATATTCCAGCAATATCACGGCGGGGGACACCAGAAATGGGCTTCACACATGGTACCCATGTGGGGATTCGAACCCGGGTCTTCAACGTGACGAGCCAACGCTTTAACCACTAGACTACCCCACCGCCCCTCCTTTAGTAGAAGTAACTTCATGCATGTTGGCATGCTGCCTCCTTCCCCTGGGATGATATTTTGGTCAACATCCTCCTGATCTAGGTCGGCGTCATGCACACCTGGATATCTTATCCTCATGATGTTATGTAAACACACTGCTGCCTCAACCATGCCCCTCACTACGTCTGGGCCCTGTTGCAAAGTTGTTAGGAGCGCCTGCCATAAGTTTGAAAAGTGACCACAGTGTCATGATAACCTTGAAAATAAGGTCACCCGAATCGACTGGTGTGTGTGTAATCCCCAAATGTAGGCTATCACTAAATCTGTAACAAGAATCGGGACGGTCGGAGGAACGCTGCTGAATACATAGTTCCCCGTTCCGCGGGGACAACAACAAACAAACAAAACAAACAAACAAACCTCATGTAGCCATAACCTGAAATAACACTAAACTAAAGAACATATTTTCTAATTTAGTTTTTATTCTTAAATGGTTCATTGCTAAGTGTGATAGATGCACTTACATCTCGAACATTAAAGTAAATGATTGCACACATTTCCCTATGAGTGAGTGAGTTTAGTTTTACGCCGCACTCAGCAATATTCCAGCTATATGGCGGCGGTCTGTAAATAATCGAGTCTGGACCAGACAATCCAGTGATCAATAGCATGAGCATCGATCAACGCTATTGGGAACCGATGGCATGTGTCAACCTAGTCAGCGAGCCTGACCACCAGATCCCGTTAGTCGCCTCTTACGACAAGCATGGGTTACTGAAGGTTCATTCTAACCCGGATCTTCACGGGTACATTTCCCTATGAAGCTGTACAACTGATTGATGCATAATATTTCAAATCACATGTTGATACATTACTGTGTGCGACCCAAATGCCCATAAAACTATGAATTGTTCTTCGTTGGGACGCTTGTTGGTTTTTATATCATCCCATGTACTTTGTTTGTGGAAAGTGGCTGTTTTGTCGTTTTGTCCACAAGAAAGTTTATTTGTTGTTTAGCTGAACAAATAAATCAATCCTGAAACGAAACATATTGTTTATACGGCATGTTGTAATTTGCTTTGTATTGACTGCACACACCACACCCCTCAACCCGTCTTCCCACACCCCATGACCCGTCATCCCACACCCCCGTCACCCGTCATCCCACACCCCGTCATCCCAGTTCCAACACCCCGTCACCCGTCATCCCACACACCCGTCACCCGTCATCCCACACACCCGTCACCCCAAACCCCGTCACCTAACTTCCCACGTCCCAAACCCCGTCAACTGTCATCCCATCCCCCGTCACCCGACACCTCCGTCACCCGTCATCCCAAACCCCGTCACCCGTCATCCCATCCCCCGTCACCCCACACCCCTTTACCCGTCATCCCATCCCCGTCACCCGATATCCCACACCCCGTCATCTGTCATCGCATTCCCCGTCACCTGTCATCCAACACCGCGTCACATGTCATCCCAAACCCCATCCCCCGTCACCTATCATCCCATCCCCCGTCACCTGTCATCCCACACCGCGTCACATGTCATCCTACACCTCGTCACCCGTCATCCCATCCCATCCCCGTCACCCATCATCCCACACCGCGTCACATGTCATCCTACACCCCGTCACCGATCATCCCATCTCAAGTCACCCGTCATTCCACACCCCGTCACCAGTCATCCCACACCCCTTCGCTCGTTATCCCACACCCCGTCACCCATCATCCCATCCCCCGTCACCCGTCATCCGACACCCTATCACATGTCATCCCATCACCCATCATCCCTTCCATCGTCACCCCATCTACCGTCATCTCACACCCAACCCCCGTCACCCGTCATCCCACACCCCGTCACTCGTCATCCCAACCCCCGTCACCCGTCATCCCACCCCCGTCACCTGTCATCCCACACCCCGTCACCCGTCATCCCACACCCCGTCACCCGTCATGCCATCCCCCATTACCTGTCATCCCACACCCCGTAACCCGTCATCCCACACCACGTCACCGGTCATCCCGCACCCTTTCACTCGTCATCCCACACCCCGTCACCCGTCATCCCATCACCCGTCACCCGTCATCCCACACCCCATCATATGTCATCTCGCACCTGTCATCCCTTCCCTCGTCACCCGTCATCTCACACCCCCGTCACCAGTCATCCCAAACCCCATCACCCGTCATCTCACAACCAACCCCCGTCACCAGTCTTTCCATCCCCCGCCACCCGTCATCCAACCCCCCGTCACCAACCATCCCACTCCCTTACTCCATCGCCAAACGCCCTGTCAGCCGTCACCACATTCCCCTCACCCAACGACCCGTCATCCCACACCCTTCACCCAGTCACCCGTTATCAGCCACCTTTCACCCCATCCTCCTACACCCCATCATTCCACATCCCAACACTCACTCTGGCAACCTACTCATTTGTCCCGACCGTTAGGCCAGGGGATTTAGATCCCCAAAAGGGGGAACCCAAAACAAATTACAACAGAAACAAATTGTTTTGTTTCAAACTCAGACATGCCTGATTAATCACATGCTAAAAAATCTGAAGACCTCAAAATTAAGGTTAATTATTAACATAGCTATATTTTAATTTATTTTAAATGAAATATCCCAAGAACAGTAGTATTGTGTGCTGGCGAATACGTGCCTGACTATGAGGGTGTGGGTTCGAATCTCGGATGGGACTCAACCCAACAAAACTACTAGAATCTGTACTTTACTAAGAAAGTGTAATCCCAAACATAACATATGTTACAGTAACATGGGTGCTTGTTGATTGAACAGGAGCGCCATGTTGATCTCTTTGTTTTGCTGAAGGTGCTGTAGGCGCTGAAGCCGGTAGGGCCATGGCTGCTTCTTCTCGCTAGGTAACTGAAACAATTGTGGGAATGGAACACTGCTATTTCTTGTAAACAGACAAATAAATTACAACCATTCATCACATTGCATTTAATAAACGTCATAAATGATCCCTTCATCTGGCCTCGACATGCTCGAGGATATACATGGCCAGGTGCCCATGTGCATCCTCATGTACAGGAAGTTGTGGCAAGTACCACCTGTAGCACTTAGGCATTGTCTCTGTGTAATCAGCCCAACTCTAGGTCAATAAATGTTAGTAGACTTAAACAATATGTTGGTTGTCGTGAATAAGAATCGCTAGTACTACCTACCAGTAAGCGCTTTAATCAAGCAGAATGTTAGTCACCTGCGAAGCACTGGTTTTCTAGATGAGGATTTGCGATTCATTTCGATGCTACATCCTGAGCACTATTACACGTCATCTGGCTGTAGCTGGGGATGACGGACTCGCAGTTGGACTCGTAAGAGTTGGACTCGCAGCTCCATCTGCCGTCTGACTCCAAGAGTTGGACTCGCAGCTCCATCTGGCGCCGGACTCCAAGAGTTGGACTCGCAGCTCCATCTGGCGCCGGACTCCAAGAGTTGGACTCGCAGCTCCATCTGGCGCCTGACTCCAAGAGTTGGACTCGCAGCACCATCTGGCGCCTGACTCCAAGAGTTGGTCATCAGATGGCGCTTCCATCGCTCCTCCCAGAGTCAGATGGCTCCAGTCAACGCGTCCAGAACCATTCGGTTCCAGTGACCGTTGACAGAACACAGGACAGTGTGGGCAATCCAGTACTCATACTTCGATATCTCTGGCGCGGGTGGCCTTCTTTGGCTCCCAGGAACCCAGACAGGTCTCAGAACCCGCCACGGCCAACACCTCTCCTGGCTGACACTGGTAATGAGTGCGAATGTCTGCTAGACATTTGCGGGAGATGAACTGAGAATGTTTAAAACCCCATCGACATGGATGGTGAAGCTGATGAAGTTCAGACTCCTGCAACAGATAAACTCAAATATAATCCAATCAGAATTTAGCCGGTACGAATGAATGTGTCGGTACAATGAGCTCTGTATGAAGTTGATGTGGTTGCACAACTGAACACTGGTTCCTGATTTGGACTGGTTAATGTTATTTAGTCAGGTACCTCAATGTCATCCACCTAACCCGCTCAGCCAACGCGGCTTCCACAAAAATGGAAGTCTGACAACTGGTAGTCTGGACCACGGACTTTGTGTACCCCTCTGATAAGTGTAAATTGGCACGGTTCCCACGGCCGAAAGCTATGAATACACAATGTGTGCTGGCGATTAGGATGTGGGTTCGAATCCCGGATGGGACTCAACCCAACAAAAGTACAAGAATCTGTACTTTACTGAGGAATCCCAAAATATGACATATATTACATTTTAACACTTCCTAAATGGCATTGTATATTGAGTATTCCATGCTAGTAACTCACCGTCCGTTCCTGTACAAAACCTATGCATCGTGCATTATATCCAAACACGACCATCCGAAAGTGACCGACAAGGGCAGATAACTCTTCACCTTCGACACGCTCTGTTGCGTCTGTATCTGCTGGACGTTCCTCGAACTCGAAACTCCAATTTTAACCAGACTATTGGCACTCATCATGGATTTTGTGCCATGGGGGAAGCCCGTGGAGTTGAAACACGACCTGTACAATCTGTCCTGGCATCCTATGAAAATAAATATTGATAAAATAGCGAGGGCGAGTTGAATGCGGCTGTATATCCTGTTCTAAGATGCCTAGCTGTTAGAACAATCGGAAAAAAAATACATTATAAGACAATAAAGGTATAGTTTTTTGATGACGTAACAATTGAATGACGTTATCCCGTCACTGCGCCATTCTAGTGTGCCCCCTCGTAATCGAACCATTTTACATTACGTCACAATGTAAGCGACGTCACGATGCATGTCAGTTGTCATCGCCTCGTACGGCCTCCTACAGTAAACTACACCGTTGCATCCAGTTTCTTGGTTTGCTGTTGCTTCACGCAGCTAACATCACTGGTGGAAACATTACGTTTATGTTTTACGACGGTTAAAATGTGTCATTTCGACTCACAAGTTTTCAGCGACACGGTAACGTTCGTAATGTTTACATTCCCACAATGCAATTGTGGAATGTCGCTTGACTACTCAACTTCCTCTGGATGTACTGATCTAAACTTACGCTGGTAGTAGAAATGCAACGTTCTTATTGCCCCATATGGTTTACGTTAATGACAGATGTAATTAAAATAATTCAGAGAAGATATTTAATCCGAACGTAAACCGTCATCAAACTGTTATCATTTGTTTTTTTCTGGTAACGTTCGTCTTAACGTAGGGGGGCAGACACATCAATAGAACAGCACGCAAGTTAGCCCTGTGCGAGGATTCTTAATTTAGGTCACCGACACCGTCGTTTGTTTTCTGCCTTAAATTTATCGTAATTATCTTTAGAAAGTATTAAATTTGGCATCTTAGAAAAGAAATACACTTCGCCCTACCACCACGTATAGTGTAATAAAACACACTTTTGCCCTGAACTATTATAACGTTAAAGCACTCGGACGCAAGCGTCCTCGTGCTTAAACTATAATAGTTCAGGGCAAAAGTGTGTTTTATTACACTATACATGGTGGTAGAGCGAAGTGTATTTCTTAAGCAGATAGCGTCACGTGATACGCAGATCCTACTTGTGACGTCATGATACTTTTGCAACTGTGACGTCATGGTAACTGTACTTCAGTTGTGACGTCAAGCGTTTTTGACCTAGAAAGCCACACTCCGGCGCAGTAATGACTTAGCATAGTACTATGGCCGCATAGCAGAGAGCAGTAGAAAGCAGCTGTTCAATATTTGGTAGCGTTGATGGCTAAGAACGGTGAAACAGAATTTTGTTTGATTCTTTCATTCATATATCACAAACAGTTTTTCCATTTAATATGCGTTTTCCGACAAGACGTACATTCAAGGGGAAACGTTGCAGTGTAACCAATTTACGGGCAAAATGGCGTCACACAAATTTTATTCTACACTTTTGCCGAGCTATTACGCATAATTAACATAATGATATAAAATATTTACATAGACAGAACGGGAACTGGCTGAACTTTTACAGTGTGGATTTTGAACATTGTGAGTAACACCGATGCTATTTGACGTACATTTTAGACGAATGTGTGCAGTTTTCACAACGTCTTTCTCAAATAAACTCAGCACAGCGACAACCCACCAGAATCTTGGTCCAGGATGAAGAAATGGCGTGACAGGTGTCATAAGACCCCATGTTGTACCACATTTTGAACGTCACAGAAATCACACCTTCCAGCAAGACAACGCTCGTTCCCACACTGCCAGAGCAACACTGGACTTCCTAAGACAACATGGCATCCAAATCCTACAATGACCTGCACTCAGTCCGGATTTAAGTCCAATAGAACACTTTTGGGACGAGATTCAAAGTAGACTGAATGACCTCCAACCAAGGCCGACAACTGCGGCTGGACTCGATCAGGAATTTCAGGAGTATGGACCCAAGTGCCTAATTCATTCCATGTACAGACGACGCAACGCCGTCATCGATGCCCATGGAGGCCACACGATACTGACTTTGCGGTATATTAGCGGTAACATTGTTGGTGAATTTGTGGGCGTGATTCTCGAACATGTGTGAACCATAATTGTCAAGTTTGAACGCAATCCTCCGTTTTGATTGTTAATTTGAGCGAATTAAGTGTGTGGTTTAAGAAACCTCTATCGGTGTGGCGTTTCTTTTGCGGTTCAGTATGTATACTTTCTTTTTTTACAACGACATCCTCTGGCACTGGACTAACCTGTAAAGGAGTTATTGCATTTCACATGGTGGGCGTTGCATCTCTGGCAAGTATGTTGTAGGTCGCAAGGTTTCTGATTGGTGTAAACTTCATTGCAGTCGCAAAAGAATGTTTTTTCTAATTATTTTGTAGGAGTTTCATCCATCAAGATACACACAAAATCATTATAAAATTGAAAACAGGTTATTCGGGATCGTGAGAAACGACTCTGGAGGGAACACACCGCAGAGAGGGGTCCTTTCTACATGAACTTATTCACTGAAATACACGAAGTGAGGATGAGCAATGGTGTTTAACGTAGCGTGAAAGTCTATTTCTCTAACATAGCAGGGTTCATAAGCGTTAGTGCGTGGCTGCCTGGATATGTGCTGAATTAACAGGGTTTCGTTTCTAATGCTCTTGAAATATATTCTTAGACGAGCTCGTTATTTCCAAAAGGGTGTTTATGCTGTCCCTATCCGCCTACACTACTTAGTGAAGGCCATTCGTCACCACTCGACCCTTTCCGTAACCTCCAAGAAGCTATTTGGCTCGTCCCGGAATATACACGAGTTGGTCACGAATGAGTGAAGGCGAATTGGGATTAGTCGAATTAAAAAACCAACCGTATGGCGATATATTGGGAACTTAAGTGTTTGACTGACTGGTTCTCATTCGCCATACGGGAACCTCAATCGCAATATATTGCAATACAACTTATATGACAATGTACAGCCCTATTCCAAATAACATTGTGTATGTGTATGTAACTACGAGTGGTTAGCATAACCTACCAGTTTACAACAGCTTAAGCAAGCTAATGTCGATGCTGTACTGAACTTGTAGTAACTGAACGAAGGTTGGCAGTTTCAAAAGTCAATAAGTCAAATGCTGCAAAATTCTGACAGGATGTACCACAAAAGTTTCGAAGTGAAACACATGGCATAAGTTCTTACAGTTTATCATCTGAAGCAGGTTCAACTGAAACCACACAATACACAACAAATGTACTTGCATGTAACCCGTGAAGATCCGAGTTAGAATTGATCTTCAGTAACCCATGCTTGTCGTAAGAGGCGACTAACAGGATCGGGTGCTCGGACTCGCTGACTTGGTTGACACATGTCATCGTATCCCAATTGCGTAGACCGATGCTCATGCTGTTGACAACTGGATTGTCTGGTCCAGACTCGATTATTTACAGACCGCCGCCATATAGCTTTAATATTGCTGAGTGCGGCGTAAAACTAAACTCACTCATTTACTTGCATGTCCTCGTGTACCAATCCGATATACGGGGAGCACGGTAATAAATTTAACATGCACACCTCACAACAAAAGGAAGGTCACATTCAAACGATTCTGATTTCAACTGAACAATATATACATTTCCCTTTCATATATGCATTTATGATACATGTATATGCAACGCCTTACTAACAAACTTCGTGGCTAAATCTTGACGTTCACAACAGCTGTACTTGAACATAGCGGAACACATGCACTGTTTGTTTATAGTTTTGTTCAGGTCTGACATTGATTGAAAAAGAAACGACCATGATTCAACTGTTTCAGCAGGGTTTGAAAGTGATGCAAATAACCTGATTATTACCCATATTCCAAACATGACGAATTGATATTGGGAATGTTTGTCTGTCATACAACAGTGAGTGAGTGAGTGAGTGAGGGAGTATGGTTTTACGCCGCTTTTAGCAATATTCCAGCAATATAACGGCGGGCTTCACATATTGTATCAATGTAGGGAATCGAACCCGGGTCTTCGGCGAGACGAGCGAACGCTTGAACCACTAGGCTACCTGTCATAGAACATATCTCATGAGTTCTAGACGTTTGAAATATATTGGACATACTTGATATTATTGACAGTGTTTGTGTACAGTGTAATCTGACACCACTGATGAGTGAATTTCTCATAACGCAAGTACCCGTGAAGGTCCGGGTTAGAAGGAACCTTCAGTAACCCATGCTTGTCGTAAGAGACGACCAACGGGATCGGGTGGTCAGGCTCGCTGACTTGGTTGACACATGTCATCGGTTCCCGTTTGCGCAGATCGATGCTCATGCTGTTAATCACTGGATTGTGTGGTCCAGACTCGATTATTTACAGACCGCTGCCATATAGCTGGAATATTTCTGAGTGCGGTGTAAATCTAAACTCACTCACTCACTCACTCACTCATAAAGCAAGTGGTACGCCAGGATGTGGAGAGCGAGTAATGGTGGTGATATTAGGGTATCGAAACTCTCAATTAACAGTTGTTGTTTTCTGAATCTGATATATGTGCCTATCAGATGTCCCTGAAGATAATACAAGTAACATGCACAACAAGAGCATTGGTTTGGTTAGCGTCTTATCACACTTTACTTTAAAAAGTATACTATTCACACTTTGCTAAGGATCAAATCATGAATTCAACAGAAAACTATTATGTGGAGTCAAATTTGGTTTAAATATCTAAGCTTATTGTAAGCATGGATCCAAGGTTTCAGTATGTCATTGCATCTTGTGGATCCCATACCTGCTGTTGAGATGTGTTGTGTACTTGTCAATGACTCGTTCCATGAGTTGCAAAATGGTTGATTGGTGCCATGAAAACCCTTTTTATGGTTACTCGTATATCAAGTGCATAAGGTTAGCCTAAAGTGAATATTTGCCTAATGAGGGGCTATCATATTATTATTGATCCAGTTTTAAATGGATATTATTTCAAATTATAAATCTACGTTTAAGTAAAGTCTTGAATTTTGTGATCCTTAGCAAAGTGTGAGTAGTATATGTTAGTCCTGTTTATCGGGGGCTCCTGTAACTTGCAAGGACATGTCCTAAGACGATTCATATATACGATTTACTCCACACGCAGTTTAGATTACAGGTCTCGCGTTTCGGTTGGGGTAAAATGTCTGCAAGTTACATGACTTAGGATTACGGCAAGCGTCCTTTGGTTGGTCGTGCTGTGAGCATTCGGGACCTGATTAGGGATTTCGAAAGGTTTTGTTTTTGACGTGATTAGGGAATTTCCCGATTTGACGTACCAGTTACAAACATGTTGTTGCATGCAATTCCCTATTTTGAGTTGTACCACGTGTCCTCGTGGTTATTTTGTCGGGTACATAGTTGGCTTGCCATTGAAAGTGTTTCTAGCGTGTGGGTCAGGGTGACCTCGACATTCCAGTCATCACTGTTTCTGTTTCATCCCTGAAAGGTTGAAAACCTGCAGTCTGACAGATCCATTATGGTAATGGAAAATTATGGAAAATATGTTGTTGCTTTTGGTAACTGCTGAACATTAGTTTTCAACAAGATTGCATTTCTAACTGAGACTATTGTAGTGGTCCTATTTATTACGGTTCCGCCTCATGGGCAATAAGAAAAGCAACACAAAAATTACGCTCGATTTTGTGAAACTCTCGTTAAGTTAGATGTGATGTTTAAGAAATAGCTGAGAAATAGCCGAAGGCTGGTGCAGGGGGTGTAAAATAGACAGGAATTGTGTAGGGATGTTTACGAAACGCACAGACGCCCTTGATTCAAATCTTCAATACCCAGATCTCAGAGGGGATGCTGAGAAAATTTGAATGTTTACCACGGATACATAGACACCCCCTGTGTGGGGTCATCTCCCCTGTAAAAAAGTAGCCATAGTCTTACTCGAAAGACTATGTGGGACGGGACCATAAACCCATACACAAATACTTTTTATCTCCCCTGTAAAAAGTAACCATAGTCTTACTCGAAAGAGTAAGACTATAGAGTATGGGGTCATCCTATATAAGGCAAGCAATCAATAAATATCTATTCCTCAATTTGTAAACCCATAAGATCACATCAATTTAAAATATTGACTTCAGCAAAACAATTTAACGTGTATCTTCTATGATGTCTTTGGTTTTCGTAATAAATGCTTGTTGGGCTTGTTGTATCCCTTGGTTTATTTTTTTTCTCGTTCTCACCGATAGCAGAACTTTTTTGATAAAACTTTGATCGAATCTCTTCTTTCATTTTTTTATATTTTTCGAGTTCACATAGGATCAAACGAAACTCTTCCTCTGAGATTTTATTATCATTGAGTGCGGTGGAAATATGGTCTTCTATCGTGTTTAACTTTGCAAGAATTCTAATTTCATCGTGTTTCTTAGCTTTACGTTTCAATTTGCGGGATACAAATTTAAACACTGACCTAGCTATTCCTGTCACTACAGCTGTTATTTCAAGGCCTAACACCACTGGTGTGGCTACGATGGTGGTCAACAATCCAACTCCTACTGCTCCTAATCCCATGCTAGTTGTCATAAGAGTGGTATCAGCCCCATCCATGTAGTTTAAAGCTCTATTGTATTTTTTGTGTAGCGATGCCCGAATATCACGGTGACGTTTTATTTCACATATCTGTTAAGTCGAAACCCTTCTACACTTCCCTTTATATTTCCTTCTTCATCTATGGCTGGGTATAGCCCCATTTTATGTGTTTATAATATATTTTATAAATTATTTTTTAATTATATGTCATTTAATTTTTGATTAATATATTAGAGGCTTATACGGTTTAGATTATTGTACAGGTAAATGGGTGAGACATTAATAGGTATGTTTTGGTCTAAAATACTAACCCCATCTAGGCTTATTAATGGTATATAACCTTGTCTTATTATGATTCGGCAACGTTTATTCTCGTGTCTTTTAAACCAAATTATTCTCAGGCCGTCTAAAAGTATTCTTGGACTTGACATCTCTGCGAGATATACGTCTATAACTAGCGTGGTGTGTGATTTCATACCATAATTTGAATCTGAAAAAAAATCACGTTGGTAATCGTAAATGCTGCAAATGAATAAACTGGCATTCAAGCCGACTGGAGCTAACATGTTACCAGTGTGCCCTGGTATTCGTAATACTTGAACAGTATTTTCTTTGAAGGGATTAAAGGACGTGAGAAGAATCCCGTTGTTTGTAAATTTGGAAACGAAATCATTTTGATGAAAAAAGATGTAAGGTGAGGTTAGTGTTATTTTAATTAACCATTCAAGCTCTGAAAAATCTGCTAGTGGCATTCGTTCGTATACGTCGTCTTTATAGTATAGTAGGTATGGGGTGTCTTCCTCACCAGGTAAATTGAACCGCTTTGTGTCTCCTAGATCACCGAGTGTTACATTGGGGTGATGACTTACCATTGTTTATATAACTGTTATAAAATAGTTTCCAATTGTTTTTCTGATAATTTCTCAGGTGTTAACTTCAATTCCATAAAATGTATGTTCTCGGATAGAAAAATACTGGCTAGAGATATAGTGTCTTCCACGTTAACGGTGACACCCTGCAGACTGGTGTGTGAATCGTCTCCCACCCGCACGTAAATAGAGCAAACGCGATACTGGTGTTTTTTAACCCACTGGAGTTTGATTCCCTTCACGATCTCAATCTCACTCTGCGTTGGTTGGCCTAGGTAGACTTGGATGAACAGCGTGGAATTCTCCGGTAGATTTTGCAAGATGTTGAGCACGCCGTCGAATTCAGACACCAACTTCAATACCGCGTTTTTCTCCCCTGGTTTAACCGATAGCATGTGGGCTGACATAGCCGAGAGTGGGCTGATGATTATGGTTCCAGTCTCTCTGATGGGACGTAAGCCACGATTAGGGTTCCGTTGTTAACGACTTTGTTGAGTAAGTGGTCTTTGTTTTTCCGTGAATACGTATGGGGAACTTAGTGTGATGTTGAGAAACCAGTTGATTCGAGATGGTAACATCATCCACTTGTCATCGTTAGTGAGCATTAGATAGTACGGTTTGTTTTGATCAACGTTCGTTCTGTCAAAGTCTTCTAAATCGAACAATTTACCACCGAACGATGGGTATATTCTCCATTCATCCTCGTCGTTGCGAACTATATCGTATCGAGTGTTGCTGGCAGATCTTGATGTATCTAGGTTAAAAGTACTACCAGATCCACCGACGACGGGAACTTCAACTCGTTTGTAAATGCTGTTTACAAGCTTTAAAGCGTATATTTTACCATCTATTCCTGAGTCATCAAACCCCCTAGTATCACCTAGGTCTGATAATCCTACATTACTGCATCTTTTTACTCGCATTCCTGGGCCTTGATTGCTTGCCATTATTGTATATGTAGTGTTACGCTGAGGTATCCTATATTTATATTATTATTTTTTGTATCTAAAATTGATATTTTGAATTCAGAAATATTACCATTTATCAATTTTTTATACTGTCGTGATGAAAACGACTCGGTGCGTCCGTCATTGTATTTTTCTGTTTTAACCGGGACAGCCCTCAACAACGTGGAAGGACGTTCACTTTGTACATTATCTGTTGTGCTAAGCTGATCGAGATGAACGCATAACTCGCGGTATGGAACTAGCTCTGGTAACTTCATACCAGTAACGGTAATCTTAGGGTTTATTTCGTCTGGTGGCATCCCTAGTATCTTCGCCAACGGTCGACCGAGTCTCAATTTGTTTGCACTGTTGTTAATCAACACCACTGTTCCGTTTGAGTCATTTGTTTTGAGTTCACCTCCTAAGGGTTTGAAAACTTCATCATTGAGAGAACACACGCTGTAGTATCCATATGTTATTTTACGTAGGAATCCACCAAAGAACACATTATTATTATTGCTGTTGATGTTTGTCCATCGCGGGTAGTAGGTTATATCACATAGTGCTATTTCGAGTTGACCAGACGTGTTATCAATAGCGTGCATAAGTTTAACGGCCTCACCGCTCGTTACACCCGGAAGCGTAATGTACATATTTATATATATTTATATATTATATAATAATATGTATAAACCCGAAGTACGTTACCCAAAAAACGACAACATAAAGTCTTATGACTTCACACACATGAAAATAGTGGTTGACACGGCTGGTTCGTACTCCAAAACCCAGTTTATAGACGTGTTTAAAAATTATAGGTTTTCGGTCACTAATGTTAAAACGGTTCACGATTGGTTTCACAACCCTATGCAGTTCTGGCAGAATCAATTCAATTTTGCCGTGCTGTGTGCGACAACTGGATGTGGTTTGACATTGACAGACACTAGGCGTAATGAGCTAAGTAAATCCGTTTTCACTTTTCACGTATATTACCAGGTAAGGCATATCCTCAAAGAAATCAGCGCCCCGGTCCCACAGGACAAGGCATGGGATGCAGTAAACAATCCGTACGATCGACGTGCGTATGAACGGATTTGTAATGAATTCGAACTAGACCCAAAGACGGATTGGCGTTTGACGGGCCCAAACCATGGGTTGGGTATCCCTATCGTTCACAACATGCCCCTCGTGGAAGCCAGCAAAAAGCTAAAAGAATGGGGTGGTAAAACATATGCGAATGCTTACGTCACGAGTAACGAGTGGAGAGATGATCTCATGTCTTTCGACGACAGCAAGGATTACCGAGTACGGAGGTTCGAGCAGGGTCCGGATGACTGGACAATATTTATGCTGGACACGTCGAATGGTTTTACTCGTGCTGGTGTTATCAGATTGAACGATTCGATTCGAACGTACGTGTGGGCTATTCTAGGGTCTCAATCACAGACGCGTTCTAATATTATAGGTAAGGGAACGGCTTACGATTCTCAAAAACAGTTCGTGGCTAATATTGAGGACGCTATCTCATCACCAGTAGATTTACCTAGTGCTATAAAACGATATCAGGATACGTTGCAATACGCCAGGTCAAAAGTCGACTACGTGTTCGGTGTTGGATTGTACATGGCTCTGAGTGATATGAGTCTGAGAATCAATAAAATAACAGGCTACAACAATGAAATAATCATCGCCACAGCCGACCGAAAATTGGGTGTTAACGCCGACGTCAACGTCTCCCATGTACCACCACCCACGCATACTGGTGAAACGGGTATAGTGGCATCACCCCCAGAGTCTAGGGTTAAGTCCACACCACCACAACCCCAACCACCACAGGTGCAGGTGTCTAATCAGCAGCACATCGACCGTAAAACAGCGCTGGTGGTTGTTGGGATCGCGGTTGGCTTGGATTTCATCTGGTTAAAAATTCCTTAGCGGCCACGTACACCAACCCGGCAACGGCGACGATGAACGCCCAAAGGTTTTGACTGAGCCACGTGACTGTTTTCGAGATAGTGCTAAACAACCACGAGACGATGCTACCCAGGATACCTGGCAGGGCTTCGGCGGCTTTACCGGCGAGTTTAGCCAAGGCTTCCCCTAGTGATTTCAGATGTTTTTTTATCCAGTCTCTGACGTCACCACCACTCGGTGGTGTTGGTGTTCCTCCACCACCAGTCAGCGATACGACCATGGTCGATATGATGAAGCCAAATGCTGTAAGAACGCTGGTAATGGCGATGCCTTGCTCTCGGAACAATATTCTGATCCTTTCAGCCAACGTGGTATCCTCGTTCAGTACTCGATCGATGGTTTCCCGCACACGGCTGATCTGAGATCGAAGCTGTTCTCGATTAGAGGAAGCGGATTCCAATCGGGTCTGTCTCTCATCTTGTAAATTACGTAGTCGTTCTGTGATACGACGCTTAATATCATCGTCTTCAGTTCCGGTGAGTTTGTTTTTTTCACTTGCGATGTGCTCGTCGAGTTCGTTCAGTTTACCCATGTTGTTCACGAGTTCTCCACGTACATGTTTCAAGGCTTCATCTAAGCCGTACAGTTCCATCATTGGAAATTTAAAACCAGGCAATGGTTTGTCCCAGTACATGCCCAACAGTTTTCGATGCTGTCTGACGCTTCTGTAGCACGCTGTGTCATGTCACCTCCACTACTGAGTTCGGACCTGGTAGTTTGCAGATCTTGAACTACCTTCGGAGGAATCTTAGGTTTTGCACCACCATAATCCTGCATGTTTAGTTTATTACGGATAAATTCGGTACCATGGCGACTGGTTAGCGTTGACAAGGAAAGTGGTTTTCTAGTGCGCGTGTTCATGATATCAACCTCCGGTTTATCCTTAAGACGTAGAATGCCCTTATCATCTTTAGTAAACTTCGAACATTCTTCGTACTGATGATCGACGTAGTTTCTATCGTTTTTTAATCCATCGTAATAATCGTCTACTGTTGTTTTAAGTAGTTGGCTGCTCAATGATGAGTTAGTAAACGAAATGTCTTCATCGTAATCAACATCAGCAGAGTCCATAGATCCAAAATCATCCATCGGAATATCGTCCATATTTTTGAAATTATAGTATATTAATATAAATATATAACAATGTCATATGGTAGAAAACTAAATCCTTTTCGAAGATTAAGAGAACCACTAGGCGTCAAAGCCGTGCGTCAGTCGGTGACTATTACAAACAACCCAAGCAAGATAGACCAGAACCAAGTACTGTTGGTTAGATTCCCCAACTTGGGGGAGAACGACGTAATAGTACCAGGTACGGTACGATTGGCATTTAACATCACGTTGAAATCAGACAACGACAAACGTGAGCTAGTGAATAATGTGGGCCGTGCTATAGTAAAGAGGACCTCCATAAAAATTAGTGGTAACGAGGTGCTTAGCATAGACGACAGCGATGTATATTACTGTTACACAGACCTATGGAAAAGTGAGGGAGAACGCGCCAACGACGTGTAGCAGGGAATCAGTAAATCGACAAGGTAACGTATCGGGTACGCCTTCACACAAGACGAGACAGCCAAACTATCGAATAGTGAAAAAGCCATCGCCGAAGCGTATGGAAACAGGTTCTGTATCCCGCTAGACTTTGAGTTGCTAACGGGGCACGCACCATTTTACCAAGCCGCATTAGGTGACAGGTTGGAATATGAACTCACGTTCAATGATTACAGCAAAGTCGTGTATACACCGAACGGTGAAGAGGGTAGTTACGAGATCGATAACATCTCGTTGGAGTTCGACATGGTGACTAATCCTGATCTCGCCCGGCAGATTCGAAATCAGTACTCTGGGAAAATGACCATCCTGTACGATAGGATACTGCGACATAGAATGATATTACGTGACAAGAGCGACACGGTATGGAATATCAACATGAACGTGCCGGCGCGATCGATGAAAGGTATGTGAATCATACCAGTGGAGGAATACGATCCATTCGAAAGAGACAGCGAGAAATATTTCAACCCAGGGATCACCAAAGTGGAAGTGACCATAGAGGGAGTACCTAATCAGCTATTTAGCCATGGAATGAAGGCATATCAGCAGTGGGATGAAATAATGAAGCTACCGGCTATCAAACGAAACTCAATAGTCAACAACGTAGTCAATGACCTGGATCTATCCTCCGTGCATATCGGGGATTACCTAACCACAAAGTACGCGTTATGGTTGGATATGAGATCGACAGATGACGACACTCTACACGGTAGTGGTCGTCGCATCGACAACGGAAGCGAGGGCATAACCATTCAAATAATGAAGAAGGCTCAACCAACTGGTAAATTAAAATTATATTTATATGTAATTATGGATGCGCAACTTAATATAGAGAATGGGAGATTTGTGCAAGCCATCTATTAATTTACCACGAGATCCGCACTGCGCCATAATATGTGGGCAGACGGGTTGTGGTAAGACAGTTTTCGTACTAGATTTGTTGGAGGGGTACTATAAAGACGTATTTGACAATATCATTATCTTATGTCCTACTATAAATATGAACAAGACTTACACGGATAGATCTTGGGTGATGACGGATCCCGATGTATATAAAATCGATCCGGGAACACACCTGCAGGACTATTTGAAAGTTTATCACAACAAATTTAAAGGCAAGCCGACGCTATTCATCCTGGATGACTGCAGCGCTAATAGAGATAACGAAAAAGAGATGTGCTGTCCTACCTAGCGTTTTCAGGTCGACACGCAGAACATAGCGTCCGGGTGCTGACACAAAAATTCAACTCTGTGTTAAAGGATTTACGTTAACAGACGCTATGGGTAGCTCTATTTCACTGCAAGGACAGGGATTCGTTCGAGGAATGTTTGAGAGAGAACGATGTGATGAGTAAACTAGACCGGGAACGGGTTAATAAACAGCTCGCCAAAACTAAACATGCTAAGCTCGTGTTGAAAACCGACCAACCAGTGGATTACCAAGTAATAGTTTAGTAATTTTTAGTAAATTTTAGTAATGTTTTAGTAATTTTCAGTAAATTTTAGTAATGTTTTAGTAATTTTAGTAAATTTTAGTAATGTTTTAGTAATTTAGTAAATTTTAGTAATGTTTTAGTAATTTTAGTAAGTTTTAGTATAAATGTGGGTTTTTGAAGTTATAGTCGTGTGTAACCTAACCTTTATCTCTCTGTATTTAGTGTGGGTTGGTTATTATTTAAAAAAAATTAAAACTAGATTACTATATTATAAAATGGATTGTGATGAATTACTAGAACAGATATTAGTTTCAGATGAACAAAAGGACGACAAGCAGCGAGACAGACTGGTAACACTAGTTGTGGGTGGTAAGGCAAAACAATATTTAGGAGATAATATAACTACTGATAAAATTCAGAAAATGTCAGATGAGGAAATAAATAAATTATACGCCAGGTATGAGTCAAAACTCGGTGCTGAGATGACAAAAGGTATAGGTTCTACTATTACCCAGATTTACACAGGTATAGCGTCATTATTTTTACCCATCCCACCGGAACGTCGACTCTATTTGTGGGAGGACCTAGAGAAAGACCCGTTTATTGTACACGCCTTGAGCTCTATCAGCTGCGTGCTGTAACACAAATACGGGATGTTTTTAGCCCCGGTGACGGCGGCGATTATCACAGCAAATCATTGTCAATTTAAAGAGGAAAAAAATAATAATAATAATATACAAGATGGATACTACCCAGGAAGAAATAACCAAGATTCCAGAGGAGGAAACACCGAAGACGGAGCCAGTGACGCATGTCACAAAGAAGAAGAACAAAAAAAGAGTAGAAGCTGGTAGAAAAAACGCCTTAACCAGACACCATAAAAATAATTGCACATTGTGGTTTACCGTAGGTGGTGTAGTAGCCACTGCTGTTGTTTCATTATTTATGTTATTTAAACCAAAACAAACACAACCATCACAAACACCCCTAGAGGTGATCAACCCTCATATTATGTTATAATTAAAATTATATTTCTATTAATATATATTATGTCTGAGGGAAAAACATTCGTTAATGATGCATACCACGCCTTAGTGGTTTCCGGATTAGCAGTAGGATACGCTCGGTTGACTAAAATGATTATAAAACAACCGACTATAAAACTCGACTTCGACCTGCAGAATATTGCTATGCTTACTATGAATATTGGTATGGCGATGGCCACCAAGGACGTTCTGATAAAACAAGGTATTAGACCTGAAAATATTTTAAAGTAATATATATAATATGGCCACGATAGGAATGATGGTTGGTGGAGCTCTTGTGAATGCCCTAGCATTTTCCGGGAGTAATTATCTATTTTCTAAATTACGAGAGTCAAACGCGGCTGAGGTAGAATCTGAGAGAAAACGACACGATATAGCTGTAGAAAAACTGCAGACCGCACAGGCTGAATACGCTAAGAGACGCATGAAGAGATTAGATTTTATCAATAATCAACTACAACGCGAAAATCATTCTGTTAGAACTTTCAAGGACGTCGACGAAGCTATGAAAGAATACCACGTGCTAACAGGTAAACAACTAGAACCATTAGGCAATGCACCAACGATTTCTCAGTATTACACTTCTTCCGATGGACAAAAAGATCGTGAGTTGGTATTCGTGGCACTGGGTTTAGCATCGACAGTGTTAATTGTGAAACAATTAGACTAATTACACAAATTATTATATCAAAAATGAGATACGCACCATATCTTTGTCAATTGGTTCTTATGGGGAAAACTGAAATTTGTGGTAATAAAAGCCGCATTGAGAGTTATTGCTGTTTTCACCGTAAAGGTTATACTAACTATACTTGTTCGGTGTGTGGTATAGGAGTTAAAGGTCATTACCGATTATGTAAAGCCCATGGCGCGGATAAATTACAATTTAAACTTATTTATGATAAGAAAAAAGACTACATCTGCGAAGTTAAACGTTTGTTAAAGGTTTGTTAATGGTATAAGTATATATTTTTTTTATCACTGTAGTATGAATTGTAATTCCTCACGTACGAATCCTCTACGTGGTCCGTCTTTCAAGAAGTATAGGTTAGGTTCCCCGTCTTTAGAATCCACTCGACTGATATTGTACGTTTTCATAGACCATATAGGATCTGTAGCACGTTTACGGGTGTCTCCCTCGTATTCACCTGGTTGATATAAATATCTAACAAACGCGCGATCTGGAATTTTTTTTTCCTTTTTACGACGGGGTGCTGCTGCCTCTGATACAACGGATTTCATACGGATTGCTTCAACTGGTCTCTTATCAAGTAGTCTTGTTATTTCATGATTCATGAAGTCAACCACCCGTGGAAGTCGTTCTACCCATTCAGTGTTTCTGTTATTAGGATCCGCTAAATCACGTGAATATTGGTGTGAAAACAAACGTTCGGCTATGGAGCGATTGATTCGCTCTACTATAGCTTGACTTCGATGGGCTCCCACCTCACCGCGTCTAACTTCTACGTTATGCTTGGTTAGCAGTTTCGACACGGATCCCATGAATTCCCGGCCTGGATCGACTTGCAATAAATAAGGCCATGTCAGTGAGAACTCCCAGTTGTGAGACACATTAATTAATGGTTCAGTGCACATAGGTGGTGTTTCCACATCCCTACAATGAAAGTGGGATCAGCCCAGTTGTTGAAGAGTACCCACAGGAGTCATTGATGAGTAGATTAATGAAATAGATTATCAAAGATTCTATTTACACAGAAGAAATAGTTCAGTAAATATTTTATTTATTCAGAAGAATATGTAATTATGATAACACATTTTTACTGACTATTATGAAGTTTGAAAGTCATTTTGGTTTAAACATATTTAATTATTATTTATGAAAATGAATTGGGATTACAGCTTATGTTAACACCGCTCCCATGCAACATAAAATACAAAATGAAATGGATGTGACGTCATCGATATTGACTATTGCATAAATATATTTGTAAGTACATATAAATATATACAGATTGCATCAAATACAACTATTCTCTAAGTAGTCATAATTAGAGAGTTACAGTTGTGTGTGTGTCTAACAAGCTATTGTGGGAATATAAATCAATCATGAGAAGGTTGTTGAGTTAATTTAAGTATTTTCCTGAGAAAATTTGAAGCGTTGTGTCTTGATGATATAATCGTGGACAGATTCAACTATTTTCTGGTTTACACAAGGAGTAAATTCTTTGTTTCCGTTCAAAATGGTATCCAGGTTATAACGGGTAGTGCCGGGTAAAAAGGGTTTGGCATATGAGGCAGTTCGACTGTAAACTTGTATTTTAGAGTTATTTCTTAAAGGTCACATGCAACGTAAAACACAACTTTGCAGATTCTGATACCTTTCGGTATGGACTTACCGAAACAAAGCGTCAAAAATGCAAATTCAACTTATAAAGTTGAAAAATAACGCGATGAAAAAAAACGCGCGAAATCGGAGTTCAAACGTTTCACTAATTTTCCCCAGATTTTTTCTGGGGAATACGGGTTTCAACAGCTGGGCTGCGCTCATAGCATGTGCGCAGTGAAATAGGTTCGCGCAACTTGGAAGCGGGCTGTCTGGTGAATACTCGGTGAAGGCTTTGGTGTGAGCTATTTTCATAATGTTTTGTTGATATCTCACAGGCGCGAGCTTTTTATATGTTATGACAGTAAATAAACTGTTTATATAATTTCATTTGTCTATTTCACCACACGTTCTTCTTACCGAGTCACTTTCTCAGTTCGATACTTAAAAGCAATATCATTATTTAGCGTTGACAGAATTTCTAACTGTGATATAGATATGTCGCTGTCACAGACAAAACTCAATGTCTTGTTTTATTGACACCTGTGTGTCTGCCTGCCTGTCTGCTAATGACAATTTTCAATACACAACTGCGATCACTGACCACATGCAATTTGAACTTAACACCAATCAGGCTATACACCATAAACAAAACGCATTGATTTATGGCCCGAGTTCGTTAAACTATATCTTGTAGTTTAGGAGACGGATGTAAATCTGAGTAGGTAAATTAATTTCTCTTTCAAATGATCACGAAGTTACCAACACCAAGTGTTTAATTTTTAAAGACATTTACCTGAGTATGTTAATCAATTTATCTTATAAAGTTTCATTAAGACTTCCACAAGATTCAGTTACATAGCAAATCAGGAATTAGCTAGGGTGAATCAATTCTATCAGACAGGGGAGTATGGTGTGTTTTCTTTGTTAATTACCTACTCCACTGTCTCATAACTGGGAGTCTCACAATTGGGAGTTCTCACAAATGGGAGTAGCGTCCGTAAGCCGACTACGCTTGTATATTCGCTTAAACGCTTGTGCTACTTGATCCGAGTCTTTCGTGGTTAATGGTTCAGCTTCCTTGTAGCGGCTGGCTACGTCTACAGCTGTCAGGGCGTACTTATAGGTTTTACCTCTCACCCTGTCGTGTGGAAGAAACAACAGGTCGGCCTGGTGAACTTGATTAGGTGTATGTATACCGAATTTTCTCCTCGGTATATATTTTGGTGCCGGTAAGTATATTTGCCATATAGCTTGTTTTTGTAACCAGGCTTTGGCTTTTTTTTCCGAAACACGTGCGGCTTTAGATAATTTTGTAATAGCTTCTACCCCTTTCCAATATCCTCGCGGGCTGTAGTAAATTTTCTCCATTATATATATAAATTTACATTTTTTATGACCGTAAGCAAAGGTTTTGACACCATCTGAAGCTATCCATCGTTTTGTATCCATTGGTGATAGAGATGTCTTATTTATAGTCATCCCGTATATCGTGTGCCCGTCACTACGAAGTATGTTCATCTGGTGTTTGAACGTTTTCTTCTCGAACAGGGTCTGTTTGTAGAGGGTATGTTTAATATGTCGTTTCACCACGTTCTTTTTCACACCTTTAGCCTTTCTTATTTCAGCGTCGTCTGCTTTTTTGATAGAATACATCTTAGGTCTCAAACCGACGTATTCGGTGATTGGTGTGCCAGCACATTCATCCTTCATCTTACCTAACACCTTGTTGTTGACTTGGTTATTCATGTGGTGGTCTTTTGGGTAATCGCTGGTATCGTAAAGGTGTATATTGTTTATCATATCCTCGTACACGTCCTCGGTTTGAATTTCCATGAGTAATGAATCCGTATCCGTGTACAACACCTCACACCCTTCACCGTATTGTTTCTTGAGCTCGTTATAGTAGAAGTCATACATGAGATGTTTGGATAGGTCTAGAATGCTCATACCAACATAAACCGGTCGATTAAGTATAATGTGGCTCTTTTTCATATGTATCGCTGCCAAGTCATCATCGAATATAATACTTCTATTGTACGCCGGGCTGGATATCAATTTCCTGAGTTTGTTTTCCTCACTCGACCGGACTAGCTTCACGTTAACGCGTTTTCGTAAATTCTCCATCGTTTTGCCAAATACAGAGTTGTTCATGAGTTTGTACAGGTTTTTATCGAAGTCGCTGGTGGCTATCTTACGTAAATCCGTGTTCATTCTGATGTATGGTTCCATCCACTTGCTTTGATTGAATTTTAGTACCCTATGTATTTTAGTCAGCTTCATACCCATCGACAGATATAGTTGTAAATTGCGATAGTGAATGATGTACTTGGTTTTATTCATCAAGTTAGGTACGAGTTTTTCAACGTTTACCACCCGTCCTGTAGGACCAAGCAAATTTCGTTGGTAGTCAGACATCCATTCCATATTCACCTTCAAACGCTCTGGAGCCAGGGGATAACTGTTGTGTGAGGTGTGTAACTCCTCCGGATATTCTAAATCCACTTGGAGTATATAACCCTTGTTCGATTCCGGTGCGATGCTCATAACATCATCGATCTCAGATGTCCACTCGAAACCACAGGTAGGTAGATACTGGCTCATGGCCCAGCCGTACAGGTTGTTTGCATCTAGATAGAGTAGATAGTTTGTTGGTTTTTTAGGGTTGTAGCCTTTCACATACTCGTTGTTAGCTTTGGCATAACGTTTTGATACCATGGAAATACCACCGCGTAACCCTTTCTCTATGAACAGATGCATATCGTAATCGGTGAATAATTCTAATTTCACACCGGTTTTCTTCAGTAGGGCATCCCACGAGAGCCCAGGACTTGAATAATACCATGCCGGGTCCAACCCGTATTGCTTCGAACACGTTTTTCTGAATATCTCGAAAACATCAGCCAGCAATAACACATCTGTTTTCAAATACAAATCGTGATAATCACCTAGATTCTGACACCCAAGTTTTTCCCATACTTTTTTCGCGTGTTCGTAATCGTCTTGTGTGATAGACGCGTCGGACAGCTTGCTATAGAAGCTGTCAATGGGAGGTAACTGTGTCTCATTAAACTTAGACCAGTCATCCATATATTCATACGGGTAGATACCCTTACGTAGCAGCAAAGCTCGAGTTTCCTCTTCTGTGTAACAATTAGTTACAGCTAATTATAAGTCGTTCAGGTTATTAGCCTTGACCAAGCTGTCTAGAGACGACAACAGAAACTGAACACTATCTATGAATCTCAACCCATTTAGCGAAAAGGATATACATGTATATCTTTCCATATTGTTTGGGATACAGGATATGTTGCCTTTTACCTTTGAAATAGCTTGCATAATCAAGTGTGAATCATACCCGCGAAGATTGTGAAACACCACTGGTATATGAATAAGTTTAGGATTTATTCTTAGCTTCAAGTTACATTCATTGTGAGCCGCACCTCTGTATTTACCAGTAATGTGACAGTGATCTCTAACTGAATCACCATTCAGAGGTTTACAGCACACATGATAATGTGTGCTTTTGTTGTGGGCTTCCCGGTCTGTTTGGGTCATACGCATTGGTGTTTTGTTGCATAGTTTTTTAATAATCTTTTTCTCTTCGTGTTTTAAACACTTTAGAAATTCTTCAGCCGCGTCTGGTCCTCTATAAACAACTGGAGGGTTAGTTTGACCATCACAACGAACGACCACATACCCGAACCCACACGGTTCATGCTCTTGTACTTTTTGTGTGAAACTTTGATTAGTGGATTTAGCTACTGTATCGATTGGTTTAATGATAGCTTCGAAGTCGGCGTAGATAATATATGGTACTGGCATTTGATTTTTGTGGTTGATAAATTTCAAGATGTTGTTTTTTTCTCTCGGCATATCTATTCGTACGGCTGTCTCCCCTACACCTAGGCAATCAACCCTGTGCGAATCTAGCAGATCAGCCCTAGAAAACCCGTGAAGGCACCTTTCACAAAAGTGTTTCTTTTCCTGTGTTTCGATTGATTGTACAACAGTCGGCTGAAATTCTTTATCCATGTGTAGTGATATTTTTCACCTTGTTTGATCATAAATATATTGATCATTTTATGACAATCCTTATACAATAAAGGACTTATCCTGTGTACTATTACGTTTTTACCTTCGTGTCCGAAAACGTTTATGGCTAAGTCTGGATTCTGTTGTTCTATTTTTTGGATCTGAGAGATGGGGGTGGGTTCGTCTATACCTTCCCAATTGAGCCCGTCATCTTCTGGATAACTGGAAAGTCTATCGGAATGTTTTTCAACTGGAAATTTAGCGGATCTTATCGCTATCCTCATACAATTGTTGCCTCGGTTTTTGACGTTAACCATAGCTTGTTTTTTCTTGAAATACTCAGACATGGGTAAGTACGATCCACCTTTCAACGGTATATAGTTTGCTATATCCAGGTAGAACATGTTAATCTTGTCAACAACCTAACCAGAACCCATATTAGTGTAACGTTCTAGTGTTTCTCGCATTTTTTCTAATGATCTGTCTATAGAAGAGTTTATAGTGTCTGGTTGCGTTGTAACTTCTTGATTACCTCTGAAGTAAACATTGGTGTATTCAGTTGTTTCATTCGACTGTTGTTCTCTAGTGTCATGTTTAACGTGAGTTGAAATTTAATACCTCTTAAATCTTTCAGTTCTTCGTTTACTTTGTCAAATACCAATGGTTTTATATCTTCAACGTCTATGTTTCTTTGAACTTCCATCTTCCAACCTCTCAAATATTTACCTACAGCATGCTCAGTAGGCGTGAATTGTAATTCTATAGGTTTTTGTTCTTTCAGTAATTCAATTAACTCAGATTTCCTCATACGAGAATAACCTCGCATTCCACGTTCACGAGCTTGCTTTGTTAGTTCTTTCACAGTAGGTGTTTTTTGATACTTAAAACCTAATAAATCTTGTAATTCATGTTTTCTCATACGAGAATAATCTCGAAGTCCACGGTCTCGTGCTTGCTTTTTCAATTCATGTACTGTAAACATATCATAAAGTTACAAACACAGTGTTGATATTATATGTGAAAACAATTCTCTAAATAGACAAACATCCTTCATGTTAAACATAAGATGATGTAATATATATAGGATTGTGTAATCTAACCCGTAACATACACCTTTCATACATCGAGGGACTTGATACATTTGGCTTCATGAAATGTGACACTCTCATGGTGAGAGAAAAACATAACACAGTCTTCCTCGGGAGATAAAAAGTTATAGGTTTACAAACTAATAGGATACTTATTGATTCCATGCCCAGTGCCACATAGTCTTACTCTTTTGAGTAAGACTATAGCTACTTTTTTACAGGAGAGGTGAAAAGTAGTTATTTTATTGAATAGATACTTATTGATTGCTTGCCTTATATGGGATGACCCCATACACCATAGTCTTACTCCCTTAAAAGTAGCCATAGTCTTACTCTATCGAGTAAGACTATGGTTACTTTTGACAGGGGAGATAAAAAGTATTTGTGTATGGGTTTATGGTCCCGTACCACATTGTCTTTCGAGTAAGACTATGGCTACTTTTTTACAGGGGAGAACAAAAGTAGTTGTGTTATGGATTTAAAAATTAATATGAGTTAGGAATAGATACTTATTGATTCCTTGCCTTATATAGGCTAGTCCCGTACCCCCATTGTTTATACTACTTGGCGTCATGCTAAAAGACGCCACAATGCGAGGAGCGTTGAATAGGCAAGTTAACAACAATTGTCAACAATGCGTTTAAATGCCTGGGAATCCTTTTGATGTGCAATGGAATTTCATTGGAATGGATCTTGGGATGTTTCCTATAGAGAAATACTAGGATGAACTTTGGATGGAATGTCGCCCTTTCATGTAAAAATGTGGACACGCGTTCATGGTCTTGAATTTTGCGCCTGGCCAATCATTTGTGTGTCCAGTCTTTACATGCTGCCTAAAACTTAACTAACCAATCATTTCACTTTACCCCTTCCGCGAACATTTTTTTAAAACGTATGTCTACTCACTGTATTTTCCTTTTTAAACTATGCACTGTATGAATAACACAAAAGATTAATTGGGAATAAGAATGACATGTTTGTATGGATGATCAACTTCTTCATTGTGCTATAGCGACGTTTCGGTGTAGGTACTCATACCGTTTTCAACCATGAGGTGGTGAATATTTGTGTCTCATAGGCGATATGGCCGGATGCTGTTTTTAAATCCCTGGAACAACGAAATGTCTGTTATTGTAACTCATCATGTGACACAGCAATAAACTATATTTCTTCTTCTCCTGATGAGTTGTTTTGAAAACGTGTCTCTTCTCTTATTATATCCACTTACAAAAACATGTTGAAAGAATTTCGTCTTATCCGGGTGAGTTAAAATGTATAGCTCAAGCTGTTTTAGAAAAAGGATATAGCAGTAGTGATCACATAAAATTTAGTTAGTTTATATAACCTATTGGTACCATTGAAGGTAAGGAAAATGAATTATTTTATGCATCAGTAGATTTCGAAGACGCATTCGACTGGTCTGGCGATCATACTATTGGCAAAACCTATTACTATATAACATATATGTCAAATGTTTAAAAAATGTCCATTCCATTTATCAGTCTATCTTATCATGTATATTTTCTCATGGAAATACGAACTCATTCTCATGTAAACCAGATGTACTGGAAGGAGAAAACCTGTCACCTCTTTCGTTTGCACCTTGCCTACAGGACCTTGAAACATCACTTATGGAGTCTTGCAAAGGTTTTAAGTTAAAACTCATAAATTGAAAATGTCATAACTATGTTTTAAATTAACTGATGATGCATCTACAGTCAAATACATAACATCATGTAGATACTGGAGGAATAAATATTACCGTTTCAAAAGCTAAAGTAATGATTTTAACGGACCAAAAAGGGATTACAGAAAGAGTTTTAATGTTGAAGTATAAACTTTAAGAAATGTGGAATCCAACAAATACCTTGGTCTTATCTTCACAGACGGAAATTACATTTGTCATTTGGGTATCAACTGCACCATTTTGAAATCATAGTTGTACCTATTCTTTTTCACACCAGCGCAAAATGGGGATTTGAAAAAAAATCTATTACAGAAATTATTCAACTTCGTTTTAGTAAAAACCTTACGTCACTAAGAAGAGTACACCAAAGTTTATGACATATGGGGAACGTGGAAGATCTCATCTCTTTGAGGGGCGGTGGAGTAGCCTAATGGTTTAAGCGTCCGCTCGTCACGCTGAAGATTCGGGTTCGATTCCCCACATGGGTAGTATGTATGAAGCCGTCGTTGTATTGCTGGAATATTGCTATATGCGCCGTAAAAGCATACTCACTCACTCATTCATCTCTTTGATGTCAGAATCAAAATGGTATCTTTTGGGACTAGAATTCTCACTGGGAAGACATCAAACTTATCTCGTATTATGTATACATTACTTTTTTAATCATATATGATACTCTAATGGGAACATGGGAAAATAAATGGATGTCATTCATGAAACGAATGTTTGACGAACACGGCCTCCAGACCACATGGATATCACAACATATTCAAAATATCACGAATATCTTAACTTAAAAGCTAAACAAAATTATATCCACTGACAATCCATACATTCAAGAGATATACCTTCCAAATATTCCAAGTATAGAACTTAAACTGATTGTTTAATTTTTGAAAACAATTAAAATACATGTAATACAGTTGATGATTATACTTTAGTTATCTAGTGAACATCCAGTCAGAATTTACGGGTTGAAACAGGCAGATGGAGGAACATACCATTCACTGGAAGAAAATGCTAACTTTGTTAATTGTGGGACATAGGTGATGAATTTCACTATGCTTGTAGGCGCCCATGATTTGAAAGATGGAGAGAAAACAGCCTTTTCATAAATAGTGTTACATTCACACGTCTAGCATTCATTTATTCTTTAATAGCCGTCGATTAAGGCCCCTCGGTGTGGTCACTGGAGCAGAAACCATGTCCCGGAATAAGTGGGGCAGAGTCGGCTCGAGCGTTATGAGCTGTTCTTTGCCAATAGTACTTCAGGACGGTTGCCTTCTGTTCCCTTAACGCAGTTGGATTCGTCTTCGAAGAACTTGGTGAGTTGTACTCGTTGCATCCTTTTCCTTTTATAAATGGTTGATAGTTGTTGTGACCACATATCTTGTAACTGCTATTTAGAAATTAACAATTTGCAGTGAGTTGAAGTTTGAATAAGTTTATATGAACTTAATCACAAGTGGAGGGAGCACGCGAGACCAAGACCTGAATCAGTGTATAAAGTATCCCAAAACGAGCTGAATTCGACGTTCCGACGTTCAACGCTATTTTTGTATCATGAAAGACTTGATATTATTGTGTGAAATAGATGACTATATCCTTTATCACTCAAGATTAGTAAAATAAAAAAATTAAATGATACTAAAGATAAAAAATTCTGTTTTGTCTTACATGGTAGAAAATCCCTGACACCGGGATACATGAAAGTCTGTACCCACAAAGGATGGGTGAAAATTACTTTTTTTGCAGTAAGTTGAAGTTCGATTGAGATCATGTGAAAGTTATCACACAAGTAGAGGGGTCACGTGAGAACAAGACTGAGTCAGAGTATAAAGTATATAGCACCCGTGGAGATCCTGGTAAGAAGTGATCTTCAGTAACCTATGCTTATCGTAAGAGGCAATTAACAGGATCGGGTGGTCAGGCTCCCTGACTTGGTTGACACATGTCATCGCATCCGAGTTGCGTAGATCGATGCTCATGTTTTTGATCACAGGGTTGTCTGGCTCCGACTCGGTTATTTAGAGACCGCTGCCATATAGCTGGAATATTGCTGAGTGCGGTGTGAAACTAAACTCACTTACTATAAAGTATATAAAAATATGTACCCACAAATGATGGGTGAAAACAAGCAACCGGCACCTTCTGTTGAAAGATTAATGAAAATACATCCCTAAGACATTAGAAAATTAAAACATATTCAAGATTTAACATTGCGGATATTTTTGTTATTGCTTCGTTGCTGTCGTTACCATTCAGTACATAATTGAGACGAGAACACATGATTCGTGAGACAGAACACATATATTCTTCATACATTAAGACAATAAAGAAAATTGCTAGAGGGATGATGGATGGATCCCGGTATCTTTCTATCTCGACACAAACAGGAGGTCTTACCACGACATAGTTTCCAACGAATCAGAACGTTGCATTGGGACATATGACCAAAGCCTTGAAAAAAGGCTTAAAGGCCGGAGTGCACTCTTAAACAAATCCCATAGGTTTCCAATTAGTCTCCCATTGACTACTCCTCAGCAGTGTAGAAGTTATCTATCCATCGGTGACAAGACTGTGACGGTTATGCGTGCCTGGCAAGTGCCTGGCGATGTCAACAGTCGTAAGAGGCGACTAACGGGTTCGGGTGGTCAGGCTCTCTGGCTTGGTTGACACATGTCGTCGGTTCCCAATTGCGCAGATCGATGCTCATGCTGTTGATCACTGGATTGTCTGGTCCAGACTCGATTATTTACAGACCGCTGCCATATAGCTGGAATATTGCTGAGTGCGGCGTAAAACTAAACTCAGTCACTCACTTCATTACGGACTGATTCTCGGTTAACGGGTTAACTCACTCACTATAAAGTATATAGAAATATGTACCCACAAATGATGGGTGAAAACAAGCAACCTTCTGTTGAAAGATGTAAAAGGCATAAAACTAAATTCAGTCACTCACTCATAAAGCAAGTGGTCCACCAGGATGTGAAGAGCGAGAAATGGTGGTGATATTAGGATATCGAAACTCTCAATTAACAGTTGTTGTTTTCTGAATCTGATATATGTGTCTATCAGATGTCCCTGAAGATAATACAAGTAACATGCACAACAAGAGCATTGCTTTGGTTAGCGTCTTATCACACTTTACTTTAAAAAAGTATACTATTCGCACTTTGCTAAGGATCAAATCATGAATTCAACAGAAAACTATTATGTGGAGTCAAATTTGGTTTAAATATCTAAGCTTATTGTAAGCATGGATCCAAGGTTTCAGCATGTCATTGCATCTTGTGGATCCCATACTTGATATTGACAGGTGTTAATGATTCGTTCCATGAGTTGCAAAATGGTTGATTGGTGCCATCGTTTATCAAGTGCATAAGGTTAGCTTAAAGTGACTATTTGCCTAATGAGGGGTTATCATATTATTATTGATCCAGTTTTAAATGGATACCATTTCAAATTATAAATCTACGTTAAGTAAAGTTTTGAATTTTGTGATCCTTAGCAAAGTGTGAGTAGTATATGTTAGTCCTGTTTATCGGGGGCTCCTGTAACTTGCAAGGACATGTCCTAAGACGATTCATATAGACGATTTACTCCACACGCAGTTTAGATTACAGGTCTCACGTTTCGGTTGGGGTAAAATGTCTGCAAGTTACATGACTTAGGATTTCGGCTAGCGCCCTTTGGTTGGTCGTGCTGTGAGCATTCGGGACCTGATTGGGGATTTCAAAAGGTTTTGTTTTTGACGTGATTAGGGAATTTCCCGATTTGACGTACCAGTTACAAACATGTTGTTCCATGCAATTCCCTATTTTGAGTTGTACCACGTGTCCTCGTGGTTATTTTGTCGGGTACATAGTTGGCTTGCCATTGAAAGTGTTTCTAGCGTGTGGGTCAGGGTGACCTCGACTTTCCAGTCATCACTGTTTCTGTTTCATTCCTGAAAGGTTGAAAACCTGCAGTCTGGCAGATCTATTATGGTAATGGAAAGTTATGGAAAACATGTTGTTGCTTTTGGTATCTGCTGAACATTAGTTTTCAACAAGATTGCATTTCTAACCGAGACTATTGTGGTGATCCTATTCATTACGGTTCCGCCTCATAGACAATAACAAAAGCAACACAAAAATTACGCTCGATTTTATGAAAATTCCGTACATAAGCTCGTAAACGTAAATATATATGATGTTTAAAGAAAGACAGGAATTGTGTAGGGATGTTTAAGAAAGTCACAGACGTCCATGATTCAAATCTTCAACAGAAAAGACTTGATGTCCTAAAGATATTTTGTTCTGAGAATTGTTTGACGGTAAATATGGAAAAAACAAAGGTAATAGTTTTTAAAAAAGGTGGAAGACTGTCGAAGTATGAAAAATGCTTCTTTGATGCTGTACAAATAGAATGTGTTTCCTGGTACAAATATCTAGGTATTTTATTCAGTAGGACATTAGTATGGACCAAGCACATAGAAAATGTATGTCTGCAGGCTAAGCAAGTTTTATTTGGTATTTTTAGATCACTGTCAATGTTTAAGCCATTACCTTTTCACCTGGGCCGCCTTTGTTAGGTGAGGGCCATCTTGCTTGGCTTAGCAACGGCGGCCCTGTGTGGCCGCCGTCGCTAGGTTAAGACCACCATCTTGTTTAACTTAGCAACACATTCAAGTCCCAGTCAAAACCAATCCCCTACCTACATGCATACATACATCAAGTATACTTTTAAAATAAAGGTAACGGGTCTCGGCTGGAGGCACATCGAAGGATGGCTCGGGCTACACCTTCGCTTTTTTTAAGGGGGCTGGGGGGACTATGATCCCATAAATAAGCCTCTAAGCCACATCTGCCGCAAAAACCCCACCATATAACTACTTGCCCATATTTAGGATAAGTCACATGCATGTGGTCCCCTTTTGGCAAGACAATGACAAGTCACAAAATCATGGCAGGACACATGCTATCTGATGAAGATGTTTTGAGATGATGAATGGACCCATGTTCCCAATTATGAAGAAACTTCTCCTGGGTCTGATTCTGATATTTCTTGACATTTAAGTGTTAAAAATGTTACTTTTTCACTTTTTTATTATTTCGAGTGGGTTATCATGTACTTGCCAAACTGACCAGTTCATGAATTTTGATATTCCACCATCAACCCAATTTGAAACGACGTTCATGTAAATTCTTCTATTATGAGTAAACAGATTCATGTGCACTTAGAAACACATTACTTAAAGGTATGTATGCTCTGGATAGCACTGGAGCTGAGATATACAACACAATATGGGTTATATTTTTGGTTCAAATATAATGCCACATTTTGAGGGATGTCATTTTAAACCCACATCCATCTGTGAAAGTGATCTCATTCTTTTTGATTATTTTTTTATTACAAAAACTAACTAACCCTAAATACACATGTAGCAAATATTATCTCACGCATCGCGCGTGGCACGTGCAGTTTGTGCACAATGAACTTATTCACTTTTTGCATGTTTTTTGACACCTGAAGTTCACACATCTGATATTGAAAATTGAAGAACGGTTGATTATTCTCTTGACTCTGAATGTTGTGGAAAACACGTTAATTTCAACCTAAAATTGCGCGTATGTCATGTCACGGCTTACAGAAAATCAGCGTCTCTGCGCTGCGGGTAGGCTAGATACTGGAATGAATGGCCCAAAATCAGTGTATGAAATAAGGCCCGTCCGACCCCCCTAGACGGGCTAGATTTCTGACGGGCGGTCTAAATTTACAGGTAGCCAGCCCGACGGTCTGGTGCAAACTTTAGATGTTCCGTACATCTGAGTGAATTCCTGGTGTCTGGTCTGGTTAAACTGACTGACTGGGTATGGTTTTACGCCGTTTTTAGCAATATTCCAACAATATCACGGCGGGGGACACTAAAAATGGGCTTCACAAATTGTACCCATGTGGGGAATCGAACCTGGACCTTTGGCGTGAGGGGCGAACGCTTTAACCACTAGGCTACCCCACCGCGCCTCTGGTCTGGTTAAAGCCATTTTGGGCTGGTAACATTTTGAAGTTACCAGCCCTGATGTCTGGCTGGGTTTTTGGCTTATTTCATACACTGCCAAAATGTAGTGGCCAGACATTTTGGTGTCCATCTAAACACGATCTCTAAGGAGACGTTTTCAACATAATGGGAACACGCGTGGCGTCACGTCAGCAAGACAACCACATTTGGCTGACCCATCTAATTAAGGAACCAGTTCCAGACTGCCAGATTGACTGCATGGACTATTCCTGGCTTACGTCCAATCAGTTCCAGGACTGTACGTCCAATTTTGCTCCAACGTTACCGACAGGCACGCTTGATTGAGGCAAGATTGAGATGGTGTTTTGTTCACTGACGAGTCGAGATTTCATTTAGACAGCTCAGAGGGCAGTGCAAGGGTGTATAGACGACGAGGTGAACGGTATGCTGACACGTGCGTTGTTCAACGTCGGCCGGTGGTGTAAGCGTTATGATATGGGGTAGGGGGGCACCACATCCCATGCTCGGACACAATCTGTCATTGTCAATGGCAATCTGACAGGTCTGTGACACAGGCATGAGATCATCGGGTCTCATGTGCAGCCGTTCATGCAGCCCGTCCACATGTCGCTCGTGTTGAGACAAATTTCCTGAGACAGCAGAACATTCCAGTACTTCCCTGGCCAGCTGTTTCTCCGGACCTGTTCCCCTATCAAGGGATGAAATGGAGTGACGTTTACGCCACGCCCAGAATCAGCCATTAACGTTAGCTGAATTGGGACAAGCATTGGTTCAGACATGGAACAACATTCCCCAAGCTTTCTTCAATCGCTTAGTGTTGTCTATGCATCGTCATTGTCAAGTCTGCATGAACGCCAATGGTGTACACACACGATACTGAATTTGTGAACTGACTTTTTTGACACCACATCTCTTCAAGGGCGCGTCACGATGCCTTATGTCAAATCATACAGATTTCGATATTATCCTGTCAACAGTTAAACAGTGATTAAGGAAAACACCACAAATCATGTTATTACCTCTTTGCATTAAAAAATGACATAACGTTACTTTCTTCCACTAGTATATTTATTTCCTTTAGAACGACACAGTCATCAATTTCCTTATTAGTGTGAATCTGATGTGGATTAACACAAATACAAATATCGACCTTTGAGCAAGAGTAGGACAAACTTGTTTTGGCATGACAATCCAGTGATCAACAGCATGAGCATCGATCTGCGCAATTGGGAACCGATGACATGTGTCAACCAAGTCAGCAAGCCTGACCACCCGATCCCGTTAGTCGCCTCTTACGACAAGCATAGTCGCCTTTTGTGGCAAGCATGAGTTGCTGAAGACCTATTTTACCCCGGATCTTCACGGGTCGAAATACTTTGATGACCCCTGCCACCTCCTATGGTTCTTCCAATCAACACGCATGACTGCTTCGCCGCTCTTAATAATAGGGTGGTGGCAAAACGAGGAGACCCCGTTCTTCAATAGCCGTCGATAAGGCCCCTCGGTGTGGTCACTAGAGCAGAAACCCTGTCGCCGAGAGAGTCGGGTCGGGGGTTTTGACCTGTTCTTTGCTCATAATACTTCAGAACGGTTGCCTCCTGTCCCCGTAACACGTACACATTTGGATTCGTCCTCGAAGAACTTGGTGAGTTGTACTCGTTGCATCCTTTTCTTTTTATAAATGGTTGATAGATGTTGTGACCATATATCTTGTTATTGCTATTTAGAAATTAAAATTTACATGTAAGCTGAAGTTTGATTAAGATTATATGAAATTAATCACAAGTGGAGGGAGCATGCGAGAACGAGACCTGAGTCAGTGTATAAAAAGTATCCCAAAACGAGCTGAATTCGACGTTCTGGCTCGAGGTATATAGGGAGAGTACGTGCGCGATCAGAGTGCACAAGCAGCTTCATAGGTAGTTTAAACACTACTTTTGTATGAAACACTTGATATTTTGTTTGAAATAGATGAATATATATCCTTTATCGCTCAAGATTAGTAAAATAAAAACTTTAAATAATATTAAAGAAAAAAATTCTGTTTTTGAAAACTCCAGACACCGGGATATATAAAAGTCTGTACCCACAAAGGATGGGTGAAAATTTTATTTTTTTGCAGTAAGTTGAGTGTCGATTAAGATCATGTGAAAGTTATCACACAAGTAGAGGGGTCACGCGAGAACAAGACTGACAAGAGTCAGAGTATAAAGTTTATAGCACCCGTGAAGGTCTTGATCTTCAGTAACCCATGCTTGTCGTAAGAGGCGATTAACGGGATCGGGTGGTCAGGCTAGCTGACTTGGTTGACACATGTCATTGTATCCCAGTTGCGTTGATCGATGCTCATGTTGTTGATTACCGGATTGTCTGGCCCAGACTCTGTTATTTACAGACCGCTGCAAAATAAACATGTGCCTTATAGTCCAAGAACCCTTTCACGACATATTTATAAATAAATGTTTGGATGAGCCTTGCCGACGTATTTCTTCAGGCGTGAATGCCACCCTTCTAGGTGGTTGTTTGTTCTTGGCCCATCTGTGTTGTGGTGGTTCCATTGCGTCATGTGCAGATCTCCCTCCACCCAGAAGTTGGCCATGTAGTCTCCGAGTTGTCGGCAGCGGTCTTCATCAGTCTTTTGCAGTACATATCCATGATATCCAGTCTCGTTTTCTCTTGCTGACTCTGTACATGAACCCGCCAACAACCAAGTAACGACTGCCGCGAGCTGTAGGGATGAATCCCTGATCGAGCTGTGCATTTGCCATTTCGAAATCGAATGTGAATCCTTTGGCCATTCCATAGATATCTATACCAAAGATATGAACAGTGTTCAATATTGGCACTCTGCTAAGTGTTATTGTAAACTTTTCAATCAATTGGAAGTGATATGTGCGACGAGTTCACCTTATCAAAAAATCTAGAGTAGATTATCCGCAACGCTATTTAAGCCTAATCAGAACCTAACCTTCAAAGGAAACCGCAGGTCGGCGTCCTGAGACTAGTGGAAAATCGAAAGGTCGGCGTCCTGAGACGACACCATTTTCACAGCCTGCCTGAATGAAACTTTCCCCCCACTCACAGGCTTGTTTCTGTGGAAACGCACCTACTCTGGCCACCTAACTGATACAGTAGGAAATTCAAATCTGGACTTTAAAAAGAGAAATATATTATAAAATGTGTGTTTTGTTGACTGTCTGCATCCATACTTTTTGCCGTGATTATTCATAACATACTTCTGTGTACTGTGCCTTAATATCATCATAAACCGTAAGTCCATTTTGTGATATTTCTTGGAATATACTTGAATACTGCTTTGCTTTGCATGGAAAGACAGCTTTGTCCAGGCAACGTGGCCATACCCCCATGTGTGTGTGTGTATAGGTCTGAACCCCCGCCTTTTAAACAGATGTAAGTTGGTACGGGTTAGAGAGTCAACAGATCCAATGCAACCTGGGACCCATTTCACAAAGCGATCGTAGCGCTAAGGTGATCGTAAGTCCCATACTTTAACACAGACTCACGACAGTCGATCGCTACGATCGCTTTGTGAAACGGGGCCCGGGTTGTTCTCCTGAGCTCCCCAGCTCCCCATTCTCTGACAAACGTGTATAGCTTGAGTTGGGTTAATCCTTGAATGAATCATGTATTTGGACAGTCAGGCGTCACGGTATACCGACCCCTTACTCTTCTCCGAACAAGGTGAATGTAGGTCATGGCTTACAATGACAATAAAGTGGAGCGGCAATATGTGTGTAGTCAACTGGTGTAGGGTTAGCATCTCATACAATTTTGATCAAACTTCAAGTTGCAGGTAAATCTCGTTTGATAGATAATTTCATTCTAACCAATCACGTTGTGAATCGTAATCACGTGAGATTATAAACCTTGTAGGGTATTAACAACAGGAAAATACACAGGATAAAACAAACTGTTTTAATGTTTAAAATTCTAAGTAACCTAATAAGAACATACCTATTCAACGTAGCTATACCTTCCTAGCTGTCACAATGGGTCCCCACCAACTGTCACTTGAACATAAGAATTTAAACGCTTATTAATATAGCAAGCACATGCAAAGACAAGTAATTTTTTCACATAAAAACAAACCCCATTGAAACCCTTTCGCATATTGATTCCCAGTTGTTGTTTATATTTTTGACATTGTCCTGCATTTCTGCAGAAGGACATGTTACAATACCTATGGTGACTACCTTAAATTAGTTTGCAAATGCACCATCAAGTGACGCCAAACCATAGAGCAATGAGGGCATGCCCCTTATATTAAAATTTTCTATTTGAAGTAGAAATAGTTCCATACATTCAAGGGGCGGTGGGGTAGCCTAGTGGTTAAAGCATTGGCTCGCCATGCCGAAGACCCGGGTTCGAATCCCCACATGGGTACAATGTGTGAAGCCCATTTCTGGTGTCCCCCGCAGTGATGTTGCTGGAATATTGCTAAAAGCGTCGTAAAACCAAACTCAGTCAGTCAGTCCATACATTCAAGGTTTCTTGTGCAAAAAAGGGTTGTAGATCTTTCACAAATATTTTCATCAATTTGAAACATACCATTTCTAAATTTTGAATCAAGAACGTGAAATATGCCTAATAGTGTGTACTAAATACCAGTATTGTTCAATTTATTTTATTTTTTTTCATTCGATTATATAAATAACAATGCATTTGCTTCAAACCGTTTATGATGGTAAAATATATGTCATAACAAATTTGATACGTCATTTGAATATCATACATCTTAGCAGGACATGGCCGGACGTCACACAGATGCAAGGTTTGAATATGGCAGCAGGAAAAAGCTGACACCACAAGATATCGCAGACATGTTCAACGACTATGCTGAAGACTATGAACAGGTAACAGAGGAATTCATTTTTCGAAATCCCTATCAGTCAGGATATTGTTTACATTACTTATGATCATGACTCAAAAGTATTTTAATCAAGGTTACGTCAGTCAAGGACCTGTGAAGATCCTGGATAGAATTTGTTTTCAGCAACCAATGCTTTTCGTACGTGATTGTACTCAAAAGGTATGACATGTAGACACCAATGACCTCACATGCTTGAATATTAATCGGAACAGCAAAAAATGACGTTTGGACAAGTTCAAGTCATAACTCTTTTGCCTTGAAGGGCGCGTATAGTCACTTTCATAACTTGACAAATGTGTTGACGGTGTTCTGTACTTGCTGATGTCTTGTTACATTCTGCAGGAATATTTGAACATCGGTTTGAGATCTCACATAGTTGTCGGAGATTTCATGGCTAAGACTGTCCCAGAAGAAGATAGATCAAAAGTGAAAGTCTTGGACGTTGGTGCTGGCACAGGACTTCTTGGAAATGAGGTAAATCCAGTTGGTATGGGCTATATCAACTAATCTGGTACTAAGAAAAAAGATGGGAATATTTGTTTTGTTTTACTTTGGCAGCGTTTACTGTTTTCATAAATATTAAACAGTAAAACTGCCCTCGACATTCAACCGTAGTATGTATGAATATTGATCAAGTACAGTATATCCAGAGTGTAGAGCAATATCGTCTAAATGTCACTTTAATTATTGTGTCTTTTTTTGAAAGTTGTTATTTGATCATGGACGTTTACTGAATATTTTGCTCTTGGAAAGGTCATTAACAATTTGGTATATTTCACCTTTTTCTCAATTTGTTCAATGGTGCATCATTTGCATGTCGAAGATTTGGTGAAGACAGGACTGCCTATTTATTTAACGCTATTTATTCCTTGTCCCTGTCGTGTGATCTCTTAATAATATTCCTTCCCAAAATACCTGTATCTGACCTAAATATTTCCAGTTAAAGAATCTCGGGTTCACACACATCGACGCATTGGATCCAGCAGAAAAGATGCTGGATGTTTCAAGACGTCGTAACATCTACCAAAGACTGATCTGTGCCTTCATGAATAAGAACAGGAACGATGATATTGACACGGGTGAGAATCAAATTACACATTCTGTGATACCATCACTGCCACAGTAGAATGTATTGTGGAATATTTCTGTAAAAAAACGACCCGTGAAGATCTTGGTTAGGAATAGCCTCCAGCAACCCATGATTGTCGTAAGAGGCGACTAACGTTATCGGGTGGTTAAGGTCGCTGACTTGGTTGACACATGTCATCGTATCCCAAATTGCGTAGATCGGTGATCATGCTGTTGATCACTGGATTGTCTGTGTATGATCTAGAGTGCACAAACTCATTTTCTCGTGTACATGTGCTGCCAGGTTTGAACGAAAAGGTCCGTGCTCAAGGCAGGCTACTCCAAACTCAAAAGTTAAATGCATACCGCTAAAGAAAACAAAGCAGAAATACAGCTGTTAATGTAAAGGCCTGATTTTGGCCTTTACAGTCTGATTATTTACCAAACCAAACAAATCTTAACATAACCATTAGACGTTGATTAGTCACATAACGTAATTTTATACCATGTGTTTTATCAAACTTGAAATGTGCTACGTTTTTTAAGCACTCAAATGTGCATGAAGTCATCGACTCTTTGATGAACGTTGGGTGGGTGACCCTTTGGATTTACTACCCCGAATGTATTTCTCGAACTGTCAGTGCCACAGCCATTCTTTTTGGTTTCAGCGAAGTGGTGAGCACCTGACACCGATGTTTTTTTAGGCCTTCCTCCAACATCAATCTGAACCACCGTGATATATCTGAAATACTGTTCAAAGTGGTGTTGAATCGCCCTCGCTAACTCACTCACTAAGCCGGTTCAGATCGGTGCCAAATCAGTTTCCCTGGACACTCATTTACCCTCTCATAGAGCTTGTCTTGATCACCGCTGTTTGTCTAAAAAAACCGACTAACGGGGTCCGATAGCCAAGCACTGACCTTTGCTAATGCATGTCAGTGCGTACCAATTACGGAGGTCAATGAAATGTCTGGCCAAGACTAGAGTATTTACTAGGGCTGTAACGATGCATCGAACTATCGATGGATTGCAATTGTTGAGTCTCCGATAGCAATTAATCGATGGCAGAAACAAAAAACTATCGATGCATCGATAGTATGTGTGACTATCGATAGTTTAGTAACTGACTTCCGTTGAAATACAGCATGTTTGGATGCAGACTTGCAGCTTTATTGAGTTTGCTTTAAGTAATTACTTGATTTGGCTTCAAGTTTCTTGTCAGTTATTAAAAGAGACTGAAACTACTTCAACTTTGTTTTTATTTCATATAAACTATACATTCATTTTGGAAATGACTTAAAGTGAGACAATTCAAGGAGAAAAACTATTGCAATAGTATTGCAATAGTTGGTCTCAATAGACTATCGTTATCGCAATGGTATGTTGCAATACACTATCGCTATCGCAATAGTTGTTTCCCCCTTCATAGTCACTCCAAGTATTTACAGACCACATAATACAGATACACTGTCGCTGAGTAAGTCATTAAACAGCATACACATATTCGCACTTTCACCCTCGACCACCTTCACTGCGGATCTATTTGTAATTGTTTCCAGTCAAATCACCAAGATGAACAGTGCTTCCCGTCATTAATAAGGTATTTTCAAGATGATGCCCTACCCACGGACAAGTATATGTGTAATATCCTTATGTAGCGCTGAAATATTGATGTAAAGTGGGATATATTTTTCTTGAATAGTGTGTTTATATTTTTTAGATTACTATGACTACATTGTGGCATCGGCAGCCTTTAATGAAGGTCTTGTTCCCAGTGAGGCCTTCCAGGAAATGATACGGATCGTGAAACCAGGTGATGATCTTACTTGAATTTGACTTTACACATAAAATGTAAGACTTTTGTTTTCTACAGTATGAATTTGAAGTGTTATTATCGTAGCCAGAACACATCACTATAAAACCATGTATTAACATTCTGAATAGTTTCAGGATTCGGTTTTGTGCCTGAAAAGTCTGTTAAATCTGGGGGGAAATGTAAAGTATTTTCAAATTATCAAATCCTAATGAATGCACGATTAGCTTTCTTGAATTTTTAGAGCGAGTGAGTTCAGTTTTACTCCGCACTCAGCAATAATCCAGCTATATGGTGGCGGCCTATAAATAATCGAGTCTAGAAAACACAATCCAGGGATCAACAGCATCAACATCGATCTGCGCAATTGGGATACGATGACATGCGTCAACCTAGTCAGCGAGCCTGGCCACCCGATCCCGTTAGTCGCCTCTTACGACAAACATGGGTTGCTGAAGACCAATTCTAACCCGGAACTTCACGGGTTGAATTTTGAGAAATATGGAATATATGTCTTTTCCATTCGGTCTTCACCAAAGCATGCTTGTCGTAAGCGGCGACAATTTGGATAGGGTGTTCAGACTCGCTGCCTTGGTTTATGCATGTCATGGTATGTCAGTTGCATAGAACAATGCTCATCATGTCAATCACTGGATTGCTGTTCCAGACTCGATTATTCACCTACCGCTGTCTTGTATTTGGAATAATACTAAGTAAGACCTTAAATAACAAACAAACCTTCACCAACTAAATAACTCAATTTATTGATATTTTACAGGTGGTCGAATAACTTTCACCGTCCCAACCAAGTTCATCAACAACTCAGACGACTTACGGAACCGGTTACGTCCCCTTATAGACCAGATGGCACGAGAGGGCGTGTGGGAGGTCACTTCCGTTGCACTCGAAGATGGAGAACTTTCTTACACTCACGGTCCAGGAACTATGTTTAGTTTGAAAGTTCTGGTGTCAGAAAAGATATTTTGAGTATTTAGGAAAGACATTTCCGTATTTCAGACTTGTCACTTTCTCCAGTCTAAAGTTAACAGTGTCAGTATGAACAATATCCACACAGGGAACACTAATCAGACGTTTCCAGTAGATATAGAGGTTTTAATCATTTAAATCTAGAAATGTAGACACTTATTACGTATTTGCTTTTGTTACTATATATGCAGTACTGATGACAAGTAGAAGGTAAAATATACAAGTAAATACGCTACATAATTCAACACTGTGTATTAAATTGAATGGGAATCCATCGCACTCACTGATAAAAAAAAAGGTTTGTGATTGAATGTTGATTTTGGTCGCGCTGACCAGAAATAGATTTGTGTGATTTTTATGATTCACAATGATGTCAAGTTGTCACGAGGTCAATGATGTTAGCATAGTCCATTACTTGCGGCATGTGTTCACATGACTTCTTTTGATACCAGCCTCTTAACAAACAATATGCAACGATTATTATCATGCTAAGTAAGTATTTCTGACAATTAATTGTTCCCACATCCGTGTCCTTACGGACAAGTTTTCAACACCATGACTGGTCAAAGTCAAATTTATTTCACCTGTGTATCAAAAATTGATAGTTTTTCAATAAATGCTTCAAACAATTCTTATTCTTTTTTCTTTCATGTTTTGTAACTTCTTGAGTAATGTGGGGCGGTGGGGTAACCTAGGGGTTAAAGCGTTCGCTCGTCACGTCCGGGTTCGATTCCCCACATAGGTTCAATGTGTGAACCTTTCTGGTGCCCCCCGCAGTGATGTTGCCGGAATATTGATAAAAGCGGCGTAAAAACATACTCATTCACTCTTGACTGATGAATACACAATGTCAAATACAACATGTGGAATATTGGGATTATACATTCCCACTAAAGAACAGATTCTTGAAATTTGGGGATTGGGTCCATCCGGGATTCGAACCCACATCAACCTAATCGCAAGCACACAAAGTCAACGATCTAACCCACTCAGCGTCCATTGAATTGGTGTTTTCGTTAACTGAAGTGTAAACTTACGCTCGTGTATCTGAACATATCTTGTCTGTCCGCTCTTCGCTGGCTAATTCCGACGAGGAAGCGGAATCAGCTTGGCTGCACCATGTCTTGGTGGGAGGTGACCATATATTTACGTTTCGGTCATTATCAGTATCTCTTGTGTAAGACTGAGGGGCTACAACATATATTGCATATATAAGGAAGGCTTATAAATATAAATTAATAATAGGAATCCTTTCACAGATGCCTTGATCGGGGAAACCCCAGAAACTTGACCCTTAAAACATAATTTGTTCCCACAAGATAGTCATAGAATACAAGCATCAGAACTGTGTCCAAGAGGAAATGGTTTTGTTGCTCTCATTGACAGTGCGTGGAAATGATGGTAAAACATCTGATGAACTAGCTGGTTTTCGATATGGGTATTCCATACCAGACAACATAGTTGAATGCGTTCCAAAAATACATGTCTGAATGAAAAGAAACATTTTATGTTACCTTCATTGATTTTAAGAGAGTGTTTTCTAGAAAGTGGTCCTCCAAGTACGACATTTCAAGCAATAAAGTAAATGTACCACAGTTTAAAGTGATAAGAACTGGTCTTAGAACTGGTCTTCAGCAACCCATGCTTGCCGTAAGGGGTGACTAGCGGGATCGGGTGGTCAGGCTGGCTGACTCGGTTAACCATGTCATCGTATCCCATTTATGTACATCGATGTTCATGCTGTTGATCCCTGGAGTGGTCAGATTGTCTGGTCCAGGCTCGATTATTTATAGACCGCCGCCATATAGCTGGAATATTGCTGAATACCACACCAAACCAAAAATCCAGGGCAAAGCCCGAGGCATTGATAACTAATATAATCTAACATTTATAAACTGCTTCTACAAGATCCATCATGAATTATAAAGCTGTCATCAAATTGAAGACAGATCAGTGTTCTATTCTGTTGGCGGAGGCTTTACTGATCCCCTTCCCACTTTGATTATGAAACAACATTTTAATATATCTCGTGCCTTCCAGTGCATGTTTTAAAGTAAATATAATACACTAATACCAAGGAACTGTATAGCGGTGCCATCTCACTCTAGTTCTTTATGTGGTCTATATTTTCTGCAAACATGAATTGAACTAGTTTTGGTTTTCGATAATTTAAATCCATTTATGAGTTTTATTTAGACGTAATTGCAGTTACCATTCGATAGTATGCATGTTTTACTATGACAAGAGACATTATAATCATCCACAAAGAGCGATCAATCAATCGAATCGTTTAAAAACCTTTGGCAAACTAGACATTTTAATGCTAAATAATTTGACCGACAAAATACCTCTGTGTGGGACATCCCGATCTGATTGTAATTATCACGTAGGATCGAACCTACGTCCACTACGCTCATTTACAAACTTGGATATAAATTGAGGCAAACGGCCTCGCAATCGTAAATATTTTATAATCCCGTATGTCCAAGTACTGTCGTATGCTTTTTCTAAATAAAAAAGACAGACACTGCCTCTTGTTATTTTTCTATAATGGCATTTTGACAAATGACTCTAAAGGCACTAAATGATCAAAGGTACTTCTGTTTTTACGGAAACCACATTGTCAGTAAGCTCGTTAGTGAAAATGGTCGATAATTTGAGGGATCGCTTGTATGTATGATCACTTTCAGATCTAGGTATTGGGACAATTATAGCATCACGCCACAAAGATGGACATTTGCCTGACGTCCGAATGTCATCAAAAATATTTTGCGGGGTCTCAGAACATGATCCTTGTAAGTGCTTCATGAATTGATAATATATATTATCAGCTCCTGATACAGTAGCGTGCTTTTGTCAATGAGCAGTATAAAGTCAATGCATAGATTTTGAATAAATGAATTAATTTTGTATTTATTCAATTAATGCTCAGTTTTTTTCCCTGCCTTCCTATCGTGTTTCCAGTCATCGTTAAAATATGGTTTTCGTATGTGTGGAACTGCAGAGGACTAAATAGGTTTATGTGCAGGATGTTTTGAACCAACATTATATATATGCATAGATCATTATCTGAAAAGGAACTCGAGTTTTTTACCTTCAAGATTTGTAGTGTGGGCTGTAGCAATTTGAATCACATATAGTAATACAGGATTTTGGGAGTTGGGTGAAGATCGGGGAGTTTCAAAGTGAATATAAAAACAGCATGATGTAAAACTAACGTCTCGCACAGCAACAGCTTGGAGATTCGTAGAAACTGTAACGTGGCTATGGATAGCATTCTGATTAACAAGGACTGAAGATGATCACCCAGTGGTCCTGTCACCTCGAGGTGAAAAACTGATAATATGCATTGAAATGTGGTCAAAAGTATCTGTCTGTTTTAGATATGTTTCCTGCAGACAGAATACTATTGGTTTGAAATCCATGACAAATAGCTGTAATTTATTGAAATTTGTCCTTAGTCCTCTACACACTTCTACTGAACAATATGATTTGAACAACACACCTTTAAGTGGATCAATTGAAGGTCTTCACGGCATATTTTTCGTGGGTGCTAGATATGTACCCTAGAAAGGACGTTTTCAGACACATCCATGTCGTCAAGTAATCCATATTTGTTAATAAATAGTTTAATTTCTATTTTCTTACCCTTTTGGGGCTCTGTCACTTTGGGTTTTTGTAAGAATCTCATACTCAGATGATGTATTCCAGCAGAAAAACTAAAAGATTACCTTTCCCGCCCGATTAGCACATGAGCCACCGCCTTCTGGGCTTATGACTAGAGGCAAATAACGAAAATGAAAGGATGCATTCGAAATTCCAATGTCACAAATCATTTGGCAAAGACTGAAAATCATGTAGTCATTTTTAATTTGCCATAACCAACCGATTGATAGCACCGGGCCCATAGGTGAAGTAAGGGTCGAAGTGTACTGGGCAAAGGAACGCTATTCCAGGAACCAGTGCCATCAACCACCGGAATTCCGTCCTCCACCAACAAATCGGTGCAATCCATAAGAAACAGGTACTCAATTTGGTCACCTCTTACGACCAGCAATGGGGTCTTCGGAAAAATTCCGCCCCAGGTCCATACGGAGGAAGAACGATAAGCGTTACCCAGCACTCAACACGAGTTGGCTGCTCTTCAATCGCTAAATAGTTCTGCATCTTTAGGAGTTAGATTGTGATAAAAGCAGACCACCGTATTGTTTTCCTGGTAATTAGGATTACAATACGATTGACACACCCCTCGAAACTCACCTGTTAAATGATCTTGATATGTGTAGCTCCAATTCGCTTTCGTTCACGCATAAATAACGGGGTGGTTTTGTCTGTCACAAGGACAGGTTTGTCCCAAATATCACGGATTTCATCGTAATTTGCCAGTAGGTTATTTATGAAATGCTAAGCTGCTTTCAAGGGTATCAAACACATCTCAAAGTATTATTTTGTAAACGAAAGTACATAGCAAGTGAATTTGAATGAGTTTGCTGACCCACAGTCATTCTGTTTCACACACAGTCATCCACAGGATCAAGAACACATTCACACTGCACATGGACGACACATGACACCTATTTGAGTGAGTGTGTGAGTGAGTGAGTACAGTTTTACGCACTATCGCGGTGGGGGACAACCAGAAATGGGCTTCACACATTGTACCCATGTGGGGATTCGAACCTGGGTCTTCGGCATGACGAACCAATGCTTTAACCACTAGACGCCCCGAAACCTGTTGGAAGTCGACATTTTTATATGACCATTTACGGTATATCATAGAAGGGTTAAGACGACTAAATTGAACAGACATACACCACTCAACAACTGAATCAAGGTCTAAGATAAATCAGAGTATGGTATGCATACTGCACGAACAATAAGTTTTACCTGAGTTTCAACGGATTTGGAAAACACTACTGATAAGACAATGATTTTATGTAAGGTAATAAATGCGTTTGCACACAAAGAAGAGAAACGTCTGGTCACGTGATAAACCTACACACGTGGTGTGAACACTGGAGCAGAAACATCTGTTATAAACGAGCAGAGCAGAGCAAGCTTCAGAGTTATCAGCTTTTGTTTGCAGAACGGTGAGGTACAGTCCCTGTTGAATTTGCTCTCTAAGCATTTGGTGAGTTGAATTTGTTACATCTTTTCCTAGTAATGAGCTGTAATAGTCCAGTGTATATTGTAGCCTGTTTTAAAAAAGGATATGTGCGAATTTATATATTTTCTCAGACCCAATGACCACTTTATTTGAAATATACATATTCACAATTGTTTTCAACCCCAGCATTGGTTTTCAAAATGAGCACCAGTTGAACATCTTTGTTCTCTATTTTTCTGATCTGCAGCTGAATGATAAAACTGGAGTTTTGTAATTTAAGTCCATGCATATGGTTATTGTAACGCTGTGAAATGTTTAACTCTGAGATAGATCAACCCAACACACACTAACAATGATATTCTCTCTTAGCTGATTGCAAAGCAAATTATATTACCAAATTTATATTGATGAAGTTCATGCCCACATCACACATACCAACAGTCCACTGTGACCAGTTTCACTCTTTCACACGGAACAGGGGTGATTTACAGGGTATTATCATCACATCCATCGGCCACCAGGAGAATGGCTTCTGATATAAGTTGTCATCACATAGATTACAGCATTGACAAAGTTATGTGCTCGAGAGGTCTTTGGATTTTCATGAACATCTTCGAGTGGAGCAATTCGTCTTACACTGGCATCTTTCACTGTTTTTACTGAAGCAGGTAACTGTGTTATCTTATGGACAACCACCATGCCATTTATCACAGAAATTGACAATAATGTATTTGGATAGTTTCAACAGACGCCTCTTCCACTGTATCAGTGTTTAAGCCTGCCGATAATTCAGGATTGCTGACCATTATTTTGGAGGCAACTGATCAATGTTGCCTTGACGTTACATTGTAACGAACATAACGCCACTTGAAGAAGATAATGCTCTTGGTTTCAGGGTGAATCCACGCATGATTCAATGTCCAGGCTTGGTTTTGCGAGGCCCATAAATTGCCCATATGCATTTTGGTTTTGGTCTCTAAAGGTCACTGTTTACTAGACATGTACAATTTGGTACTTGAACCCAAAGACCGACTGCTCCATTGAACCCTTATGATCCCTTCTCTTGATTCAACTCATCTCTAATCTCATCAATGTTCAGGGACATAGGCATGAGGCATCAAGTTATAGAACAGGTCTCCTTAATTGCGGAAAGTATTACCATAGCGGTCATGACCTTGTCCAAAACAGTATGATCTCTCTTGACAACACTAGGTCAGAGTTCATGATGTTCTTTCACTTTGTTTACCTCAAGATCAAACCTCTAAAGCTCACATGTAAGCTCTGTACCAATGGACACAAAGGGGATGTCATTCTTTGAGACAAACGTGTTTCCAAATTAAAGTTCCTGGATATCTGCAACGCATTTGGAACATAGTCGCTTACTTTTCATTTCGCTCCAGTGTGAAAGAAAACAGCGTACACAGTGCTTTCATAACATCATGGTGTATATGCAAAACTCCATTCCAATCAGAGGTGTTTTCAGCAAAGAAAACAAAGGAACCCTTCCTTAGAAATGGCGGTACATGTAAGCTATAGAACTTTTCCAACCGCTGTATGGCAAAATGTATTACCAGCAGCAGAGGAGGCCTGTATATGAGGCAATAGTTGTGTGCACTCAGGACATGTTCCTTGTAGCACGTTGTGCTGTAAGGGCTAATTCAAGAATCTGAGTATTTCCCTTTTCACACGAAGACACGATGTCCTTTAAAGAACTGTCTGGAATAGATAGATTTGCTGGTTCGATAGACATATTTTTTAGGAACTGGATTTGAAATTGTGAAATCTATAGATTCTTTCGTAACGAAGGAACAACCCGAATAGCGTAATGACTACTAAACCAACACGGAAGCGCTGAACGATCTATTTATATTCAGATATGTACAATTATTGAGAAGGCGAAAAAGACAATACATACAACTGAAATATACACAAGTAGTTGATAATTCCTCTAACGTGGATCTGGATTTCACTAGATCTTTTCAATTACTAAATAACAGCTCAATTTTCACAGCAAAAGCAAACGCAATACTAACATCTTTTAAATATATTAATAGACATCCTAAAATAAACAATATATAATATTTTCATACTCTCTTTCGTGCCTTGAGGCTATTAAAAATCTTTCTTGTAAACATCCACTTTTAATTAAAATAATTGAATATATAATGATCTTGCTACTGGCCAATACAACATCGTCCTCTGTTGGTTACCCTAGCCATTTTGGAATCTCAATGACCGATTTTGCTGCTAAGGCAGCACTCAACAAATCTGTGACACCACTTCTTATTTCATACTCTGCTTACAAAGCTACAATTAGATCTTATATCCGTGATCTGATGCAGAAGAAGTGGAACACCCTAGTAGGCATCAATAAATTACACCAAATAAAACCAACTATCGGTTACACCTACTTGGATTGTCAGTCCAGATTTCAAGAGGTCATTATGCGACGATGTCGCATTGGCCATACGCGTTATACACACGAGTATTTGTATAAAGGGTAGGATCCTCCGTTTTATATTCCTTGTGATGAGAGAATCAAGGTCAAGCATGTCCTGCTTGACTGTGTTGATTTTTCCATCAAAAGGGATAATTATTTCAATGTCAAAACATTGATGTATCTTTTTAGCTTGAATTATCATTTAAGTATTGCATTTTTCATTTCATTTTCAGTTATATGTTTTAGATCAAATACTAGTTTTAAATTGAAATCTGTGATAGCCTAGTTGTTTTACTGTCCTTCGTTGACAGGGTTTCATAATTTACCTTATTTATTCTGAAATTATAACTTGTTTTTAGTCACGATATGGCTGAAATATTGCCGATGTGACTATAAAGTTTAACTCACTCACTCACTCAAAAACATGTTCAATATGTGAGTAAGGTAGCAAACATATATGAGATAACAGTTATCCAAACACATGATAAATGTACTCAGTCTCTTGAGAATAAGAATTAATTCTTCGTACACCCGCAGAACAGCGATAATTGCCGAATGGTGGCGGACAACTATATTTTAGGTCTACTCCCATTTGCGAGAACTCCCAGTTGCGAGACAGTGGAGAAGGTAAGGAGCAAAGAAAACACACCTTACTCCCCTATCTGATAGAATGGATTAACCCCAGCTAATTAGGGATTAGCTATTTAACTGAATCTTGTGGAGGTAGCTTAAAAGATAAAGTAATTAACCTACTCAGGTAAATGGCTTTAAAAAATAAACACTTTGTGTAGGTAACTTCGTGATCATTTGAAAGAGAAATTAATTGACCTACTCAGATTTACGTGCTTGAAAAATCTAGCAATAACTGTTGTAACTATAATTAATCCAAATGTATTTATTAACCTGTGACTGCTCTTTCCGATCACCATTATGGCAGGCCTTCAACAAGTAGAATACATCACCAGTTCACGAGGCAGTATTCAGGTGCTCTTTCAGGGTTACCTGTATTACAAGAACAAGCAGCGGCAGACTTGTACCTATTGGAGATGTACAATACGAACGTGCAACGGCAAATGCACTACAGTCGGCGACTATATTCGGAATGTGACTGATCATGACCATCCTCCAGTAGATGTCCAACGCCTCCGTTTTGTGAGCAGCCTGAGAAAGCGAGCACGGGATGAACCAACATCAACTATGCCCAGCATCTACAACGACGAGGTGACACAACTTGATGCAGCGGCTGTTGGAACTCTTCCCTGCTTCCCTTCTGTTGAGAGTGCTCTCTATCGACATAGAAGCCACACCACCCCTAAGCTTCCTCAGACCAGAGCCGATGTCAACCTCACTGCTCTATGGACGGACACATGCGACGGCAACAGATTTCTGCTGTTCAGCGATGGTGAAGACGACAAGTTGCTCATGTTCTCAACAGATGAACAGCTGCGAGTGCTTCGATCCGCAACAGTTATCTACATGGACGGTACCTTCACAGCATATCCCGACCTCTGGAACCAGCTGTACATCCTCCATGTCAGGAAAGGCATAACGACCTTCCCCTTGATATACGCCCTGCTCCCTCACCGTCGTCAATCTACATACCAGCGCCGTTTCAGCAACCTTAAGATCCATGTTCAGCATCCTCTTGTAGAACGTTGGGTGCGACGAGCTGCTGCTCTCCCACTTCTGCCTCTTCGGCAAGTTCAGGACGCTTGGCTAGACACCATGAACTCCTCCCCTGACGTCCCCGGCTCACAGACATTCAACGACTACATCACTACAACCTGGGTGGACGATGACGCTCGCTTTCCCTTGCCCATATGGAACCATCATGACACATTCGGCCCCAGGACTAACAACAACATTGAGGGGTTTCACAGTAGATTGAATGCTACACTCAGTCATCGCCATCCAAACATCTTCAGGTTTATGGAAATCATCAGGAAAATAGAGAAGGCAGAGAAGACCAAGCTGTGCCAACTCGACCTGGGAGGCGCCCCTCGATCGAGGACACGCGTGTACAGGGAAATAGACAATCGACTACATAGACTCAAAGATCAACTTGCAGATGGAACGAAAAATCACATGCAGTATCTTGATGCAGTCGGCAAACTGCTGAAAATATGAAAAGTGTCAAAATTTCCAAATATGGACCCATGTAAAAAAGTGTTTTATAATGACACACAAACATCATAATAACGCAAATCATCAAAATGTGTGAATAAAAAATGATAATGAAGTATTTAATGAACTATTTCTTCTGTGTAAATATAATGATAATCTTTTTCAGTATTTCAGTATTTAACTTGTTCTTTATTGAAATCAATAAATGCTCTTCAATGAACAATGTCTTCTGTGTCTCATTAATGAACTATGCCTCCTGCGGGTACTCTTCAGCAACAGGGCTGTTCCCACTTTCATCGTAGGGATTGGGAAGCACCACCTGTGTGCACTGAACCATTAATTAATGTGTCTCGCAACTGGGAGTTCTCGCAAATGGGAAGATTGGAAATTATATCTGACTGTGGCATGTTGTCTGGGCATCACCATGTACCATATAAATAGGAGCAACAAATGTAAGGAACAACAAATGAGGACCCTTTTGAGGATTATCTATTTTAGTGATAATTCTAAAAATCACAAATCCACATATTAAATAAAGGACAACTAGAATACTAAAATAGCCATATCTTTCACAGCACTACTTTAGTTTAATAAACAAAATATAAAAGTATGTATTTCAAAATGGGCCCCGTTATTATAATTGACACTGGCTTTATTTTTGCTTGTTTGAGTCAATTAGATATCACAATAGTAATTCATGTGGTTCATAAATTCTGTCAATGCCAACGTCAAAGCAATGCTTACAAATGTTAAATGAATAGGTTTGACATAAAGTGTGTTTATGAAATCTAGGATGAGTAGTTTTGGATGTAATATTATTCAGCTTAGAACTTGAATTTTGGTAAATACTTTGCCACTTTTGGAAGGTTTTTGTTTGATTGGTTGATCGGTTGGGTGTTTTTTTTTTTTTGTTGTGTGTTTTTGTTTTTTTAGTGGTTTTTTTTGTTTTATTTTTGTTGGGCTTTTTTATAGGCTTTTGATTTCGTGTTTAGTTAATATTAACGCGAAATCAAAAGCCGTTATATTTAGCACTTTTGACACAGTCACCAAAACTAATGCCCTAACCTGAAATAACACAGGAGGGTGACGTAGACCCCCAACCCTTTGTTTTTCAGATTTTCAGATTTTTCAACTGTTATATAATATGACATTAGCCTCAGCTGGAAAAGGGCCAATCATTATCACTATCATTATGAATCATTATCACACACTAAATTGCTTTACCGCCTGTAGAAAGGGGGTTGATTGTATTGTCCTGCTGTCACTTATCAGTAACATATTATATGGTATGAACAAGTGTCACTGTATCTGATGCTCAGTCGTACTGAATATTTTCAATTAGGATCAGTTAGATTTCATGCCGATATACATTCATCAGTAATGGAAGTCGAATTAAGTGTAATGGAAGTCGAGTAATTGTAAATTAATGACAATACGAATTTCAAAAGGAATCTCTCGATTTATATTACTCCGACTACATGTATATCATCAGCGTGCGTTTATGATTTTCATTGATGATACCGGGTTTGCAAAAAGAAATATGCTCAGTTCAAAAGGTCTTGTTTTTATTGGTAATCTTGAGAATGATATGTTCTTTGAACCAGAGAAAGAATGTGCTAAACTCAACCATGCAGCGCGTCATCTATATTGCCAGCATACTGGACTACATCTCATGTAGCTACTTTATTTGACAATGTATTATGTATATTTCCTAATGATAGTGAGTGAGTTAAGATTTTAAGTTACATCGGCAATATTTCAGCCATATCGTGACTAAAACAAATTATAGATTTAGAATGATTAAAATAAATTATAAACAGCTGTCAACGAAAGACAGTAAACAGTAAAACATGTTGCGTATCACAGGACATATAGTTAAAACTAGTCATTAAATCTAAAACAGTTTAACTGGAGAGGACGATACAATATAAAAACAGGCTATTGATCGCCTCCTAATAATAAAGGAGCTTAGGTGTCTGGGTAGTTCATGATTAAATTGGATACTTTATTAATACAATACTTTTTAAGACGTTACATGCAACAGTAAATAACCGAATGTTCACACCATCCTGATTATCGTTTACGTCTGCTACATGTATAATTGGTGGCAACATCAAAGCTCCGCCTGCATTATTTGTGGACAACAGGCAGTGTCATGCGTTTCGCTCTGAGTCACTGTCCGACCCAGCAAGTCGGTGCACAAATAACCGATAAGTCCGGTTCTACGATATCACACGATTTTGTTAGAGTCATGACAAATACGTTACCTGACTGATGTATGTCGGGTTTTTTATTAGTTGTTCTTACATTTGTCAACAGAAAGTGGATATTAAAAGGTAATATGGCAACAAGTCACCTTGAGAAGATTCACTGGGTGCTTCATTCTGTATAAAGACATAACATTGAAATACTTAGAAAATCTGTGATACCACTTGTCATTCCATACTCTGATTACAAAGCTATCATTAGATCTTATATCCGTGATCTGATGCAAAAGAAGTGGGACACCCAAGTAGGCATCAATAAATTACATGCAATTAAACCCCCTATCGGTTATACCTACTTGGGTTGTCGGGCCAGATTTGTAGAGGTCATTATACGGCGATGTCGTATTGGCCACAGCAGTTATTCACATGAATATTTATTGAAAGGCGAGGAACCTCCGGTTTTGCATCCCTTGTGATGAAAGAATCACGGTCAAGCATGCCCTGCTTGACTATGTTGATGTTTCCATCACAAGGGATAAGTATGTACATGTTATTTTAATTATTGGTTTTCAAATGAAATTGACGTCACTGATAAATTTGATTCATATGTTTTGTACTATAGATGTATTTTAATGATTCGTAGTTAAGATTTGTAACTTAGATTGTTAGTGGCTGTATCCTCAAGAGGGTTAAAGTATTGTAAAATTATTGTCCTGAGAGGGTACGTATGTCCCAAACATCCAAAGGAAATTGAAATTTACCAATTCTTTTATTCCTAGTGTTTCTGTCATTTCACTTTTGGCTAAACGTGACTCTTTCATCGCCCCCGAAAGTGTGATTAGCTTTTGTCAGTTTCAACATATTAGGCTAACTAAATGTTCAGTGGGACTATTTGGGGATCGTCCCCCGTAATGTGTTCAATGGGTGAAAGAACTCACATTCAGCATAAACCTTCTGCAGAAAAATCACAAGTCGAGGTTCCGGGGAATCATGACAAACTCTAGTTAATACTGTGTATAACTAAAAATCATTACCAGTGCCTTTTTCAGGGGATACCGTCTCGATAAAATGAAGCAATAGTGACCTGATTGTGTTAAATCTGTAACGTTGTCTATTCGTTCGTGCAGAGAATCCTAACATTTACATTTCCAGTCATATTCAGAGGAGGTTATGTAATGGCAAATTTATTCTCTTTATTAAACCAGTTTCTCATGCTGGTTCTGATGGGCACGTAAGGCATTATAGGTAAATGTTTACATCAATATTATGTACAACTTATATGGTTAAATACACGTACATGTGTGGCACACAGATTGGTCATATATATATACCTAACAAACTCTGTGTGTACATGCATTTAACCAATTAATTGAACAATGTTACATTCATACGTTATTCATACATTAGTTTTTCTACTTTTGATTCGTTGCTTAAAATGATACATTATTATTTTGCAAAATATTGCTAATTTCCTGATTGTCTCTAGTTTATTGCAGTGAAAAGGCTGGTTCATTTTTTGCATATTCGGGTTTCTACGGTGATAGTTAAAATATGTAGTTATATATATATATATAGAGGGCATAATCTTTGGGGTGCAAATAAACAGAAAATGAAATTCATCTCCTCCTGTTACAAAGAGGGCATAATCTTTCATTTGGAAGGTACTCTATCCTCCTGATTTGAGGTGATTTGAATTCTGAGTAAGAGTCCTCCGATTATTATAATTAAATATATTCAGATAGGTTTCGTATATCAATTCAGTATTGTTTTAAATATTATAAGTAGCTCAACTTAAAGATTTTTCTGTGTTTTATATCCAAGTTTATAGCATAGGTTAGATTATTTCAGTATGTTTTCATTAAGTGCTTTGAGAATATTATCATTAGGAAATGCCTGTGTAGCCCAGATATAAGTCATTCCAATTTTGTCAAAAGTATCCTTATTCCAGGCAATCCATTTATGGGGAGATGTGTTACAGATTTTATCATTATTAAGTAATTTGTAAATTAAGAGAAAATTTAGAAGCCTTTACTGAAATCGGTTTTCCCCCAAAAGAGTAACTTTCGTAATTTAATTTCAGTTTCCAGTGGATATCTCCACAGTTCCCAATAAGCCATGAATGAAGTAGTGGGTTTTGTTTCTTTATGGAAAAAGTTCTTTAGTATGTGTATTTCAATATTTTCTACCGAAAGCCCATAATTCACTTCCATAAAGAAGAACAGGGGCAACCAAACAATCGAATAATCGTTACTGACAATCACAAGACAAATGACCTAATCTACCTTTGCTTAAAACGGAATACATAGTTTTGGTGGCCTTCTCAGCTAGATTATTTTCATTAAAAGTACATTTATTATTTTTTGGCATAGACATTTCTAGGTATTAATGAAAAGGCACCTTCTCTATCATATGATTTCCAATTTTGAAACATTATATAGAATCTTTCTTGGAGCAATCAAAAGTAAGTACATTTGTTTTGGATACATTTATATTAAGTCTCCATATTTTACCTTATGTATCAAGGCAATCTGACACTGATGACATTGCCTTGAACATCTAGAGATAGACATCTAACCCACAGGGGCTTGAAACGCATTGAAAACGTCATCAAGGTATATATTGTCACTGAAAGGGTCTTAGCACTATATAGAGAGCAAAGTCCCCATCAGTGTCAATATATACCTTGATGCTATTTTTGCGTTAACAATATAGGGTGACCACTTTCAGGGACAAAATGCTCAATCAAGTGGCGCCAAATCTTTGTGCAACGAAGACTTGCGTTCTAAATTACAAATTAGTAGTAGTAACACAATAATATTGTGTTAGAAGGGAAAGTGGTTTTGTACATTCAATATTTGCTGTGAATATGGAAAGCATTTAGTTATGTTTATCTTCTCCGACATATGTTATATCTAATGTAAAAATTAACTTTGCGAAATACCTTTTCTATTGTCTATTAAAACATCAACTATGGTAATTTTTCACATTCTTATCCGATAATCAAACAACATAACTCATTTCATTCCAGTTTTAGTATGGTAAACTGCATGTTAGCACAAATTTGATGTCAGGAATATTATTCTCTTTACTAGGATATGGCCGGACGTCACACACAGGCACGGTTCGAGTTCAGCCTCAGGAAGAGATTGACGCCTCATGATATCGCAGACATGTTCAACGACTTTGCTGAAGACTATGAACAGGTAACAGAGGGCATGAGGAGAACATTTCATAATTTGACCAAAATGATGTCCAATACAACAGCCTAGTTCAAGTTTGCCATAATAGCTGTATCTCTGACTTTTGAACACGACTCCCAATACGTTTGTTGAATCGTGGTAGACAGATCAAGCTCGACTGTACCCGAAAACTTATGTTATGAAGACACCTAAGACATGATAAACATATTGACTTTGTTGTTTACTTGCCTAAATCGAATTCTGCAGGTATACAGAAGCATCGGTTGGAAACGTTATGAAGTTGTCGGAGACTTCATGGCTAAAATTATCCCAGAGGAAAATAGATCAAAACTAAAAGTCTTGGACGTTGCAGCTGGCACAGGTCTTCTTGGAAATGAGGTAAATAATAGCTTAAAAACCCTTTCACATCCATAGAAACTCTCTTTTAAAAGCAGAGTCGATAGAACAAATCCGACTACATCGTGAGCATGTATTTATGCATTACTATCAAATAATGGCGATACCAGATGTTCGCGAAAGGAAGGCAAATCTTGCCCCACCCGTGGCACTCATTAAAAACAAATAGTCAATTGTTCTCCAGAATCAAAACCACGTTGGCGTGTTCAAAATATGGAATTGCACTTTGTCACCAATGCGTCAACTTTGGAAATGTCCTCTACATGTCTACCATAAAATGTTTTAAAAGTTTTTCTCAGGCCATGTGGTACAGTCATGTACAAAGTTGACAAATAATGTTTTAAGAGAGTTGAACTTGGTAGTACTACGTTCCTGACAGTGTAACAATTGACTTTGAAAATGTGTCTTTGAGAATCTTCATTGTAGTTCATTTGTATCAAATACTGTCTGTGAATGTAAGGAAAGTCCTTCCTTGACAGTGTTTAAACGGCTATTGTTTTGGTTATCTTTGAGACAGACATTTGGTCTTACAATTGATGGAGCTGGGATTGTTTCTGTCTCTGTACGGATTGTTAATGGAGATTTGGAATCCAGTTCAAAAGAGAAATGGGACATGTCTCCAGATTTTAGGGTGAAGCCAAAGGTTGATAGAATTTATTGATGGTTTGGGCAGATTTCTTACTCGGTTAACATACTGACCATATAAGTGACATTTCGCGAACAGCTGGTATCATCACTATTTCACAGTGATTCATAAACACATGCTCTGTGTCATCGTATCGCATGGTGACAATCGCTGGATTGTCTGGTAAAGACTAGATTTTGTTTACAAACAACATGGTACAGATGTAATTTTGCTTAAACAGTTGTACAATCGACTCTGCTTTTATCAGAGATTTCTTGTGGATGTGGAACGAGTTTGTCTCGTCTACATATTATGTAATTGTCAGTTGGACAACTAAAACCTTTTCATGTAGGGCAGTTGGACCGTGGCCATATATGTTCCTCCTTTCGGTGCGTAAATTCTAACAATGACGACAGCGAGCTCTGTATGAAATCCAGGCCCCCGTTTCACAAAGCTATCGTAGCACTACGACTGTCGTAATTGTAGGAGGCATTTTTTTACTTATATACGGGGCCCAGGTTCCATTCCTTTCCTGGCCCATTTTTTACTTATATACTGAACCACAAAAGAAACGTCGGTTTTCGAAACCTAATGCAACATTTTGTTCTTGCAAGGTGATGTTATATTATGATTGTACCGTTTGTTAACATGTTTTTCAATCCAAATTGACAGTTATTACAAACATCAGTGTGCTTTCTGATTAAAAAGCATATCGACCAAATGCACCGAAAAAGGCAGACATGGTAAAAGGTTCCGTATGGCATTCATGAAAATGAAAATGTAAGTGCATGTTGTGACAACCCTACCAATAAAAGCAAGTCCCAAACTCGCCTGAAATCATTTTTGTTTTGACACAATCACCATGCCACGACGTACGAGACTTCAGAGGAACCAAGTCTTGTGATGCTATCAAGTTGTCCAGACTGCACGAAGGATAGCCAATCATTTTAATGTCCATGTTAGGACAATCTACCGACTGCAGGAGTGGTATCGGGTCACTAACAGCATCCAAGACGGTCCACGCAGTGGGCGACCTTCAGTAACGTCAAGACCGACAGATAGTGCGCCATCATCTGCAGGATCGCTTCCCCAGAGCGACGGAAACACCACGCCATACTACTGGGACTAACAACAGACCCATCAGTGCCGGTACAGTGCGTCGATGTTTGCGCGGAAGAAACCTCTGCTGTCACAGACCCTATCGTAGTCCTGTCCTCACCGATCATCACCGTCAAAACCGACTGCAATGGGCAACTAAGCATCGAAATTGGCGTTGTCGACAATGGAAAACTCTTATCTCATGAAAGCTGATATTGTGTTTCGACAGTCGATGGCAGAGTGAGACTAAAGCAAAGGCGTGAGAAAATGTTTTCCATTTAGTGTATTCTTGAAAGAGACTCGTGGGGTCAATCATAGTGTGGTGTGCAATCAGTCTGAACCAGTTAGTTGACACCGTGGTGTTCCATAATCTTGGTCTAGGATGAGGAAATGACGTGACAGCTGCTCGCTATATTGATTATGTCATAAGATCCCGATTTGTACCTCATTTTGGACGTTACAGAGAACACATCTTCCACATCTTCCAGCAAGACAACGGTCGTGCCCACATTACCAGAGCAACGTTGGACTTCCTAAGACAACATGGCATCTAAACCCTACAATAGCCCGCACTCAGTCCGGATTGAAGTCCAATAGAACACCTTCGGGACGAGATTCAAAGACTGAATGTCCTCAAATCAAGGCCGACAACTGTGGTTGGACTCCATCAGGCATTTTGCAGAGTATGGACCCAAATGCCTATGGCCTTCATCAACCGGCTAATTCATTATATGTACAGACGATGCAACGCTTTCATCGATGCCCATGGAGGCCAAACACGATACTAACTTTGGAGTATCTTAATGGTACCAGGTTTGGTGATTTTGTTTGTGTGAACTCTAAATGTGATTCCCGAAAATGTGTTAACCATAATTGTCAAGTTTGACCTCAGTCCTCCGTTTTGATTGTTAATTAGTGTGAATTAAAATGTGTGCTTTAAGGAAATGGCTATCGGTGCGACATTTCTTGTGTGGTTCAGAATAGTTTGACAGCATCCCTACTGATTGTAATAAATAATCCGAATTGGAAAGATAATATTTTGGGGCATATTTGAATAACGGTTTTATATTGTCAATAATACAGAGGCCCCCTGTGATTACATAGCCTACAGGTTGGTAGCAGTAGTATGAGTCTTGGTGGCCACAAGTAGACTTAATTTTTGGGGAAACTGGTTTTTGTCTCAGGATGTTACATGAATTTACACCATCAATTTCCATGTTTTCAAAAACATGAACTGGCGGTCTTTGTCTGGGTTAGCAGAGATACTAATGACAGATGCCCGCTCGATATGAACTATACCAAATGATTTGTTGATAAGGAGCAACAATGGAAACATTTTGTTACTATTTCACTTTGGCAGTTTTAAAATTTACCATGTTTTGATGAAATGGAACATTTAACAGTAAACATACCCTCCACATACAACCCTAGTATAATGACCTGAACAGCCTTTACGTTGCAATATCGAGACAAATTGTGTCAGTCAGCAATTTATGTTCACTGATACGGCAGCTTCTAAATACTACCACAATTTTGTAGATTTGTAATTTCAAAACCTTGAAAACATTTTATATAACATGTATATTTACTGAATATTTTGCTCTCCAAAATTGACAGATCAGTTCTTAAACTTCTATAACTTCTATATTTACATTCTTTGGTCATGGTTGGGGAATCAATCTCTTGATTTTCTTCAGACCAAAATACTTATATGTGAGCAACTGTACTTGAAACGTTCCAGCTAAAGAATCATGGGTTCACACACATCGATGCTTTGGATCCAGCAGAGAAGATGCTGAGTATGGCCAAACGTCGCAACATCTACCAAAAGATACCTCTGTGCATTCATGAACAGAGACAGGAACAATGCCATAGAAACGGGTGAGAAACACAATCAAAGTAAATGCTTAGTGTGGTCGTGTTCAATGGGTCGACACAACTGATATCAAAACCACCGAAAAAGAAATATATTTGAGACATTTCTCTTAAAATATTTATCAGCCGTTAATAAGTTATAATGGCAAAAACATGATTTTCATAAACGTCAATTGTGTTCCGTTTTTTTAGGATGAAAAATGCACAAGATTAGACTATTTTTTTCTGACGAACATTGGTGTGATGACCATGTTGTTGCTAATCACTTCTCAGTTCCACGGCCGGTCTCATTGGTTTCATCCTCGATAATCTCCAGGGTATACGTACCGATATACCTCCACTATACCCTGGATGCCTCTACGGATGATTTTATTACCTCCTTTGGCTGCCTTTATCCAATCAGGTGTCTACGCTGGGACGTTCAGCGCACCAATCACAAGGTTTCTATCATAACTCACTTTCGCTTTTTTATCTAACCGATTAAACTTGGCAACACAGTTGTTGCAGAGGTACTCTGAAGCAGGTAGAAGGAGTTCTTGCATATATTTTGAAGGTTTCAGACCTGTCGCACAGCGAACAAACATCACTGGAACAGCATCAACTTACCAGAATTTTTAAACGTAGCAATTGTGTGTGATTTTTAAATTATGAGATACAATTACTCGCACAAGATCATCACCTTCCCTACAATCGCCACGGCTGAAGTGATGCAAAATCGAAAGTACCATCGATCATTTGGTACGATTAGAATCTATGTTAAAATCGCCGCCAGTATCTAAACAACATGTGTCTCTATTTTCTTTGACTTGGTGAAAGCGTACGATACTACTTGGAAGCATATGTAAACCTTGGAAAATGGTTTAATTTTTCTAAATCCAAAACAAATTGTATACATTTCTGTAGAAAATATAAACCGCATAAAGACCCAGAACTATTTTTAAATGGCACAATCCATCAAGGTTGTCAAAGAGGCCAAGTTCTTGGGACTTATTTTTTACTTCCTCATCTGACTCCTCATCTGACTCTCATCTTTTAATGACAATCGCCAGCGGCTGAAGGAATGGTAAATCCAGAGGGTCCATGCATGTAGCAAAGGTACTGTAAGTCCCCATGGTCCCTAGTATGGAGATCTACCTTCAGTTGTTGGTGATCTATAGCCCGTTTTTATATTGTATTGACCTAATTTGAAATCCAGTTTTAGAGATAGATACTAGTTTTACTTTTTGTGTCTGTGATATTGTTGAAATATTTATATAAAATATATATACATTTTTCAATACACACTTGACTACCTGCAAAACGGATATAGCTGTAACTGTTCCCAGTAAAATCCCCATGATGAACAGTAATTACGGTTATTATCAAGCCATTTTCAAGATGATGCCTATTACCTACCCGCACATAATTAGCTGTGTCCTACCCATTATGTAGCGCTGAACTATTGATGTAAAATGGGACACAACTTTCTTAACTATTCTGCTTATATTTGCTTAGATCACTATGACCACATTGTGGCATCGGGTGCTTTTAATGAAGGTCTGGTTCCCTGTGACGCCTTCCAGGAAATGATTCGGATCGTTAAACCAGGTGACGATCTTATTTGAATTTGGCTCTATATGTGTTCTTGTGTGTGTTTGTCTGGTTGTAATCATCGGCAGACTACATAACTTTAAAACTAACGATGTATATTTTATATTTTGATTGTTGTCAGAACATGTGTTCGTAAATCTGTAAAACTCGAGAAAAACATAATAGTTTCCCCATGATGTTTTCTGGAACAAATCATATCCCAAAGAATGCACCATTGACTTTCAATCTTCAAATTTCACGAAATATCAATTAATTTATATTTTCGATTCTTCTTAGAATTTGCCTTCACCATCCTGACTATATCAGGATTTGTTGTGCATATTAGCTTGACTTGGTTGATGCATGTCATTATATCCAAGTTGCATAGATCGATGCTTATGATGTCAATCACTGGATTATTTGCATAATGCCGTCATATAGCTGGAATGATGCTGAAGACGCCGTAGACAACAAGCAAACATTCACTAACTAAATAACTCAAAATTTAATACTCCCTAGGTGGTCGAATCACTTTCACGGTTCCAACCAAGTTCATCAACAGCTCAGACAACTTACGGGATCAGTTACTTCCCCTTATAGACAAGCTGGCACAAGAGGGCGTGTGGGAAGTCACTTCCGTTGCACTGGCAGATGGGGAAACATCTCCTACAAACGGTCCGGCGACTTTGTTTAGTTTGAAGGTTCTTATGTCAGAAAAGAAGTTTTAAGAATCTAGAAATGTCTGTTCCTTATTACATACTAATGCTTCTCATCTCACAAGACAGCTTAAGAAACAAAAAGACCAGTATTGATCAGCGTAATGATCATTATACCCTTGGAGCTGTGATTAAGCCATAGCGATACTGTTGTATTGATGTGTAACATTCGTTAATTCTAGAATACAATTATCAATTACCACATGGCTTTGTTGTTTGTTGGTTCCACCACGTGGTTCATTACGGACTGATTCCCGGTTAATGGTTTTGTTCAACTTGGGAATCAACCTTCGTGTCTCCTTCATTGATTTCCAGGAACCGACATTTCAAGCAATGAACTCGACATACCACAGTTTAAGGTTATAACTTGCTCAATCAAGTGTTTAGGTTTCCTGTCAATGCACAATAAACGCACTTAGGTAATTATCCTTACATATATTACACTAGTGTTATGTTTTTCCAACTCCCAGAACAATTTTGAATTATAGAATTATAGTTCCTTGATAAATTTGTTATCAAGTGCTCAAGTGCCATGCCAATATTTAAATTCAGTTATGTATCGAAACACACCTGTCACTCTTAAAATATCCGGCGTATGCTATGTCCGTTGTTTCAAATCTTGCCTGTCATTATTTCATTTAGCAGTTAAAGGTTTACTGTGTTACAAGCATTCCTTAACACCAAACGGAATCTGTTTTTGAGGACAGTCTAGACTGGGTATCCGTTTGCAATTTTTGTTTTTGTGAAGTGTTCATTCCCCAAGTGGGGCGGTAGGGTAGCCTAATGGTTAAAGCATCCATTATACCCAGGGAGCTGTGATTAAGCCACAGCGATACCGTTGTATGGATGTGTCACATTCGTTAATTTTAGAATACAACTGTCAACTACATGACATGGCGTTGTTGTTCTTTGGTTTCACCACGTGGTTCATTACGGCACCCGTGAAGGTCCGGATTAGAATATTGGCCTTCAGTAACCCATGCCTTGTCGTAAGAGGCGACTAACGGGATCGAGTGGTCAGGCTCGCTCACTTGGTTGACACATGTCATCGGTTCCCAATTGCACAGGTCGATGCTCATGCTGTTGATCACTGAATTTTCTGGTCCAGACACGATTACTGACAAACCGCCGCCATATAGCTGGAATATTGCTGAGTGCGGCGTAAAACTAAACTCAGTCACTCACTTCATTACGGACTGATTCTCGGTTAACGGGTTTGTTTCAACTTGGGAATCAACACGTAAGAAAAAACTTCACGTATCCTTCTTTGATTTCCAAGAAACGACTTGATTTGTTCAAAACAAGCAAGACATATCAAGTAATGCACTTGATATACGACAGTTTGAAGTTATAACTTGCTTAGTCAAGTGTATCCAATCAGTGCACAAAAGTGATACTTAGGTAACTATCACATATATTACACAAGTGTTAAGTTTCTCCAACTCCCAGAACAGATTTGAATTATAGACTGACAGTTCCTTGATACATTTGCTATCAAGTGTTCTTCAAGTCCTCTGTATTCTACACATGCCAATATTCAAATTCATTAACACCAAAGGGAATCTGTTTTTGGGGACAGTCCTTTTGCAATTGTTGATGATGTACATTTGTTGTTTTTGTGAAGTGTTCATTTCTCAAGTGAACACGAAGGTTAACCAAGAAATCGGTCTGTACTGATTTTTTTTAAATAACCACGTATAATCATGATCAATTAACAATCAGCAAGAAATACTGAAATACACGGCTTTCATTAAAGGCACTACGATAGGTCAAATGGGTGTTAACAAGAAAAACAATAGGCCCTGATACAAACGTCAGAGGAATCTTGAATTTCAAGTATTTGTGAGAGTTTTTCACAATGGAATGTTTCCAAAAGGAGGCAGGTTCTTGAGGGGCGGTGGGGTAGCCTAGTGGTTAAAGCGTTCGCTCGTCACGCTGAAGCCCCGGGTTCGATTCCCCACATGGGTACAATATGTGAAGTCCACGTCTGGTGTCCTCCGCCGTGATATTGCTGGAATATTGCTAAAAGCGACGTAAAACCAAACTCACTCACTCCCTCACTCACTCCGTTCTTGAATCCAGAAATCAGCCCAGTAAACAGACAAATCATTCTAGCAAATTCCACAAAGGAGGACATCAGAAATGTGGTTTACACATTGTACCCATGTGGGGAATCGAACTGGAGTGATACGCGTGACAAGCGAACGCTTTAACATTCAACAGCTAGGCTACCCCACCGCCCCTCTCAGAAATCAACTGGCTAATATACTATCAGTCAAATCTCTATAAAACTATCACATAATATCACATAACAGACCAATTCTTACATATTTGAGACTATATATCATCACAGTATTTCACAAACACACATGAAGTGTAGGTAAGGTGTATTTCTATATAGGGTAACATCTGTATATGCATTGAGTTGTTATTGTTGTTGTTGTTGTTGGTTTGTTGTTTAACGCCCCGCCCAGCAATATTCCAGCTATATGACGGCGGTCTGTAAGTAATCGAATCTGGACCAGACAATCTGATCACTCCGGTGAACAACAGCATGAGCATAGATCTACGCAAATCATCGAGCCTGACCATGCATCCTACGCCGTTAGTCGCCTCTTACGACAAGCATGCGTTGCTGAAGACCAGTTCTAACCCGGATCTTGAACTTTAGGGGAATGAATCCCATTCGGGATTCGAACCCACACCAGTTTAATCGCAAGCACGCAAAGTCAACGATCTAACCCACTCAGCCTCCATTGGATGTCGTTGGCTTTTCGCTAACCTCAGTGTAAATTTACACTTGTGTATCTGTACAACGTGGATCTTGTCTGTCCTCTCATCGCTGGCAAATTCCGACGAGGAAGCAGAATCAACTTGGCTGCACCATGTCTTGGTCGGAAACTTCCGCATATATATTTCCGTTTGGGATATTATCAGTATCTCATGTGTAAGAGACCCGTGAAGATCCGGGTTAGAATGAACCTTCAGTAACCCATGTTTGTCGTAAGAGGCGACTAACGGGATCGGGTGGTCAGGCTCGCTCACTTGGTTGACACATATCATCGGTTCTCAACTGCACAGATCGATGCTCATGCTGTTCATCACTGGATTGTCTGGTCCAGTCTCGATTATTTACAGACCGCTGCCATATAGCTGGAATATTGCTGCGTAAAACTAAACTCACTCACTCACTCGTGTGTAAGACAGGGGTGCTTCAACATATACTGTATATATAAGGAAGGCTTATAAATATTATAAACATGTTATATCATACTTAATAGTAGGAATCCTTTCACAGATGCCTAGATCGAGGACTCATGGAGACGCCAGACACTTGACCCTTAAAAAATAATTTGTTTCCAGAAGATATTCGTAGAATACAAGCATCAGAACTGTGACCAAGAGGAAATGGTTTTGTTGCTCTCATTGACAGTGCGTGGAATTGATGGTAAAACATCAGAGGAACAAGCTGGTTTTCGATATGGGTATTCCATACCAGACATCATAGTTGAATGCCTTCTGAATGAAAAGAAAAATTAGTACGACATTTTAAACAATAAAGTAAACATACCACAGTTTAAGGTTATAACTGGCCCATGAAGATCCTGGTCTTCAGCAACCCATGCTTGTCGTAAGGCGTGACTAGCGGGATCGGGTGGTCAGACTGGCTGACTCGGTTTACACATGTCATTGCATCCCATTTGCGTACATCGATGCTCAATCTGTTGATGACTGGTTTGTCTGGTCCAGACTCGATTATTTACAGACAAACAAAACAAATCAAACCAAAAATCCAAGGCAAAGCCTGAGGCATTGAGAAAATATAACATTTTTAAATTGCTTTTACAAACTCCATCATAAATTATAGAACTGTCATCAAATATAAAACGGATCGGTGCTCTGTTTTGCAGGCAGAGGCTTGACAGATCCCTCTTTGAAACTGAAACAACATTCTAATATGTCCTGTGCCTTCCGGTGCCTTCCGGTGCATTCTACAGTAAATATAATACACTAATTCCAAGGGAATTTTTAGCGGTGCCATCTCACTCTTGTTCTCTGTCTTTATATGGTCTATATTTTCTGCAAAAATCAATACAACTGCGTTTGGTTTTCGATAATTTAAATCCATTTATGTGTTATATTTAGACGTAACTGAAGTTTCCGTTCAATCAGTTAATTTCTATTTTCTCACCTTTTGGGGTATGCATGTTTTTATTATGACAAGAGACATTAAAATCATCCACAAAGAGCGATCCATCAATTGAGTCGCTTAAAACCGTTGACAAACTATAAATTTTAATGCTAAATAATGTGACGGACAAAGTGCATCCATGTGGGACACCCCGATGTGACTGTAAATGCCACGTTGGGTACAACCCAAGCACACTTAAAATTTACAAATTTGGATATAAATTAAGGCAAACGGCTTTTTCTAATTAAAACAAGATATACATTCCCTGTCGTTGTTTTTCTATAATGGCATTTTTGACAAATGACTCTAAACGCACTAAATGATGACCTTATCCGACAGGCTGGTAGCGATTAGTACTTACGAAGCTGTCAGCGTTCGGTTTTAACATGATGGGGTGAATATGGTTATATAAAAAGAACTTTGGGCCTGCTCGAATATTGCGAAACTGTTTTTTGTTTCTGAACTGGTTTCTCCTGTCATAAACGAGTGTCTAGATTCGGATACATCGTTTTAAAGTGAAACTAAATTCTATTTTTATAAACGAGTGGATGGTTTCACCATCCGGTTTCAAAATGGATACCCCCAAAATGTCCCAGCTACTATATATGTGGAACGAATTGGATTGCAGCATATTTTTTTGTTATTTTATCAGTGAATTAACAAATAATAAAGAGATAAGATGCTTTTGGAGGTGAATATTTGCATATATGTAATCATACTGTTACTGTAATTATATGTATACAATTTACATAAAATAGCCATGTTCAGTAGACTGGGGTTTGGATAATGTTTTCCTAGGTCTCAGTTGATTTATTATTATTTTGGTTACAGAAACTGCTGCTCTATTTTGCCACCAAGATCAGCCGAACTTGGCGCTTGCAAATGCAGATCAGCCTGGTGGCTTCATGGTCCAGATATGCCCCAAAGGGTTAAGATTGGGGCTCACTCAATCGTGAGATATGTCTTAGTGTATAGTTCACGAATCAGGATTCCTTGACACCATGTAAAATGTTATTTGTTATTTATAGAAAAATATTCATACATGTATACTAAATTGGCGAGTATAATGCATTTAAATGGGACATGTTCCTGTCAAGTGTCATTGCAAAATGGTAAATGGTCAATGTTCGGTATATTCCGAGGTAGGCAGTATTTAGTATCGCAGAACAACAAGTTCAGCATCAAGTCGAGAAGAAGGGATACTGTCCATTGGAAGTGTTGCAATAAGGATTGCACGTCCACCATCAGGATTAACCTGTCAGCAGCTACAGAGACACTCACAACCAGAAGTAGACAAGTTGCTTGGTAAGCCCAAGGAAGTTGGGAGGACATCTTCGACGCTAATCCCTACACTCTATATGAAAGAACTCGCTCGAGGTACGTATTTTTATAAATAAAGGTGTTCGCCAATGTTTTACATTAAGTACCAATACAATAGTGAGTTAAGATTTTAAGTCACATCAGCTATATTTCAGCCATATCATCACTAAATCAAGCTATAGATATATAATAATTAATAGTAAATTATATACACCTGTCAACGAAGGACAGTAAAACAACAAGACTATCACACATATAAATTTAAAACTAGTAATTAAGTCTAAAACACTTTAACTATACAAAACAATACAATATAAACCCAGGCTGTAGATCGCCAACAACTGAAGGTAGATCACCATACTAGAGACCATGGGGACTTACAGTACTTTAGCTACCTGCATGGACCCTACCTGGATTTACACCATCCCTTCGAATTCAGTCGCTGACGATTGTAGGAAAATTTTGCCCAAATTAAAATCACAAAAATGCTACGTTTAAAAAATTCTGGTAAGTTTAAATTTACTATGAATGTATTTGGACTCACTTACCCTCTCTTACAATACTTCAACCCCCTTTGAGGATACAGCCCTGAACAATCTTAGTTGATAATCTAAACTACCAATAATAAAACATTTATCTATTTGCAAATCATGTAAAAATTTACGCAACAATTCTATTTCGTTAAAAAAAAACAATTTTTAAATGATAATTATCATCGTAGAAAATATCCCTAACTGTTTTGACATTGAAATATTTATCCCTTGTGATGGAAAAATCAATACATCCTAAGTGATGCAAAATGGAGGATCTTCGCCTTTTAACAGATACTCATGAGTATATCTAATATGGCATATCCGACATCATCGTATGACCTCCTCAAATCTGGACTGACAACCCAAGTAGGTGTAACCGATGGTTGCCTTTATATGATGTAATTTATTCATACATACTTGGGTGTCCCACTTCTTTTGCAGATCACGGATATAAGATCTAATAACAGCTATATAATCAGATTATTGGATAAGAAGTGGTATCACATATATGTTGAGTGCTGCCTTAGCAGCAAAATCGGCCGTTATGTTTCCAGAAATACCAACATGGCTAATAACCAACAGAAGATGATGTCATACTGGCAAGTAGCAAGATCATTATATAATTCAATTATTTCGATTAAGAGTGGATGTTTAAAAGAAAGATTTTAAATAGACTGAAGGCACGAACGAAAGTCAGAACAGATCACATACTGTTTATATTTGAGGTATTTACCAATATATTTTAGGGTTGTTAATATGGCGTTTGCTTCGGCTGTGAAAATTGAACTGACGTTGGGTAATCTAGAAGATATTGTTCTGGATACCAATACTATAAATATGTAGATGAATAAGTATATCTAATGTTACAATGCAATATATATGTATATAAATAAATATATCAAATTTCCATATTAGCATGTATGTTTTTCATGTTACTGATTATTTCTTGAGTGGCATTTTAGTTGTAAAGATGAAGGAAAACCAAATTCTATGGATAGTCAACTTCTTTATTGCAGTGAGTGCGACGTTTCGGTGTAGGTACTAATAACATCACTTGCTTGATAACGGTGTTAGTACCTCCCACACCGAAACAGATGTCGCACTCTCATGCAATGAAGGAAGTTGACTATCCATAGAAGATCGAAAGGTGTTTCTTTTTTCCTTTATGTTACTGATTGTCACACCAAAAACCTATGTATTTATTCTTTGCCGATGGCGCCGGCGATGAAGTCGTCATGAAGGTCCCAACGTATCCGCTGTGTCCCTTCTTGTGAGACGGGCAATAGCGCTGCCACTTGTGCCTGTACATCTAGTGAATGATGTTTTGGTGACAGACATTAAAGGAAGCCCCTGACGGTCGAAATGTGGTACATTACACATATTATGTAACAACGTTTTGAGTGGAAGAAAAACACGGGCGGAGCTTGTGGAACCACTATGAGACCGTGGAGCCACGTACAAAAACCCACGTGGAAGGCTGGCACCGGAAACTCAGTCTCCAAACAGCCAGCTCACATCCAAATATCTTTAAGTTCATAGATTCTTAAAAACAGAGCAGGTATACATGGAAGGCAGCGTACTGCTTCTACGAGGTGGTGGCTCGAAACCACCTCGCAATAGGAAATATAGACAACTGGACAATGCCTTGTCTCTGTACAAGAGGCATTATATCAGTAGGGTCAAGTGTATCATGGCGTATCGTGAAGCAGTCTCACATTTAACTGGGTGTTAAATGAACGTCTGTGAACTTGTCATTTACAGGAAACTGTATATATGTATGTATATATTTACATTGTTATTGTAAACGAGAATAAGACATGGATGAATGTATATTTATGAATTTATTCATATTTATTATGTATGTATAAGAAATGAATATTATGAATCTATAATTTGTACAGTATGAGTATGCATTGCATGTAATATACGAGAATTTGATATGTTTCTGTGTTTTGTTACTATATGATACAAGGGCTACCAAATATCCCAGTCCGACTAGGGTGACCAAATGTCACAGGGGATTAAATAAAAAGCGCACCTTACTTTACCTGAGATTCAAAAGATTTGGAAAATACGACTGTTCAAACTATGATCTTATATGGCAAAAATGTCCTTGCTTACAAACAAGAGAAAAGTCTGGTCACGTGATAAACTTACACACGTGGTGTGAACACTGGAACAGAAACGTGTTATAAACGAGCAGAGTAAGATTGAGAGTTATCAGCTATTGTTGTCAGAACGGTGAGGTAGGGTAACTGCTGAATTCGCCCTCGAAGCATTAGGTGAGTTGAATTTGTTACATGTCTTTCCTTTCATTAGCTGCTGACACTGGTAATGAGCTGTAATAGTCCAGTGTATAATGTTACCTTGTTTTAGAAAAGGGATATTTGCGAATTTGTATATTTTTATAAACCCATTGACTTCATGTGTAAAAATAATAGAGATTTTTTGTCTTTAAAAACCACTGTTTACCAGACGTGTACATTTTGTTGGTGGTGTCCAGACACTGACTAGTCCATTCAACCTATATCATTTGTACTCTTGATACTCTCTTCATCTCTACTGCCATCAATGTTCTGGGACACAGGCATGATGTATCAAGTTATAGAACAAGTCTTATTCATTGTGGAAAGGATTACCATGGTAGTGTTTGATTTTGTCCAAAACAGTATCATCTCTCTTGAAAAACACCTGGTAAGAGCCCATGATGTCCCTTCACTTTGTTTACCTCAAGATCAAACTCTTAAAGCTCACCTGCAAGGCCTGTACCAATATATACAAACGGCACTTCATTCTTTGAGACAAATATGTTCTCAAATTGAAGTTCCTGATAGGTATCTGGAACATTATCGCTTACATTTCATCCGCCCCATTGTAAGAAACAAAACAACGTACAGAGAGCTTCCATAGCATCATATTGTAGATGCAAAACTCCATTCCCATCAGGGGTGTCTTCAGCAAAGAAAACAAAGGAATCCTTCCTTAGAAATGGCGGTAGATATAAGCTATAGAACTTTTTTCAACGACTGTATGGCAGTATATGTTTCCAGCAACAGAGGATAGCCTGTATAGGATGCAATAGGTGTGTGCACTTAGCACATGTTGTGGACTGTATGGGCTAATTCAAAAACCGGAGTATTTTCCTTTTCACATGAAAACCTGAATATTCCAGATTTCCTCCGCTTGTATTTGACATGTCTTCTCAGTCTTTGCACCATAACAATATATCTGACATACTGTAAGTATTGTTCTGTCAATTTTACTGTTTTTGCAAGATCTGTCGCCATTGTCCAGCCTTTGAGTGTGTATGAAACATTGTCTTTAGTGTTTTTTAATATGGATTGTTTGGTTTTATCTTTTTTGTCAAACATTTCAAAAGAATGTACAACAGGTGGTTTACTTTTGTGTTGAGTGGAGAACAGACCTTGCTCATGATGTTTCAGAAATGATTTGTCCTTTAGATGAATAGATAGGGACGTGCCTGTTCAATAGAGACGTTTAAGTTTTGGCGATATCTTGCACACTGTATTTGAATTTTATTTTTGGCAATGGAACAGAAATTAGTGGAATGTATGGATACTTTCGTAATTAAGGAGAAACCCGAATAGCCGAGTCGAATAAAAACACAAGAAAATATGTTCATTTCATAACAAGAATGACATAATAGTTTTCAAATATCAATGTATAATGGTAGCACAGTAGCTTCCAGTAGATATATCTTTTTCACAGAAATATTGTATCTATATTTGTAGATCTAATTTATTTATAATTAAAGCACTAACATTCAGTAAGTATCACAGCATCAGTAGGTAGCACTGTAGCTTTCAGTTGTCATAATATATACATAGTTCATGTACAGTTATCCAAGTTTTATGAGGTTGGCCACCGCACCACGGTACTGGAGTGGGGTCTTCTCTCCGCCACTTGGCGTGTTTTTAACCTCATGATACTGTGGTTATCTCTCTGTGGATTCGCTTGCGACTTGGAGGAGCAGCCCCAAAGTCGAGGTGTCTCAGCTTGACTCTGTCAGCCATCTCGATCCTCCAAAACAAAGCGAATGATGTTGGAGTGGCGTTGTGGAAGGGCCCTGTTTACCTAACTGTTGTTGTTGGTCCTTGATCCTACGGTGTCATGATGGTTCCAAAATGACAGGGGGAAGCGGCTGTCGTAGTCCACCCATGTCACGACCATGTAATCCTCAAAGTCCTCGATGCGGTCAGAGGTTGGGGAGGAGTTCATGGCATCAATCCAAGTGTTTTGAACCCGATCTTGAGGTAGCAAGGCAAGGGCGGATGCTCTCCTGATGAACTGCTTCACAGCTGGATCCTCCTTGTATGCAACTGCGAGACCTAGTGCTTGTGTCTTCCTCCACTGGGCTTTGGAGAAACGGAAGTAGCATCCCTTGGTCTCTGCATTTGGAAATTCCGTCTCTATGGCCTGGATGGTGGCAAGCTCAAAGTCTGTCTGTATTCTTGCTGGGGCCAAGGACGATTCAGTTCCTCGCCCTGAGGAGACAGTCTTACGTAGGTGGTCTCTCAACGATCAGGCAGAAGGGCAAAATCTAAGGGGTATGACACAGAGATAAATGATGTAAACCTGATCCCAAAGCTCAGGAAATGAGGTGAAAGTTCCATCCATGTAGATGGTATCAGCGGTCTGCAACACCTGGAGCAGTTCAGTGACAGAGAACACCAGAATCTTGTCTTGTTCTCCACTAGAAAGAAGAAGGAAACGGCGTCCATTACTTGTCTTTGTCGACTTGTCTTCCAAATCTACATCTCGGAGGGTAGCAGGTAACGCTGGTATGGTCATGCGGCGGTGTCTGCAGACAGAACTGCTTACGCTGGGAAAAGATGGAATAACGAGTAGGTTCTGTCCATTCTCTACTGCAAGCTGTTCTGTGTACAAGGTCTGCATCTCTGTAGTCTCTTCTCTTGCTCGCTTGCGCAGCGCAGTTCACTGTCAAACTTATGCTTGGTACCGTCATCAGGTGCGTGGTTGTGCTCGTTCTGTGTACGAAGGAAGTCTCCGACAGTTGAACATCTCCCTATGCAGGTCTTGACCATGCATCTCCAGCTGATGCAGATCTGTCTGACCTTATTTCTGGTGTCCGGGTGGCAATTGTCCTGCTCCCGCGTAATACAATATAAAATGTAAAAACTGTCACAATTTATTTATATTTTCATTCAAAGCACTAAATTACCGTTCTAGCATAAATTACGTGACTATCAATTTAATTAACTTTCATGCACATTTCCTAGCAATCATTAGCAATTTATTCATAGACCTATTCAAGCATTCGATTAAAAATTTGATACGAGCTGTTACAATCATGTTTTAGAAGACAAATATGCATATACTCTCTCTGTGCAGCGTACTCGCATAACTATATTATATATTTAATGCATAATATTAACACATGCTCGAGTACATCAGCTTTACACCTAATGTATACGGTTTGTTTTGTTTTCCTTTTCCCTTTTGTTTACGTTTCACCTAGTGACTGACGTGCTGTCATCCCCATTGATAGGAGAGATTTCTTTCCACATTTCCCAATGTTTAAATGAATCCGACTGTTCTGGATTAAAGCAGCCAGTAAGATAAATGTCACGCAAATATAAAAATAGTTTGAACGCTTCATTCCATAAAACAAACATGCAAAAAGTCTGTTGGCATGAAAAACCCTGGGAAATATAAGTTCAAAAAGGCAATTGCATCTAATGCGTCAAATTTGAAAACGATCCTCTGTATGCCTGCCAAAATACCCTTTGTAATAATCCTGATATAAAATACTTTTTGTACAAGAGTCAATTGTACATCGTTTGAGCTGCAAAAGCATAGTTTTTCAGATATCTTCTGGTGGGAGAGAACTGGCTATTTTATTATTGCATCATCAGATCATTGATACAGCTGAAACTACATGTATGTTTTGCCAATTCGAGCAGAAAATTCAATTCACATGCAGATTGGAACAGATCAGCAAGAAGGACGTCATCAAAGTATATATTGTCACTGACGGGGTCTATACACAGAGCAGGTACCCCGTCAGTAGCAATATATACCTTGATGCTACTTTTGCGTTGACAGTCTATGTGACAACGTCAAGGAACAAAAAGCGCCATCATTTTACCCCAAATCTTTGAGAAATAATGTCATACACTTGCTTCCAAGATTACAATAATGTATCAGAAGGGAAAGTGCTTTTGAACATTGAAGATTTATTGTGAATATGGAAAGCCTTTTGTCACGAATATCTTCTCCAACATAAAATATGTTATATCTAATGTAAAATGAACTTGTGAAATATCCTTTCTGTTGTCGATTAAAACATCAATTATGGTAATTTTCCACATAATAATTAAACAAGAGAACACATTTGATTCCAATTTTTGAGCATGGTAAAATGCATGTTAACACAAATTTGGCGACAGAAATATTATGCTCTTTACAAGGATATGGCCGGACGTCACACACAGGCACGGTTTAACTTCATCCTCAGGAAAAAATTGACGCCTCGTGATATCGCAGACATGTTCAACGATTTTGCTGAAGACTATGAACAGGTAACATAAAGTAGTAACATAAATCCGTCGTTTAGTTTCAATGTTCAATGCTTAAAGTTTTTTAAGGATTACATCCCGAGGCCCAAGGATTTTACTCAGGGCATATGGATAACATTTCAAAATTTGTCCAAAATGAAGAACATAAAGTTGTCTCTATCTCTATCTTTCTTTGTACTTTGTGCTGACATGGTGCAAATCCAGTTCTGCCTGTAGGTGTATTTCAACATCGGTTGGAGACCTTATGAAGTTGTCGGAGACTTCATGGCTAAAATCATTCCAGAGGAAAATAGATCTAAACTGAAAGTCTTGGACGTTGGAGCTGGCACAGGTCTTCTCGGAAATAAGGTAACTAATAGCTCAAAGACCTTTTCACATCTATGGGAAATCTCTTCTAAAAGCAGAATCGATTGTACAATTCTGACTACATCATGAGCATATGTTTATGCATTACTACCAATTGCCACCACTGCCCAACAGGTGGCACTCATCAAAATCAAATACATGTCAGTTGTTCAAAATAAGGTCAAAATAAGGAATTGCCTTTTGTCACTGATGCGTCAAATTTGAAAAAAATCACCAACATGTCTACAATAAACTGTTTTAAAATTTTACTGAAATCTTTGACTGTGACCTTGACTGTAACAACTTCTAAGCAAGTATCATATATGACTCTCTTTGAAATCTTGATTAAAAAGAACATGCTCGGTTGTACAAAAAAGGTTGAGAAATGTAAACAGCAAAGGCTGGACGATATTTAAGGAAAGTTTCAATTAAGTTCAGTTTGCGATTTATAGCCTACAGTATCCTTACTGATACGACAGCTTCTAATACCACTAAAATATTGTAGATTTGTACTTTCCGAATCTTGAAAACATTTTATAATATATATTTACTGAATATTTTACTCTAGAGAATGAAAACATCACATTTTCTTCTCAAATGTTTTGCATGTCGTAAAAGTGGTGTTGACAGGGTTGACAACTTGTTATAGGTTATTTTTGACATTCTTTGGTTATGGATGGGACATCTCTTCAGACCGATATTGAGAGACAGTCACAAATCTGCCTCAACAAAATTTATAGTTGGTGTCTTAAAAACGAGTTTAAGTTTTCTAAATCCAAAACCAATTGTAAACATTTCTGGAGAAAAAAACAAACCTCATAAAGACCCTGAATTAAATCTTTAAATGGAAACACCCATCAAAATTGTGAAGGAAGCTAAGTTCCTTGGTCTCATCTTTGACTCGCATTTAACCTTTCTGCCACATATTAAATCCCTAAAAGCCAAATGCCTCAAGACGCTCGATTTGTTAAAAGTCGTTTCAAATCAAAGTGGGCAGGGGACCAAACTACCCTCCTACACTTATAGAGATAACTGTCCGATCGATACTTGATTATGGCTCCATCGTATATGGTGGGGCCTGTAAAAGCAACCTCAAACTACTTGATACTGTCTACCACCAAGGTCTTTACGTTGAGGCTTCGCCGTATTAAATTATCTTTACAATATATCACAAAGCTACAGTCAAATGAATTCGATCCTGCACACAGTTGTGTTTTTAATCCTCTTTATGAGGATCTATATAATAAAAAGTCCTGACTTGTTCCACCTCTTGGGATAAGAATTAAACCATTCATTTCTGATGCAGGCACTTAACTGGAAAAGATATCTCCTTCCCGTCTTCTTTCTTCTCCTCCTTGGCAATTGATGATGTCACAAGTTGACCTAACACTAACAACATTTAAAAAGTCAGAAACAAATGAATTACAATATTAACAAGAATTTATACAATTACAAAATATATATAATACATACAAATCTTTATTTCCAAGGATGGTGGAGCAGTTGCTTGTGCCACTGTCATTGGATCCAGAACTGTATCTTCCAGGTTACCAGGCGACAGCTCTATTTTCACAGCCGAGGCTAACGCCATATTAACAGCTCTTAGATATATTAATAAACACCGTAACTATAAACAATGCGTAATATTTTCAGACTCGCTTTCTTCCCCTCAGGCTATTAAGAATTTGTCTTCTTAACATCCATTTTTAATTGCAACAACTGAATTGTATAATGATCTGGCTACTGGCCAATGCGACATCGTCCTCTTGGTTACCCAGCCACATTGGAATTTCTGGTAACACGATGGCCGATTTTTGCTGCTAAAGCAGCACTCAACAAATCTGTGGCACCAATACTTATTCCATACTCTGATTATCCCCCGCAACGCATTTTGCGGGGGTATTAAAATGGTCTCCGTCTGTGTGTGCGTGCGTCCGTGCACATTTGTCTTTTCCGGAGCAGAACTTTAAAACCGTTCAATATTTCTTCACCAAACTTGGCACATAGATAGATCTGGTGGTGTACTGGTGCCTTTTGGTAGTTTTGGATTTCTGAATAAAATATATTTGCATTTCCATGCCAACAAGTTTGACTTAGACTGAAACTGGTGGTAGTGCTCCTTTCTGGAGCAGAACTTTTAAAACCTTTCAATACTCTCCTTCCACTTTTCTATATACACGCCAAAACATTTGACATAATCTTAACTCGTAGACATATTCATGAAGAGTATTTTGCCCTTGCGGGGGATATTGATGACTTTGTCTTCTTGTTATAAAGCAATCATCAGATCTTATATCCGTGATCTGATGCAGAAGAAGTGGGACACCCACTCAATGACTCACCCTTCAGACCGAAAATACTTGTAACTGAGCATTTGTACTTAATACTTTTCAGCTAAAGAATCATGGATTCACACACGTCGATGGTTTGGATCCAGCAAAGAATATGCTGAATGTAGCCAAAAGGCGCAACATCTACCAAAGATACATCTGTGCATTCATTAACAAAGACAGAAACAATGCCATAGAAACGGGTGAGAAACACAAAGTAAATGCTTAGTGTGGTCATTTGCATTGGGTCGACATAACTGATATCAAAACCACTCAAATAGAAATATGTCTGAGATTTATTATTAAAATATTTATCAGATGTTATATGATAAAATCATGATTTTCATCAACGTGAATTGTGCTCGGTTTTTAGGTGAAATGTGCATGGCGTCATGGGCTATTTATTTCTAATGAACGTTGTTAGCCATGCTGGTTGTATCTGTCAGTGTTACAATTGGTCTCATGGGTTTCACCAAAGTAGTAAACGGATGACTCCAAGATCACCTTGGGCATTCCTCAAATATCAAGCTGAAAGACCGCTAAGGGATAAATATTTCACCACTGTTTCATTTTCATTTAATTATTGGTTTTTAAACAAAATTGATTTAATTGATGAATTTTGATTACGATATTCTGTAGATAGATGTATTTTAATGATTGGTAATTTAGATTAGTAACTTAGATTGTTAGTGGCTGTACCCTCAATGGGGGTTAAAGTATTATAAAATTATTGTCCACCTGAGAGGGTACGTAAGTCCCGAAACATTTAAAGTAAATTTCAACTTACCAGATTTTTTTTAAAGTAGTATTTTTGTGATTTTAATTTATGGCTACATTCGACTACAATCGCTAGCGGCTGAAGGGATGATATATATCCAGCTAGGGTTCATGCAGGTAGCAAAAGTACTGTCAATCCCAATGCTAGCATGGCGATCTTCAGTTGTTTGCGGTCAATAGCCTATTTGTAAATTCTATTGACCAAAAGTAGGTTTCTACTTTTAAAGATAATAATATTATAGATTATATAGATGATGCCCATTACCTACCCACACACAATTATCTGAGTAGTACAGGGGGGGTTCTGCCGCAGATGCGGCTTAGAGGCTTATTTGTGGGAATTAAGCCTTACAGCCCCCATTAAAAACATCCTTCGATGTGCAAAAAAAGAGATAGAAAGGTTAAAAAGTAGCAAAACGTCCCCGGCAGCCACACTTCCCCAAGGGTGAAATCGAAAGATTGATGGTTGCACATTTTTCTCCCAAGGGGAATTGCGTCGGCTGCCTTTCTCTCGCCGTGAGAGTGCCCCGCTCAGCTAGGCCCTTTTGACTGCCCCAACTGATGTGATCCTGATTCCTTACCGAAACACCACAACCATCACCACTGAAAGTTGCAAGGAATCCACTGAGGCAACGGCGGAATACTAACTGATAATGCATAGCTGCGCCACTATCCATTATAAGCCCGCACCACTCAACCAATTGCGCTACCAGGGACTTGATAGCTAAATTTCGGTTTAACGGGTCTATCCTGAGATTGCATCATCCTCTTAAACCGGGCTCCGTCTATAGTAGCGCACAGGATGTCTGAAACCAGTTTTATGATGTCATTCCACTTCCGCTTCAAACATTAAAAATGAGATCGCTCACTTCGAACACGTTTGGTGGCTTTTCACCTCGCATTGAGGTTTTTCTGTATGTAAATCGATGTTTTCCAGGCCAACGGATGTTTACTCCCGTTATAATTTCAACTTCTCGGTCGGGTGATGCTTCCCCGAGAAAGACTTCGATATAAAGCATAGAATTGTTTGGAATCCTTTTGTGAAATCGGTCATGTCTTCGAATTCAAGCACCAACTTACAAAACTCGTAGTTCGACTATCCCGCCGACTCGCTAGCAAATGACCCGCTTTATTCGGGATGAGGCTCATGATCACACTCCTTCGTTGCGAGGGGACGTAAGCCGCGATGAGAATCCCCTTATTGAGGACTTTCGGTAGATAATTATCCCTCGGCTCTACAAACACGTAGGGAAAAACGAGGGTGATATCGAGTAGCCAGTCGATTTGTGAGGAGATCAACGTCCATTGGTTATCATCGGTTAGGACGAACTGGTACAACATGTTTTTTAAGAGACCTCGGGCCTCGACATTGTCTAAATCGCCTAGATTGCCATCGAATGCTGGGACCATCACCCATTTGTTATTGTCGTTGAGGACGAGATTGTACTGGGTGTTTTTCAAGAGCCCTCCGGTTATGACATCGTCTTAATCTCCTAGGTTACCACCACCACCACTGCATCCCCTCGCCTGTAAGTGTTGCTTCTTAATTCTAAACCGTATATTTTGCCTTCGACCCCAGGTTCGTCGAAGCCGCACGTGTGAAAGGACGTTGGCCTTGAATATTATCGGTCGTGCTTACCCGGTCGAGATGAACGAACACCTCGTGATAGACCACGAGGCTTGGTAATTTCGAACCTGTGACGGTGTCTCAGGGTTGTACGTTGTTCGACGGCAACCCGAGAGTTCTCGCCAAGGGCCTACCGAATCGGATGGGATTTTCCCCATTCGTGAACGTCAGCGTGCCATTCGACTCGTTGAGTTTGAGGCTGGCTCCAATCGGTTTCAAAATGTCATAGTTGAGCATACACACCCTATAATGACCGTCGGACAACTCGTGGCGATTTTCATCGATGAATAGCTTGTTGTTCCCTTGATGTTGACTGATGTTCGTCCATCTTGGGTAGTAGGTGAGATCGCATAGCATGACTTCGAGGTCCCCCGACGTGTTATCGATCGCGTGCAGCAGTAAAAGGGGCTCGCCGTTCGTGATTCCCGGGAGCGTGATGTACATGTTACACATATACGAGAGACTGTGGTATACTTTCAATATGTCTACACCCAAGTACCAGGCTGGAGTGATTTGTCCTAAAAGCAATACGAAGGTCACCACTACCGATCTCACGCACATGAAGATCGTGGTGGATGCAATGGAGGGTTCCCACTTTCGAGCTCGATTTATCAATGTTTTTCAAAGTATAGGCTGACGATCACGAACGTCAAGGCAGTCCACGCATGGTTTAACAACCCGATGCCGTTCTGGCAGAATCAACTCAATTTTGCCGCGTGGTGCGCAACAACGGGGTGTGGCGTGACCTTGAACGATACTTGTTGCGATGAACTGAGTCGGTCCGTGTTTTATTTTCACGTGTAGAACCAGATCAGGCGCATCCTGAAAGAGATCATCGCCCCGATTCCGCAGGACAAGGCATGGGATGCATTGAACAATCCATACGATCGGCTTACGAACGGATTTGTGGCGATTTCGAAATCGATCCGAACACAGATTGGTGTATACCGGTAGGAGTGAACCACGGTTTGGGTATTCCATACAGCGATGGACTTCCCGTGAAAGAAGCCAGCACTACTTTGTTGAAGAAAGTAATGAATGGAGAGATGATGGCATGAACTTTACAGGTCAAGGTAGAATTCCTTTCACCATCCAAAAAGTCGAGCAGCCCCAATACGTTGAAGACGATTGGAAAATATATATGCTGGACACGTCGAAAGGGTTAACTCGCGTGGGCACCGTACGGTTGAACGATTCGATTCGAACGTACGTGTGGACGCGGCTTGGCGCGCAGTCGCAAACGCGTTCTGGCATCGTGGGTCAAGGAACGCCTTACGACGCCCAGAAACAGTTCATGTCGAACGTCGAGGATGCCAATCGTCCAGACCATGAACGCGTTGAGAAGCGACAAACACAACATCTACCGCATCACTCTCAACAAGATCTCGCTGTCGCCCCTGGATAGCAAACGATGGATTGCAAACGATGGCATCCACACTTATAGCTATGGGTACCAACAGTAGGCCTCGACGCGTTGGGAGTTTCCGAGACCCCCAATAAAGGAAACTCCACTCGCTGCATCGAGACAATTGAATAAACGATAGAGTGTATACATCATGGAGAAGGTTTACTATAGCCCTCGGGGTTACTGGAAAGGTATGAGCGCCATCCCGAAGCTAGCCAAAGCCGCTCGCGTCTCCGAGGATACCGCCAAAGCTTGGCTTAAAAACAAGCCATCTGGCAAGTGTACCTGCCGGCTCCCCAATATATCCCTAGACGAAAGTTTGACATTTCCATGTTGCCAGTCGCTACAAGGAAGCAGAGGCGTTAACGACCAAAGATTCGAGTCAAGTCGCTAAGGCCTTAGAACGTATCTACAAATGCAGTCGCTTGACCTGGCCAACCGAATTACAAGTCGATCCCCGACGCGAGTTCATTGGAGCTGTTGCAGCTGTTATCGAAGCATAAAGTCCAGGTGAGATGAGGCATGGCCGGAGCTCACCGAAGCCAAGCCATCGCCAAAAGATTTAGCAGGACTTTAGCCGAGCGACTTCAGTATGCCCAAGAGATGGTCAACCCAGAAAAACGATCGACGGAATGGGTGGTACACATACCACGAGAAGTCACTCGACTCCTCTATAAAAGACCTGTTGAAGCCATTCGAATGAAATCCATGATGACTAAATCGGCTGCGCCATCGCGTCAGGGCCAAGAGAAAAAACTACCAGACCGGGTCATAGTGAGGTATCTGTACCAGCCCAGTGAACTCAAAGGAGGTGATAAATGTCGTGCCACAGACCCCGCATGGTCAATGAAAACGTACCGCATCGACCGAGTGGACATCAAAGACGACGAACCGAATCTGTATTACTTGCAAGACGGACCAGGTAGGGGATTCGTCCCAGAGGAATTGATGATCGTCCCTCACGACACGGTATTGCCCCCTTCTTATTAAAGATTCGTCTTATGTTTATCATTAACAACATGTGGAGATTGATCGAGAAACGGTTCTTCAGACGCGTCGGGGTGGACGTCTATGGCCTCGATATTTACGCCGCCCTGCGTTGAGTCATAAGTCAAGGGAAATTCACCAGCCTGTACGATAGTTTAGGTCTCGTGGGCACCAAACAGTTACAACGTCTCATGGATACATTAGTCGATTTTAGCCTCGAGACCCGAGATCCCACCGCCCCGTACTCTACCTACTCTGTAGACCACTTGGAGTTTACAGAATTTATGGCAGACTGGTCTAGGATTAGACCTAGAAATTTTACTGCATCTGATTGCGGTAATTTAATATAAAGATGTACGTTTCGTTTTCTTCGGTGTTGTGCTTTGAATACTACAGTTGTTGTTTTAGTGCTAGAAAGTTGGAACCCAGATTGGTTGGTCCAGTTTTTAATATGCTTAAGTGCAGCTTGAATTTGTTTTTGTGCTTTGTGTATATTTGACAATGCTAAATAATAATGTTGCTTTTAAGTATCGAACTGAGAAAGGGACTCGGTAAGAAGAACGTGTGGTGAAATAGTCAAACGAAATTATATAAACAGTTAAATCGGTAAACCACAGTCATAACACATAAAAAGCTCGCGCCTGTGATATATCAACAAAACATTAGAAAAATAGCTCACATCAAAGCACACCACCAGCGAAGGTTTTCCGTCTTGAAATATCGAACGCCTCACTGGTTGACACATAGCTGATTACATCTAGATCCTTAACAAGGTTCTTTTATGTAGCGAGCGGATTATTTACTATTTGTTGTTTGTGTACACAACCAAGATTAGACTACTCCTGCTCACAATCTTATAATCCGGACATCGCGCTTCAAGCTGCGTGAACCTATTCACTGCACATGCGCTATGAGCTCAGCGCAGCAGAGCTGTTGAAACCACTTTTTACCCCAGTTGGGGCAAATTTTATTGAATCATTTGAACTCCGATTTGGCGGGGTTTTTTCATCGCGTTATTTTTCAACTTTATATGTTGAATTCACATATTTGATCATTTGTTACTGTAAGTCCATGCCGAAAGGTATCAGAATCTGCAAAGTTGTGTTTTGCGTTGCATGTGACCTTTAAATATTGTGCTTATATGTTTTTAGATTACTATGACTACATTGTGGCATCAGGTGCTTTTAATGAAGGTCTGATTCCCTGTGGCGCCTTCCAGGAAATGATTCGGATCGTTAAACCAGGTGACTATCTTGGTTGAAATTGGTCTTTACACGTGTTATCTTGTGTGTGTGTTTTTCTGCTGTATGATTTTGGTAAGCAACTCTGCTTGTAATCGTCGCTAGACCACATAACTTTACAAGTAATGATGTATATTTAATACTTTGAATTTTGTCAGAATATGTGTTTGTCAATCTGTAAAACTCGAGGAAAAACATAATAGTTTTCCCATGATATTTTCTGGAACAAATAAAATCCCAATGAATGCACCATTGGCTTTCAATCTTGAGGAAATTTCATGAAACCTCAAATATTTTTAATGTTCGATCCTTTTCCATCTTTGCCATCCCATGCTTATCGTGATAGGCAACTATCGGGATATGGTGTTCAGAATTGCTTGACTTGGCTAATGTATGTCATTATGTCCCAGTTGCATAGATCGATGCTTATGATGTCAGTCACTGGATTGTTTACATTCCGCCGTCATGAAGCTGGAATAATGTTGGAGAGGCCTTAGACAACAAACACACATACGCCAACTAAATAACTCAACAAGTTAATATTCCCCAGGTGGTCGAATCACTTTCACGGTTCCAACCAAATACATCAACATCTCAGACAACTTACGGGATCAGTTACTTCCCCTTATAGACCAGCTGGCACAAGAGGGCGTGTGGGAGGTCACTTCCGTTGCACTGGAAGATGGAGAACTTTCTTCCACAGACGGTCCGGGCACTTTGTTTAGTTTGAAGGTTTTTGTGTCCGAAAAGACGTTTTAAGAATCTAGAAAAGTCAGTTCCTTATTACGTACTATCTTTTGTTAGCCTTTTCATTTGTCAAGTAAATATAAGCGATGCCCATGTTTCAAATATGTATGCATCACTGATGACACATTTCCAAAAGTAGAAGTTAAATTAAACATGTAAATCCCACTCTATTCATTCTAAACTTGTGGATGTTGCGTCAATGGCCATTATTTTGTTCGGGAATCCATGGACTCACAGACTAAACGAAAGTTCTTGATTGGTGTAATGGTTTTTGGTCGCACTGACCAGAAACGTTTTGTGGTGATTATTTCAGATCGATACCAACTTGTTTCCCTCTAAAAACTAAAGCTTAAAAACTGGAAATGTGTTTCCCCAAACAAGATACAAACAAAATAGAGGATAGATTCATGCAAACACACACAACATAAATTACTCACTCACTCATGATAATCCTGACAGTAGATTTCCAGCTACAACAATATGATATCGATATGAGATTAGCTTATGAATAATTGAATCTGCAGTTGAACATTTTCAGAATGTTAACAATATGCATTATAAATCCAGCATTGCAACTGAGACTTTTTGTCTTGTTCCATTATATATGATATATCTTATGATATGAAAAGGCAATATGGCCAGTTGATCCATTCAGTTTTATAAAATTAATACAGTATTCCAGTAAATGATTCAGCGTTCTCAAGAGCCTCCTTCCAGAATCTTGAACTGGTAATGGACATGAACATAGTAGTTGCTATAATGAATGTGCCCTTTTTAAATCATCTCAGAGCAATTTAGCCAGTACCTTTATGGCACTTGATACTGTTATGTGACAGTGTGTGGTATTTTTATTGTGTAACAGTGTTCCAAGTGTTGGTCACTGTACGCGTTGATATACATTTGGGGACAGTGCAGTAGTGTGCTCTACATATAGATTCTGTTAGACTTCTATTAGATCAAAATAGAAACATCTGGAAGTTACGGGGGTCTACGACCCAATGGGTTGCTGGAGAATCTCCTGGAGTCGTTTGTCATAGGCATGTAAGGGACGCCTACTCTTGCTTCTCATCTCAAGTTATATGAAGACCAGCATTGAGAGTGATGATCGTTATACCCTTAGTATTCTGCTTAGCCTTTTCTTGGATTACTGTTACTGAGAGTTGAATATTGCCTTCATTGCTGTAATGGCTTCCCTTGTATTATTTTACCTTTGAATCTGTAGTGCCGCTCTGTTTCGACTCGTGAAAGCGATACCGTTGTATTGATTTGTGACCTCAGTTAATTTTAGAATACAATCATTAATTACATCACATGGCTTTGTTGTTTGTGGATTTCACAGCTAGTTCATTTAAGGATTACTTTCCTCTTGGAAATCAAGACGTAAGCATATCCTTCATGTTTCCTTCTTTGATTATATAAAGGCGTTTCCAGGAACCGACTTATGATTTATTCAAAACAAGCAAGACATTTCAAACAATGCACTCGACATACGACAGTATAAGGTTATACCTTGCTTAGTAAAGTGTTTGGGTTTCCAATCAGTGCACAATAGAGGTCCCTCGGGTAATTATCTTTACATATATTACACAAGTGTTACGTTTCTCCAGCTCTCCAGACCCGTAAAGATCCGGGTTAGACGATTGGTCTTCATTAACCCATGCTTGTCGTAAAAGGCGACTAAAGGGATCGGATGGTCAAGTTCGCTGACTTGGTTGACTGACTGACTGACTGACTGACTGAGTATGGTTTTACGCCGTTTTAGCAATATTCCAGCAATATCACGGCGGGGGGCACCAGAAATGGGCTTCACAAATTGTACCCATGTGGGGAATCGAACCCGGGCCTTCGGCGTGACGAGCGAACGCTTTAACCACTAGGATACCCCACCGCCCCGACTTGATTGACACATGCCATAGTATCCCAATTGCATAGATTGATGCTCATACTGTTGATCACTGGATTGTCTGGTCCAGACTCGATTATTCACAGACCGCCTCCGTAGAGCGGGAATATTTCTGAGTGCGGCGTTAAACAACAAACCAACCAAACCAACTAACCAGCTCTCAAGAAAATGGAGTGAGGAGTGAGTGAGTTACGATTTAGAGTCACATTGGCAATATTGCAGCCATATCGTGACTAAAATAACATATACTTTAATAATATATAAAGTTTTTCCTAAAATCTGTCAACAAAGGACAGTAAAACAAGTAGGTTATCACAGATAGAAATTTAAAACTAGTATGTAAGCATTAAAACATTTATCACAATATAGGATGATACAATATAAAAACCGGGCTATAGGTCACCAACAACAGAAGGTAGATCACCAAACAAGGGACTATGGGGACTTACAATACCTTTGCTAACTGCAGGGGCCCTAGATGGATTTACATCATTCCTTCAGATGTTGGTCATTTTTGTACAATTTAGCCATACGTTAAAAGAACACATATACTGCGATTAAAATCACGGAAAATGAAAAATCCTCTGAATGAAATGGGACTTGCACACCCTCTCCCAGAACATGGAGTAACAGTTCTTTGACAAATTTGTTATCAAGTGCTCTTCAACATTCTTCTTTATTCTCCACATGCTAGTATTCAAACACTCTTATGTATCTAAATTCACCTGTCACTCCGACGTATGATATGTCCATAAATATATGTGTCAAATCTGGGATGTCATTATTTCATTTATCACTTGATAGTTTATTAAGCATTCCCTATCATTAAAAGGAATCTGCTTTTGAGAAAAGTCGAGACTGGGTAATTCTTGATTGGGGAACGACTTGGTATTTACGCTAATCTGTTTGCTAACATTGGCGTTTCAAGAGGCCTCGTCTACATTGAACTTTCAACAGCTGTCAACAAACTTCAATTAGTATATCTACATCATGATCAAGACATTGGTGACTATATACATTTAGTTAATACTTGAGATTTGTGACCCGATCGTATTGCATTAGAAATGTGCACTGTCATTCATTATAACCTTGTTTATCTTCTATTCAATATGTAATTTAATATTATAGAGTCGCTTGTGTTTTATTTTGCGGATTTAAAGGGGACTCACAACCCTTTTATCACAGTAATTCCTTAACCGTAACAATTCCTTAAAACCAAACGGAATCTGTTTTGTTTTGTGTTTTAAGGACTGTTTAGATTGGGTATCCTTTTGCAAGTGTTGATGATCTACATTTTTGTGAAACGCGAAGGTTAACAAAGAAATCGGTCTGTACTATTTTTTTTTAAATAACCACATATAACCAATGAACAGGTTCTATTGAAATACAGGGCTACAGTATGGGTCAAATATGTGTTAACAAGAATAACAATAGGCCCTGATACAAATCACAAATTTCAAGAATTTGTGACAGTGGAGTGAGTGTTCTTTTCAGAATAATGCAGGTGTTCCTTCTTAAAACCACACATGGGCACAATGTGTTAAGCCCATTTCTGGTGTCCCCCGCCGTGATATTGCTGGAATATTGCTAAAAGCGGCGTAAAACTAAACTCAGTCAGTCAGTCTTAAAACCAGAAAACAGACCCGTAAACAGGCAGAAAATCGGTGGTATGTTTATTGGTATCCCTGAGGAGTCAGTAGAGAATACGCAATTCCGGTAGTTGGAAAGGACCTTGAATTGTTCAAATGATTTATGGGAACCAAAAATGGTTGCAAGACTGATGGTGCAGCGTTACACAATAATCACCTACTTTCATTGGAACTGTCAGCCTTATGAATACTTCTGCCTCGAAGCGTCTGGCATCATGCCAGTTTATACTGGGACCAACTGTCAGCAAGAAATTCGGGCTGGGAGTATCTCAGTTGGCAAACAAAACAATTGACATTTTATGACTGCCTCATTTACGAGCGCTTCAACTAGTTGTTACGAACTATTCTCAGAAATCAGTGGGTGAGTGGGAGAGTATAGTTTTACGCCGCTTTAGTGTTATTCCAGCAGTTCCACAGCGGAGGACAACAGAAATAGGCTTTTCACAGTGTACGCATGTGGGGAATTGACCTCGGATCTTAGGTGTGACAAGCGAACAGAAAACTGCAGGTTTAAAAATCAAGGAACCCCATACAGATGACTGAGCATGAGAGCTGCTGGCTGTGGAAGCAGTTTATTCCTGTTACCCATCTGTAGTTGTTACACTCTCGAGGTTAACAGAATCCAATACACAGCACAATCTCTCTAAAAGCATTTGGGGGCGGTGGGGTAGCCTATTGGTTAAAGCGTTCGCTCGTCACTCCTAAGACCCGGGTTCGATTCACCACATGGGTAAAATGTGTGAAGCCCATTTCTAATGTCCCCCGCAGTGATATTGTTGGAATATTGTTAAAAGCGGCGTACAACTACACTCACTCGCTCACTGAATGTGTTCTGTGAAGTTCAAACAGCCCTACTTACAGACTACATGTATGATGTTCCTTGCCAACCTGCTGTACTCAGTTGTCCGGGGCAAGAAGAAACTATTGTGTTCAGTAAAGTTTAACAATTGAGGGTGTATAGCAGGCCTTAAGGGACTTGAACAGGGTGGTGACATGAACAGAGAGATCAAGTAGTCTCAGGGCGACAGTAATATGTTGAAAGGCGTAGAACTAAATCAAACGAATGAACAACGCCAGTTGAAGGAGGAACTGAAACCTGTGATCTGTTGTATACCTTTGGTAAGATGCTTGAACAGCATCTATGGGTGATGAATGAGCGGATCATGCAATTGCTGAACTTGAGGATGGCATTGATGTCCCAGTTGTAGTATACCTTGGGTTTCACTATACAAGTTCGTCCAGAGGGTGGTCTTATTCAATCCAGGGAAAGAGAAACGAATAGCAATATCATGCCGACATCTTTATTCCCGCTCACGATACACATATCGACCTATCGGGGAGGTAACTCTGCCTGACACTCTCTTATTCAAGAATCGAGTGGAGCGTCCGTGTAATATTTAAAACACAACACCAGTGGTTAAAGGTTTATCCTCCTGTGAACAGGGAAAAGCTGATTAAAGTGACCATTGTTCAAGGGTATGTACCAGGTGACCATACAAAGAGCAGAGAGTTGTGTAGTAGGGTAACCACTATTCACTCTTCACTTCTACCTTATGTCTGTAGATTGTGTGAAATATCCTTGTGATTGTGCATGACAAGTGTCAAATGGGAAACATCGTTCAGAATACAAAATATAATGTAATCTAAGCTGATAGCTTTCCTCAAAACTTAATATCTCACCATGTATGACAAAAGGTCTCCTTGACCATCCAAATGCCTGGAACATGTCTTCATGCCGTCAAATGTTGGAGGAAATAGAACCGACAAAATCCTTTCCACATCCATACGAAATTTCTGCAAAAAGCAGAGTCGATTGTACAATTGTGGCTATATCATGAGTATATATTTGTTTCAGCAGCTGTACGACGTTGTTTGTAAAAGAAGACTATTAGGGCTATTATTACCTTACAAGGTCAGAGCAAAGAAACTGAAGTTAAAACCATGTTGGTTTAAGTAATTATGTCTTGCAAACATCGCATCAGTTTCTGTTTCTTAGTCTTGATCTACACTTACAAATAAATAATATACGTTTATTAAAGTTGTACCAGGTAATAAATGTGTTTGCTCACGAACAAGAGACAAGTCTGGTAACGTGATAAACCTGCACACATTGTGAACATTGGAGCAGAAGCATCTCTTATAAACGAGCAGAGCAGAGCAATCTTGGCATTATCAGCTATTGTTTGCAAAACGGTGAGGTACAGTCCATGTTGAATTCGTCCTCGAAGCATTTGGTGAGCTGACTTCGTTACATCTATTTCCTTTCATTAGTTGCTGACACCAGTAATGAGCTGTAATAGTCCAGTGTAAAATGTTACCTTGTTTTAATAAAAGGGATATTTGCGAATTTTTATATTTTCTTACACCCACTGACAACTTTATTTGAAAAATATATATTCACAATTGTTTTCAACCCCAGCATTGTTTCTCAAAATGGCCAACAATTGAACATCTTTGTTCACTATAATCTGCAGCTGAAGATTAAACTGTCCAGTTTTGCAATTTAAGTCAATGCATATGGTTTTTGTAACGCTGTGAAATGTTCAACTCTGAGAGAGTTGAACCCAACACACACTATTCTCTCTCAAGTAATTACAAAACAAATTACATACCAAATTTGAATTGATGAAGTCCATGCCCACATCCCACGTACACTATGTTCGTCTTACACTGGCATCTGTCACTGTTTTTACTGAAGCAGGTAACTGTGTCATCTTATGGACAACCATCATGCCATTTATCACAGAAATTGTCCATGGATGGATTTGGATAGTTTCAACAGACGCCTCTTCCATTGTTTCAGTGTTTAAGCCTGCCGATAATTCAGGATTGCTGACCATTATTTGGAGGCAACTGATCAATGTTGCCTTGACGTTACATTGTAACGAACATTACACCACTTGGAGAAGATAATGCTCTTGGTGTCAGGGTGAATCCACGCACGCTTCAATGTCCAGGCTTGGTTTTGCGAGACCCATACATTTGCCCATATGCATTTTTGGTTTTGGTCTCTAAAGGTCACTGTTTACCAGGCATGTACATTTTGGTACTGAAACCCGGAGACCGACTGCTCCATTGAACCCATATGGTCCCTTCTCTTGATACAACTCATATCTAATCTCATCAATATTCTTGGACATAGCCATGGTGTATCAAGTTATAGAACAGGTCTCCTTCATTGCAGATTAGGATTACCATTGCAGTCATGGCTTTGTCGAAAACAGTATGATCTCTCTTGACATGGTCAGAGTTCATGGTGTTCTTTCACTTTGTTTACCTCGAGATCAAACTCTCAAAGAGTACATGCAAAGCTCTGTACCATTGGACACAAAGGGGATTTCATTCCTTGAGACAAGGGGCGGTGTGGTAGCCCAGTGGTTAAAGCGTTGGCTCGTCACGCCGAAGACCCGGGTTCGTATCCCCGCAGGGGTACATTGTGTGAAACCCATTTCTGGTGTCCCCCGCCATGATGTTGCTAGAATAATGCTAAAAGCGGCGTAAAACCAAACTCTTTGAGTCAGTCTTTGAGACAAATATTTTTTCCAAATGGAAGGTGCTACGTATCTTGAACATAATCGCTTACATTTCATTTCGCTCCATTGTGAAAAAAAGAACAGCGTACACAGTGCTTTCATATATGTGCTAAACAGACATACATACATACATACTTGCATGCATGCATGCATGCATACATACATACATACATACATACATACATACATACATACATACATACATACATACATACATACATACATACATACATACATACATACATACATACATACATACATACATACATACATACATACATACATACATGCATGCATGCATGCATGCATGCATGCATGGTCTACTGGTCTACTGTATATTCCCTCGAAATGTTTGACAAAGAAGATAAAACGAAACAATCTATATACAAAAACCACTATGAATAATGTTCCATACTCATGACAGTCAAAGGTTGGACAATCGTCACATCTTACATCGTCACATTTGCATAAAACAGTAAAACTGACAGAACAAAACTTACAGTATATCAGAAAATAACGTATGGTGCAAAGACTGAGAAGATAAGACAAATACAAGCTGACAAGCTGAGGGAATCTGGAATATTCAGGTCTTCATGTGGAAAGTAAAATACTCAGGTTCTTGAATTAATCATTACAGTCCATCGGGAAACAAGAAACAACATGTGCACACAACTATTGCATCATGTACAGGCCTGCCCTGTTGCTGGAAACATATCTTGCCATATAGTCATTGAAAATAAGATTCCTTGGTTTTCTTTGCTGAAGACACCCCTGATGGGAATGGAAAATTCGATTCACATGCATATTGGAACAGAAGGAGGTCACTATACATAGAGCAAGTAACCCTTTAGTGACAATATATACCTTGATGCTACTGTTTGCGTTCTAATCTATGATGACCACACCAAGAAACAAAAAGCGCCTTCATTTTACCCCAAATCTTTGAGAAACGATGTTATGGACTTGCGTCGAAGATTACAATAATTTGAATCAGAAGGGAAAGTGCTTTTGAACGTTGAAGATTTGTTGTAAATATGGAAAGCTTTTGTAACTAATGTCTTCTCCAACAAAAAATATCTTACATATAATGTGAAAATGAAATGAAATAACCTTTCTATTGTCGAATATAACATTCTTTTCCGATAATTAAACAACATAGCTCGTTTGAATCCAGTTTTTAGTATGGTAAAATGCATGTAAGCACAGGACGACAGGGATATTATTCTCTGTACTAGGATATGGCCGGACGTCACACACAGGCACGGTTTGAGTTCAGCCTCAGGAGGAAAATGACGCCTCGTGATATCGCAGACATGTTCAACGACTTTGCTGAAGACTATGAACAGGTATCATAAATCCCTAACCAATGTTCACAATTGCCACCGTCGTATTAGACATAAGAACTGACTACTCTTGCTAAAAGTTGTTGTTTTTTAAGTCAGGATTACATCGCTTGAGTTAAGATTTTACTCAGGGCATGTGGACAACATTTCAAAATTTGTCCAAAACGATGTCCAAAGCAACAAAGCAACTTCCTAGTTACACTGTTCCCCAATTGATGTCTCTCTGACCACATGACCATTTAAACACGACTCAAAGTCGCTGCATGGATATATGTATGAATGGTTTTCTGACGGTTCTTTACATCGATGTAATCCCGACTAAAAGTACCTTCAGAATACCTCGAGGCCAAGGATTTTTTATCAAGGCAAATTTGACTTCCTAGTTACACTTTGCCCTAATTGGTGTATCTCTGACCAAACATCATCTGAATACGCGCGTTAAATCATGGTAGACAGATCAAACTTCATTGTAGTTGTGAAATGTAGATACCTAAAGCTAGTCACTAGCCATGTAATGCTACATGTGTGTGTCTGTGTCTGTGTGTCTTTGTACTGTACTTGCCAAAATCGAATTCTGCTTACAGGTTTATTCGAACATCGGTTGGAGACCTTATGAAGTTGTCGGAGACTTCATGGCCAAAATTATCCCAGAGGAAAAAAGATCAAAAATAAAGTCTTGGACGTTGCAGCTGGCACAGGTTTTCTTGGAAATGAGGTAACTAATAGCTCAAAACCCTTTCACATCGATAGAAAATGTCTTCTGAGTTGATTGTACAATCCCGACTATGTGTACAGCGTGAGCATGTGTTTATGCATCACTAGTTTCGATACCAGATGTTCGCAAAGGTGAGTGCATCCTGCCCAGCCGGTGGTACTCATCAAAAACAAACACAAATCACCTGAAACAACACCAGGGCGTGTGGTACAAGTCAAAATAAGGAATTGCCCTATGTCACCGATGCGTCAAATTTGAAAAGTCCTCCACGTGTCTACCATAAAACGTTTTACATGTTTTACTCAGGCCTTTGACTGTGACCTTGACTGTAACAACATCTAAGCATGTGTTATATGACGCTCTTTGAAATCTTGATAAAAAGTACATGCTCAATTGAACCATTAAATTCAATATTTAAGGAAGGTTTAAATCGTCTCCTCTAAGAAACCGTCTTGCAGTTCAGTCTGCGAGTTTACATAGCCTACAGTATCTTCACTGATACGACAGCTTCTAAATACTTCTAAAATATTGTGGATTTGTACTTTCAGAATCTTGAAAACATTTGATCGTATATATTTACTGAATATTTTGCTCTCCAGAATGAACACATCGCTTTTTCATCTCAAATGTTTTGCATGTTGTAAAATTGGTGTTGGCAGGGTTGACAACTTACTACAGCTTCTATATGGACATTTATTGGTTATGGTTGGGGCATCTCTTCAGACCGAAAATACTTGTATCTGAGCAATTTTACTTGATACTTTTCAGCTAAAGAATCATTGGTTCACAAACGTCGATGCTTTGGATCCAGCAGAGAAGATGCTGAATGTAGCCAAAGGGCGCAACATCTACCAAAGATACCTCTGTGCATTCATTAACAAAGACAGGAACGATGCCATAGAAACGGGTGAGAAACACAAAGTAAATGCTAAGCGTGGTCGTGTTCAATGGGTCGACATAACTGATATCAAAACCACCCATATATACTCACCAACATTGAAAACGCACCACATTACTAAAAGCACGTGTAAGGAATTGATATTTTTTGAGTGGATAATAACAGATGGACGACTGACAAAAACAACAACATAGAAAAGACGTTCATTCATTTAATTGTTCCACAGTCAGAAAGGATCAAACACACGTGGGGTCAAATCGAAAAGTCAAAATCGCGTGTGACCGCCATTTGCATTGACACATGCCGCGAAAGACTTTGACGTACTTCGTCCCACAAGTGCTCACTGGGGGATACATCTGGCGACAGTGCTGGCCAGTGAAGTACCTGGATGTGTTGCTGGGCCAGATACTGCATGGAAAGTCTAGCTGTGTGTGCTCGTTGTTGAAAAGTATGAACATCTTGGTGGTGATTGAAGAACGATACGACGTGATTCGGAAGAATCTGGTCACGGTAGTAAAGGGCATTAACTCTCCCTTGACAGACATGAAGGCAGTCTTGTGATTGTAACTTATTCAACCCCAGACCATGACATTCCCACCACCCAACGGTCTGTCTGAACCACACACTCATCAGCATAACGTTCACCACGTCTACGCCAAACACGTAAACGGCCGTCAGCATTACGTAAATGAAGACGTGACTCGTCAGTGACTACCACACCATACCATTGCTGTAACCTTTACTGATCATGCCTGCTGGCCCATTGTATACGCTCATTACGGTGTCTGTCAGTCATCATTGGTCCAAGGTAAGGACGTCGAGCATGGAGCCCTGTAGCGTGTAGACGGCGTCGCATGGTGTCAACGCTGATGACCCCACGTCGCCCTTGAACTAATGCAGCAGTCCTGGCAGTTGGCAGTGTTCGATCACGGATATGGTCAAGGTCAATATGGCGATCCTGACAGGGCGTCGTGACACGTTGTTGCCAAGGTCGTGGAAGGTCACGGGTGCTGCCAATCTGCTGATGTCGTCTATTAAGCCTAACGATGGTGGAGTGGCCAAGTCCAAGTTGTGGAGCGATATCCCTATTGCTGGTGCCAACCTGAATCATGCCTAGTGCACGTTCTCTTCCGTGAGGTGTTAACCTTGGCATCTCTGTCTTCGTTTCACAATCGTTAGTGAAGCAATGCGAATCGTTTGTCATACACCTGCTTTTAATGTCACAGTCAGCATGATTTCAGAATGAAATTCGCGCTTGTTTCATGGCGTGGCTGCATGTTGATGCGTTTTGGAATTAAGAGTCATACTGTGAACAGGAATTTGTTTGTAAAGCATTTTTTTGACTAGACATGCCCTTCGAGTTCACGGTAGTCATATACATTGATCATTGTCATAATAATATGGACAATTTTAGACTGGTGCGTTTTCAATGTTGGTGAGTATATTATTAAAATATTTATGAGTTGTTTATAAGTTATATGAAAAAATCAGCAAACAATCACCCATCCCCTCCTCTCACCACACACCGCCCTTAGACATTGCTGAAATATTTATGTAAAATATTATATACATTTTTTTCAATACACACCTGACTATCTGCAATGCGGATATAGCTGTAACTGTTCCCAATAAAATCCCCATGATGAACAGTATTTACGGTTTTATCAAGTCATTTTCAAGATGATGCCCATTACCTACCCACGCACAATTAGCTGGGTTCTTTCCTAAATATAGCCCTTAAATATTGACGTATAATGGGATATTTTTTTCATAAATGTTGTGCCTTTATGTTTTTAGATTACTATGACTACATTGTGGCATCGGGTGCTTTTAATGAAGGTCTGGTTCCCTGTGACGCCTTTCAGGAAATGATTCGGATCGTTAAACCAGGTGATGATCTTGGTTGAAATTGGCCTTACACGAGTGTTTTTATGGTGCTTTCGTATGTGTGTGTGCGTGCGTGCGTGCGTGCGTCTGGGTGGGTGTTTTCGTGGTTTTCGTGGTTGTAATCGTCGGTAGACCACACAACTGTAATATGAAGTTCGTAACATTGTGAACGTTGCAAGAATATGTGTTTGTAAATCTGTGAAACCTTGGGGGAAACATGATAGTGTTTTGTAACAAATCAGATCCCAATGAATGCAACTATTTTAGGAAATGTGTATGCTTGTCGTGAGCGGCGACTATTGGGATTTGGTGTTTAGATTCGCTTGACTTGGTTGATACATGTCATTATATCCCAGTTGCACAGATCGATGCTTATGATGTTAATCACTGGATTGCTCTTCCAGCTCGATTATTTACATAACGCCGTCATATAGCTGGAAAACTACTGAAGAGGTCTTAGACAACAAACAAACATTCACCAACTAACTCAACAAGTTGACATTCACCAGGTGGACGAATCACTTTCACGGTTCCAACCAAGTATATCAACAACGCAGACAACTTACGGGATCGGTTACTTCCCCTTATAGACCAGCTGGCACAAGAGGGCGTGTGGGAGATCACTTCCGTTGCACTGGAAGATGGAGAAATGTCTTACACAGACGGTCCGGGGACTTTATTTAGTTTGAAGGTTTTTGTGTCAGAAAAGAAGTTTTAAGAATCTAGAAAGGTCAAAGTCTAAAATAATTTGTTTGATTGTGACAATGTTTATTTTGGTCTCACTACCTCACTATCTTTGGGGGGCGATTATTTCAGGGTGATGTCAAATTGTTTTCCTTATTAAACTAAGGCTGAGAAACAAGACACGTGTTTCTTCCAACAGGACACCCATAAACTAGGAAAATGCTTCGAAAGGTGCTCATGTGTATGCAAGAAAGAACTATTTTCACATCATACACCAGAAACTGCTGTGATGAGGTATGTTTTTTTCTAAATGAAAACAAATACTGGAAACATAACGTGGTGATTCGAGGTTAAGCATCGCGTTCAAAATTATTTAGCGACATCACATAAAATGATAACGTTATTTCTATAATTTGCGGCAATGTTTTCAGATGACGTCCCTTTGCTACCAATCGAGAATTCCTGAAAACTATTTTCACCTATATCCGTGTTACCATGACTGACGAATGTTGAATGTATTTCATAACAATTCTTAAAACTAAGTTATGTGGATGACAGTCAAAAAAGGGTAAATTTCCATGTTAACTGCAAAAGCTATTAGTTAAACAAACTAAGGGAAAGGTTCCCATAGTTTGTAACTAAAGTCTACTCTCTCATAGTCATGTGTACGCTCTCATAGTAAGCCGAGCAGCCTCTGTTCCATAGTAGCTACCGCAGTTCCCGGTAGGGCGCTGGTGTAGCTATGTTTAGAAAATGGCCAGAACTTGGTTCACCGACCCGTCGCGTTTAAGGCTTAATTACACCTATTTTTGTGAGGAATTCCGCGCGGTTTTTTTTACATATGACAAGTACAAACCTTCGAATTGGCGTATTTCGCACAACTGTATATCCTCGACGAGAAAACGATTAAATATGAGTTAAGTGAAATTTCAGACATCTGCCAAATACCTTAAAATCAACAAAGTCAATAAAAGACGGGTAAATACGCTTAATATACATCTAAAAGAAGTTAAAAAAATTTTTTGTGTATTTTTGTTCAATCATCAAAGTGACGAAAAAAAGGCTGGAAGTTTTCAGTCGGTCAGTTGTTTAGAGTTACCTCCCCTCTTATCTGACGTCACAAATTCCCTGGCACTTCCAATGATCGATTCCGCAGAGGGTAAAAAAGGTATTTTTAATCAAAATCATCATTATGAAACCTTATATTTTCGTTGATATCGCCATCTATTTATTTTCTGATACTTTAAGCATCATATTAATGCATCCAAATTTGAAGAAAATGCGGAAATTGTATATTAAGCGAGTTTAAAAGTTTTTGCTTGTTAGTAACTAATTATCATAATTTATGCTGCGTTTGCAAAAATGAAAACACTTTTCTGCTTCTTAAAAAGGCTTTAAATGAGAACAGAAGATGATTGAGCAAGTAGTTTAACCTGTCAGGAACTTACCATCTGTATGGAAATAGAGTATAATTAGTTTAGAATATTTTATGTATTTAAATAATATTATCAACTAATTTTCATAATTATGTTGCATTTGCAAACCTTAAAACACTTTTATGCTTCTTAAACAGGCTTTAAATGAAAACAGAAAGTGATGAGTAAGTAGTTTAGCCTGAGAAACGTACTGTCTATATGAAAATATAGTATAATTATTAGAATATTGTATGTATTTCAATGTAAGTTTGAAAATGTTTCAGATATCCTGATCCTGTAAGCAAAAGTTTCATTGTGATTGCCAGTGGTTGGACTAAATGGAATTGGGGGTGTGTATTTTAACTTTGTAGACATAGATCATCAATTGTTTAACATTCTACATAACAGGTATATGTAAATGTAATGTAATAGGTGAATGTTCTTGTGGGTGCAAAAGTTATTGTTATTTCTTGTGATTAGGAAATGTTCAAATGAGCAATATTGGAAAAGATATCGTTTCAAGCTGTCTATTATCTTCTGATTGATGTAGCTTGACAATCTTATGGATTAACTAGATGTCAATCAGCCAGCCAACTTCAATCTCAAGTCCCCAGCATCAAGTTTTTCAGCATCAAGTTTTTTTAGCATCAAGTTTTTCAGCATCAAGTTGCAGGATTGTTAAACCTCCTTTTAAATCCAAAGACCAATTACTGGTGAAATGTCAAACATCATTCATATGCAATTTCTGAAACCACCTCATTATCAAATGTAGGAATGTAGATAAAAGATGGTATACTTCAGTGACAATGTTGAATATTTTTCAGATTTCCTCAACATATGAAATGTAAAAAAATAATTCTTAGAAAATGTCAAGTTACCTCTTTCTATGAATTTATGTAAAACACCCAAGAATCGTTATCACCAATATAACATGCAAATGTATAATGCAGCTATGGATTCCAGTTCCGAATCGGACAGCATTATTATGCCAAGCAGAAGCCGTGCAAAGAGACGCAAAAGGCAACAGCAGGCACAAGTCGCACAAAAGAAAAAAGAGACTCGAAAGGCTCCAGGAGGTGAAAAGGTGATCATGTAGTTTAAAATGTAACTATGGTATCATAATCCACCCAAAAATGTTAAAGGTTAACGAGAATAACATTATCCTGCTTATGTACAATGACTTATCATCCGGTTTGATGTCATGAGTGTGCCTTTAATATCAGAACAACCTCAAACTATCATGCTTTAACATGTAGTTGTCTTACATTTTCTTAAAGCAGCTATTATTATAATGGAGATGTGGTTTGAGATATTTTGGATGAATAATACTAGCACCCTCTCGTAACATTATACCCTGTCTTATGAAATTCCATCTCTTTGCTTCATAGACTCTTGAGTAGAATGTCTCCTGTGACATGAACTGTTGCTTGTATGTATGCTTACAATTTTGTATAGAGTGTCATTTGTCACGAGGATATATTATAACACTGCAACCACTATATATCATTTTATCTAATATCACAAAAGCAAGTGAGATTGATTTAGATTTTGTAACTCAACTAACCAGATATCTATTACAGGAATTACTAATTGAATCACAGGGGGATTCTGAATATGGTCAGTTTGTACCAGGAGATGCGAGTCCAGAAAGACCCACTTTAGAGTCATTTCCCCAAAACGTGAAATCAGACCAAGGATGGAATCCTTAGATTTCTCAGAAGTACCTGTGCCCAAGACAAGGGCACCCTCTCCATGTCTTCCAAGTCAGCTCGTCTTCAGTCAAAGTCAGGAAGAACCAGGTCCAACCAGGACATCCAGGCAGACTTATGTACCTCTCACATCATCCAAGGGTACCCAGACCCTGATTACAGGAGATATCACAGGAACTGTTTTCACGGGTGATCTTGTCAGTAACTAAAGAGAACATGGAGGAACTGTTTTTAAGTGAACATTCAATTAAAAACAGTCGTATAGATAGGACTATTGTTGTGACGAATGGCTTAACACTAGGCGTTTCTAAACTGGCAAAATGTTCTGATATAACTTGGGCAGATATTCTGCATCTTCTTGGAAACCCATGTGATCTCAATGCATTTCGCAGCAAAGTACATAGACTGCAGTTACAAAGAAATAAAAAGAGTGGAAAATATTTAAAGATATTTCTATCACAAGCCTTCAGCCTTCCAACAGTTGCTGGGCAAGGAGCACCAAACCTTGGAATAGTGACTTCATTAAATACAAGACCTCCAGTTAAGACGGGAACTGAAAGTAGGCAGCCTGTAAAGTCCACAACACTACCTCAAGTTGATACATGTATGCTTTTAAAAGAGACGTGTCAAACAGTTACAAGAGAGTGTTACTTTGAAGAAAAGAAGAATTGATTACTGGAAGGAATCCAAAATACGGAAAACAAAAACAACGCCAAAGGCTAAATTACCTGGAAAGAAGGAAAAGGAAACCAAGGAACAACAGAAAATATATGAATTGGAGCAAAAAGGAAAAGCTTATCCATGAACAGGCTCTTAAAGATTCTTGTTCAACTGTTACTAACCTCACTAAACAACTGAAGGAGAAAGATGAAACTGTAGAAAAGTCAAAAAAGAAGCAAGAGATGCTTGAAAGCAATTTAGAGTATGTGGAAACTTTGCTGAAAGATGACCAGAGCTCAAGTTTGTCCTTATATGACCAGCAGAATAAGAGCTACAAAACTGAAGCAGAGTTGTGTGTTTATGGACTACTCAGTCACACTGTAGCTTCAGAGAAAGACCCAAAGGTCATAAAGGAAGTGGCAGAATTATGTGGCAAAACATCAATTGACCGACTACCAAGTGAAGCTATTGTTCGAGAGATGAACAAAAGGAGACTTTCACATATTCAGGCAGCTGAGCAGCTTGCTTCTAGAGACAATTTATGCTTGCAAAGTGATGAAACTCCAGAGAGTGGTACCACTGTTGAGGGCTTCCATGTGAGTGATGAGTGTGGATACACATATGTTCTTGGATTGCGGGAAATGGCCAACAAATCATCTGCATCCACATTAGATACCCTGAAGGAGATTCTTTCAGATATATCCTTGGTTGAGGAAACCACTGAGTCTGGCACAGAAGCAGGAAAGAAAATTCTATCAAAGATAACGGCCACAATGTCGGATCAAGCTGCCACTCAGAAGTGCTTCAATGACCTTTTAGAAGGATATAGAAAAGAAATAATGCCAGAATTAGTGGAAACATGGGAGGAAATGTCAGATGAAGAAAAATCAAGTTGTTCTAAAATCAACAACTTTTTTGCGGACTCCACCTGTTAATCAACTTCAGGTCTTGAAGAAATATGAAACAGCATGTGAAGAACTGTCAACAGGTGTGAATAAGACAAAACCAGAAGAAAGTGGTTCTGTAAAGTTCATCAGGACCTCATGCAAAGCACTTGCAAGAAGTGAGGAAGCAAAGAGTGGGGCATACAGCCTATTACGTGACTACATTTTTGACAAGCTTGGTGAAAATCTTGATTTAAAACCCTTCCATGGAAACCGATTTAATGTGCTGTTCCAGAATGCAGGAAACATTTATTTCTATAGAGATGAAATCAAGGATTTCTTGGAAAACACGATCAAGGACAGAAATCGTCTTCTTCAGTCAGTTTTGGATGATGACAAGGTGACAGAGAACATTGCAGCAGCCAAATCTCTTGGACTGATTGAGAAGTTTATTACTTCTCCTCTCTGGAGGATCATCGAGTCCAAATGCCATATCTTGGACATGAATGAGCACTACCTGAATCTCCTAAGATTCTTAGAAGCAGCAGCCAAGGATGCCATACCATTTCTTCAAGGAAAACACATGCCATTCCCTGAGTATGCATGCAGGGAGAAAGATAGAGATGAATTGGAGGAAGGTGCAAGCACTTGCAGAACAAAAAGAAAGCAGAAATGGGGAGATGCTGTATTGAAATCTCTAATGGAAGAAAGTAGATACGATGACAAGGTCACAGACATCCTACAAATGACCTTCGCAGCCTTGCAGAGGGCAGCAGATGAATCTAATTACATTAATAGGCTCCACTTTCTCCACAAGAAGAGAAGCTGATGTAATTAGAAAAGGCAGTCCCTTGTTGGTTGGAAAGAAAGTGCTTCATACCTTTGAAGAAGATGGAGAACAAGTGACATACAGCGGACGAGTAATAGATACAGTCAGGGGTTTCCCAGAATGGTACAACATCATCTATGACAATGCTGAAGTGGTGTACACGTACACGCTCCAGGATGACTTTGAGAAAGGGGATTTGAAACTTGTTGGTGAGCCTCAAGTTGGAATGCACCTCTCAACGTTGGAATTGGAATGTTACATGAACTTTTACACTTTGATTTGCATCATCTACATGTGATTTATTAACATGAATCCAATCAAAACCTATCAACATATTTCTGTAGCATGCATTTAAAGGAAGACCATGCTGTATGAAATTATGTGTCCATAAAACAAACATAAAGGTTGTTTCATTCCACTTTCTTGAACCTGATCCTGGTCTCTGATGATATAGACTGTTGAATATTTACAGATGCATGCAGGTAGTCCACTACTACAGCTATACTGAAAATGGACTGAGCAGTATAGTGTCTCTTTAATGCCACTATTTCTCTGTGTGATTTGAGGAGACCATTTCCTTTAAAAACATGACAAAATGTTCTGTGAAATATGTAAGAAAATTCTGTACCTGAGAAATATTGGCAAACATACTGTGCAAAAGTTTGCATGGGTGTAAATAGGGTTGATTACTAACCAGTTTCTCACTAACAATTCAGTTTGTAGAATAGATAAACAGGTTTTTTCATTTGTTGTATTGTTGGTAAGTTTTGTGTCGGATACTTCCAATATCATAAATGGTTGTCTTCCATTTCAGTTCTACACTGCATACTTTGAAAGTGTAATTGTCATCCATATGAATGATGTTGTATCAATAAAAACAGATTCACAATATATTTTTCATATCAAATTTGGTTAATTGAGTACAATGTTCTGTAAACTTTACACAGTCATTTTTTATAACAAAGTGTTGTATACTACTTGTAACTAATAATATTCTACTATTTCAACAGTTGAAACCTCACCCAGTCATGATTCCGAATAGATGAATACGGAGACAGTCTGCCCAGGTATTACTTTCATCATTTATTAGGACATTATGTTCCTCTTGAAATAATTGGATTTTAAAGAAATAATTTATCCTGATTTATGACCATGTGGACTTAACTAATGTTTCATTGAAATATTTCTATTATAGAGCTGCAAAGACTTTTCTACTGTCCGTCCATATTGTTTTTTCCCATATTTTTATCCTCCAGATGATAACAAAAAATGTGATGCGGAGACCAACCATGGAAACAACGATAACAAAAAATGTGATGCGGAGACCAACCATGGAAACAACGACAACAAAAAATGTGATGTGGAGAGCAACCATGGAAACAACAATAACAAAAAATGTGATGCGGAGACCAACCATGGAAACAACGATAACAAAAAATGTGATGTGGGAGCAACCAAGGAAACAAAAATAACAAAAAATGTGATGCGGAGACCAACCATGGAAACAACGATAACAAAAAATGTGATGCGGAGACCAACCATGGAAACAACGATAACAAAAAATGTGATGCCAAGAGCAACCATGGAAACAACAACAACAAAACATGTGAGTCCGAGAGCAACCATGGAAACAACGATAACAAAAAAATGTGATGTGGGAACAACCATGGAAACAACAATAACAGAAAATGTGATGCGGAGACCAACCATGGAAACAACGATAACAAAAAAATGTGATGCGGAGACCAACCATGGAAACAACGATAATAAAAAATGTGATGCCGAGAGCAACCATGGAAACAACAAAAACCAAAAATGTGATGTGGGAGCAACCATGGAAACAACAATAACAACAAATGTGATGCGGAGACCAACCATGGAAACAACGATAACAAAAAATGTGATGCGGAGACCAACCATGGAAACAACGACAACAAAAAATGTGATGCGGAGACTAACCATGGAAACAACAATAACAAAAAATGTGATGCAGAGACCAACCATGGAAACAACAATAACAAAAAATGTGATGCAGAGACCAACCATGGAAACAACGATAACAACAATATGTGATGCGGAGACCAACCATGGAAACAACGATAACAAAAAATGTGATGCGGAGACCAACCATGGAAACAACAATAACAATAAATGTGATGCGGAGACCAACCATGGAAACAACAATAACAAAAAATGTGATGCGGAGACCAACCATGGAAACAACGACAACAAAAAAACATGTGATGCGGAGACAAACCATGGAAACAACGATAACAAAAAATGTGATGTGGGAGCAACCATGGAAACAACAATAACAAAAAATGTGATGCGGAGATCAACCATGGAAACAACGATAACCAAAAATGTGATGTGGGAGCAACCATGGAAACAACAATAACAAAAAATGTGATGCGGAGACCAACCATGGAAACAACGATAACAAAAAATGTGATGCGGAGACCAACCATGGAAACAACGACAACAAAAAATGTGATGTGGAGACTAACCATGGAAACAACGATAACAAAAAATGTGATGCGGAGAGCGACCATGGAAACAACGACAACAAAAAATGTGATGTGGAGACCAACCATGGAAACAACGATAACAAAAAATGTGATGCCGAGACCAACCATGGAAACAACAATGGAATATTCATGGTAATGTAGTTCTGACATCCATGCAGGCTTCTTCCTAGGTTGACCTACACTGTGATATAACTGACCTACCTTTGCTTAAGAAATAGTTTACTCACTCTGAACATCAAAAGAATTTTGTAAACATTTTATGTCGAAATTCAACTATCACTGTCGTTATTGTTAGTGTTATGTTTTTAATGAAGATTTGACTTTAATTTTGAATTGGATAAACCTTGTAGGCTCCTATTGTAATGAAAAAGTAAACATCTGCTGTGGTCGATTCATTTTACAAGTTGATGAGTCAAGCATAATAACTTTCTTCTTCCAGATGATCCCGACATTCACATCTCGCCATGTACTGCCGACTGGACACCAACAGGAATACTTTGAATGTATGTCTTAAAAAATATATGAAAACCAAAGTTTTAAATGGAATACAAGCTGTCGTTCCACCCTCATTTCTATGACATACCATGATATACATGACCTGCTGTGGCAAAACAAACTTCTGAGGTTATAAATTACGTCTGAAATAGTAAAGAAGAAATTGAGTTCATTGTTTTATGGTTGTTCTTCCTCTATATTTCAGGTATGCTCCTGTTTCCAATAATGGCAGCCTGAAACAGAAGACAAAGATTAAGCTGAAAACTGATAGTGTTCTGTTGTTAAACATATATTTTGCTTCTTTAAAACCTTGTTGATGTACAGGGGTAAATGTGATGTAAAATGTATAGTTTGTAGCTTTGTTGATATTTGGGAGTCTGCTAGTCACTGACACTTCAATTCAGCTTCTTAATCATGGAAGTGATAATTGATGCTGATATTAAGTTGTGTTTTGCTTCTTTAAAACCCTCATTGATGTACAGAGGTAAATGTGATGTAAAATGTATAGTTTGTAGCTTTGTTGATATTTGGGAGTCTGCTAGTCACTGACACTTCAGCCTCTAAATCATGGAAATGATAATTGATGCTGATATTAAGTTGTATGTTTTGTTTTTTCAAAACCTCATTGATTTACAGAGACAAGCCTGATGAAAAACCTATAGTTAGTAGAGCATTGTTGATTTTTTTGGGATTCTGCTACTCACTAAAACTTCAGCCTCAAAACCAAGAAAGTAAGTGATGATTGATGCTGATGTTAAGTTGTATGTTTTTATTTTTAAAACCCCATTGATGTACAGAGATATATGTGATTAACAATCTATAGTTTGTAGTTTTGTTGAGAGCTTTACAGACTCCTGTCTGAGAGTAGCTGAGGAAATGTGAAAATACTAAGAGAGGATATGTTTCTATTCTTGGCTTATTAGTGCTACTAATAAACAATTTTCCTCTTTGTTATTGTTATGATGGCTATGGATAAAACTCACATAGTCTTCTTTGTCGTAAAAGTGTTTTCCAGTCTGAATATATGTCATTAAATTATATTTATTTACAAGTTTTGTGTGTTGTTGTGTTTCTCGGGAGCCCCCCCTTACTGCAAAGAGTTGGTTGAAGTCATAGTAATTATTGATGTAATGATTTCATAATTTCAGGAATATATGAATGATACTTGTACATAAACCCTATAAAGTCATTACATACATACATTGAATATTTTTATTTCCACATGAATGGACGTAAATGACTTGGGAAATGTCAATTTGGCTCGGTTTTTGGGACATATATTAAGGGCTCCTACAACATTATTATGATATTCTTTGACATATAGTCTTCAATTCTGCCATCAGAACAGTAACTGGGACTAGACTGCATAAACAAAATAATTTTAACAGCATTAGAAAAAATCAGCCTGCGGTGCCTATCCATAGTATGCAACGTTCTCATGTTACCAAAACTGATCGCAGAAATACAGCAGATGGAGACAGCATGACGTCATTAAGTAACCAGCTTTTGGTTGGTTGAAAATGGGATCTAACCGTTTTCAACAATTCCTCATTCAGTTGGTTGTTAAACGCAAACACTTATCACAGCAGCCTGTCTCTTATCAATCCCAATTCCCTGTCGTGCTAGAGATTTCATTTTGGCGTCCAAAACAGTTCTAAGTCCGGAGAATAAGGGAGATTCGTAAAAGTTTATTTGAATTCCATTCCGGCGAAAAGTATTGAAGTGAGGCAATAACCTCATACAGTGTATTGCCCCGATATTCTTGACCCTTCCGATTCCTGACCTCCGTCAAAAAAATACATTAATGTTTTGTTCAATTCACCTTCATTCACTGCTAATTCCAAAATGTTTGAATTTAAGTCAAAACCACTAGGACCTTCTCTTGCTTTCCTCTCGTCTACCCATACCTGATAGAGTCTCACAGCCCACATTCTTTTGTTTTCAGTATCTGTAGAATAACATGAATTACATAACTTACTTAGAATCTGTCAACGGTTTGGCAAAACGGGATCTATTTTCAGCAGTAACTATTTCCGGAACCAATGGCTGCAGTTGCTTCTGTAGAAGGGCCCAGATTGTTTACGTTTGTTAGATAATTCATTATTATATAAGCTTTCTTCAATAGCCTGACTTGCTTCAAACAAATAGTCAATGGGAAAAAACAATATGGACGGACAGTAGAAAAGTCTTTGCAGCTCTATAATAGAAATATTTCAATGAAACATTAGTTAAGTCCACATGGTCATAAATCAGGATAAATTATTTCTTTAAAATCCAATTATTTCAAGAGGAACATAATGTCCTAATAAATGATGAAAGTAATACCTGGGCAGACTGTCTCCGTATTCAGATTCAGATTTGAACCAGAGGATTAAATCAAAACGTGGGGTGTCTTTTGGTTCTGAAATAGTGGTATTAAGTAAATCTTCAAAGTCGGAATTGATTACAACTTCTAAATTTTGAGAAAAAATAATTTGCGTAATAAAAATGTCCGTATCTCAATCAGATCATCGCAAGATGCACGTGCCATTTTCAATTTACAAGCGATTAACACTCCCATAGTTTTGTTCGTGTTAAGCTGCGTTCAGGCGAGGTGTACACACGTTTCCAGACCACGGCAAGCATTTGATAGTAACACAGACATTAGATGCGCACGAACTTTGTTTTAAGTAGGAGAAAGTCCTCAAACTCGCAATTACTTTCGCACGTGAAACTAATCGCGAGTTTTCGGACATTCTCCTACACATAGGTTCTCCAAACTTTCAAGCATTCTTTCATTCTTACTTCTTTCATGTCTTTTAACTTGAATGCTATATTTTAACTTGAATGCTATCTACATAAACATACATTTTACACATGCATATATATAAATACATTTGGGGATTGAAAATACTTATTCTGCAGTTACCGTAGGTGCTGGTGGCGGTAATATGAAATATCAAATAAAATGTCCCAATTTGGTGTACATCTTTTTATCATTATCACAATTATTGTTTTACCTTTAACTTATTGGTATAGCAATACATCAGTGACTTTGGGAGTGCAACAATGTATATGATGTATTCTTGCTCGTTAAAATCCTGTGTTTAATCAGAATTGTACTTTTAAGAACACTTTTGTTTGACGAGTTCAGAGCTATATAACATGGATTTAATATCGAGGCTGTACCACTGTAGCCTTAGGCTTGGATACAGCAGTTTGTTATCTGCAGAATCATACATTCATGAGCAGCCTCATGACTAAAGCGTTCGCTCGTCGCTGTGGTTTGTTTCTCCACATAGGTACGATATGTAAACCTCATTCCGGGTTACTCCCGCGATGATATTGAGGTGACTATTGCTAAAAGCGGCGTAAAACCCACTCACTCACCTACTCACTCTCTCACACAATCACTGGCACCCGTGAAGAGCCACCTCCTCGTGGTGGGTGCTGGGTAACGCTAAGAGCTCTTCGACCGCCGTGTGGACCCGGGGGTATATTTGGTCCACCAACCTGTTTGTCGTGCGTTTCGCCCCTTTGTCGGTGGAGGACGGGATTCTGGTGGTTGAGGGCACTGGGAGCCTGGAACCGTGTTCTTTTTTGCCCAACACACCACTTCGCCCCTTACTTCACCTAGATGGGTGGTAGAACTGGCCCGGTTCTATCAATCGGCTGGTCATGGAAAACGTTTATTTGGATTCATCATGACATAATATTATTGGTTAAAGACCGTGACAACGTTATCAATGCAAATTTACATTTTGCCTAGAGAGTCCTATGCCAGAAGGCGGTGGCACATGGGCCAATCTGGTGATATAGACCTCTAAATTCTGAGTTTCTTAAGAAGAATGTCATGGGCCGAACCAGCCTGACACTTCTTCTTTTTGATTTCTTAGCTATTTATGTCTGTATTTCTGGAGTATAGCATCCCCGTAGCTCTGGTCGTGCAGTTTGGTTTCCACTGCAGGATCGTCCTTGTTGACACTCGATGGTGGGTGGAGATCAGGGTTGCTGAAAATCATTCTATTTCCCCTGGTTCAAAAAACGAATAAACGTCGACATCTTTCGACACCATCTGATGATGAAGTCTCTTCAGCGATAGTGGATTCATGGCCAAGATTCTTGGTTATTGAAACAGCAGATGGAAGTCCATTAAAATTGAACCACTTTGCTATATCGATGGGCATCAAAGGTGTCTGTGGAGAGGTAGCAAACGTCACACGTCTTCGTTCTGGCTCACTTCTTGTTGAATGTGCCCGGAGGCAACAATCTGTAAACTTGTTGGGATTACAACAGTTTGTTAATACACAGGTTGTTGTCTCTGTGGACAGGACATTGAACTCTTGCAGAGGTATCATCCGTGACCGATCTCGTTGTCTGGCGTACATGACAGAAGAAGAAATTTTTGATGAATTGAAATACCAAGGAGTAACTGCTGTTAAACGGTTTACCAGAAAACAGGAGGCAGATATCATTAAAACAAATACTTACCTGTTCACCTCTGGGCTGTCGGCTCTACCAAAAGCTATTAAAGCTGGTCACTTTAATATCCCAGTTGATGTCTACATACCTAATCCGCTGCGATGTTTTAAGTGCCAAAAATCTGGACACGAAGCCAAGTCATTCACTCATAAAACAGTATGCTCTCGTTGCAGTGGGACTCATGATAACAATGCATGTACAAAAGACATCAGATGTGCTAACTGTAACGGTGAGCACATGGCATCGTCCAAATCATGTCCTAATTTTGTACTCGAGTCAAAGATTTTTTAACTCAAAATCACTAACAACTTCTCCTACCAAGAATCCAAAAAGTTAATACCTGGACAGTCTCAAACTACTACAACTCGAACTTAGTCAGCCACTGTTTCTACCCCTGTTCATCATCCTGGAACCAAAGTTTCACCTTCATGCCAGACAGCCATATCTTGGGTAAAGAGCAAACAAGTTACAATCAACGAATACACCCACTCCTCTCAAAACGAGCAAAGTTCGTCAACATCTGCCTCACAGACGGAACAAGAACCAGAGACACAATCAAATCCAGGAAAAGTTAGCCATTTGTCAAATAAAGAAAAGAAAAAGCTGCGAAGAGCAAATGCTCTCCAGCATTTAGAGGTACCATCTACCTCGTCAACATCCGTGGCGGTTCATAATCCGTTTGGACCTATTGATATGGAGGTCACTCCCTCACAGCCAGGGCGAGGGAGTAGACGTTCCTCGCGGTCAAGATCCCCGGTTGAAGTGCCATGAACAACTCTATTAATTTAATACAATGGAATTGCAGAGGCCTTAGGAATAATTTTAATGATCTACAATTATTATCACAAGGTTTTAATCCATCGGTTTTTAGTTTACAAGAGACGTACTTGAAAAGTACAGATAAAATTTGAATTGCGCCGGTACAATTCATTCTCACCTCCAGGTGATAAAGCCACTGGCGGCGCCTCTTTTCTCGTGAGGCAGGGTGTTATCCATAGCCTGGTTCCTCTTAAAAGCAATCTTCAGGCTATTGCTGTCCGTCTTTCTTTACAGATAACCTTTACGCTTTGTTCTTTGTATATTTCTCCTTCTTCAGCGCTTCAGCAGTCCAATCTTCAGGATCTCTTTGACCAACTTCCTCAACCATGTATAATCATGGGAGATCTAAACGGCCATAACCCTTTGTGGGATAATGCCGAGACCAACAATAAAGGAAAAACCATTAAGGACTTCATTTCAAACAATAATTTATGCATCTTTAATGATGGATCTGTCACATATATACACCCTGGTTCGGGAACTTATTCTGCACTTGATCTGTCGCTCACAGACCCAAATATTTATAACGAATTTAAAAGGTCAGTCGACGATGACCTGTGTGGAAGTGACCATTTTCCTACAATACTTTCCGCTATAAACCCGAGTGATGACCCATCTACTACAAGGTGTAGGCACCCGTGAAGAGCCACCTCCTCGTGGTGGGTGCTGGGTAACGCTAAGCACTCTTCAACCCCCCGTTGTGGACTCGGGGGGATATTTGGTCCACCAACCTGTTTGCCGTGCGCTTCGCCCCTGTGTCGGTGGAGGACGGGATTCTGGTGGTTAAGGGCAATAGGATCCTGGAACCGTGTTCCTTTTGCCCAACAAACCACTTTGGCCCTTACTTCACCTAGGCGGGTGGTAGAACTGGCCCGGTTCTATCAATCAGCTGGTCACGCCATGCCCTGTGCATAGTGAATATTTTTGCACATTAACTCTTTTGGGGTTTTGGCCATTTTGATTTGTATTTATGAATTATTGATCTATTTAATTGCCTAGAGTCCTATGCCAGAAGGCGGTGGCTCATGGGCCAATCTGGTGATGTTACCTCCAAATTCAATATGTATCCTATTTCTTGTCATGGGTAGAACCACCCTGACATTTAATTTGGTATACAAATATTGCTTTTTGCGTCATACTCGCTGGATTATAACATCCTTGTATCCCAGGTGTCAGCATCTTGGATATCCGGTGCTAGCTGGTTCATCTCGTCACGAAAAGAAAAGACGTCTTGACAAAATAGATCATTCCACGGAACACATTCAGAAAAACGTTGCCTCATTGGCTCGATTTCTTGTGATAGAAGCTGCGGATTTTCTTCCTCTCAAACTCAATCCTTTTGCCATTTCCAAGGTTATTTCTGGTATTTGCAGAGAGGTGAAAAATGTTACTTGTCTCCGTAGTGGCTCACGTTTGGTCGAATGTTCACGGAAACAACAATCTCAAAATCTGTTATCCATCAAAACATTTGCAAATATAGAGGTTGGTGTCTCTATACACAGAACATTAAACTCTTGCCGTGGCATCATCCGCGACAGGGCACGTTGCCTCGCTGATATGTCTGAGGAGGACATTGCTTTAGAATTAAAGGATCAGGGCGTTTCAGCAATGAAACGGTTCACCTTTAAGAAAGAGGGCATTATTACAAAAAAAACATATCTCTTGACCTTTTCTCTCTCTTCACTTCCAGCATCTATAAAAGCAGGCTATTTCAATATCGGGGTGGATGTGTATGTCCCCAATCCACACCGATGTTACAAATGTCAGCATTGTGGACATGGCTCGCAGTCTTGCCGAAACTCTGTTGTATGTCATCGTTGTGGCGATCGTCATGACGGTTCTGACTGCGACAAAGATTACAAGTGTGCAAACTGTAATGGTGCACCTTCTGCTTCATCGAAATCCTGCCATGTGTTCCAGCGTGAATCGCAGATTATGAAACTTAAATGCGAGAAACATGTTTCATACCTGGATGCCCAAAAATTGCTAAATCAAACCTCTACTCCTTTAAACATTACCTACGCTGCGGCAGTTACCTGCTCTGTGGCAGTGTCCTCTACTGCGTGTCAGACTGACTTGACTTGGGATCCTATTGCCCTTGACTTGGGTCAAGTCAGAGAAACCTATTTCGTCAGCTTCAACCATTAAACCTGCCACAGTCATTCAATCTACGTCTGGTTCTCAGACTGATGAAACTGAATCCGAGACATCATCGCAAACGTCTGTTTTGCAACCAGCCTTGAATAAAATTAAAAGAAGAAAGGAAAAGGGATTACTAGGGAAAAACTACCTGTTGTTCCTTCACCTCCAGAGGTACCAGAGGTGCATAAACTCATTTGGACCTTTAGATATGGAGGTTACTCCGTCCTCACAGGGCAGGCAGAGGAGCTTATCCTCCTCGCATTCACGAGAGAGATCACCAATAGAGGCGCCATGACTCAATTGTCTATTTTAATGCAATGGAATTGCAGAGGACTAAGAAATAACTTCAATGAGATACAATTACTGATACAATATATTCAGCCGTCAGCACTCTGTCTCCAAGAGACATATTTAAAACCTACAGATAACTTTACTTTGAGACAATACAGCGATTATCAGTCCTTTTCTCCTCCAGGAGATAAAGCAACTGGAGGTGCTTCTATGTTAGTACGGCAGAGTATAATACATAGCCCTGTCCCCCTTAATACCAATCTTCAGACTGTAGCTGTTCGACTGACCCTGCACATTGCTTTGACTCTGTGCAGCTTATATATCCCTCCATCTTCTGATGTCCGTCTGTTAGATCTTCAGAATCTGTATGATCTGCTTCCAAAGCCATGTATCATCATGGGCGATCTGAATGGACACAATCCGCTTTGGGGAAGTGTCCATACCAAAAATAAAGGTAAAATCCTCGAGGAATTTATATCAGATAATAATCTCTGTATTTTCAATGATAATTCAGCCACTTATTTATATCCATCTACGGGAACATATTCTTCCTTGGATCTGTCACTCACCGATTCAACCTTATATAATAAATTTGAATGGATGGTTCATGATGACTTGTGTGGGAGTGATCACTTCCCTACCATTCTTAAAACGATCAACCCTGGTGATGATCCACCTTTATCGAGAAGGAACTTCGCCAGGGCTGATTGGTCATTATATAAGACACTATGTGATGATCACTTAAAACATGATGTTTTTGCGAACAGCAAAGATCCTATACAGCTGTTTGCCGATTTCTCAATCACATTGCTAACCATACTTTCCCCAAGTCCTCAGCAATTCCACATATTCGTAAACCATGGTTTACTAATGAGTGTAAACAGGCCAGAAAAAGTAGGAAGAAAGCTGAAAGGTTTTTCGCAAACATCCTACAGTCCATAATTTAGATAAAGTTAAAATTTTAAATGCCAAGGCTCGACGCGCATTTAAACAGAATAAGCGTCAGTCTTGGAGGAACTATGTTTCCAAAATAAATTCACGTACACCTATGTCCAAGGTGTGGAACATGGTCCAAAGAATAAAGGGCAAAAGCTCTAAATCTACTGTACACCATCTGAAGGATTGTGATAATCTCTTAACTCATAACACTGGCATAGCAAATAAACTTGGCGAAACGCTTGCGAAACATTCTTCATCATCAAATTATGTCCCTGAGTTTCCAAAACACCAGAAACAACAGGAGAAGAAAAGAATATTTTTTTCTCAGACAATGGTGAAGATTATAATGAATTATTTTCACTCCATGAGTTACATACCGCTCTTGAGCAAGCTCATGATACAGCAACAGGGGCTGAAGATATCCACTATCAGCTCCTAAAGCATTTGCCCGAATCGTGTTTGGAAACACTGCTAAATATATTTGATATGATATGGACTACAGGGAATTTCCCAGCTTCCAATCTCTTTAACGAGTTGTGTCTGTAAAACCATGGAACGAATGGTAAACAATCGATTGACATGGAATTTTGAAACCAATAACCTATCACAAATATCCAATGTGGTTTCAGGAAAAATCGTAGTACCATTGATCATTTAGTACGTTTAGAGTCCTTTGTCAAAAATGCTATAGTAAATAAACAACATGCAGTATCGATATTTTTTTATCTCGAGAAAGCATACGATACCATCTAGAAGCATAGCATTTTGAAGGGTTTACATGATTTGGGTTTGAGGAGCCGTTTGCCTCTTTTTATATCACAGTTTTTAAAAGGCAGGCAATTTCAAGTCCGAGTGGGCTCAACCCTGTCTGATCATTATAATCAGGATCAGGGTGTCCCACAAGGTAGTATTTTGTCTGTCACGCTATTTAGTATCAAGATTAAACAGTTTATCCAAGGTTTTAAAAGATTCAGTCGACGGATCACATTTTGTGGATGATTTTAATATTTCTTGTCGTGGTAAAAATATGCATACTATTGAACGGCAATTGCAGTTGTGTTTAAATAAAATAAATAAATGGTGTCTTGAAAACGGCTTTAAATTTTCCAAGTCCAAAACTAATTGTCTACATACACTTTTGTAGAAAATATAAGCCTCATAAAGACCCAGAACTATCTTTAAATGGCATTCCCATCAAAGTTGTCAAGGAGGCCAAGTTCTTGGGTCTAATTTTCGACTCCCATTTAAAATATTTGCCGCATATCAAATCCCTTAAAGATAAATGCCTGAAGGCCCTTGATCTGTTGAAAGTTGTTTCCAACTCAAAGTGGGGAGGGGATTAAGCTACCCTCCTCCACCTATACCGATCATAGGTCCGCTCGATACTTGATTATGGCTCGATCATATATGGTGGAGCCTGCAAAAGCAACTTAAAACTTTTAGATTCTGTTCACCACCAAGGTCTGAGACTTGTTCTTGGGTAATTCAGAACATCTCACGTTGACAGTCTCTATGTTGAGGCAGATGAGCCTTCTCTTAACCAACGCCGTATAAAATTATCATTACAATATATTACCAAACTATATTATAACGAGTCTAATCCTGCTTTTAATTGTGTCTGTAATCCTCTCTATGAGGAATTGTACAACAAAAAGTCTTCTCTTGTCCCGCCTCTTGGGCTAAGAATTCAACCCTTCATTTCTGCTGCCGGCATTGAGCTGGACAATATAGCTCCTTCCCGTCTTCTTTCTTATCCTCCTTGGCAATTAGTGAGACCACAGGTTGACCTCACACTGACAAAGTTTAAGAAAGCAGAAACTACTGAACTACAATATAAACAAGAATATAATCAATTAAAAAATAAATATAATACATACAAATCCTTATTTACAGATGGGTCCAAGGATGGTGGCGCACTGGCATGTGCCACTGTCATTGGATCCCGAACAATATCTTCTCGACTACCAAATAACAGCTCTAGTTTCACAGCAGAAGCTAACGCCATATTAACAGCTCTTAAATATATTAATAAACACCGTAAATATAAACAATACATAATCTTTTCCGATTCTCTTTCGTGTCTTCAGGCTATTAAAAATCTTTCTTGTAAACATCCACTTTTATTAGAAAGTATTGAATTGAATAATGAGCTTGCTACTGGCCAATGCGACATCGTCTTTTGTTGGTTACCCAGCCATGTTGGCATTTCTGGGAACCAAGCCATGTTGGCATTTCTGGGAACACAATGGCCGATCTTGCTGCTAAGGCAGCACTCAACAAATGTGTGACACCACTTCTGATCCCATACTCTGATTACAAAGCTGCTATTAGATCTTACATCCGTGATCTGATGCAAAGGAAGTGGGACACCCAAGTAGATATCAATAAATTACATGCAATAAAACTAACTATCGGTTACACCTACTTGGGTTGTCAGTCCAGATTTGAAGAGGTCATCATGCGACGACGTCGCATTGGCCATACAAGGTATACTCATGAATACCTGTTAAAAGGTGAGGATCCTCCGTTTTGTATCCCTTGTGATGAAAGAATCACGATCAAGCATGTCTTGCTTGACTGTGTTGAATATTCCATCACAAGGGATATCTATTTCAAATCACGAACTATGAAGGATCTTTTTAGGCATATAAGTTCTCATTTAATTATTGCATTTTTAAAAGACTTAGATTTGTTAATTGATTTGTAAAAAGATAAATATTTTATGATTGGAAGTTTGAATTAATAACTCAAATTGTTAGTGGCTGTATCCTCAAGGGGGGTTAAAGTACTGTAAAATTATTGTCCTCCTGAGAGGATACGTAAGTCCACAAACATTCAAAGTAAATTGAAACTCTCCGCTGTTTTTAATCGTAGAATATGTGTGTTTTTAAATGTATGGCTAGAGCTGTCTACGTTGCTAACGGCTGAGGGGATGGTGTAAATCCGGCTAGGGTCCATGCAGGAAGCAAATGTACTGTAAGTCCCCATGGTCCCTAGTATGGTGATCTACCTTCAGTCGTTGGCAATCTCTAGCCTGTTTTTATATTGTATTGTTATTTATAGTTCCAATATTTTAGTTTGCTAGTTTTAAAATGATATCTGTGATACACTAGTAGTTTTACTGTTCTTCGTCAACAGGTTTTTTAATGTCTAACTTTATTGATCTTTAATATAATTATAAACTGTTCTCGTCACGATATGGCGTTAAATATTAACTCACTCACTCACTCACACAATCACAACTCACTCACTCACCGATGATAATCCCAAATATAGATTTCCGGCCACAACACTATGATTCCGATAAGAGGAATTAAATCTGAACATTAACGTATCCAGAATGTTAATAATACATATTATATATCTTGCACTGTAACTGAGCCTTTTTGTCACAAGGAACAATGAATGTCTTGTTCCGTTAATATATGATTTATTTTGTGACACGAAAAAAAATGGCCTGTCGATCGATTCATTTTATTAATCAAATACAATATTCCAGAGCGTTAAGGGTCTCTGGAGCCTCCTCTCTGAATTTTGAACTGGTCAAGAGCATAAGCATCATAGTTGCTATTATGAATGTGTCCTTTCTAAGCAATTTCTGAGCAATTTTGCAAGTACCTTTATGGCACTTGATACTGTTATGGGACAATGGTTCTTTAGTGTGCAACAGTTTTCTAAGTGCGGTGTGCTCTATGTTTAGATTTGTGCTATATCATGACTTTGCTAGCTCTAAATAGCAACATCTGGAAGCGACTGCAGAGAATTACATCCCTATGTGTTGTTGGAGAATCCCCCGGAGTCTTTTTTTTCATAGCTATGTAAGGGGCGCTTTAACCTCTAGGCTACCCCACCGCCCCTGACATAGGGAAGAAGATAATAAAGCGATTATCCTTTAGTGTGACACTCCGATCAGACTGTAATTGTCACTGGAAATTGCCTATCATTTCAAAATTTGGCTATAGATTGAGGCAAACGGCCTCGCAATCCCAAATTTGCGTATATCTTTTATAATCCCGTATTTCCATGTAGTGTCGTATGCTTTTTCAAAATAAAAAAGACAGACACTGCATGTTGTTGTTTTTGATAATGGCATTTTTGACAAATGTTGCTAAAGGCACTAAATGGTCAATGGTACTTCTGTTTTTACGGAAACCACATTGTATATCAGTAAGTAGTTGGTTTCCAAGTACCAAACTAGTCGATTTCTGATCAGGCATGGTTTGGATTGCAGTCCTCGGGTGGTCCTTCGTGATATTATGAAATCTACCTATATTGAACATGAAGGCAACTTATATTTTAAGAAGGAAAACATTAAAACATGTTCGGTAAATTTGGAGGACATTTCCATGTAGTATTTCAAGCCCCATGTTACTATATATATTTACTATTAGCAAATTTTTTAAAAAAACCACATAGGATCATTATTGTGAAAATATGTATACATTTGTAAAAGTTTGTCTCAAACCTTCAGAAGTTCTTCATTTCCACCTTTGTCCTTCTTAATTGGAGGCACCCATGAAGGGCCACCTCCTCGTGGTGGGTGCTGGGTCACGCTAAGCGCCCTTCAACCCCCCGTTGTGGACCCGGGGGGATATTTGGTCCACCAACCCGTTTGCCGTGGGTTGCGCCCCTGTGTCGGTGGAGGACGGTAGTCTGGTGGTTGAGGGCAGTAGGATCCTGGAACCGCGTTCCTGTTGCCCAACACACCACTTTGGCCCTTACTTCACCTAGACGGGTGGTAGAACTGGCCCGGTTCTATCAATCGGCTGGTCACGCCGTGCCCTGTGCATGGAAACATTCATATTGAAATTAATGCGCATTTTTGGAATGCTACCAATGAATGTTATAATTTGAAATTTTATGATACATTTTTGCGGTGGCTCATGGGCCAATCTGGTGATGTTGACCGCTGAATTCTGTATGTTTCTAAGTTATTGTTATGGGCCGAACCAGCCTGACAGTGAACTTAGTGGACAAATATAGCTATTCATGTCATATTTGCTGGAGTATATCAGCCCTGTATCCCTGGTGTTTACGTCTTGGATATCCGATGCAATTTAACACTGTCCTAGTTGACACTCCGTGGTGGGTGGGGGGCAGGGTTGCTGAATGTTTTTTCTTTCACTATGGCTTACAATCAATCTGGTTCAAAAAGAAGACATTTAGAATCAAGTTCATCTGATGACACTAGTCCAACTGTTGATTCCTGGGCTCGATTCCTGGTGATCGAGGCAAAAGACCATCTTCCTATTAGACTAAATCCATTTGCCATATCAAAAGCTATTCATGGGTATTGTGGTGAAGTAAAAAAATGTCACCCGACTTCGTTCTGGTGCCCTTCTTGTAGAGTGTGTGAGGAAACAACAGTCCATAAACCTGTTATCAATCCATCAATTTGCCAATGTTGAGGTGGTTGTTTCGGAACACCGGACACTTAATTCCTGCAGAGGCATTGTTCGTGACAGGACCCGTTCCTTGTCCGACATGTCAGAACAAGAAATTGCAGTAGAGTTACAAAATCAAGGGGGTTTCATCTGTGAAACGTTTCACACGAAAGAAGGAGGATTCAACTATTGAACCCACACACACGTACCTGTTCACTTTTGCGCTCTCTAAATTACCAGAGTCTATCAAAGCTGGCTATGTAAACATCGGAGTGGAGGTGTATGTCCCCAATCCACTCCGATGTTTTAAATGTCAAAAATTTGGCCATGGTTCTAAGACCTGTACACGCTCAATGGTTTGTCAACGTTGCGGTGACAACCATGACAATCCTGACTGCCAACAGGTCATGAAATGTATTAACTGTGATGGCCAGCATATGGCATCCTCTAAACTCTGTCCTGTTTGGCAAACAGAATCGAAAATTCTTAGACTGAAGTGCGAGAGAAATATCACATTTGGAGAAGCCAGAAAACTCTTAAACTCTCAATCGGCTACAGCACCTACACGTACTTATTCTGCTGTTGTTTCGAGACCAACTCAGACTTCATCTGTTTCATGCCAGACTGAGCTGACATGGGTCAAATCTGTTCAACCCTTGTCAACTGAACCAGTCATCGAGCTTGACCTAATTAAGGCATCAGCTTCAACACCAGCCTCAACATCATGTACAGCGAGTCAGACACTGTCAACACCAATCTCTGAGCAATCGTCCGCAACAAATCTTGCAAAAGAAAAGAAAGAAAGAAAAAGTTCAATAAAAAACAACACCTCAAGACTCTCACTCAGTCAGAGGTGCCTGTCCAGAACTCTTATAGTGCTCTGGACATGGAAGTCACTCCATCATCACAGAGTTCTGTGAAGAGTGCTTCGTCGTCACGTTCGCGTGTACTCACACCTATTGACCCACCAAGAATCATTTATCAAATCTAATTCTGTGGAATTGCAGAGGACTTAGAAATAATTTTAATGAGATACAGTTGATAGCTCAAGACTTTAAACCGTCAGCATTATGCCTACAGGAGACTTATCTTAAATTTAATGATACATTTGATCTAAGGCAGTACACATGTCACCACTCATTTTCTCCTCCAGGGGACAAAGCAACTGGGGGTGCTTCTATATTAGTCAGAAATAATGTCATTCATAGTGACATTCCCCTGAATACTAATCTTCAAGCCGTAGCTATCCGCATTACTTTGCACATAGCATTTACCTTGTGCTCACTGTACATTCCACCTTCATCTGCTCTTCAACAATCTGATCTTCAGAATCTGTATGATCAACTACCTAAGCCCTGTATCATCATGGGCGATTTGAACGGGCACAACCCTCTATGGGGCAGTACCAGTATAAACAATAAAGGTAAGGCAATTGAAGATTTTATTTCTGATAATAATTTATGTGTGTTTAATGACGAATCAAGCACCTATTTGCACCCTGCTACAGGAACCTATTCTTCACTTGATCTGTCCCTCGCAGATGCGAATGTTTACTACGAGTTTGAATGGTCTGTTCATGATGACCTTTGTGGAAGCGATCACTTCCCTACTGTCCTGAAAGCTATCAGACCGGATGATGATTCCCCTTCATCACGGTGGAATTTCTCGAAGGCCAACTGGTCCTTATTTGAAATAATGTGTGTGAACAAAATAATACCGGACAACTTTAATAATGTATCAGATCCAATACAGCTGTTTTCCGCTGAACTGAATGAAATTGCTGACCAAACAATTCCTAAGTCCTCTGCAAATCCTCACATTCGTAAACCATGGTTTAACAACGAATGCAAACAAGCCAGGAAATGTAGGAAGAAGGCAGAAAAATATTTTCGCCGACACCCTACTGTTCATAATTTGAACAATGTTAAAATTACCAGTGCCAAGGCACGAAGGGCATATAAGCAAAACAAGCGCCTTTCTTGGAGAAACTATGTCTCCAAAATTAATTCGCGCACACCTATGTCTAAGGTGTGGAACATGGTCCAGAGAATAAAAGGCAAAGGCTCCAAATCTGCTGTTCATCATCTTAAAGATGGTGACAATTTAATAACTGATAAATGCAACATTGCAAATAAAATTGGCGAAACTCTTGCCAAAAATTCATCATCGGCAAATTATGTCCCTGAGTTTCAGAGATATCAGAAACAACAGGAAAAGAAAAAACTTAATTTCAACTCAAATAACGGTGAAGATTATAATGAAGTGTTTTCATTACATGAACTACATACTGCTCTTGAGCAAGCTCATGATACTGCAGCGGGTGATGATAATATACATTACCAGCTATTGAAACACTTACCGGAACCATGTCTGATGACACTTTTAGATATATTTGACAAAATATGGACGTCTGGGGAATTTCCTCCTTCATGACGTAATGCCATTGTAGTCCCAATACCAAAACCTGGCAAGGATCATACTGATCCGTCAAATTATAGACCGATCTCTCTAACTAGCTGTGTCTGTAAAACCATGGAACGTATGGTAAATAATAGATTAACTTGGTATCTTGAAACCAATAACCTCATAACAAATATTCAATGTGGTTTCAGGAAAAATCGTAGTACCATTGATCATTTGGTACGCTTAGAATCCTTTGTTAAAAATGCGATCGTAAATAAACAACATGCTGTATCAATTTTCTTTGATCTTGAGAAAGCTTATGATACAACCTGGAAGCATGGCATTTTGAAGGATTTACATGATTTTGGTTTAAGGGGTCGTTTACCTCTTTTTATATCACAGTTTTTAACAGACAGGCAATTTCAAGTCCGAGAGGGTTCAACCCTGTCTGACCATTACAATCAGGATCAGGGTGTCCCACAAGGCAGTATTTTGTCAGTCACTTTATTTAGCATTAAGATTAACAGCTTATCCAAGGTTTTAAACGATTCAATTGATGGATAACTTTTTGTGGATGATTTTAACATTTCTTGTCGCGGTAAGAATATGCATACTATTGAACGGCAACTACAGTTGTGTTTAAATAAAATACATAAATGGTGTCTTGAAAACGGCTTGAAATTTTCTAAATCAAAAACTAATTGCATACACTTCTGCCGTAAATATAAACCACATAAAGACCCAGAACTGTTTTTAAATGGCACTTCCATCAAGGTTGTAAAAGAGGCCAAGTTCTTAGGTCTCATTTTCGACTCCCATTTAACTTTTCTTCCGCATATCAAATCTCTCAAAACTAAATGCCTGAAGGCACTTGATTTATTGAAAGTCGTGTCTAATTCAAGGTGGGGAAGGGATCAAGCTATGCTCCTACACCTTTACAGATCTATTGCCCGCTCGAAGCTTGATTATGGCTCCTTCGTTTATGGTGGAGCCTGCAAAAGCAACCTCAAACTCTTAGATTCTGTCCACCATCAAGGTCTGAGACTTTGTCTTGGGTCCTTCAGAACCTCTCTGTTGACAGTCTCTACGTGGAGGCAGATGAGCCTTCTCTTACCCAACGCCGTATAAAATTATCATTACAGTATATTACGAAGCTATATTCTAACGAGTCTAATCCTGCGTTTCACTGCATCTTCACTCCTCTTTATGAGGATTTGTATAACAAAAAGCCTTCTCTTGTTCCGCCTCTTGGGCACAGAATTAAACCATTCCTTACTGCTGCCGGCATTGAGCTGGAGAATATATCTCCTTCTCGTCTTCTTTCTTCTCCTCCTTGGCAATTGGTGAGGCCGGACGTTCACTTAACATTAACCACATTTAAAAAATCCGAAACTAATGATTTACAGTATAAACAAGAATTTAGTCAATTAAGAAATAAATATAATACCTATAAATCCTTATATACAGATGGATCCAAGGATGGTGGCGCGGTTGCTTGTGCCACTGTCATTGGGTCCAAAACAATATCTTCCAGACTACCCAATGACAGTTCAATTTTCACAGCAGAAGCAAACGCAATACTAACAGCTCTTAAATATATTAATAAACACCGTAAATATAAACAATATATCATCTTTTCCGATTCTCTTTCGTGTCTTCAGGCTATTAAAAATCTTTCTTGCAAACATCCACTTTTATTAGAAATTATTGAATTGTATAATGAACTTGCTACTGGCCAATGCGACATCGTCTTTTGTTGGTTACCCAGCCACGTTGGCATTTCTGGGAACACGATGGCTGATATTGCTGCTAAGGCTGCACTCAACAAATCTGTGACAACACTTCTGCTCCCATACTCTGATTACAAAGCTTGCATTAGATCTTACATCCGTGATCTGATGCAAAAGAAGTGGGACACCCAAGTAGGTATCAATAAATTACATGCAATAAAACCCTATATCGGTTACACTTACTTGGGTTGTCAGTCCAGATTTGAAGAGGTCATCATACGACGATGTCGTATTGGCCACACAAGATATACGCATGAGTACCTATTGAAAGGTGAGGATCCTCCGTTTTGTATCCCTTGTGATGAACGAATCACGGTCAAGCATGTCTTGCTTGACTGTGTTGAGTACTCCATCACAAGGGATATCTATTTCAAATCACGAACGATGAAGGATCTTTTTACTAATATACGTCCTCATTTAATTATTGCTTTTTTAAAAGAATTAAATTTGTTAACAGATTTGTAAATAGCTAAATATTTTATGATTGAAAGTTTGAATTAGTAACACAGATTGTTAGTGGCTGTATCCTCGAGGGGGGTTAAAGTACTGTAAAATTATTGTCCTCCTGAGAGGGTACGTAAGTCCCAAAACATTCAAAGTAAATTTCAACTTTCTTTTTTTAATCGTAGAATATGTGTAATTTTAATGTTTGGCTAGATATATCTCAATTGCTAACAGCTGAGGGGATGATGTAAATCCAGCTAGGGCCCATGCAGGAAGCAAATGTACTGTAAGTCCCCATGGTCCCTAGTATGGTGATCTACCTTCAGTTGTTAGCGATCTATAGCCTATTTTTATATTGTGTTGTCCACTATAGGTTAAAATGTTTTAGACTCGATATTACTAGTTTTACATATATATCTGTGATATTCATTTAGTTGTTTTACTGAAATTCCATCCCTTCGTTGGCAGAATTATAATTTTATAATATACATATGGAAAAATTGAAAGAAACATATTTTTCAATATTCAGAATGTTCTCAGTGTCACGATATGGCTGGAGAAATATTGCCGATGTTGACGTTATCATATTAACTCACTGAAGGAAACACTATTCTTACACTATTAATTAATTCCAACAACCTTCAACTAGTTACCCGTTAGACACTGACACTTGGGATGGGATTTTTGACAGTAACTGTGCAAGAATGTACAGCAAACTTAAGAGTAGTTCCTATAGGATCATCAGTATGGTTTTGGTGTCTCATGAATGAATGAATGAATGAATGAGTGAATGATCTTTAATTCCTCCAGTAGCTTCGGAGAGTGACCAACGTTTGTTATCTTGTTAACACAACATACTTACAGAAATATGATAAAGAGAAAAAAAGGAAGTTTTACAAAGCCACATATTTACATGATTCTAGTGAGAATTAAGTCATTGTCTTTTGATCGCTGTCTATAGATAAAGCAGTGATCGCAGGCTCCAGGAGCTTATGTCACGTGATACACATCCTATGAATTCAGCTCAGGTGTCAAGGCTCATATTCTCTATATATAATAGAGGTTATACCACCTAATAATGTCACAATGTTGACTTCGTCATCTGCACAGTCTTCAATACACATGTACTGTTCCAAGCTTAATGTGTAAAACAGATGCTCATCAAGAATGTTTCTTGCATCAGCTAAAGCTGTACAATATACTAGTTGGTGGTTTATTATATCATTGGACTCTTCATTACACATTAAACTTCTTCCCCTGCGCGATGCGCAAACGTTTCTTCTAGACAGAACTCAGTCCTGTTATGGCGGATCAGTGGCGTCACCATCGCCCTCGTTGACAACGGACAAGCTAGCCATTAAACGTCTTGTGTGTAACATCAACACAAGTCCCCGGCAGATGGGGGATATTTTTGGCCCAACATTTGCTTGTGTTAGTCAAGTTGAATCTAAGTCGATGTAACACGTGTTCTGATTGGATAGAAAGAACGGAGATAATTCGTGTTGCGTTCTTTTGCCGCAAGGGGATTTTACGAGAACCGGGAAATATGGCCGTATTAGAACAGAGGTTCGTAGGAAGATATGACAAGTAACCTCTGTGGGAAGAGAATGAATATAACTATGAAACAGAAATACTTAAGAGTGTTTTGCTACGTAACATCAAGGCTGCTACTTCCTAATTGTACACCATGAGCTTGAGCATATGGTGAAGGGCTAGATGAATATATTACATGATAGCTATCGGTATGTTAATACCGCCGACCTTACACTGTACATTTTGGGTGTATAACAAAGTATATCTGTTACACGAAACACTGCTCACCTTTTAAATTTTACCTCCCCCAATAAAGAAGATGCTTTCCTTACACATGAATGCTATATTAGGTGGATAAACTATAAGAAACAGTCCCATTTCATTGTTTTTAAATGAGTCCAGTTATACAATTACATAGTGTCATATCTGGGTTGTATTTCTCACTTTTACTGCAAACATTAAGCACTATATCTGCTATATATTGCAGAAACAAAAATTCCAATATTTGACAAATGCAATATGTAAATGAAACATTAACATTTTTTTTCATTTATATATATATATATAAAAACATAAACAGATGATCAAAAGAAAATATCAAAATTGCCATGCTGATGATATTATCCAAGGGCTGATAATAACCAATGAACATATGTACAGATGTGAGTGTTTGTCTGTTTCTAGACTTGGTTAAAGTCGAAACTCATAGTTAAAAGTGAAAGTTTCAGACCAGCTTGTGTTAGCACTTTTGAACAACCGGGCCCAGAGTGATTTCTAGCACTTGTGATATACATCTCACGTCCCCAAAATTCTGAGTGATGTGCATGTAAATGTAGGCTAACAGATATGCACTCTCACGTACACTCTCACTTCTTTCGTTGTGAGTAATATATTAAACATGCTATACACACCCTCTGTCACATTTCAGACTGAATTATGTATATAACATAGCTGGCGTATATCTCTCCCGCCTTTCATCATGCGTGGTTTAGTTTCATATCCGATCTACCCTTCCCGCCTTTCATTCTGTGTGGTGTTAGGTATATATCCGATCTACCCTTCCCGCCTTTCATTCTGTGTGGTGTTAGTTATATATCCGATCAACCCTCCCTGGCTTTCATTCTGTGTGGTGTTAGTTATATATCCGATCAACCCTTCCTGGCTTTCATTCTGTGTGGTGTTAGTTATATATCCGATCAACCCTCCCTGGCTTTCATTCTGTGTGGTGTTAGTTATATATCCGATCAACCCTCCCTGGCTTTCATTCTGTGTGGTGTTAGTTATATATCCGATCAACCCTCCCTGGCTTTCATTCTGTGTGGTGTTAGTTATATATCCGATCAACCCTTCCTGGCTTTCATTCTGTGTGGTGTTAGTTATGTAACTTATATACTCTTCCCGCCTTTCATTCTATGTGGTGTTTACCAACAACACCATACAACTGTAATACTGCTCAAACAAGTATATACTCATGATATTACCAGAACTGTACAATCGACTCTGCTTTTAGAGATTACTTGTGGATGTGGAAAGGATTTGGTCGCTTCTATTTATATATCCGATATATACCCTTCCCGCCTTTCATTCTCTGTCATGTCGTATGGTGACAATCACTAGATTGTATGGTCCAGACTCGACTGTAATACTGTTTAAACAAACACATACTCATGATATAATCGGAATTGTACAACGACTCTGCAGTTAGAAGAGATTACATACGGATGTGTCAAGGGTTTGGTCGCTCCGATTTATATATAAATATACACCTTCCCGCCTTTCATTCTCTGTGATGGAAGTTATCCGACAAAAACCGTCTGCACCTTTCAGTCTGAATGATATTATATAACATAACCGATATATATATTCTTCTCAACACTTTTATCAGTAAATGGCCTTACAGAATGTCAAGAGAACATCATTGGAATCAAATGTTATTTACAGCAATGCCATATGAATGTTATGACAAAGTTACAGACGTTGGTATTCTTTCTAACAGAAGACCTGCCGATGTCAATTGTATTGAGTCTGTTTCCAGTTTCCCAAAAGGTGTAAATCCAGCTAGGGTCCATGCAGGTAGCGAAAGTAATGTCCCCATGGACCCTAGTATCTATATCCCATTTTTACAATGTATTGTCCAAAAACGTTGTCTACATTTTAAGTCATTTTACTGTCCTTCGTTGACAGGGTTCTATAAATTATGTGTATTTATCATGAATATAGAATCTTTTTTAGTCGCGATATGGCTGAAATATTGCCGATGTGACTCTAAATCGTAACTCACTCACTCACTCCAGCTTCCTAAATGCGTCGACGCAACCATGGTCACAGGAAGGGACGAAGGCCAAATGATACCAAGAATTGTTGCCTCTCCTTCTGAAACCATTGGGACTGCACAAAGTGAAAACAAGACTGTACTCTCAGTCTCAGACTCTCAGACTCCAGCAACTTTGGCTGATGTATGTTTATGACGGGTGTTCACCTTTTCTCGAACACCTGGTATCATCACTATTTCATCATGATTCATAAACACATGCTCTGTCATCGTATCGCATGGTGACAATCACTGGATTGTCTGGTCCAGACACGATTTGTTTACAAACTACATACAGCTGTCATACTGCTGAAACAAATATATACTCATGATAAAGTCACAATTGTACAATCGACTATGCTATTAACAGAGATTTTTTATGGATGATGTGGAAAGGGTTTTGTCGATTCTATTTGGAAATGCAGCTTGTTAGTCAAAATGGTCGATAATTTGAAGGATCGTTATGCTCATGTCCATGTTTAGGTATTTGGTCTTCGTATTTAAAATGGTGAAAGCTAGATTAGGGGATCTAGTCAAATGGGCCGAGGGGCAAAAGGGCCGAGAAGTGCCAAGTCAAAAGGGCTGATGGAAAAAGTCAAAAAGGCCGTGGTGAAAGTCAAATGGGTCGTGACAAAAAGTCAAAAGGGCCTTATTCCTAGTTATATGGGCCTAGTGATAAGGTTTTACATTATTTATTGACACATATTATCTAAAAGCGTTCATGTTTGCGACACATGTTCAAATTCCATTTAAGATAACAACAACAACAAACTAAACACTATTTACATTATTTTACTATGTAATTTATTATTTTTTTTTCGGCCCTTTTTTCGGCCTTTTTGACTTTTCATTACGGCCCATTTGACTTTTAGCCTCGGCCCATTTGACTTTTTTTCGGCCCTTTTGTCCTTCGGCCCATTTGACTACAACCCTCGATTTAGAGCCCTTACCTTAGAATGTTTTTATCATGTTCCATACTTTGGATATTTTCGTCCTTGGACTGAGCTTGGATACATAGCTTCGTTCACCTTGCTTAAGAGTACGCCCTGATTTAGCGTTTAAAATTTTGTATTTATTCAAATTATGAAACATAGGATGGCGACGGATGCACAGCTATTTCCCTAAATCCCTATCCTGTTTTCAGTCATCGTTAAACCATGGTTTTCGGAAGTGTGGAATTGCAGAGGACTTAAGGATACACCTGTCAACTATATTGTTTCATTCATAAGAAAAACACTTTATTGATAAATCAAGACCTAAATAGGTTTATGTGGGAGGATATTAATATGTTTTGAACTAACATTAGGTATACATTGACCATTACCAGGAAATAACTCAATTTTGTTTTGCCTGTAAACGTGTAAAGTAAGTCGCACTACAACAGCTTGGAGATTCGTACTAAGCGTAACATGGCTATGGATAGCTTTCTGATTAACAAGGATTGAAGATCACCCAGATGCCCTATCACCCGAAGATGAAAATTGATAATATGCATTGAAATGTGGTCAAAAGTATCTGTTTCTGTTTTAGACATGATTCCCACAGAGAGAATGTTATTGCATTGAAATCCAAGACAAATATGTGTAATTAATTTAAATTTGTCCTCTACAGTTCCTCTGAACAGTATCATTCGAACAACCTACCTTTTAGGGGGAAGGATTGAAGGTCGTCACCGTATTTTATTCGTGGGCGACCAGGTATATGCCGTAGAAAGGACGAAAGTGATCTATATTTTCGTATCATTTGGGGGCTCTGCCACTATGTGGGTTTTTTTAAGAATCAGATGATATATTCCTGCAGAAAAAACTAAAAGATTAATTTTCCCGCTCCATTCCCCCATGAGCCCTTATGGACTTACGACTTAGCGCATATCACGAAAATGAAAGGATGCATTCGAGATTCTAAAGTCAGAAATCATTTAGCCAAGACTGGGGTTCTTTGGAACAATTCTGCCCCAGGCCCACACATGGGAAGAACGATCAGCGTTACTCAGCACACACTACGAGGAGGTTACTCTTTACGAGTGCCAGACAGAATTCGATCGTGAAATAGTTCTGCATCTTTAGGAGTGAGATTTTGACATAAGCCGGCCACTGTCTCACTTTCCAGGTAAACAATACGATTGACACACCCTACAAAACTCACCTGTTAAATTATCGTGATGTGAGAAACTCCAATTCGCTTTCATTCCGCATAAATAACAGGAGGTATTGTCTATCACATGGACATCGTTGTCTCAAATATCATGAATTTCATGGTTATCCGCCAGTAGTTGTTTAATGAATCCACAGGATCAAAAATACATTCAAACTGGACATGGACGACAAATGAAACCTGTTAGAAGTCGACAATTTTTATAAGACCATTTACGGTATATCACAGAACGGTTAAGGCGAGTAAATTGAACAGACATACATCGCTCATCATGAATCAAGGTCTAAGATAAAGCAGAATGTGGTATGCATACAATACGAACGATTAGTTTGTCCTGAGCTTCGACACAATTGACAAGGCTATGATTTTAATGTAAGGGATATATGCGTTTGCTTACAAACAAGCGAAAGGTCTGGTCACGTGATAAACCTGCACACGTGATGTGGAAACTGGAGCAGAAACATGTGTTATAAACGAGCAGCGCAGCGCAAGCTTGAGAGTTATCAGCCATTGTTTTCAGAACGGTGAGGTACATGTACAGTCCATGTTGAATACGCCTCGGAGCATTTGGTGAGCTGACTTTGTTACATCTATTTCCTTTCATTAGATTCCGTCACAAGGGATAAATATTTCAGTGTTAAAACGGTAAAAGATATTTTAAACAAAGTTAATTACCATTTAATTAGTTTTCAAATTAGTTTTCAAAAGAAATTCAACTGATTGATAAATTTTGATAGATACAATTTGGAGATAGATATTGTTTAATGATGGGAAGTTTAAATTTGTAACTTAGATTGATAGTGCCTGTACCCTCAAGGGGAGGGGGTTATTGTAAAATTATTGTCCTCCAGAGAGGGTATGTAAGTCCCAAAACTCTCAGAGTAAATTTCAACCTTACCAGGATTTAAGCGTAGAATGTTTGTGTTTTTAATTATGGATAAATTTGACTACAATCGCCGGCTGCTGAAGGGATGATGTAAATCCAACTAGGGTTCATGTAGGTAGCAAAGGTACTCTAAGTCCCCATGGTCCTTAGTATGGTGATCAACCTTCAGTTGCTGGTGATCTATAGCCCGTTCTTATGTTGTGTACTGTTGTCTCTCGTGATATATTTTTATTCCCTCCCTAAAATAGTAACACACGTGAGCCCTATGTAACTGATGTATGTAAGCCCTATGTATCTAGGAAAACCTAATGGATGCTACTAAAATGGAATTGGTTTTCCGATTCTGCAATTCGTAATTATGCACTGAACTAGCAAAAGTGTGCTCTATTAAATGTAAAATTGTTTTGAATTGAAAGTGTATCAGTTTATTAACGTTTTCCATCATTAAAATCACAGAATGTGTTTAAATTAGAGATTTATAGAAAACTCGATTTCCGCATTAATGCGGGACAATTATTTCTGAATACCCACATGGTGACGTGGCTCCTAATTTGCTTCAGCGATGTTCATTTCGGAGCATAACTCAAAAACCGTTCAATATTTTTCAACAAAACTTGGTAGATATATCAAACAGATCCTTAAGTGGTGCCATTTGCTATTTGCAGATTTTTTTGCATTTTCATTTTTCCCGGTTCGGCAAACGATTCGAACTTAGTCTCAAAAGGGAGGGGTGGGTTTCGTTTCCGGAGCACAACTGGAAAACTTCTTAATATCTTTCAGAAAAACTTGGCAGATATGTGAGGCAGATGCCAAAGTGGTGCCTTTTGCTATTTGCAGATTTTTGGCAAAGTTATTGTTCTCAGTTTCCATGGAAACGATTCAGACTTAGTTCCAAAAGAGAGGGTGGGCTTCATTTCCGGTGCACAACTCGAAAAGCGGTCAGTATCTTTCAACAGAACTTGGTAGATACATTAGGCAAATTTGTAAATGGTGCCTTTTGCTATTTACAGATTTTTGGCATTATATTTCTCATGATTTCCTTTGAAACGATTTGGACTTATTGTAAAAATTAGTCAGCTGGATTTTAAGTAATTTTCAGATGATTTGTTCTTTCAAATATTTTGGGGTCGGGGGATATGTCATCTTCTGATGACTCTTGTATAGCTCGGTATGTGCCAAACTGCTGTATACGATCAATGTTTGTAACTATATGTTCAGTTTTTTTTGCAGGGGATCCGTCTCGATAAAATAAAGCAATAATACCTGATGGTGTGAAATCTGTAACGTTTGTATTCGCTCATGCAGAGAATCCTAACATTTACATACCCAGTCATATTTGGATCAGGTCATTGAAGGGCAAACGTCTTCTATTTATTAAATCAGTTTATCATGCTGGTTCTAATGGGGACGGTGGACATTAACTGTAGGATCAAAGATGTGTCTTGCTATCAGTATATTTTAAAGCGATTAGAATAATTGCGGCTTTTGCGTGTAAGCTTAACAGAATGGACGAATACTCTGAAACACATTATTCTTAAGCTTTAAAAATATTAATGTAAGTTAAAAATGTACATATTGTAAATGCCAAAACAATGTCGCATCGATTGAATAGACGATATACTGACTGACAGTAACGCTGGTAGGTTATTCAACAGACAACCGAAAACAACACTACCTTTCCGTTTTAACTTACGCAGTCAATGATCGAGTTTCTCTCTGCCGGCGGCCATTATGCCATGGCAATCTTACACACGATTCAGCGCTCCGAAATGGTCTCTACCTACCTGTGGTAGGGCAATTAGTAAAACCCTCACCCTCATATGTGTCTTCCTGATGTAACCGACTCTTGATATAATGCTGCTCAACCCAGTGTCACGGCCATTGAACTGACACAAAATGACAGAAGCCATCACAAAGTAATGAAGATCAAAGGTTATCTCATCCCATTTGTCCGCAATGAACTGATAAAAAACAGAGCAGTGCACTCAAGTCATCATCTAATCAGGTATGAAAATTTTGTTCCGCCTCATAAACAGTTGGCTTCAATTGTTACTGAACTGAACAGAACATTATTTACGCTCCGGTCATGTCCTGAGGCATTGTTAAACAAAAGCTGGTTAATTTTGTGCATAATCAGTTTTTTACAGTAGCAGTTAAAATATGTAGTTGATTTTTGTTTTCTAAGACAAAGGTAGAGCAAATAGCAAAAAATGAAATTCATCTCCAATATCGTTTGTATTGCAAAGAGAGCATTTTGAGAACCTTTTATCCGATGTTTAATTGTTGGGTTGAATCTGTATCTTCAATAAATAGGTGTATTTTGAAAGCTCCATTTTTGGATAAACGAAAAACCTATATCGTACATAATACACTAGACTACGAGTAACGTGTACCTGTTAACGTTAGCGTTACAAGTTGGTATGTATCTGTGAACCAATCCATCAATCCATGCACGCATGCGTGCACGTACATAGCAAGGGCGACTGTGGGGTAGTCTAGTGGTTAAAGCGTTCACTAGTCACGCCGAAGACCCGGGTTCGATTCTCCATATGGGTACAAGGTGTGAAGTCCATTTCTGGTGTGCCCCGCCGTGATATTGCTGGAATATTGCTAAAAGCGGCGTAAAACCAAACCCACTCACTCACTCACATAGCAAGGGGACCACTGGGGTCGGTTACAAAGCTTACTGAAGATGAGCACAACCCACATGCGTTAACCAGTATAAACTATAAACAAACTTCCCAAAGTCATTTATTCATATTTTTCACAAACAGCACTAAAACACGTGATCCTGTCCTGGTCCTCAGGTCTGCAGGATTCAGGGGTTTAAAGTCGCAATGACAACAAAACACAAAATTTGGTAAACAAAATCAATTTTTTTCAAACTCAACAAATATATATCACAGAATCAACAATCAAAAAGTAACATGAAGGACAAAATACAGTAATGCTCAAAGTTCCTAATAAAAGTGAAAACCCTATTAGAAATACCTTTTGTATTACCCCTACTCTTAATCCAAACTTAATTCCCCCAAGTCATACTCCCTGCACCAATCAAATACAAATTTAACTACCTAAAATTATCGAACCCAAACTTCTTCTTTAAACTAAAACTGTAAGAAACTTAAAACTCTGTTTGCCTAGTCTACAGATACAATAGCGAATTTCTCACCTTTGTAGCCTATGTACGACTCCAAAGCCCAGAGTGAAAAATAATCTGCCCTTTTATACAGAGAGACAGACACTTTGTTCGGTAATATACGGCCTTATGGCCCATTTTAGTTATTTATAATGGCACGTGAGCACAAATTGAAGTAATTATCTAGCAATAAATATATGTTTTAACAATCTTGCAACTGCTTGTATAACAAGATGATTTTGAGAATTTCATAAATTTACCGTTAACATATTGTCTTTATGGACATGTCTAATATGTGGAAGATAGTTCTCTCTCACATCTTTATATTTATCACAAACTAATAATACACGAAATTCTTCTTCAATAAAGCACAATTTACAGTTTGCACACTTAATTAGACCAATATCGTCCTGTTTATAGAAATATTGACATTAAAATTGTGTAGGGAAACTTTACACATGGCTCTTATCAAATGCTTATTGTCTAATGATGTCAAATATTTCTCTTGTTCTATAGCTGACTTAATCGAATTATAATGACATAAAAAGAATGAAGTTGAAATACTACTGTGCCAGTTTTGATAATACATATCTCGTAATCTTGGTCTTAATGAAAATAGAAATAACTCTTCCTCACCAAAGTCTTGGGCAATCCAAACAAAAGAATACCCACAAGTTAAAGGGAAAGATCTTACATTTGAAACCCAAATACAACTGGTCTTAACATTATCATCAAGAGTTTTTAATAAATTATAGCATTGATAAGGATATCGTTGTCGTTCCATCTTTAGCAATTTACACCAATATTTAACCACTCTAATTTGGCTGAGAATGAAAAGAGGATAACGCCCTGTATCGCATAAAATGGCCTTATTTGAAGCAAACTTCCCAACCCGTAAAAAACGTTTAAAGAATGATTCCACTTTCTGTATTGCCTCATTATATTTAGTGTTCCATATCTCTGCACCATATAACAAAATTGGTTCAATTTTACCATCAAAAATAGACACATTCTGTAGAAAATGGAACATTTACAAGTTTTGTGAAAAATGTATAAACTGGAATAACAGCTTTAGAGGCTTGACATGCTGATTGTTTACAAGATACTGACCATGATAATCTGGAAGATATAACTAATATAAGGGTAACGGTATTTTCAGGGCATTATCATTTGCAGAAGCCCGTGGTCTTTCATTAGACAGAGGAAAAGAAAAGACAGAGGGCTTCTGCAAATGATAATGCCCTGAAAAATACCGTTACCGTTATTATTGCTAAAATGGATAGAATATTTTATAAATTAAAAACAAACAACGGTATCGGTTTTGAAGCATTGACTGCTAACAACAAACGACGGAGGTCACTGACCCACTTTTTTACAAATATGGAAACGTCATAGAACAAAACAGATGCCCTCACTATTGACCTTGACCTTTCCCCATACTACCAGCCGCCATTGTTTTCAATGCTCGACAAAGTAAGAGTTCCGGTCGATGGTTTTATTGCTGCATGTTGTAACACATGGTACAATTGTTAAGGTTGGCACCGGCAAGAAAGCGCATAATGGCACAGGTACATGTGACGAATGTGAGTCAGAAATATCGTCAATATTGAACCAAAGTTCACACGAGCCGTAGGTGATTGAACATCAAGAGCTGAGATCCTTATGACGTCACCGTCGTCAAGCAGTTTGGGGGCATTATCAAGTTACAGTGGCCCGCTCATTTCTGATAACATGCGGGCGTTTTAATGATAATTCTATCTATTTTAGCTATATTCCTTATTGTTTATAATATGTCTTAATTTCGAAAGGAACATTGTCATTTATACCCTAACCTACAACTTTCATGCTCTGAAAATTACCCAATAAATGCCTACAAAAGAAATGTTCAATGGACTGATCCATCTGTTAATGAGATTCTCCTCACTGGCCCATCCCATTGAATATCAATGGGGAGAAGCATACTAGGCACGTGCCTAGTGGGTCCTTACCCCTCAAGAGATAAATGGACCAGCACACAGAAGCCTACTGTAAGCCTGATGTATTGTTTTAGCCTCGCCTAGGCCTTGCCTAACCCTGTCCCTGCCCTGAATAACAAGCCTAATTTCTACAAAGAAAATAACCCCACCAAGTCAAAACGCCGATGGGATTCCAGCTGTTACAGCCATGCTTTAGCAGATAATATTCATATGCCCGCCCTGTGCAGCCTAACTAGCCTAACTATCTTACACATTCAATGCATGATATTTAACACATGCTTTACAGAAATAAGATTTACACTTGACGTACCTGTTATTTTCTTATTTTCCACCTGTATTTACGTTACACCTAGTGACTGGCATGCTGTCATTGGTTGGAGAGTATAGAAAGAACAAAGCTCGATTGTACTTCAAGTGTCTATAGAACAGTTTCTCTGATATCTTCAGGTAGGTGATTCAGTGGGACAGAACTGGCTATTTCATTGTTATTGAATTAGCAGATTATTGATACAACTGAAGCTAAGTTAAAGGCCTTGTTCAAATGAGTTCTTTTGCCAATTCAAGCGTAAAACGAGATTTATATGCATATTGGAACAGATCATCAAGGGGTGGGTTGCCCTCTTCTTTCCTACATGTGTTATCTCAATTTTTTTAAAGAGGAGGTCCAGAATTTCACATGCAGCTTTCACAGTATACTTAAGGTGGTATTTGCTTTAAACGGTGGCAGTGCAATGGACTTCTGAAGATAGACATGTAACCCACAGGGGCTTGAAACGCATAAGAAACGTCATCAAGGGATATATTGTCACTGAAGGGGTCTTAGCACTATATAGAGAGCAAAGTCCCCATCGGTGACAATATATACCTTGATGCTACTGTTTGCAAAATTGTTTTGTACATTCAGTATTTGCTGTGAATATGGAAATCATTTCAGTAATATTTAGCACTTTACTAGGATATGGCCGGACGTCACACACAGGCACGGTTTGAGTTCAGCCTCAGAAGGAAACTGACGCCTCTTGATATCGCAGACATGTTCAACGACTTTGCTGAAGACTATGAAGAGGTAACTGAAATCCGTAACTAGTGTTCACAATTGTCACAATAGTATCAGTCATAAGATCGTTTAGATTACGTTTCGCCTTTGTTATGGCCACTCTTGCTAAATGGTTTTTTTATTGTGAATTATAACACTGAATGCACAACTTCCTACCATCGCCAGCGGCTAAAGGGAAGTTGTAATCCAGCTAGGGTCCATGCAGGTTGCAAAAGTAATGTAAGTCCCCATGGTTCCTAGTATGGTGATCTACCTTCAGTTGTTGGCGATCTATAGCCCGTGTTTTATATTGCATTGTCTTATTTAATTAAACTCTTTTAGTTTTACATGCTGGTTTTCTGTTCATATATACTGGACAAATAAGTTAGGGATATTGGTGTTTTTATAATTGATATTTTATCAGTGTGTCAATGAATAAATAGATCATTATTCGTAATATCAAAATGTACATATATCCCTAACTATTTTTGTCCAGTATATGTGATACTCTAGCATTTTTATTGGCCATCTTCGACAGGTTTTACTCCTTAAAATATTTTCATTTTTATTGTATAAATCTGCATGTCAAGAAATGCTTCTTTCGAGACGACATGATAAATATATTGACTTTGTTCTTTACTTGCCTAAATCGCATTCTGCTTGCAGGTATATTCAAGCATTGGTTGGAGAACTCATGAAGTTATCGGAGACTTCATGGCTAAAATTATCCCAGAGGAAAATAGATCAAAACTAAAAGTCTTGGACGTTGCAGCTGGCACAGGACTTCTTGGAAATGAGGTAAATAATAGCTCAAAATCGTTTTCACATCTATAAGAAATCTCTTCTAAAAGCAGAGTCGATTGTGCAATTCCGACTACATCGTGAGCATGTGTTTATGCATTACTATCAAATAATGGCGATACCAGATGTTCGCGAAAGGTGAGCGCATCCTGCCCCAGCGGTGGCACTCATCAAGAACAAATACAAAATCTGGTCAATTGTTCAACTGAATCAACACGGGGTAAAACAACATCGAACTGCATTTTGTCACATGCTCGCAAAAGTCGAGAAATGTAAACACCAAAGGCTGGAGTTTGTGTGGATGCAAAACATTGCTCGACATTTAAGGAAAGTCTCATTCGTGTCCTCTATTTCCAATTCAGGTTGGTGAATCGGTGGTGTAAGTTGCCGTATCAACTTTAACAAGAATATCAAGAAGAGTGAACTTCCGAATAAACTGTTTTAATGCTCGGTAGTCTCCTGGTAAACAATCACCAACCACGGGCTCTCTCATAGCGAGGCGGGCTTTATCTGCACGTGCGCACGTGAGCCATGGAAGAGAGATAACTCTAATATCACTCATTAGAAACCAGCCACTAGTCAAATCTACAGGTGGAAGGAAACTGGCTATCTGATTGTTATCGCACGATAACAGATAATCAATGTACCTGAAGGATAGGTTAAACCTCTTGTCCAAAGTGCTTTGTTTTGTTTTGCCAACCCGAGCAAATTCTGATTCAAAGAGAACCTCAAGGAAAGGAGCTCAACTGGGTTTAGCAGTGTCTTTTTCTGGTCAATAAAGTGGCAGTTGCCCGCTCGATATATATACCAAATAATCTGGTAATAAGAAATAACAGGGGTACATATTCTGTTACTATTACACTTAGAACATTCCACAGTAAAAATGTCCTCCATATTTAATCCTAGTAGATCTATAAAGACAAGAACACCCAAACAGACAGACAGACCAACAACACAAACAACAATACACTGATGATTCATTTTCTTGGGCAATCCCGCGATCGATTGTTTGCCGAAATGTAGGAACTTGACATCGTCTTTGAGATGAAGGATCAAGGAGTACTTTATGTCAAACTTTTCACAACCCATAAAAACGATGCAACTATAAAAACAATACCGATTGTTTTCCTTATACTACAATAACCAGAACACCATCTGAGACACTCCCTAAAGTATCGAAATCATCCACAAGCTGTCAAACAAACTTCACTGGGACTTATAATACACCCCTGACGGATTCCCACATTGAAGGAATAATAACTTGACAAACCCTTAGTGGTTTTCACATAAGCAGAAAGTGTATTATACATAGGTGTGATGATGTTTAAGAACCCAGATAGTCCTTCTTTCCCCACGGAGTTTAAAAGTGCATCATGTTTAATAGTACCAAATGCCTTGGAAAAATCAATAAAAGACAAAAGTATCTAGCTACTTCTTTTCTACAGGAGTATTTCTGGATATAGCTTGCAGTGTAAACATGAGACACGAACATCCTTATGCGTTGGTCCAGTAGAAATGAGCAGCAATGTCTTTACTGATACGACAGCTTCTAAGTGCCACTAAGAGACTTAGAATTTCCCTTTTCATGTCTTGGAAATATTTTACCATGGATATTTACTGAATAATGAAGACATGACATATTTTTCTTAAAATGTTTTGCAGGTCGTAAAATTCATGTTGACAGGGTTGACAACTTATTATTATTTATAATTTTACATTTTTGGTCATGGTTGGGGAATCAATCTCTTGATTTTCTTCAGACCAGAAATACTTATGTGTGAGCAACTGTACTTGACACTTTCCAGCTAAAGAATCACGGGTTCACACACGTCGATGCTTTGGATCCAGCAGAAGAGATGCTGAGTATGGCCAAACGTCGCAACATCTACCGAACATACTTTTGTGCCTTTATAAACAAAGACAGGAACGATGCCATAGAAACGGGTGAGAAACACTATTAAAGTAAACGCTTAGTTGGATCGTGTTCAATGGGTCCACATATCTGACATCATAACTACCCAAATAGAAATATGTTTGAGATTTCTTTCTTGAAATATATGTAAGTGGTCAATAAGTCAAGTGATTAAGAATGTGGCGTAGTTGCCCAATTCAAACAGAAATACAACAGATAAGTATAGTCATTTTATTTAGATCTACTATTCATTAGTATAAGTGTATGCTTATTAAAAATATAAAACATAAACTCCATTTGTGAATTACTTTCTATGTAGGCAAATAGTCATTAGTATTTGTAGTGCTTATTGAAATGTATACAAGCATATGCTCAAGTTGTGAATTACTTTCTATATAGGCAAATATTCATGTGTGTGTGTGTCTGTCTGTCTGTCTGTCTGTCTGTCTGTCTCTCTCTCTCTCTCTCTCTCTCTCTCTCTCTCTCTCTCTCTCTCTCTGTGTGTGTGCTTATTCAAAATATCAGCATATGCTGGATTTGTGAATTACTTTCTATGTAGGCATGAGTCACACCTAAAACATAAAATATATACATGTGAAGAAGACTCGACATCGTTTGATGATTTTCATCGGAGATTATATGTGTTGGAAATAAGTAAACAAAGTATAAAATCTAGCCTGAAAAAGTTCCAATTTGAAAATTAATGTTATACGTTGTAAATTTGAAATATGGGTCTTTCCATAGTGACATATGTTTGATTCACTTGATAGATCTACTTCGCTTTCTGAGGTGGTTGGGTAGCCTTGTGGTTAAAGCGGTGGTTAACATTGTCTGACTGACTGACTGAGTTTGGTTGGTTAACATTGTCACGCCGAAGACCAAGGTTCGATTCCCAACATGGGTACAATGTGTGATTGTCTCCCCCGCCGTGATATTGTTGTAATATTGCTAAAAGCCGCGTAAAATCAAAACTCACTCACTCACTTCGCTTTATGTGCTGCTGTCAAGACTACTTAACTAACAACGGGCTAATATTGATATGGGAGAATTTGTGGAAGACCCTGTTCGAAAATTCAACATTTGGCTAGTAAACTACTTAACTGATCCAGCGAGTCAACACGCCTTAATGATGTAAGGTCACGTGATGTCAACTCTGCTCATAACTATCGGTAGTTTCCGGACACACGAGTAGTGTTTTTTTAACATATTTGGCTACAGAGGAAAGGAAAGACTTTCTTCTTCAATATATTTGTTTTACATGCTTTATGAATGATTGGATTTCTGATTTTACTTTACATCTCTTTTAAGGAGAAAAATGCACGAGGTCATGGACTATTCAATTCTGGTTCGGTGACCATGTTGTTGCAATCACTGCCCGTTAAGTAAAATTCGTACATCTGTCAGTGCTACAGCCGGTCATCACCTTGGACATTCCTCAGACATCAAGATACAACTCCGCTCCACTACTCTCATCTCCGCTCCTCTCCTCTCAGCCCCACTCCTCTCCTCTGCTATACCACTCCTCTCCTCTCCGCCCCTGTGCGCTCCTCTCCTCTCCTCTCCACTCCACTCCACTGCGCCCCACTCCACTGCACTCCACTCCTCTCATCCCATCTCATCTCCGCTCTTCTCCTCTCCTCTCCTCTCCTCTCAACTCCTCTCCTCTCCTCTCCTTTCCACTCCGCTCCTCTCCTCTCCGTGCCTCTCCTTCCTATCCGCGCCTCTCAGCTCCCCTCCACTGTACTCCTATCCTCACCACTCCACTCCGCTCCTCTCCTCTCTTCTCCGCTCCTCTCCACTCCACTCCTCTCCCCTCCTCTCCACTCCTTTCCTCTCCTTTCCTCTACGCTCCTTTCCGCTCCTCTCCACTCTACTCCACTCCTCTTCTCTCTTCTCCTCCCCACTGTACTCCTCTCCTCACCACTCCTCTCCCCTCCTCTCCCTCCCTCCACTCCCCTCCTCTCCTCTCCTCTCCGCTACTCTCCTCTCCAATCAGCTCCACTCCTCTTCTCTTCTCTCCTCTCCTTTCCTCTCCGCTCCGCTCCTCTCGTCTCCTCGCCTGTCCACTCCACTCCAAGCCTATCCACCCTCAGGTGTTGATGTAAAATATGATGACAGATGTTGCTTTGCGTATTACACTATCTCAGTAAAGTGCAGATTCTTGTACTTTTGTTGGACTGAGTCCCATCCGGGATTCGAACATGTAATCCAAAATATAGCATATGTTACATTTGGCTCCTTTCTAAATGGCATTGTGTATTCATAAAATATGTATATATAACATATAGGGTAGACTACCTGAAATTCGTATAGCTGCAACCGTTCCCTGTCAAATAACACAGATGAACAGTGTTTCCAGTTATTACCTTTATCTACCCACGCTTCTATCGTTATGTAGCGCATGGATTTTGATTGATGTAAAATGGAAATTATATGTCTTAAATATTGTGCTTATATGTTTTTAGATTACTATGACCACATTGTGGCATCGGGTGCTTTTAATGAAGGTCTGATTCCCTGTGACGCCTTCCAGGAAATGGTTCGGATCGTTAAACCAGGTGATGATCTTGGCTGAAATTGGTTTTACACGAGTTTTATTTTGTGTGTGTTTTTTCTGCTGTGTGGTTATGGTAAGCAACTCTGGTTGTAATCGTCGGTAGACCACATAACTTTACAACTGACGATATATTTCTTAATATTTTGAATGTTATCAGAATATGGGTTTGTAAATCTGTAAAACCCGAGGAAAAACATAAAAGCTTTCCCAGGATATTTTCTGGAACAAATCAAATCCTAATTTCGATCTTGAGCAAATGTCCTGAAATATCAACTATTGTGTATTTTCGATTCTTCACCACCCCATGCTTGTCGTGAGCTGCGACTATCGGGATTTGGCGGTCAGATTCGCTTGACTTGGTTGATGCATGTGTGGCATCATGTCCCAGTGTATAGATCAATGTTTATGATGTCTATCAGTGGATTGCTGTCTAGATTCGATTATTTCCATATCGCCGTCATGTAGCTGGAATAATGCTGACCGAGGCCTTACACAACGAACATACATTCACCTACTAAATAATTTAAGTAGTTATATTCACCAGGTGGTCGAATCACTTTCGCTATTCCAACCAAGACCATCAACAACGCGGACAACTTACGGGACCGGTTACTTCCCCTTATAGACCAGTTGGCGGAAGAGGGCGTGTGGGAGGTCACTTCCGTTCCACACGGAGATGGAGAATTTTCTTACACTCACGGTCCAGGAACTATGTTTAGTTTGAAGGTTCTTGTGTCAGAAAAGAAGTTTTAAAAATCTATAAAGGTCAGTTCCATCGGACTAAAAGTCTTAAGGTGGGTTTTTTGGGGTCTAATGATTATTTTTGTCGCACTGACCAGAAACGTTTTGAGGGGTGATTGTTTCAGGGTGATGCAAAATTGTTTCCCTTTTAAATCTAAATTTAAATTAAACTTAAAAGTTTAAAAACTAGAAACGTGTTTCTCATACAACAAGATACCAACGAATTAAAACAAAACTTCGAAAAAAAGCACACATATTAATGAAAGAAAGAACTATTTCCAGATCGTAAAACCAGAGACTGCTGTAAGGAGGTTGGTTTCCTTTACATGAACATATTCACAGAAAACATAAAGTGGTGCATTTGAAATGTGGTTAGGCATCGCGTTCAAGACTATTTAGCGACATCACATAAAATGATAGTAGTATGTATATAATTTGCGGCAATGTTTTCACATGACGTCCCTTAGTTTCTGTCAATCGAAAATCCCTCAAAATATTTTCACCTTTTTTCATATCTTCATGGGCAATGTTTTCAACACCTTGACAGGCGAATGTTGAGTGTATTTCATAACGTTCAGTTCCTAGGTTTTCAAAACTTTAAAACACTCTATCATTTTTACTTTTTTCATGTCTTTTAACTGCTTCATATCTACATATACATACATTTTACACATGCATATATATCAATAAAATTGGGGATTAAATAATTAATTTCTTTGGTTGGAATCCAGCTAGGGTCCATGCTGGTAGCAAAAGTGCTGTAAGTCCCCCATGGAACCTTCAGTGACTGGTGATCTATACCCCACTTTCATATTGTGATCTGTAGTGATATCTTTTTATGATTACATGCTAGTTTTTAATGTTCATCTCTGATAGTATAGCTATTTTACTGTCCTTCGTTCACATTTATTTATATTGACTATATAAATACATATATATATACTGTCCGATAAAAGAAACGCATAGGCCAGATATCTGTTGCGAAATTGTTGTATGTTCAAATACCTGTAACTCGTCCACAAATAGACTTTGAGAAATGAATTTTTACATCAGTTTAGAAGAAGTTAAGGTCTATACAACCCAGTGGATAATTTTAGATAACGGGGACGTTGAGCGCGATGGTGACGACGTAACACGGTCCCGACGTTGGGTCTCCTGGCTCTCAGTTCAATCTCTCTCAACCTGTTCCGTACAGTTTGACCGGATATCCTCCGAAGTTCAGGCACCCTGGCTGCTGTGCTCTCATCCGTGGCAGTACGAACACGCAGATGTAGTACCCGGATGTACCGATCTTGGGCTGCAGTGGTGACTCGAGCTCTGTCCGTACGAGGACGGTCATTTGTTATACCTGTTTGGTTGTAACGAGCTGCAAGCCGTGATATCGTGCTCAGACTAACATTCAGACGCCTGGCAACAGAAGATTGGTGATCTCCAGCGTGCATGCTTTCAATGCCGATGCTCCGTGTCGCAGAGTCAAGACGTGGCGTAGTGATTTGACCTTGAAACGCCTTCAAAACGAATGCCGATTTCAGAATGTAATCAGGATTTTTATAGCCAGACAGTGCATGCTCTTTGCTGCACTATTTCAACTGGAAGGTGATTTCGGTTGCCTTGTGGCGATGCCTTTTTAATCCTTGTAAGAAATCTCATCAAAATCAACATTTTCAGGTGAAGTCGATTTTTTACTTGTGCAATTGATTAAAATCATGTTATCAACTCTTTTGTTACATATTTTGACGATTGTTTGAACACAAAAGGTAATTAATAGATGTTTAAAAATACAAAACGCCTATGCGTTTCTTTTTTGAGATAGTATATATAACATGGGTTTCATATCGAGGTGTTATGACGATACCACTGTAACCTTAGTCTTAGATGCAGTAATCTTTTATCTGCAAAATCCTGCAATCATGAGTAGCCTCGTGATTAAGGCGTTTGTTCATCACGACTCTAGTTCGTTTTTTTTACATGGGTACGTTCCATTCCAGGTGTCGCCCGTGGTGATATTGAAGTGACTATTGCTAAAAGCGGCGTAAAACCCAACTCACTCACCGATGATAATCCACGCACAACACTATGATTTCGATTTTCTGATTCATCAGACGAGGTTAACTTCAGAGTAATTGAATCTGTTGATGAATGCTTTCAGAATCTTAACAATACATATTATATATAAATCTTGCAATGCAACGGAGCCATTTTGTCATCAATAACAATGTCTGGTTCCATTAATATATGATTCATATTGTGACAAGAAAAGCAATATGGCCTGTTGATCGATTCAAGTTCTGAATCAAATACAATATTCCAGAGCATTTGGGGTCTCTGGAGCCTCCTATCTGAATGTTGAACAGGTCAAGAACATGAGCATAATAGTTGCTATGATGAATGTGTTCTTTGTAAGCAATTTCTAAGCAATTTTGCAAGTACCTTTATGGCCCTTGATACTGTTATGAGACAGTGTTCTAAGTGTGGTGTGCTCTATTTTATATCTGTTCTATATTTTTGCTTTTACTATACCTAAATAGAAGCTACAGCAGAGTAGTAAGACCCTATGGGTTGTTGGAGTCTTTTTCATAGATATGTAAAGGGCGCAACTCATCTCACATGACAGCTCAAGTTACAAGAACCCAGCGTTGAGCGTAATGATCATTACACCCTGGCAACTCTGATTCAGTCATAGCGATACTGTTGTATTGATTTGTAACTTTCGTTAATTTTAGAATACAATTATCAATTACCGCATGGCTTTGTTGTTTGTTAGTTTCACCACGTAGTTCATTACGGACTCATTCCCGGTTAACGATTTTGTTTCAACTTGGGACTCAACCTTCATGTCTCCTTCTTTGATTTCCAGGAACCGACATTTCAAGCAATTGAACTCGACATAGGACAGTTTAAGGTTATAACTTGCTCAATCAAGTGTTTAAGTAGTATACACAATGGGGCTACGGGACCAGGTACACCCCACCCCACCCACCCCACCCCCACCCCGGCTTAATTTTTAAAAATTGAGCCCTTGGGAAATCCCTCATCCCGCAGTCCCATTGTGTATACTACTACTGAGGTGCATGCAAAATTTGATGAAAATCGGTCAAATAGTTTCTGAAATATTGACTTTTAAGTGAGCATGGGGTCGGTCGGGAAAAGGCAAAATGTCCAACTTTTTGTCGTAATTAAGTTTTAATTAATCTAATGAAGTCATCGAGAGTGTTCCCAATGCCGTTTTACTATAGTGTAACCATCTGCCGAGATGCATGCAAAATTTCACGAAAATCGGTCAAATAGTTTAAGACATAATCACTTTTTAGTGAGCATGGGGTCGGAGTGGTCTGGAGTTCAATAAAATCCTTTTGAAATATCATAATATCTAGGTTTGCGGTGGGGGTTCTTCCTGGTTGTATACAAATACGACAACGTTTTTGTTGATGGCGATCATGCCAGCATATTCTTAACACATGCAGAAGGTTTATATCTACTCTGGGGGCATCTCCAAGAAATACTTCGATAAAAAGAGTAGAACATTGGATCATACTGATCCACGAGTCTGGCACATCAGTATATTATAGTAAAAATAACGCTGCTTTGTTTTCATTCAGGACTAACATGTTAGCCGTTTGATCTGGTAATAGCGCTACGCTCATCCACGTTCTTCTTTCAGGATCAAACCTCCCCAGCAGTATCCCGTTATTTTTTTAGCGAGACGCCATCATCACTATTATCCATGATAAGATAGGGGTAGGTCAGGACCAGGTTAATAATCCAGTTCAACTGAGATTCGATGATGACTTCTCATCGTTTGTACACGTTATCTTGTAAGCGCATGGCGTACAAGGCGTTATCATCGCTGGGCAGATCGAATCTCCGCGTGTCCCCGAGATCAGGTAGCATGACGTTGGGATGATGATGGTTCATCTCGTTTATATATAATGTATTACGAAATGGTTTTCAATTGGTTATCGGATAATTCCTCGGACGTGCACTTTAAACCCATGAGATGTATGTTGTCGAGTATGAAAATATTGGCGAACGATATCGTGTCTTCCACGGTCACGGTGACTACCTGCATACTGGTGTAGGCATTAACGTTCACCCACACGTAAACGGAGAAAATTTGGTATTGTTGTTGTTTGGCCCAATGGCATTTGATCCATTTCACGATTTCACGAGGTAGACTTGGATGTACAGCGTGGATTTCGCCTGCAGATTTTCCAGGACGTCTACCAAGCTGTCAAATTCCGACACCATCTGCAATCCCACGTTTTGCGTCCTAGGTTTGCTCGACAGCATGTGGGCTACTCTTTGCCTCAACGTGCTGACGATCACGCTGCATCTTTGCGTAGGAACGTAAGCCATCAGGTATTGATCTTTGTTGTTCGTGAAAACGTGGGCAGAGGAAACGGCTTACAATCTGGTCCGTCTCTCGTCTTCCTGGTCACGCATTCTTTTCTCGATGATGTTTTTCGTGGCTTCTTCGAGTTTTCTTTTCTCGCGAGGATGTGCTCGTTGATTTCACTCAGTTTACCCATGTTGTTCACGAGTTCTCCGCACACGTTTTTCATGGCTTCGTCTAGACCCCGAAGTTCCCTAAGAGGAAATTTGAAACCGGGCAGGGGATTGTTTTGAGTACGTGACCAATATTTTTTCGATTTCGTCCGACGCTTCTTTGGTGCGCTGGGGCATTTCTCTCGGATCGGCAGCGCCGGCACCACCGAGTTCGGTCGTTACGTTTTTGCAGATCTCGGACGACCTACTGCGGAAGTTGTTTGGGTCGTGCGCCGCCGTAATCTTGCAGGTTTAGTTCGTCGCAGATCAGTTGACTACTGCAACGGCAACTGGATAGTGTAGACAAGGCAAGCGGTTTTCTCGTGTGTTTGTTCATGAGATCGACCTCCGGATGAACTTTCAATCACAGCATCCCTTCTTTGTCGATTTTGAACTTCGGATAGTCACGACCGAATGGTTCGACGTAATTTTTATCACGCTTTAAAGCATCGTAATAATCTTCCACGGTCTGCTTTAAAAGCTCGTTGCCCACAGTGTCGGCCATGAACGAGGTGTCCATGGCTGCTGCATCATTGTCGTTCAGCTGGTGTGCGTCGAAATCGTCCATGGGAACATTTCTTTTATATTAAACTTATAATATACATTGTTTCAATATAAACAATGTTTCAATACGGACGAAAGTTAGATCCTTTCTGAAGATCAAGAGAACCCCTGTGTCAAAGCCGTGCGTCAGTCGGTGACGATCACCAACAATCAGAGCACGCTCGATCAAACCAAATGCTGCTGGTTCGATTCCCCAACCTGGGCGCAAACGACGTAATCGTCCCCGCACGACTCGACTGGCTTTTCAGATCACGTTGGAGTCCACGACCGACAAACGCACGATCGTGAACAACCTGGGTCGTTCCATCGTCAAGAAAACCACCATCAAAATCAGCAGGAACGAGGTGCTGAGCATTGACGACAGAGACTTGTTTTACTGTTACGCGGACCTCTGGAGAACCTCGAATGAATGAGATGATCAAGGACTTTGTCGGAATAACGACGTATCGAACGAAATCCGTGTGGAGTAGGGTTTCACGCAAGACCAGGTCAGCAATATAACTGCAGGAGACAAAGCCATCGCCGAGGCGCACGTGAATCGGTTTTGCATACCGCTCGACTTCGACCTGCTCGAGGGGCACATGCCGTTTTACCAGGCCGCTCTGGGTGACAGGCTGGAATACGAACTCACGTTCAACGACTACGGCAAAGTCATCAGATTTGCACCCAGTACTCGGGAAAGCTGTCCATCCTGTACGACCGCGTGTTGCGACACCGGACGATCGTCAAGGACAAGAGCGACACGTTGTGGAACATCAACCTGAATGTGCCTGGTCGATGGATGAATGGCATCTTGATCATTCCCGTGGCGAGAGTACAAGCCGTTTCGAAGAAACAGCGAACTCACTTGGAATCCCGAGATCATGGAAGTGGAAGTAACCGTCGAAGGAGACGCGACTACCTCCCATCGACCGCTTTTATAGCAACTTAACCGATTCCAATATCTCTCAAGACGATTACGCGCACGCGATTAACGTGTGGGACAAACTGGGCTGCAAGAATTTGGGCGATTACCAAGACCTGTCCTTGAAAACGGACATGCTGCTGCTGGCCGACGTGTTCGAGATATTCAGAAAAACGTGCTTGAAAGAGTACGGCCTGGACCCCGCTTGGTATTTCTCATGCCCCGGTCTCTCTTGGGATGCCTTTGAAAAAGACCGGCATGGAGCTGAAACTACTGACGAATTTACGACATGCACCTGTTCGTGGAGAAAGGCTTGCAAGGTGGGATTTCCATGGCCTCCAAACGATACACTAAAGCCAAAACAAGTACGTTCCCGGTCACGACCCTGGCAAACCGATCAAACACATACCTGTACGGCTGGGCCATGAGTCAGTATCTCCCCACCAGGGGATTCAAATGGGTCTTCTCACCCGAGATGATTGACGTGAATAGCATCGCGACGGATTCGAACAAAGGCTATATGCTCAAAGTGGACTTGGAGTATCCTGCAGAACTACACGAATCACACAACAGCTATCCGCTAGCACCCGAACGGTTGACGGTGAACCTGGACTGGATGTCTGAATTTCAACGACACTTGCTGGGAAACAACAAGCTGGCTAACGTCGAAAAACTCATGCAGAACTTTATGAACAAGTCAAAATACGTTGTTCACTATCGCAATCTGCAGCTGAACTTGTCGCTGGGAATGAAACTCACGAAAATACACAGGGCGCTCAAGGTCGATCAAAGTCCATGGATGGAACCTTACATTCGGTTGAACACGAATCTGCGAAAACAAGCCATGAGCGACTTGGAGAAAAACTTGTACAAGTTCAACGCAAGACGATGGAGAATTTGAGAAAAAGCGTTAACGTGAAATTAGTCAGATCCAGCGAGGAAGAAAAACTCAGGAAACTTATAGCCAGCCCGGCATTCAACCGAAGCAAGATATTTGATGACAACTTGGCAGCGCTGCACATGAACAAAAGCCACATCAAATTCAACCGGCCCGTTTACGTGGGGATGAGCATCCTCGACTTATCCAAACACTTGATCTACGAATTCTACTACAACGAGCTGAAAAAGCAGTACAGCGACAGGTGCGAAGTGCTGTACATGGACACAGATTCCCTGCTGATGGAAATTTACACTGAGGACGTGTACGAGGACATGAAGAAACACATGCACCTGTACGACACCAGCGACTACACTAAAGATCACTCTATGCACAGCCAAGTCAACAAAAAAGTGCTCGGCAAGATGAAGGACGAATGCGCGGGCACGCCGATCGCCGAGTATGTCGGCTTGAGACCCAAGATGTATTCCATTAAGAAAGGCGACGACGATGAAATCCGAAAGGCGAAAAGGCGTGAAAAAACATGTGGTGAAAAAACACATCAAGCCCGCCAGATTCAAGGAAGCCCTGTTCAAGAATAAAACGTTCAAACACCAAATGAACATGTTGAGAAGCGACGGACACAGGATATACGGACTGAGAATCAACAAGATCTCGCTGTCTCCCATGGACACGAAACGATGGTTCGCTTATCAAATAACTAAACGCTTATGCACACATGCGTACATATATCATGGAGAAAATTTATTACAGCCCGCACGCATACTGGAAAGGTGCGGATGCCATCCCGAAACTCGCCAAAGCCGCTCGAGTCTCAGAAGAGAAAGCCAAAGCCTTGCTTAAAAAACAAGCCATCTGGCAAGTGTACCTGCCAGCACCTCGCTACATCCCTAGAAGAAAATTCGACATTTTAACGCCGAATCGCGTCCACCAAGCCGACCTCCTGTTTCTCCCTCACGACGGTGTTTGGCGCAAAACCTACAAGTACGCCCTGACCGTCGTTGACGTCGTCAGTCGCTACAAGGAAGCCGAACCGTTGACGACCAAAGTTTCGAACGAAGTCGCCAAAGCCTTTGAACACATATACAAATGCAGTCACTTGACCTGGCCTGCCGTATTGACCATGGCCTGCAGCTGCTATTGCAAGTCGATCACCGGACGCGAGTTCGGTTGTATGCTTGCCACGAGTGGTGGATGTCAACATCAACAACGAAGTCACCAGACTCGTGGGCAAAAGACCCGTCGAAGCCATCAAAATGAAATCAGTCGAATCATCACCAGCGGCGGCACTTCGCGAGAAAACATTACCGGACCGGGTCAGCATTAGGTACTTGTACCAGCCGGGAGAATACGTTGGAGACAGCAGAAAACTGTCCATGGTCCATGAAAACGTACTACGTAGACCTTGTCGACATCAAAGAGGGCGAACCGAACTTGTACTACTCGAAAGACGGACCGCCGAGAGCATTCGTCAGAGAGGAGTTGATGATCGTACCTCAAGACACAGTCCCTTACACATCACACACCGTGTGATGATAGTTTCTCGTCATGATTTTTTATCAGTCTTCCATGCCTATCGTTCTGCTTAATGTAGCCAGCCAGCCAGCCAGCCACCCGTACACCAAGCCGAGAGAGACACACGCACACGCACTGCGACTCGTCCTCCAACAGTGCTTAGCACTTCAAGGTTTACTGTGTTACAAGCATTCCTTAACACCAAACGGTCACAAATCGGTGAAGTTTTTAGGACAGCTCGGAGAGATGGGTATCCGTGTTTTACAACTCCTTTTGTTTGCCCCACAACGAAGAAGTGTTCATTCCCCAAATGGGGAGTTCAAAATTGGGGTCACCCAGCCTAATGGGTACCCGGTTAAAGCATCCGCCCTAACACGCTGAAGACCGGGGTTCGATTTGCCCTGATTGTTAGCGCTATGAGCATACCTAGTGGTAAAATGTCTGAAGCCATTTTTCTGGTGTTCCCCGCTGTAGGATATTGCTGGAAAACACTAAAAGCGGCGTAAAACTCACTCACTCAATCACTCATTCCCCTAAGTGAAATCGCAAAGGGTAACCACATATAATCAATGAACAATCAGCAAGTTCTATTGAAATACACCCCTTTCATTAAAGGCAATACGATGAGTCAAATGCGTGTTAACAGGAAAAACAATAGGCCCTGATTCAAAAGTCAGTGGAATCTTTCAAGTATTTGTGACAGTTATTCAGAATGGAATGTTCTCCTACATAACACCGTTACACTCAGTAACAACAAAACACATTTATGATCATTATTGGGCCACGCTGCTAGGTGTGCACGGCCGAGTTTATTTCCATGTCACATTCAAATTCAGTTTACACTGACAAATATTTCACCCAGACTAGGTACGATACATGTTAAACTTAGCAGTCCGTTGCTGAAGCCCGACACGTAAAACCAGAGATAAACCTTCATGAAGAAAAACTCGGGAACCGTGTTCCCTCAACGTTTGCAACAACAACCTGTACTGGAGGGTCTACAGCAGACTATGTTCACCTTAGATATAAGGTACCTTACATGTGTTGGAATAAACCTTACAAAACATTCATATTTTGATAATGTAAATAAACAGCACAATGTGATAACATCACCATTACTTATAGTCCGTGTTTAATAAATACTCCTCTCTGTTACAGCAGTATAATGACTCTTCAACCAACAGTAAGACACCAATCTTTAAAGTAACTGTATTATAATGGCTCTTCAGCCTCAAAGGGATATTCAAATAGAGATGAATATATCGGTCATTATATCTGACGTCAGTTATTATAAAGGCTCTTCAGCCAGCAACATATATAAAACACCATACGCTTAGATGCATGAATAGAAGTATTATAATGGCTCTTCAGCCTAACAATATATACAAACATTGTATTTGCTTCATTTCAATATATGAATAGAAGTATTACAACGGCTCTTCGGCCAACGAATAGACACATATATTGTAATTCCTCCATTTCAGTATATGAATAGAAGTATTATAACGGCTCTTAAGCCTAACATATATACAAAGATTTTGTAACTCCGTCATTTCAAATTATGAATAGAGGTATTATAACGGCTCCTCAGCCCAACAATTCTACACTACATCAATGTACAAATCAGTTCATTCCAATATACAAACTTGTGAGTATTATCATGGCTCTCCAGCCGGGATGCAGCCATGTAACATGCACACCTAATATGTCTCCTGAGAGTAACCAACACCTGCAACATATGAACATAGTTTCATTATGAATACATAACTATTGGGGAAATTATTTTTGTTTAAAATATCTTTACAGTAAGTTTTACGTTAGAGTCCATCATAAAGTGGCCGTGGTGTACTTTCAGCGAGAATGACCAATCCAAATTGAGTAACCCTTATATATCCTTAACAGCGCCACCCCACGGGGCAAGTAATTCTCGTTACACACCGCTAGGAGAAAACAATTTCCTAATTCATCCTTCAAACGTATGAAATATAATTTCTTCTACATAACACCGTTACACTCAGTAACAACAAAACACATTTATGATCAATATTGGGACACGCTGCTAGGTGTGCACGGCGAGATTACAAAGAAAGTCAGAGACCGAGCGACAGAGACACCTTGATCCTGTTTTCCAGTTTATCTTTAACATAACCGTCCTTAGCCTTTTCACTGCGCCATCGACCATGGCGTTTGAACATACGATACCGTTATTAGCTTCCACTACGAAGACTGTGCAAACCATACCGTTTAATGTCACTAACAAACGGTGTCAAAGCCTCCAAAAATATGTCTCGCAACCTAGTATAAGACATAGGTTTGTTGCTTCTCCTCAGCTCATACCGCCCCGCATACTTTGTAACATTTCTAAAGATGTACACATCTGACTGAGGATTAATTGAAGCAGCCTGTAAATACCTTTCCAAACATTCAACCGTTTTGTACCTGTTCTCCCAATCACAAGCCAAGCACCATCTCGGTAAACATCAGTTTTGGACTTTTCAATAAACAATAACATATGAGAATTGTAAAACACAATATCTGAACGTGTTATATTTAGTAGTTCCTCGGATCTCAGGAATCCTGCGTAAGCTAGTAAACAACATACTTATTGTCCGTAAATTGTACAAGGATGGATCTACAATTTTCGAATCGAATAAAGAATTCAAAATTTCAACAATTACCGGCTCTTTTTTCACAACTGACCTAGCTAACTTCCTCTTAGCTGCCTCCAAAACATTTTTCACTAGCATACTGTCTGTCGGACTTACCAGCCCAATAACCGTATGAGCATGCCTTAAGCTATAAAAAGCATTTACAACTGGCTAAACAGATTCACTTCGCTGCACAATCGACAACAGGTATATGGCACAATGCAACGGTGCAATAGGCAATACATCAGGCATGCTACTACTCTTCTCCCACCTTTTCCATGCAGCATAACCATAACGGTACTTGCTCACAGTTGACTGAGCTCTGGACTGACACAACAGGTCCGGTAACCCAACAGCAAGTTCAGCCACCTCATCAGGCAAAGACGACAGATCACTCTGGTAAGCATCATGAAATGCATCTGCAAAACACAATTATACAGAATCAACGAAAATCAATCAACAGTGCAATCATATTAAAATGCAAATCTTGTTCACCAAATAATCTTCCCTTAATCCTGCTGGGTACATATGATTCTTTCAACGTAGGTAGATACACGTAAGACTTACCCTCAGGCATGAAGACAGCATTTTTCCAAAGTAAAGGCCAAAAACAAGCCGATTTCCACTCTGGAACGACTAAAGTTCCCACTGCATGACATTCCGCCATGTGTTTCAAAACTCGAGGTATAAGACAAATCGGGGGTACTATCCAACTCATGGTCTCTCTCCATGTGACTGTGAATGCATCTACAGCAGCACACACTGGGTTACTGTAGCGGGAGTTAAACTGTTCCAGCTTAGCATTATAGTAAGATGCAAACCTATCCACATGATGTGGACCCCATAACTTGTCAATACTCCCGAACACAACGCTTGCAATACCCCAGTCATCATAGTCCACAAGTCGACTGAGGTAATCTGCCTGCAAATTACCATTACGAGGAAGCCACTGAATACTCAGATCTATGTTATGCTTAAGACATACGTCAAAGATGTCCATAGCTATGGACTGCAAGTGAGATTTCATGCTGCCTTTGTCTACAATGCTGACGACATTTTGATTGTCTGTAAACCATTTAACCTTACGGCGATCGAGAGAAGAAACCAAACTCACGAGCACCATATACACCGCCTCCTCCATGTAGAACTCTGTCTTGCTTCTTCCTGATTCCACTGCCCATGGGAAATTACACAATCAACGTCAACACTGAATCCACCAAAACCACTGTCACTGGCGTCTGAGTAAACAATCCTCTTGTCCAAGCTCGTCTCAATAAGAGATCTAGACACATATATATCTATTTTGTTCAGCCAAAATTTCAGCTGGGCAACACTTCCAGGAGATAAAGAGATCATATTCTCCCACGACCACGTTTTGGCTACATCGATACTCAGCGACCTAGTCATTAGCTGAGCTACTGGTCCGATAACTGGTTTCATAGATACTACCTGACCCACCACACTCGCAACAGATCTCACAGCAATACGTCTAGGATGCAGCCTAAATATATGCAAGATAGTATGTTTCAACTTATCTATCTTCCTCTGAGGAATGCTCATAGTTAAACACGTAGTGTCCAGTCCAAACCCTAACCATTCAATGGATTGAGATGGATGGACTTCTCTACTTTGGGGACAAACCCTGAAGATACGAGATCGGTTTTAATGACTGCACCTTGTGATAAAGCTAAATCCTCTGAAGCACCAGACATAATTCCATCGTCCAAAAACGTAACAATTTTGTGTCCATCAGCACGCCACTTCTGCACTAGCTGACGTGTAACCTTAGTGAATACGTAAGGAGCTGAAGTCAGACCAAACGGTAAAACTAAGAATTTGTAATAGCATATATCACCCACCAGTATCACGCCATGCAAATCCAAGATAATCAGTATGAGGGTAGATATATATCGATGTGGTGGTATGCAGAATGTATGTGAAATTTGATTAACCAATCACCCTTGTTCACATATGTTAAGAATGTGGTCCAATCCTCGTACTTCACGCTAGACTTGTAAACAAACTTGTTAACCCGGGAGAGATCAAGGATCAATCGTTTCTTCCCTGAAGACTGTATGGACACAGACAGTGGACTGACTACTCTGGGGGCCGTAACACACTTGCTGATGAGATTTTTCTTGAGAAGCTCGTCAATAGCCTTCGTAACAAAAGTAGAATGCGTAAGGGCTGATTTATTGTTTTCCAAAAACATATGAGGCGGTTTGAATACAAATGGAATGAAATAACTATTTGATATAATGTCAAGAACAAATTCAGATGCACCAATATCTCTCCAAAACTGAATGTTCGTTTTGAGGCGACCCCTAACTTTGATTTCAGAAGTACCTTGCTCACATTCAAAGTAATCGTCCTTTAAGTTAGATTCAACAGAATGACATAAATACTTAACTGCCAAGTCCTTGTCTACTGCTTTACTGGGTTGTGGTTGAACTCCCAACTCCACCTGCCGACGTGGTTCCAGCTCCGCTGGCGGTGTATGGACAGTCTCTTCTGAAGTGTGTAAATTCTCCACACGCAAAACATGCTCCGCTTCACTGGCTTCTGCCACGAAAAAGATGTGAGGACGTGGACTGGACAGGATGCACAGAAGAAGCAGAATGAGCACTAGAAGCAGGCTGCACGGGCCGGAGAAACGTAGATGATCTCCGTAAAGACCTACTGGCCGAGTAAGGAGCTTGCCTAGCACGCTTTTGTCTGAGTTTCTTGACGGCTTTTTTGTCTGCTGGCATGATTTTGTTATCATCGTCAGAATCGTCTGCAAACTCATTGCTGACGTACTGCCGGACGGTTTCCCACCACCCGTCTGAAGAATCCGCTATCGTAATAAGTTTATTTCTTCTTGTCAACCTGTCGAGCTCTTCAGACAGTAACGTCTCAGCGTCTTCCAAACGTGAAGAACTCAACGCAGTGGGCACCTTTTTAAGAGATGTAATGGATTCTTCGTTGAAGTTATACTGAATTTTATTACCCTCACGAGACCAGACATAGTCTCTTTCAGCTTTCAGCTTCTTAAGATCAAGTGTAGTTTGTACGAATTCATCTCTTAATGCGCCAATCTTACTATCAATGGAGGACTGTAGCTCTTCTTGTTGTTTCAAGATGGCGTCAAGTTTAGCATTAGCGTCCATCATAAAGCGGCCGTGGTGTACTTTCAAGCGAGAATGACCAATCCAAATTGAGTAACCCTTATATATCCTTAACAGCGCCACCCCACGGGGCAAGTAACTCTCGTTACACACCGCTAGGAGAAAACAATTTCCTACTAATTCATCCTTCAAACGTAGGAAATATAATTTTCCAAATGGACGCAGGTGTTCCGTTCTTGAATCCAGAAATCAGCCCAGTAAACAGGCAAAATATCGGTGTCTTCTTTATCGGTATCCCCCAAGGGGTCAGTAGAGAATACGTTATTCCGGTAGTTGGAAAAGGCCTGGAATTGTCCAAATGATTTATGGGAACGACCAGTAGTTTCAAGACTGTTGATGCAGCGTTACACAAAAATCACTTAGGTTCATTGGAACTGTCAACCCTATGAATACTTCTGCCTCGATATGTCTGGCACGATGCAGTTTATACTGGTAGCTTACAACTGTAAGCTTACAACAGGTTACAACTTTTGACAAGAGCTCTATGTACCCAGAAGGAAACAAATATCTTATTGTAAGGAATTTGGTCAAAGTCATAAGCAAAATTCGAGATGGGAGTATCTCAATCGGCAAACAGATCAATTGACATTTTATGACTGCCTCGTTTATGAGCGCTTCAACTAGTTGTAACGAACTATTCTAAGAACTCACTGAGTGAGTGAGTGAGTGAGTGAGTGAGTATGGTTTTACGCGGGTTTTAGTATTATTCCAGCAACTGCATAGCGGAGGACACCAGAAATGGGCTTTGCACATTGTACCCATGTGGGGAATCAAAGTCGGGTCTTCGGCGTGACAAGCGAACGCGTTAACATTTAACAGCTAAGCTACCCTGCCGCCCCTCAGAAATCAGCTGACTAATACACTATCAGTCAAATCTCTATAAAACTATCAAATAATATCACTTAACAGACAGCTTTCGTATATATTTGAAACTATATTTCATCAAAGTATGTCACAAACACACATTAAATGTAGGTAAGTTGTGGAGTTGTAACTGTGGAGTAACATTTGTATTTGCCTTGGGTTGTTGTTTCATAGCAATGCATGGTATGGATTTACAACTTCTTTGTTATTTACAACACGACGTTTCTGGGCTACTTCTTGTCCCTACATCAGGTGAATGACAGAACGTGATTTACAAGCAAAATCATAGTACGTACAGGAGGCTAGTGAGATGGAATTAAAGACTGAGATGTACAGAGATCAAGGAGATTAAGTGATATGTTTTGATTGAGATGTACAGAGTTCAAAGGGATTAAGTGGTATGTTTATGCGCATGTACATGCCACTTAATCCCATTTAACTCTGTACATCTCAATCAAAACAAAAGAAGAGAAAGGAAGACTGACTGACTTAGTTTAGTTTTACGCCGCTTTTAGCAATATTCCAGCAAATCACGGCGGGGGACACCTGAAATGGGCTTCACACATTGTACCCATGTGGGGATTCGAACCCGGGTCTTCGGCGTGACGATCCAACGCTTTGAACGTCCTACTTGTCTCAGTTAGACACTGACACTGGGGATGGGATTTTTGACATGACAAGAACTGGGCAAGAATTTACTCAAGAGTAGTTCCCATAGGGCCATCAGTAGGTTTAGGTGTCCCATGTATATAAAGGATTTTAATGAGCTACTAAAATGTAGTGTGTATGTGTAATTCTTTTACATCACTTTAACACTTTGTTAATATAACTATGAAACAGAAATACTTAAGAGTGTTTTGCTACGTAACATCAAGGCTGCTACTTTCGAATTGTACACCATGTGCTTGAGCATATGGTGAAGGGCTAGATGAATATACTACATGATAGCTATCGGTATGTTAATACCTCCGACCTTACACTGTACATTTGGGTGTATAACAAAGTATATCTGCTACACTAAACACTGCTCACATTTTACCTCCCCAATAAAGAAGATGCTTTCCTTACACATGAATGCTATGTTATGTGGATCAACTATAAGAAACACTCATATTTCATTGTTTTCAAATAAGTCCAGTTATACAATTACAAAGTGTCATATCTGAGTTGTATTTCTCACTTTTACTGCAAACATTAAGTATTATAACTGCTATATATTGCAGAAACAAAAATTCCAGTATTTGACAAATGCAATATGTAAATGAAACATTGACATTTTTTTTCATTTATACATATATAAAAAAAACATAAACAGATGATCAAAAGAAAATATCAATATTACCATGCTGATGATATTATCCAAGGGTTGACAATAACCATTGAACATATGTACAGATGTGAGTGTTTGTCTGTTTCTAGACTTGGCTAAAGTCGAAACTCAGAGTTAAAAGTGAACGTTTCAGACCAGCTTGTGTTAGCACATTTGAACAACCGGGCCCAGAGTGATTTCTAGCACTTGTGATATATATCTCACGTCCCCACAATTCTGAGTGATGTGCATGTAAATGTAGGATAACAGATATGCACTCTCACGTACACTCTCACTTCTTTTGTTGTGAGTAATATATTAAACATGCTATACACACCCTCTGTCACATTTCAGACTGAATTATGTATATAACATAGCTGGCGTAAACCTCTCCCGCCTTTCATTCTGCGTGGTTTAGTTTCATATCCGATATACCTTCACGCCTTTCATTCTGTGTGGTGCTAGTTATATATCCGATATACCTTCCCGCCTTTCATTCTGCACGGTGTTAGTTATATATCCGATCAACCCTTCCCATCTTTCAATCTGTGTGGTGCTCGTTATATACCAGATATACCCTTCCCGCCTTCCATTCTGTGTGGTGTTAGTTATATATCCGATATACCTTCCCGCCTTTCATTCTGTGTGGTGTTAGTTATATATCCCATATACCTTCCTGCCTTTCATTCTGTGTGGTGTTAGTTATATATCCGATCAACCTTTTCTCGCTTTCATTCTGTGTGGTGCTAGTTATATATCCGATATACCTTCCCGCCTTTCATTCTGTACGGTGTTAGTTATATATCCGATCAACCCTTCCCATCTTTCAATCTGTGTGGTGCTAGTTATATAGCTATATACCCTTCCCGCCTTTCATTCTGTGTGGTGTTAGATATATCCGATATACCCTTCCCGCCTTTCATTCTGTGTGGTGTTAGTTATATATCCGATATACCTTCCCGCCTTTCATTCTGTACGGTGTTAGTTATATATCCGATATACCCTTCCCGTCTTTCATTCAGTGTGGTGTTAGTTATTTATCCAATCAACCTTTTCTTGCTTTCATTCTGTGTGGTGTTATTTATATATCCAATCAACCTTTTCTTGCTTTCATTCTGTGTGGTGTTAGTTATATATCCCATATACCTTCACGCCTTTCATTCTGTGTGGTGTTAGTTATATATCCCATATACCTTCCCGCCTTTCATTCTGTGTGGTGTTAGTTATATATCCGATCAACCTTTTCTTGCTTTCATTCTGTGTGGTGTTAGTTATATATCCGATCAACCCTTTTTCATTCTTGTGGTTTCATTCTGTGTGGTGTTAGTTATATATCCCATATACCTTCCCGCCTTTCATTCTGTGTGGTGTTATTTATATATCCCATATACCTTCCCGCCTTTCATTCTGTGTGGTGTTATTTATATATCCCATATACCTTCCTGCCTTTCATTCTGTGTGGTGTTAGTTATATATCCGATCACCCAGAGGTCCTAGCGCCCGAAGATGAAAAATGATGATATGCATTGAAATGTGGTCAGAAGTAACTGTTTCTGTTTTAGACAGGATTCCCACAGAGAGGGTGCTGTTGCTTTGAAATCCAGGGCAAATATATGTAATTAATTGAAATTTGTTCTGTACAGTTCCTCTGAACAGTATCTTTCGAACAACCTACCTTTTAGGGGCAATGAATGAAGGCCGTCACAGTATTTTATTCGTGGCCGACCAGGTATATGCCGTAGAAATGACGAAAGTGATCTATATTTTCGTATCATTTGGGGGCTCTGCCACTATGTATTTTTTTAAGAATCAGATGATATATTCCTGCAGAAAAACTAAAAGATTAATTTTCCCGCTCTATTCCCCCATGAGTCCTTATGGACTTACGACTTAGCGCATATCACGAAAATGAAAGGATGCATTAGAGATTCTAAAGTCAGAAACCATTTATCCAAGACTGGGGTTCTTTGGACCAATTCTGCCCCAGGCCCACACAGAGGAAGAACGATCAGCGTTACTCAGCACACACCACGAGGAGGTTACTCTTTACGAGTGCCAGACAGAATTCGATCGTGAAATAGTTCTGCATCTTTAGGAGTGAGATTTTGACATAAGCAGGCCACTGTCTTACTTTCCAGGTAAACAATACGATTGACACACCCTACAAAACTCACCTGTTAAATTATCGTGATATGAGAAACTCCAATTCGCTTTCATTCCCGCATAAATAACAGGAGGTATTGTCTATCACATGGACATCGTTGTCTCAAATATCATGAATTTCATGGTTATCCGCCAGTAGTGGTTTTAAGAATCCACAGGATCAAAACTACATTCAAACTGGACATGGACGACAAATGAAACCTGTTAGAAGTCGACAATTTTTATAAGACCATTTACGGTATATCACAGAACGGTTAAGGCGAGTAAATTGAACAGACATACATTGCTCATCATGAATCAAGGTCTAAGATAAAGCAGAACGTGGTATGCATACAATACGAACGATTAGTTTTTCCTGGGTTTCGACACAACTGACACGGCTATGATTTTAATGTAAGGTAATATATGCGCTTGCTTACAAACAAGCGAATGGTCTGGTCACGTGATAAACCTGCACACGTGGTGTGAATAACACTGGAGCAGAAACATCTATTATAAACGAACAGAGCAGCGCAAGCTTTAGAATTATCAGCCATTGTTTTCAGAACAGTGAGGTACAGTCCATGTTCAATACGCCTCGAAGTATTTGGTGAGCTGACTTTGTTACATCTATTTCCTTTCATTAGATTCCGTCACAAGGGATAAATATTTCAGTGTTAAAACGGTAAAAGATCTTTTAAACAAAGTAAATTACCATTTAATTATTCAGTTTTTAAAAGAAATTCAACTGATTGATAAATTTTGAGTGATACAGTTTGGAGATAGATATTGTTGAATGATTGGAAGTTTAATTTTGTAACTTAGATTGTTAGTGCCTGTACCCTCAAGGGGGTAAAGTATTGTAAAAGTATTGTATTGAACATCTTTGAGAAAAGCCATTCGTCTTACACTGGCATCTTTCCATCTTTCACTGTTTCTACTGAAGCAGGCTCTTATCAAATGCTTATTTTCTAATGATGTCAAATATTTCGCTTGTTCTATAGCTGACTTAATCGAATTATAATGACATAAAAAGGATGAAGATGAAATACTACTGTGCCAGTTTTGATAATACATATCTTGTAATCTTTGTTTTAATGAAAATAGAAATAACTCTTCCTCACCAAAGTCTTGCGCAATCCAACCAAAAGAATACCCACAAGTAAAAAGCAAAGATCTAACATTTGAAACCAAATTACTACTGGTCTTATCGTTATCATAAAGAGTTATAAATAAATTATAGCATTGATAAGGATATCGCTGTAGTTCCATTTTTACTAATTTACTCCAATATTTAACCACTATAACTTGGCTGAGAATGAAAAGAGAATAACGCCCTGTATCGCATAAAATGGCCTTATTTGATGCAAACTTCCCACATTTAAAATAAGATGATTGGACTTTCTCTATTGCCTCATTACATTTAGTGTTCCATTTCTCTGCACCATATAACAAAATTGGTTCAATTTTACCATAAAAAATAGAAAATGCTGTAGAAAATGGAACATTTACAAGTTTTTTATAAAAAAATGTATATACTGGAATAACAGCTTTAGGAGCTTGACATGCTAATTGTTTACAAGATACTGACTATGATAATCTAGAAGATATAACTAATATAAGGGTAACGGTATATTTCAGGGTATTATCATTTGCAAAAGCCCGAGGTCTTTCATTAACTGCCCGACGAGAGAGGGCAGTTGAAAAGACAGAGGGCTTCTGCAAATGATAATGCCCTGAAAAATATCGTTACTGTTATCATTGCTAAAATGGATAGAATATTTTATAAAACAAAAACAAACAACGGTATCGGTTTTGAAGCATTTACTGCTAACAACAAACGACGGAGGTCACTGACCCACTTTTTACAAATATGGAAACGTCATAGAACAAAACAGATGTCGTCACTATTGAGAGTGACCACATTCGACCTTGACCTTTGCCCATACTACATGCCGCCATTGTTTTCAATGCTCAACAACGTTAGAGTTCCAGTCGATGTTTTCATTGCTGCATGTTGTAACTCATGTTACAATTGTTAAGGTTGGCACCGGCAAGAAAGTGCATAATGTACGAATTCGAGTCAGAAATATCGTCAATATTGAACCCAAGTTCAAACGAGCCGTAGGTGATTGAACATCAAGAGCTGAGTTCCTTATGACGTCACCTAACAACGGGCCTGATAATGGCCCGTCGTCAAGCAGTTTGGGGGCATAATCAAGTTACAGTGGTCCGCTCATTTCTGATAACATGCGGGCGTTTTAATGATAATTCTATCTATTTTAGCTATATTCCTAAATGTTTATAATATGCCTTAATTTCGAAAGGAACATTGTCATTTATACCCTAATCTACAACTTTCATGCTCTGAAAATTACCCAATAAATGCCTACAAAAGAAACGATGGACTGATCCATCTGTTCATGAGATTCTCCTGCACTCGCCCATCCCATTGCATATCAATGGGGAGAAGCATACTTGGCACATGCCTAGTGGGTCCTTACCCCTCAAGAGATAAATGGACCAGCCCACAGAAGCCTACTGTAAGCTTGATGTATTTTTTAGCCTCGCCTAGGCCTTGCCTAACCCTGTCCCAGCCCTGAATAACAAGCCTAATTTCTACAAAGAAAATAACCCCACCAAGTCAAAACGCCGATGTGATTCCAGCTGTTACAGTCATGCTTTAGCAGATGATATTCATATGCCCGCCCTGTGCAGCCTAACTAGCCTAACTATCTTACATATTCAATGCATAATATTTAACACATGCTTTACAGAAATAAGATTTACACTTGACGTACCTGTTATTTTCTTAGTTGTCCCCTGTATTTACGTAACACCTAGTGACTGGCATGCTGTCATTGGTTGGAAAGTATAGAAAGAACAAAGCTCGATTGTACTTCAAGTGGCTAAGGACAGTTTCTCTGATATCTTCAGGTAGGTGATTCAGTGGGACAGAACTGGCTATTTGATTGTTATTGAATATGCAGATTATTGATACAACTGAGCTAAGTTAAAGGTCTTGTTCAAATGCGTTCTTTTGCCAATTCAAGCGTAAAACGAGATTTATATGCATATTGGAACAGATCATCAAGGGGTGGGTTGCCCACTTCTTTCCTACTTGGCTTATCTCAATTTTTTTAAAGAGGAGGTCCAGCATTTCACATACAGCTTTCTCAGTATACTTAAGGTGGTATTTGCTTTAAACGGTGGCAGTGCAATATACTTCTGAAGATAGACATGTAACCCACAGGGGCTTGAAACGCATAAAAACGTCATCAAGGTATATATTGTCACTGAAGGGGTCTTAGCACTATATCGAGAGCAAAGTCCCCATCGGTAACAATATGTACCTTGATGCTACTTTTGCAAAATTGTTTTATACATTCAGTATTTGCTGTGAATATGGAAATCATTTCAGTAATATTTAGCACTTTACTACGATATGGCCGGACGTCACACACAGGCACGGTTTGAGTTCAGCCTCAGGAAAAACATGACACCTCATGATATCGCAGACATGTTCAACGACTTTGCTGAAGACTTTGAAGAGGTAACTGAAATCCGTAACTAGTGTTCACAAATGTCACAATAGTATCAGTCATAAGATCGTTTAGATTACGTTTCGCCTTTGTTATGGCCGCTCTTGCTCAATGTTTTTTTTTATTGTGAATTATAACACTGAATGCACAACTTTCTACCATCGCCAGCGGCTGAAGGGAAGTTGCAATCCAGCTAGGGTCCATGCAGGTTGCAAAAGTAATGTAAGTCCCCATGGTTCCTAGTATGGTGATCTACCTTCAGTTGTTGGCGATCTATAGCCCGTGCTGGTTTTCTGTTCATATATACTGGACAAATAAGTTAGGGATATTGGTATTTTTATGATTGATATTTTATCACTGTGTCAATGAATAAATAGATCATTATTCGTAATATCAAAATGTACATATATCCCTAACTACTTTTGTCCAGTATATGTGATACTCTAGAAATTTCACTGGCCATCGTCGACAGGTTTTACTCTCCAAAATGGTTTCATTTTTATTGTATAAATTGTTTTCGTCACGATATGGCTGAGATATTGCCGATGTGACGTTAAATTTTAACTCACTCACTCACTGAATGCACAAGGATTTTACTCAGGGCATTTGAAGGACAATTCAAAATTTTACCAAAATGATGTCCTATCCAACTTCCTAGTTAAACATTGCCGTAATTGGAGTATCACTGACCATGTGCTGTGCTGACAATCAACACTCTCCTGCCTTGTGGGTAGTATTTTAGTCACTTTGAATCTGCATTTCAAGAAATGCTTCTTTCGAGACGACATGATAAATATATTGACTTTGTTCTTTACTTGCCTAAATCGCATTCTGCTTGCAGGTATATTCAAGCATTGGTTGGAGACCTTATGAAGTTGTCGGAGACTTCATGGCTAAAATTATCCCAGAGGAAAATAGATCAAAACTAAAAGTCTTGGATGTTGGAGCTGGCACAGGACTTCTTGGAAATAAGGTAAATAATAGCTCAAAACCCTTTTCACATCCATAGAAACTCTCTTCTAAAAGCAGAGTCGATTGTGCAACTCCGACTATATCATGAGCATGTGTTTATGCATTACTATCAAATAATGGGGATTCCAGATGTTCGCGAAAGGTGAGCGCATCCTGCCCCAGCGGTGACGTTCATCAAAAACAAATACAAAATCTGGTCAATTGTTCAACTGAATAAACACGGGGTAAAACAACATGGAACTGCATTTTGTCACATGCTCGCAAAAGTCGAGAAATGTAAACACCAAAGGCTGGAGTTTGTGTGGATGCAAAACATTGCTCGACATTTAAGGAAAGTCTCATTCGTGTCCTCTATTTCCAATTCAGGTGGGTGAATCGGTGGTGTAAGTTGCCGTATCAACTTTAACAAGAATATCAAGAAGAGTGAACTTCCGAATAAACTGTTTTAATGCTCGGTAGTCTCCTGGTAAACAATCACCAACCACGTGCTCTCTCATAGCGAGGCGGGCTTTATCTGCACGTGTGCACGTGAGCCATGGAAGAGAGAAAACTCTATTATCACTCTTTAGAAACCAGCCACTAGTCAAATCTACAGGTGGAAGGAAACTGGCTATCAGATTGTAATCGCACGATAACAGATAATCAATGTACCTGAAGGATAGGTTAAACCTCTTGGCCAAAGTGCTTTGTTTTGTTTTGCCAACCCGAGCAAATTCTGATTCAAAGAGAACCTCAAGGAAAGGAGCTCAACTGGGTTTAGCAGTGTCTTTTTCTGGTCAATAAAGTGGCAGTTGTCCGCTCGATATATATACCAAATAATCTGGTAATAAGAAATAACACGGGTAAATATTCTGTTACTATTACACTTAGAACATTTCACAGTAAACATGTCCTCCATATACAATCCTAGTATAAAGACAAGAACACCCAAACAGACAGACAGACCAACAACACAAACAGCAATACACTGATGATTCATTTCCTTGGGCAATCCCGCGATCGATTGTTTGCCGAAATGTAGGAACTTTTTTTTATATTTTTTTATTTTTGATTCTCCATACATCCAGGTCATACAGTTCATTACATAACGGTTTGGTATAAACGTGATTCGCAAATATATACAAAGTCGATTTACAGGCAAATGTGCAGTCAGGTGGAAATGAATAGGTACTTGAAAATATAATAGCAGTACATTATGTATAGCGCTGGTTTAACAGAACAGATTGAGACATAGTGACCAAAATTTTGTGAAGCTGTCATATTTGCAATTTGAATAGGCATTAAAACGTTCAGCATAATATGTTGTCTTTACGTCTTGTATAATGTAGTTTAAATTCGGTGTTTTATCTCTTTGTTTCATTTTGTATATATTATATTTCACTACTGTTATTATCAAAATCAGAACATGGTTTCTCTTTTCACAATATCCTAGAATAATATTTTTCTTTGAAAAGATAATATTTGACCCTGTTTTTTCGAATATCCATTCTTCTATTTTCTTCCAAATAGTTTTTATGACTTTACAGTCACAAAATAGATGTAGAATTGATTCTTTCTCGGATTTGCAAAATGTGCATGTGTTGGAATCTTTATACATGTATTTCATTTTTGGTAGCAAATCATTTGTTGGCAGAAACCTGTGCAGTATGCTGTATTGACACCACGAGTGTTTTACACTATTATACGATTTAATGGTTGTTTATTCTATCGTTTCACATATGTTATCGTCAATAGACTCATTAAGTTCTTTTTGCCACTTGTTTCGATATGTTAAAGGTTTTCTAGATTTACCATTTATGAGTATGCCATAGATATCTCTACATCCTTTCGGGTTTCCTACTATATTTCGTCAAAGATAGGGCAAGATCGGAGCTTGGATTTTCTCTTCAATATGGATGTTTATGGATTTGCAGTAGTATTTAATTGATTCCACTATTCCTTGACGCTCTAGGAAGTTAGTTTTGCACCCAAACGATTTTTTTAATTGTTCCACCGTTAAAAAGTTACCTTGGGCGTCAAACATATCGTTTATATAAGTAATCCCTTTGCTTGAATAATGTTTATAATTGATTGGTTTTCAATCTATTTTAATATTGTCATTTAACCATAAGGGTTGTGATAAAATATCACATGCATTTTTTGCTTTTTCTGCTTTTCTGGTTACGAATTTATTGATTTCAAAGTTTCTTTCCAAAAGTGATTTGTTTCTTGTGTTATTACTGATTCAAGTATGTGTGTTTCGCATGTTTGTATAAAGCTTTCGATGTCCCAATGTGTCTTCGTTTGTAGCAATTTCCTTACTTTTGAATCTGAGTTGGTGAGTCTTTTAATCCATGATATTTTTTGTGATTGAATAAGATTTTTTATCTCTGGGGCTCGTATTCCTCTGTATTCATAATTCTGTGTGATAGTTTCTCGACTGACTTTGTCTGGTTTGTTTTTCCATATAAATTTATAGCAGAGCTGCTCAATTTCCGTAATCATTTGATCATTTGGGTTGGGTAGAGTTACAAATAAATGATTACGTTGCGGTAAAAGTAAACTTTTCAATATGGTATTTCTACCTAAGGGAGTTAGATATATTGCTAGCCATTGATTCATTGATATTTTGAGAGTCTTAAGTTTATCTTTATAGTTGCGTTCAACCATTTCTGCGATGTTGTGAGTAAATACAATTCCTAATAGTGTAAACGAGTCACTCTTCCAGTCTAAATTCCAGTTTCTGCAAAATCTTCTTTTAGAGTTTTTTTCTGAGCCTATCCATAATACCTGTGTTTTGTTTACATTTATTTTTAAGCCTGAAAATGAGGCATATTTACTAAGAATTTCTAATGTCGCCTGTAAACATTTTTCAGTGCCATCTAGTATCAATGAAGTATCATCAGCGTATTGGGAAATTAGGTATTCTGTATCTCCAATTTGTATTCCTTTTATTATATTATTATTTCTAATCATTGTTGCCAAAATTTCTGCGCACAGTATAAAAATATAAGGGGAGATGGGATCTCCTTGTCTGCATCCTCTTGAGATATTGAAATAATTTGAAAGGAAACCCTTTACAACAACACATGAGTGAATGTTATTAAAGAAGGTATTTATCCATCTTGTAATCGATGGTCCAAAGTTAAAGAATAGAAGAACTTTTTAAATGAAATGCCAGTCAACAGAATCGAATGCCTTTTCAAAGTCAATAAGAAGTACAATTCCTGGTACATGTATATTCATATATTCAGTATATCAATGATGTCATATATTAGGCGAGTACACTCACCAATATATCTTTTTGACATAAACCCTTTTTGATCCTCATTTATTATAGAGGGTAGGACTGTTTTTATTCTGTTTGCAATGGTTGATGTTCCGATTTTATACGCTACATTCAGCAATGAAATGGGTCTCCAATTCTGAAGCAAATGTTTGGATTTACCTTTTTTGAAAACAGGTTATAATGCCTTGCTTTTGAGTCAAAGACAATTCTCCTTTCTAGTAAGCTAAATTTAACGATCTTATAAGATACTCGTGAATGTTGGACCAAACAAATTCGAAGAATTCAACAGTGAAACCCGATGAGCCAGGACTTCTTTCATTTTTCATTTTTTTAAGACTGTTTAATACTTGTTCATATCTTAATTGTCCTTCTAGATTTTCTTGTTGATCTTTTGATAGCTTTGGGACGTTTTAAGCAATTCTGTTGGGTTCACTTTTTCGCATGGTTTTTTCGTGTATAGGTTATGGTAAAACGCTTCTTTTAATTCATCCTGTAGCTTTGTTTTGGAATCTGTATCATGTGATGAATCTATTTTTATTTCAAGCTCATCTATGTTTTTTCAAGCGTTTGGCACATATTCAAATTTTCTTTCTTTTCATAGGATGAAAAATTTATTGTGTGTCCTCTGATCATTAACAAAAGCATTTCAAAGAATAGCTGATCGTTTACTTTGAAGACATTTTTCCCTGTTTCGTCTACGTAAGATTTGTATTGTTCTTTGATTTCATTTATCAGTATTTTGTTTTTTTTCCACATATGTTTTATCATAGAGTAAAGAATTGCTGAATTTCTAGTAGCTTTTGCCTCTTTCTATCTCACTGATCTTTAGATTAATCCAAATTATTGAATGGTCAGACCTATATGCTGCTTCAATGCCGGTATCGTGAATTAAACTTTCGAGGTTTTTGGAAACGATAAAGTAGTCTAGTCTTGCCTGTTTGACGGGGGGTTTCTGTCTCCATGTGTATCTCTTGCTATCTAGGTTTTGTTCTCTCCATGGGTCTATTAGATCATTTTCTTCCATAAATTCTAACCAGGTTTCTCTAGCTTTTGCATTATTAACGTTCTTAAAAAAAAGAAATGTAGGAACTTGACATCGTCTTTGAGATGAAGGATCAAGGAGTACTTTATGTCAAACTTTTCACAACCCATAAAAACGATGCAACTATAAAAACAATACCGATTGTTTTCCTTATACTACAATAACCAGAACACCATCTGAGACAATCCCTAAAGTATCGAAATCATCCACAAGCTGTCAAACAAACTTCACTTGGGCTTATAATACAGCCCTGACGGATTCCCACATTGCAGGAATAATAACTTGACAAACCCTTGGTGGTTTTCACATAAGCAGAAAGTGTATTATACATAGGTGTGATGATGTTTAAGAACCCAGATAGTCCTGCTTTCCCCACGGAGTTTAAAAGTGCATCATGTTTAATAGTACCAAATGCCTTGGAAAAATCAATAAAAGACAAAAGAATCTACTTTTTTCTACAGGAGTATTTCTGGATATAGCTTGCAGTGTAAACATGTGACACGAACATCCTTATGCGTTGGTCCAATAGATATGAGCAGCAATGTGTTTACTGATACGACAGCTTCTAAGTGCCACTAAGAGATTTAGAATTTTCCTTTTCCAAGTCTTGGAAATATTTTACCATGGATATTTACTGAATAGTTTGCTCCCCAAACTGAAGACATCACATATTTTTCTTAAAAGTTTTGCATGTCGTAGCATTCATGTTGACAGGGTTGACAACTTATTATAACTTATAATTTTAAGTCATGGTTGGGGAATATCTTGATTTTCTTCAGACCAGAAATGCTTGTATTTGATCAACTGTACTTGACACTTTCCAGCTAAAGAATCATGGGTTCACACACGTTGATGCTTTGGATCCAGCAGAGAAGATGCTGAATGTGGCCAAAAGGCGCAAGATCTACCAAAGATACCTCTGTGCCTTTATGAACAAAGACAGAAACGATGCCATAGAAACGGGTGAGAAACACTATTAACGTTTACGCTTAGTTCGATCGTGTTCAATGGGTCCACATATCTGACATAATAACTACCCAAATAGAAATATGTTTGAGATTTCTTTCTTAAAATATATGTAAGTGCTCAATAAGTCAAGTGATTAAGAATGTGGCGTAATTGCCCAATTCACACAAAAATATAACAGATAAATATAGTCATTTTATTTAGAAACGCGTTTTATAAAAAACATATCTTCTATTCATTAGCATATGTTTAAGCCTTATTAAAAATATAAAACATATACTCAATTTGTGAATTACCTTCTATGTATCAAATATTCATTAGTATTAATTTTGTTTATGCTTATTAAAATATACATAAGTATATGCTCTATTTGTGAATTACTTTCTATGTAGGCAAATATTCATTAGTATGTGTGTGTGCTTATTGAAAACATATAAGCATACGCTGCATTTGTGAATTACGTTCTCTGTGGGCATGGGTACACACACACGCCAGAGTCACACCTAAAACCTAAAATATACACATGTGAAGAAGACTCGACATCGTTTAATGATTTCCATCAGAGAGTATATGTGTAAGAAATAAGTAAACAAACGTATAAAATCTAGCCTAAATAAAGTTTCGAAATCGAAAATTAATGTTATGTGTTGTAAATTAGAAATGTGTGTCTTTCCTTAGTGGCATCTGTTTGATAGTATTCACTTGATATATCTACATCGCTTTCTCGGGCGGTGGGGTAGCCTAGTGGTTAAAGCGTTCGCTCGTCACGCCGAAGACCAGGGTTCAATTCCCTACATGGGTACAATGTGTGAAGCCCATTTCTGGTGTCCCCCGCCGTGATACTGCTGGAGTTTTGCTAAAAGCGGCGTAAAAATAAAACTCACTCAATCACTTCGCTTTCTGTGCTGCTGTCAAGACTAATATTGATATGTGCGAATATGTGGAAGATTTTGCGAAAATTGAACATTTTGGTTGGTGTTATTGTCTGGTGATGCCATGCCGTACGCTAGTAAACTAGCTAAACTCTCAACTGAACCAGCGAGTCAACACGCCATAATAATGTCAGGTCACGTGATGTCAACTCTGCTCATTTCCGGAACACTAGTAGATTTTTTTAACATATTTGGCAACAAATGTTGACTTTCGAAAAAACTTTCTTCTTCAATATATTTGTTTTACATGCTTTATGAATGATTGGATTTCTGATTTTACTTTACATATCTATTAAGGAGAAAAATGCACGAGGTCATGGACTATATAATTCTGGTTCGGTGACCATGTTGTTGCAATCACAGCCCGAATCACACAACTGCCCGTTAAGTAAAATATGTACATCTGTCAGTGCTACAGCCGGTCATTACCTTGGACATTCCTCAGACATCAAGATACAACTCCACTCCACTCTACTGCGCTCATCTCCACTCCGCTCCTCTCCTCTCCTCTCAGCCCCTCTCCTCTCCTCTGCTACACCACTCCACTCAACTCCGCCCCTGTCCGATCCTCTCCTCCCGTCTCCACTGCACCCAACTCCAATGCACTCCACTCCTCTCATCTCATCTCTTCTCCGCTCCTCTCCACACTCCTCTCATCTTATCTCTGCTCCGCTCATCTCATCTCCTCTCCTCTCATCTCCTCTCCGCTCCGCTCCTCTCCACTCCTTTCCGCTCCACTCCACTCCGCTCCTCTCATGATCGTTGGTTCGGTGACCATGTTGTTGCAAATCACTGCCCGGTCATCACCTTGGACAGTCCTCAGACATCAACCTGCAACATCGTGATATAACTCAACAGTGTTCCCCGCTCCACTCCACTCCACTCCACTCCTATTATATCTACTCTAAATTATGATGACAGATGTTGTTTTGCGGATTGCACTTTCTCAGTAAAGTACAGATTTTTGTACTTTTGTTGTCTTGAGTCCCATCAGGGATTCGATCCACCCTCTCACAGCCATGCACCTAATCGCCAGCACACGTCTAACCTCCTTAGCCACTCACCCCAACAAAAGAACTGGAATCTGTACTTTACCGTGAAAGCGTAATCCAAAATATAGCACGTGTTACATTTGGCAGCTTTCTAAATGGCATTGTGTATTCATAAGATATGACAATATGATTAATTTAATACGCACTTGACTACCTGCAATGTGCATTGTGTATTCATTCGGGTTCTATCGTTATGTAGCGTTTGAATATTGATGCAATATGGGATATATTTGTCTTAAATATTGTGCTTATATTTCTTTAGATTACTATGACCACATTGTGGCATCGGGTGCTTTTAATGAAGGTCTGATTCCCTGTGACGCCTTCCAGGAAATGGTTCGGATCGTTAAACCAGGTGATGAGTTTTATTGTGTGTGTTTGATTTTCTGCTGAATGGTTTTGGTAAGCAACTGTAATCGTCGGTAGACCACATAACTTTACAACCGACGATATATTTCTTAATATTTTGAATGTTGTCTGAATATGCGTTTGTAAATCTGTAAAACCCGAGGAAAAACATAAAAAGTTTTCCCAGGATATTTTCTTGAACAAATCAAATCCCAATCCCGATCTTGAGTAAATGTCCTGAAATATCAACTATTGTGTATTTTCGATTCTTCACCACCCCATGCTTGTCGTGAGCGGCGACTATCAGGATTTGGTGGTCAGATTCGCTTGACTTGGTTGATGTGTGGCATCATGTCCCAGTGTATAGATCAATGTTTATGATGTCTATCAGTGGATTGCTGTTCCAGATTCGATTATTTCCATATCGCCGTCATGAAGCTGGAATAATGCTGACCGAGGCCTTACACAACGAACATACATTCACCAACTAAATAATTTAAGTAGTTATATTCACCAGGTGGTCGAATCACTTTCACGGTTCCAACCAAGTTAATCAACAACTCGGACAACTTACGGGACCGGTTACTTCCCCTTATAGACCAGTTGGCGGAAGAGGGCGTGTGGAAGGTCACTTCCGTTGCACTCGGAGATGGAGAACTTTCTTTCACAGACGGTCCGGGGACTTTGTTTAGTTTGAAGGTTCTTGTGTCAGAAAAGAAGTTTTAAGAATCTATAAAGGTCAGTTCCATCGGACTAAAAGTCTTAAGGATTTTTTTATTGGTCTAATGTTTATTTTGGTCGCACTGACCAGAAACGTTTTGTTGTTGTAGTTTGTTGGGGTTTTCTTGGGGGTGTGATTGTTTCAGGGTGATGCAACATTATTTCCCTTTTAAATCTAAATTTAAATTAAACTTAAAAGTTTAAAAACTAGAAACGTGTTTTTCATACAACAAGATACCAATGAATTTTAAAAAACTTCGAAAAAAGCACACATATTAATGAAAGAAAGAACTACATCCAGATCGTAAAACCAGAGACTGCTGTAAGGAGGTGGGTTTCCTTTGCATGAACATATTCACTGAAAACATAAAGTGGTGGATTTGAAATGAGGTTAGGCATCACGTTCAAGATTATTTAGCGACATCACAAGAAATGATCACATCATGTCTATAATTTGCGGCAATGTTTCCACATGACGTCCCTTAGTTGCTGTCAGTCGAAAATCCCTCAAAATATTTTCACCTTTTTCCATATCTTCATGGGCAATGTTTTCAACACCTTGACAGGCGAATGTTGAATGTATTTCATAACGTACAGTTCCTAGGTTTTCAAAACTTTAAAACACTCTTTCATTTTTACTTTTTTTTCATGTCTTTTAACTGCTTGATACCTACATATACATACATTTTACACATGCATATATATCAATACAATTGGGGATTAAAAACATATATTTCTCTGGTTGGAATCCAGCTAGGGTCCATGCTGGTAGCAAAAGTGCTGTAAGTCCCCCATGGAACCTTCAGTGACTGGTGATCTATACCCCACTTTCATATTGTGCTCTGTAGTGATATCTTTTTATGATTACATGCTAGTTTTTAATGTTCATCTCTGATAGTATAGCTATTTTACTGTCCTTCGTTCACATGTATTTATACAGACTATATAAATACCTATGTATGTTACATGGGTTTAATATCGAGGTATTATGACGATACCACTGTAACTTTTGATTTGGATGCAGCAATCTTTTATCTGCAAAATCCTGCATACATGAGTAGCCTCGTGATTCAGGCGTTCGCTCATAACGACTCTGGTTCTTTTTTTCACATGGTTATATTGCTAAAAGCTGCGTAAAACCCAACTCACTCACTCACTCACTCACCAATGATAATCCAGGCACCACACTTTGATTTCGATTTTCTGATTCATCAGACGAGGTTAACTTCAGAGTAATTGGGGGCGGTTGGGTAGCCTAGTGGTGAAAGCGTTCGCTCGTCACGCCGAAGGCCCGAGTTCGATTCCCCACATGGGTACAATTTGTGAAGCCCATTCCTGGTGTCCCCTGCCGTGATATTGCTGGAATATTGCTAAAAACGGCGTAAAACCATACTCAGTCAGTCAGTCAGTCAGAGTAATTGAATCTGTTGATGAACGTATCCAGAATCTTAACAATACATAATATAAATCTTGCAATGCAACGGGGCCTTTTTGTCGTCAGGAACAATGAATGTTCCATTAATATATGATATTCTTTGTAACAAGAAAAGCCAATATGGCCTGTTGATCGATTCAAGATCTCTACTTAAATACAATATTCCAGAGCATTTGGGATCTCTGGAGCCTCCTATGTGAATTTTGAACAGGTCAAGAACATGAGAATGATAGTTGATATAATGAATGTGTCTTTTTAAATCATTTCTGAGCAGTTTTGCAAGTACTTTTATGGCACTTGATACTGTTATAGGACAATCGGTTCTGTATTGTGCAATTGTGCTCTAAATGTGGTGTGCTCTATTTTAGATTTGTGCTTTTCACTTTAAGTAGATCTCAATAGAAAGACCTGGAAGCTAGTGCATACTAGTAAGACCCTGTTACGACGTAAATTGTAATAACGCGGTAAAATGTAATAAACTGCGGCAAAAAAATTACCGCGGTATTACAATTTACCGCGGTGTTATTACAATTTGCCGCAGTTTATTACATTTTACTGCGTTATTACAATTTACGTCGTAACAGACCCTATGTGTTGTTGGAGAATTTCTGGGAGGTTTTTTCATAGATACATAAGGGTTGGCAACTCTTGCTTCTCATCTCAGATGACAGCTCAAGTTATAAGAAGCCCAGCATTGAGCGTGATGATCATTGTACCCTTGGAACTCTGCTTAAGCCATAGTGACACCGTTGTATTGATGTGTAACATTCGTTTATTTTAGAATATAATTATCAATTACATGGCATGGCTTTGTTGTTTCTTGGTGTCACCATGTGTTTCATTACGGCACCCGTGAAGATCCGGGTTAGAATAATATCCTTAAGTAACCCATGCTTGTTGTAAGAGGTGACTAACCGGAACGGGTGGTCAGGCTCGCTCACTTGGTTGACACGTGTCATCGGTTCCCAATTGCGCAGATCGATGCTCATGCCGTTGATCACTGGATTGTCTGGTCCAGACTCGATTATTTACAGACCGTGCTAGTTTTATTTCTTCATATTGTGACAAGTTTTTATAATTTACCATAAATTACTATTTATAACAATTAAATGTTCTCGTCATGATATGGCTGAAATATTGCCGCTGTGACGATAAATTATAACTCACTCACTCACTCAATTTACAGACCGCCGCCATAGAGCTGGAATATTGCTCAGTGCGGCGTAAAACTAAACTCACTCACTCACTTCATTACGGACTGATTCCCGGTTAACGGTTTTGTTTCAACTTCGGAATCAATTTTCGTGTCTCCTTCTTTGATTTCCAGGAACCGACTTATGATTTTTTCAAAACAAGCAAGACATTTCAAGCAATTCACTCGACATACGACAGTTTAAGGTTATAACTTGCACAATCAAGTGTTTAGGTTTCCAGACAGTGCACAATAAACGCACTTAGGTAATTATCCTTACATATATTACACAAGTGTTCAATTTCTCCAACTCCCAGAACAATTTTGAATTATAGAATTACAGTTCCTTGATAAATTTGTTATCAAATACTCATCAAATGTCCTTTATTCTGCACATGCCAATATTCAGATTCGGTGTCTAATGTGTCTAAACTCACCTCTCTAAATACATGTGTATCCGAAGTAGGCTATATCCGTTGTTTCAAATCTGGTCTGTCATTATTTCGTTTAGCCCTTAGAGGTTTAATGTGTCTCATGTATTCCCTCACACCAAACGGAATCTGTTTTTGAGGACAGTCAACACTGGGTACCCTTTTGCAATTGTTGATGATGTACATTTTTGTTGTTGTAAAGTGTTCATTCACCAAGTGAAACGCGGAGGTTAACCAAGAAATCGGTCTGTACTAATATAATCAATATAATCACATATAATCAATGAACATTCAGCAAGTTTTATTTAGGAGACAAACATCATGTGTTGGCGAATTTCCGGGCGTTATTGAGTATTTGAAGCACTGGAATTCATTTGGAACCGACGGCGTCAGCTGACGACGTAACAATACAATGGTGTGAGCGATGTTTGTATGTATTAATACGCAGAGAATTTCCGGGAATCAAATACTATTTGATCACGTTTTTCAACCAATCAGATTAAAGAACACAGTGACTTTTGGTTTACAATGAAATACAAGGCTTTCATTAAAGACACTACGATGGTTCAAATGCGTGTTAACAAGAAAAGCAATAGGCCCTTATACAAAAGTCAGTGAAATCTTGAATTTCAAGTATTTGTGACATTTGGTCACAATGGAATGTTTCCAAAAGGAGGCAGGTGTTCCGTTCTGGAAATCCAGAAATCAGCCAAGTAAACAGACAGAAAATCGATGTTTTCTTTATCGGTTCCCCCAAGGGGTCAGTAGAGAATACGTAATTCCGGTAGTTGGAAAAGACCTGGAATTGTCCCAATGATTTATCGGAACCACCAGTAGTTGCAAGACTGTTGATGCAGCGTTACACAATAACCACTGACTTTCACTGGAACTGTCAACCTTACGAACAATTCTGCCTCGAACCTGTCACTGTCACTGAGAATGTTGACAAGAGCTCTATGTACCTAGAAGGAAACAAATATGTCAAGTTTTAGTAAGGAATTTGGTCAAAGTCATAAACAAATTGTATTATTCCAGCAATTCCACGGCGGAGGACACATTGTACCCATGTTGGGAATCAAAGTCGGATCTTCGGCGTGACAAGCGAACGCGTTAAAATTTAACAGCTAAGCTACCCCACCGCCCCTCTCTGAAATCAGCTGATTAATACACTATCAGTCAAACTCTATAAAACTATCAAATAATATCACTTAACAGACAGCTTTCTTATATATTTGAAACTATATTTCATCAAAGTATGTCACAAACACACATTAACGTTTCTGGGCTACTTCTTGCCCCTTCACTAGGTGAATGACAGAACGTGATTTACAAGCAAAATCAATAGTACGTACAGGAGGCTAGTGAGATGGAATTAAAGACTGAGCTTTACAGAGATCAAGGAGACTAAGTGATATGTTTTGATTAAGATGTACAGAGTTCAAAGGGAATAAGTGGTATATTTATGGATGTACATACCACTTAATCCCCTTAAACTCAGTACATCTCAATCCCCCAAAAAAGAGAAATAGTGAGTGAGTGAGTTAACATTTACAGTCACATCGGCAATATTTCAGCCATATCGTGACTAAAACAAGTTTTAAATTCACCATAAATATATATAAATTATTAACACCTGTCACCGAAGGACGGTAAAACCAAGTAGAATATCAGAGTATCAAGAAATAAAACTAGCATCTCTCTCTAAACTTGGATTTCAAATTAGCACAGTACAGTATAAAATGGGCTATAGATCGCCAACAACTGAAGGTAGATTACCAAGAAGAGAAATAAAGAAGAGAATAAAGCGATTATTCTTAAACAAGTTATATGAAGTAATCTACATAGACACCAAACGCCAGATGACTTTCCAGCTGCTCCCAATCGGTGGTGGAAAACTGAAACACACTTCACGGCAGTATATGTTTAATTATCCAGTCAAGCAGCCATGCGTTCTTGATGCTCGTATGTTATGTATGAATGACTCATGTTCCACTAGCTTCATGTTTAATCGATAATGATTAACATGCCCATATTTATTAAACTCCAAATTCATCTGACAGAAAAAATGTTAATATAGACTGGAGGTTGAAAATAAATGTCACTCAGATACTCTATTGCTATACATATAGCAAGAAACTGGTACAAGTAATACCGGTTATTTTCCGTTACCTATAAACGTTATAGATTCAAATCCAGATATATATTTTCAGAATGTAAATTCAATGTCATCACCAGAGAAGAACTGAGTATGTTATCTATATTACAGACATTAGTGGCAGATGCCCGAGTGTTACATACAGGGGAAGTTAGATACGTTTGAAAACGACCTAGTTTTTGTATACTTCCGGCACAGCAACTTGGTCTTTGCCGATTTAATAAAAACCATAAAATGCATCCCCACGGAAAGCGCATGTATATGCCTCCTACATACATCGGAGATATGGACAAAAGCTTTTGATACTTGTGAGACCTATAAAATACGATATATTCATTGACGTGTGCGTAATTGTCCGGTTTTCGATCATGTCACCGCATTTCTGTGATGAACCTTTACATATTATATGGTGGGGGTGTGAATACTAAACCGGGGCCTAGTTTATCGATTTTCTGACCCGCAGTAGGTGCCTATGATTCTCACAGGGCTTCCAGTTTGACTTCGGTTGCTGAAAGAAAGAAGGATTATCTGAATTCATGTGTGATGCATATTGCTTGAATGAGGATACAGGACAAAACCGATCGCCTGACGGATATATTCTCTTTTTGGGTTCAAGTGTATCGGTCAAATTGCCACGTTGATTTTTTGTTAATTCGAAGTGGGTTATCTCTACCCGTCCTCGTCACTGGAAACTCGAAAAGATGAACAGCGAAGGGACACCTGGTTCTCATTTTCTCGGCGTGCAAACCCGAGGGTCAAATCAAACCATACTTTGTGTAATAGACCAATGTGTCCAAGTCAAAACTTTCGCGGATGGTATTCAATTCGGTTGGAGGAATAGTGGAATGGTGTTTCGTCTCGTCTAGACCCTCTTTCTTCATCTTTCTAACCATGGACATGAAAACATTATTTGCAGAATGAAAGGCTTTGTCATTCATAATGTTAATGTCTCTTTCAAACGGAGGCGAGCGCAAGTGACGATTTGTAGAGCTGCCCTTGGCCGTTCCTCACTTCGGCATAAAAGCTCCGGAGGAGATCGTTGAGTTGGTCAACTGACAGATGTTCAAATTCCTTGTGATGACCACGCTCAAAAAGCCATTCTGCGGACGGAAAACAAACACAAAAGGTAAGATTTCAACAGTTTTCATTGTTTTGATATGCTTGGGCTTGTGCCCGTGGGATTTCCTAGCCTGCATTAGTACCTTTTCATGATTACCGATTAGTATTTATTTTTTGCTATTTTAGTATATCATGATATTATTGTTCAGTGTTAGATCAGATGTAAATCATGTTGAGAGCTGTTTTTGAGAAATAATAGCTATATTTGCTTTTATTCCTTTGATAATTGTCTTTAGAAGCAGTGTGACAGTCTAGCGAAAAACATGTAACTTCCTTTTGGTTTGTTTACAAAATCTTAAACGTTGCACACCTCTAAAGAGTTTTAAATTGTATTTCTCTCAGTTGCTTTCGATTAATGACCCATCAATTATTTACCTCAGGCCATTCTCATCAACCTTTGCAAAGCGTGAGTCGGGACTGTGGATGGACGCTCGGTTGACAAGATGGAGCCGGGTCAGCGTTAGCGCTGGAATTCCCAATGGACGTGGAAACGTCCGGAGTGCAGGGATTGGTGTCTTTTGGAAGATCAATATCTAGAAACTAGTAACATTAACTGAATAAGGCTGAATAATAATCTTTTAACTTCGAATATTGTGCCAAATTACATACACGAATGCTTGAGATTTGCAGAGCAGTTTATTTGTGAACGAATATCATTGAACGATATTATTATTATGGCTCTTCAATCACTTTACTGTTCTCTGATCACATATGATCACGTGCCATGTGAATGTACTCACATTCATCTTTGAATAAGTTGTGTTATTTAGTTCATAAAAAAAACAATTATAGCACCAGGAACGTCCATTGTTTCATATAAAGGCCAGTAAGCGTTTCTTAAATTCTATCTTGAAGATAGGGGAACACCAGATGGTTCATCAAACATAGGCACCCGTGAAGAGCCACCTCCTCGTGGTGGGTGCTGGGTAACGCTAAGAGCTCTTCAACCCCCCGTGTGGACCCGGGGGCATATTTGGTCCACCAACCTGTTTGCCGTGGGTAGCGCCCCTGCGTCGGTGGAGGACGGGAGTCCGGTGGTTGAGGGAACTGGGTGCCTGGAACTGTGTTCCTTTTGCCCAACACACTACTTCGCCCCTTACTTCACCTAGACGGGTGGTAGAACTGGCCCGGTTGTATTAATCGGCTGCTCACGCCATGCCCTAAGCATGGACATGTTCATGTTGACATTATTTTGCTTACATTGTATGTTGACACTGAATATTGTGCTTATCATATTGTCAGTATTATAATTGCCTAAAGTCCTATGCCAGATGGCGGTGGCTCATTGGTCAATCTGGTGATATTGACCCCTGAATTCTATGTTTCTTTAGAGATGTGTCATTGGCCGGACCAGCCTGGCACATGTTCTTTTGGATATCACAGCTATTCATGTCTTTATTTACTGGAGTATGACATCTCTGTAACCCTGGTGTTACAGCCTGGCTTCCGCTGTAACGTCGTCCTTGTTGACACTCCATGGCGGGTGGGGAGCAAAGATGTTGAATATATTTATCTCATCATGTCTCTCCACAATCAATCTGGTTCTTCAAAAGCTAACAAGCGTCGACATGTTGATTCTGATGATGAAATATCAACTGCAAACTGAGATTCTTGGCCTAGGTTCTGCTGACGGTACTCCATTGAAACTCAACCCTTTTGCTATCTCCAAGGGCATTGAAGGTGCCTGCGGAGAAGTGAAAAAGGTCACCTGCCTCCGAAATGTGCTCGGAGGCAGCAATCTGTCAATCTGCTCGGTCTTAAGCAGTTTGTTAAGGTCGTTGTCTCGGTGCACAGAACACTGAACTCAAGTAGAGGAATTGTTAGAGATCTGGCGAAGTGTCTTTCATTCATGGGTGAGGAGGAATTTTTAGCTGAACTGGAAAGTCAAGGTGTTACAGCTGTGAAGCGTTTCACCAAAAGCAATTCACAGTCCTGTCTCTCTTAATACCCCTCTTCAAGCTGTGGCTGTTCGTATCACCATGCACATTGGTTTCACTTTGTGCTCTCTTTACATTCCTACATCCTATTCTCTTCAGCAAAATGAGCTTCAGACACTCTATGACCAGCTTCCGAAGCCTATTATTGTAATGGGCGATCTGAACGCATATAATCCTCTTTGGGGAAGTACGCATACCAGCAGTAGGGGAAAGATTTTGGAAGAATTTCTGTCCGCCAATGATTTATGTATTTTGAATGATACTTCTAAAACATATTTACATCATGGTACCGGCACATACTCGTCACTTGATTTGTCAATTGCAGACCCAACTCTGTTGGAGAGCCTGTAACAGTTCTGTCAAGAACATCCCACATACGTTCAATAGGTGAAAATCTGGTGATCCGGTAGGCAAGGGTAGCACATTAATGTTGTTTCTTTTCAGGTTGTCCTGACACACACGGGCAATATGTGGTCTTGCATTGTCATGCTTTAAACTCCCGCCGTTACGGTGCAGAAATGGGACAATGTAGGGTTGCAAGATATCATCCCTGTATCGTACTCCTGCCGATGCACCTGCAACTTGCTCTAGCACTGCTCGGCCATTGTGAGAGATGTCAGCCCACACTTCCGCCTTCAAAACAGTTAGCCGCGTAACGTCCATGACGTCTCCTGTAAACCCTGCTCTTTGCAGCATGAAACGAGAACTATTCTCCATAATGCACCATCATTAACGCTTCCGTATGCTGTGTACCGTATCCATAGCCTGTTAATGGTTGCTCGGGACATATTCATGGCTCTGGCAACAATGTTTTGTCTTTCCTACCTGCACACGATCTCTGGTGTTGTGACGTTGACCTTGAGTCAGACGTGGCATTCTTTCGTCAGGCAATACAGATAAACTGGCGAAGTGACGGGATAGAGAAGCTCGCAGCTTTGTACCCCTTTGCCACACACTGAAAGCACGTGCAACACATTCAAGTAAATTTGCACGTGCAAATGTAGGGAACATTCGTTCAGGCGACATGTTCATTATTTTAATGACTAATGTACAGAAAATGATCCACTTTCTAGGAATTCCTCTTATTTTATTTAACTTATTCACTCACTGTAATTTCAGACTATTGTTTTCGAATGTAACATTTCCTTTTTTAAGAGTATATTTTGAGGCGTTGCTTAAAATGAGAGATTTGCTTAAAATGTTAATTTGAAAAATATTGCTAATATTCTCTAATTGTTTCTAGTTTGTAGCAGTAAAAAGCTAGTTCATTTTGTGCAGATTCAGGTTTTTACAGTAGCAGTTAAAATATGTAGTTGATATATTTTTTTCATTTTGAGACCCTTCTATGTTTATTGGAGTTGGGTTGGATCTGTATCTTCAATCATATACCTGTATTTTCAAATCTCCATTGTTTGGATAAGCCAAAAATCTATATCGTACATAATACACTAGTCTGTAACGTTAGCGTTACAAGTTGGTATGTATCTGAGCGTGAATCCATTCATTCATAGCAGGGGAGGTTGGTCGGCTGTGGGCTTGTCTAGTGGTCTAGTCGTCACGCCGAAAACCCGGGTTCGATTCCCCACATGGGCACAATGTGTGAAGTCCATTTTTGGCGTCCGCCGCCGTGATATTGCTGGAATATTGCTAAAAGTGGCATAAAACAAACCAACCTCACTCGCTCACAGAAGCAAGGGGGATCGGTATTATAGCAGACTGGAGATGGGCAAATGCGTTAACCAGTATAAACTGTAAAAAACGGCCAAAAGTTCTTTATTCTTTTTACATCCACAGCACTAAATTCACCTATTCTGGCATACATTTAATTTTAATTAACTTTCCTTGAAATCATTGGCAATTAAAACACATAAATATTCAAGTATTGGATTCAAACATCGATCAAAAAGTCAAAACCCAGATGTGATTCCATCTGTTACAGTCATGTTTTAATATGTATGTGCAGCGTTCTGGGGTAACTATCTTTCCTCTTTAATGCATAATATTTAACTCATGCATAAATAAGCTTTACAGTTGACGTACTTACTATTTTTGTCTTTCTCCCCTGTATTTACATTACACCTAGTGACTGGCATGGTGTCATTGGTTGGAGAGTATAGAAAGAGCAAGCTTGACCGTACTTCAAGTGGCTATAGGACAGTTTCACTGGTATCTTCAGGTAGGTGATTCAGTGGGACAGATCTCACTATTTGATTGTTATTGAATTAGCAGATTATTGATACAACTAAAGCTAAGTTAAAGGTATTGGTCAAATGCGCTCTTTTGCCAATTCGTGCAGAAAGTGCGATTGATATGCAGATCAGCAAGGGGTGGGTTGTCTCCTTCTTTCCCACGTGCCTTATCTCAATTTTTTAAAGTTGTTTTCAATTAGGATGTCCAACATTTCACATATTGCTTTCTCAGTAAACTTAATGTGATATCTGCTTTAAACGGTGGCATTGCCTTGAACCATCTGAAGTTAGAAACCCACAGGGGCTCGAAACGCATTAAAAACGTCATCAAGGTATAATTGTCACCGAACGCTTCTTAGCGTTATATAGAGAGCAAAGTCCCCATCAGTGACAATAGATACCTTGATGCTACTGTTTTGCGTCAGCAATCTACTATGACCACTTTGAGGAACAAACTGTACCATTAAGAGACGCCAAATCATTGCACAACGATGTCAGATCTTTTAGTAATATTTAGCACTTTATCAGGATATGGCCGGACGTCACACACAGGCACGGTTTGAGTTCAGCCTCAGGAAGAAATTGACGCCTCATGACATCGCAGATATGTTCAACGATTTTGCTGAAGACTATGAACAGGTAACAGAGACATGTGGAGACTGCAACTTCCTAGCTAAATTTGGCCCTTATTGCTGTATCTTTGACCGAACAACTTCTTTGAACACGCTCGTTGAATCGTGGTAGACACATCAAGCTCGACTGTAGCCCAAAATTTGTGAAATGAAGACACTTAAAGCTAGAGAGGCTTTGATATTTCCCGAAATACAAGTATCAACTAAAGGACAATCATCACTCTTCTGTTTTTGTGGATAGTATTTAGTCACTTCAAATCTGCATGCCATGAAATGTTGCTTCGAAATTACACGACGCAAAATACAAGTATCAACTAAAGGACAATCATCACTCTTCTGTTTTTGTGGATAGTATTTAGTCACTTCAAATCCGCATGCCATTAAATGTTGCTTCGAAATTACACGACGTGATAAACATATTGACTTTGTTCTTTACTTGCCCAAATTGAATTCTCAGGTATATTTAAACATCGGTTTGAGGGCACATAAAGTTGTCGGAGACTTCATGGCTAAAATTATCCCAGAGGAAAATAGATCAAAACTAAAAGTCTTGGACGTTGGAGCTGGCACAGGTCTTCTTGGAAATGAGGTAAGTGGTAGCTCAAAGACTTTTACACATCCATAGAAAATCCCTTCTAAAAGCAGAGTCGATTGTACAATTGCGACCATGTCATGAGCATGTGTTTATGCACTACAATCAAATAGTGACGATACCAGATGTTTGCGGAAGGTCAGTATATCCTGTCCCACTGTGGCACTCATCAAAATGCAATAATGACCTGAACAGCCATATATTTTGGTCCAGTGGATAACTTGAGGGTGTACAGCAATAGTGTTTCCCCCAGGCATATTTGGCAAGGCCTTTTTATTCAGCGCCCTGCCCTTATCAATCAGCGCCCTGCCCTTATCAATCAGCGCCCTGCCATATTGCTGCAATATCGAGACAAGTCGTGTCAGTCTGCGATTTATCTTCACTGATAAGGCATCTTCTAAATACTACTAAAATATTGTAGATTTGTACTTTCAAAATCTTGAAAACATTTGATATAACATGTATATTTACTGAACATTTTGCTCTCCAGAATGGAAAAATCTATTCGTACATTTTTCATTTTCTGCACAAAATACTTGTATGTGAGCAAGTGTACTTCACCTTTTCCAGCTAAAGAATCATGGGTTCACACACAGAGATGCTTTGGATCCAGCAGAGAAGATGCTGAATGTGGCCAAAAGTCGCAACATCTACCAAACATACTTCTGTGCATTCATGAACAAAGACAGGAACGATGCCATAGAAACGGGTGAGAAACGCTTAGTGTGGCCGTGTTCAATGGGTCGACATAACTGATATCAAAACCACCCAAATAGAAATGTGTCTAAGATTTATTATTAAAATATTTGTGAGATATTTATAAGCTATAGGAAAAAATCACTGAACATCAAAACCACCGAAATGGAAATATGTTTGAGAAATTGTTCTTAAAATATTTACCAGACATTAATAAGGCATAATGACAAAACCATGATTTTCATAAATGAGAATAGGCTCAGTTTTTAGGATGAAATATGCACCAAGTCATGGACTAATTTTTTCTGATGAACGTTGGCGTGATGACCATGTAGTTGCAAATCACTTCCCGAATCAGGCAACTGCCCGGAATATATTTACAGATCTGTCAGTTACACAGCCGGTCTCAGTGGTATCACCAAAGTAGTAAGCAGATGACACCGAGATCACCTTGGGCATTCCTTAAACATCAAGCTAAAAGACCGCGATATAACTGAACAGCAAACATTCACCCAACCCTGTCCTCTCCACCACACTCCACCCTTAGGTATTACTGAAACATTTGTGTAAAATATTATATAAATTTTGAATGCGCACTTGACGATCTGCAAGACGGATGTAGCTGTAACTGTTCCCCATAAAGTCACCATTTTCAAGATGATGCCCATTACTTACCCACTCACAATTATCTGTGTCCTACCCTTATGTAGCGCTGAAATATTGATGTGAAATGGGATTTATTTGTCTTAAACATTGTGCTTATATTTCTGTAGATTACTATGACCACATTGTGGCATCGGGTGCTTTTAATGAAGGTCTACTTCCCTGTGATGCCTTCCGGGAAATGGTTCGGATCGTTAAACCAGGTGACGATCTTATTTGAATTTTGCTTTACATGTGTGTTCTTGTGTGCGTTTGTTTGGTTGTAATCGTCGGCAGACTATATAACTTTAAAACTAACGATTGTTATTTGATATTATGATTGTTGTCAGAACATGTGTTTGTAAATCTGTGAAACTCGATGAAAAACATAATAGTTTCCCCTTGATGTTTTCTGGAACAAATCATATCCCAAAGAATGCACCATTGGCTTTCAATCTTGAGGAAATTTCACGAAATATCAATTAATTTATATTTTCGATTCTTCTTAGAAGCTGTCTTTACCATCCTGGCTAAATCAGGAATTGGTGATCATATTAGCTTGACTTGGTTGATGCATGTCATTATATCCAAGTTGCATAGATCGATGCTTATGATGTCAATCACTGGATTATTTACATTATACCATCAAATAGCTTGAATGATGCTGAAGAGGCAACAAGCAAACATTCACAAACTAAATAACGCAACCATTTAATTTTCACCAGGTGGTCGAATCACTTTCACGGTTCCAACCAAGTTCATCAACAGCTCAGACAACTTACGCGACCGGTTACTTCCCCTTATAGACCAGCTGGCACAAGAGGGCGTGTGGGTAGGTCACTTCCGTTGCACTGGCAGATGGGGAAACATCTCCTACAAATGGTCCGGGGACTTTGTTCAGTTTGAAGGTTCTTGTGTCAGAGATAGAAATTTCAGAGTAATTTCTTATTTTTTATACTTACCTGCTTCACAACAAATGCATTTTCCTTCTAGTTCCCTAGAAGCCTACTTTATGTTCCATTGATAAAAGGTGTTATCACAATAGTAGTATCTGTCATTTGACCGGAAACTCATCACTCCTTCGAAAAGCAACCAATCAGAAGTTGCCCCAGTAAGCGGGCAGGCCTGGTAGGGACATACTTAACTGTTAAAAATAAGAAGTTACTCTGATATTTCTATTATTTTAACTCTCTTAATACCACAGCTCGGAGGTGGGAACTGATGATATAATGCACAGTGCAAACTCGCACGACCTCTGAGTAAAATGAACTATGTCAAATTACAAATACAGCACTGTAGATACACAGAGGTACCCTCGGGCTACCTGCTACAGGGCAACGTCAGAGAAGGAAACCCTAGACACTCATTGGGCGCCCGGGCTGTGTAAGCTGTCAGTGCAACGCAAATCACAGACTACGTGAATTAACAGAGAGAGCAGGGATGATATAGGCACAAATTTAGGCATGACGATCCCCATTCTCTATAAACCACAGAACACAATATAAGTAAACAAAATACCCTGTTGTGAACAACAGTGCTGATACTGGAAAGCATCAAGTCTGACAAACCAGTGTGCTGAGCAAAGGCTAGAGGACCCAGGGAGGACAGTCCATCCAGATCCTGAGCCACAACGTGCCGAAAGTAGTGGTTGGCGAAGGTGGTGTCTCCAGTCCAGAAACAGCCTCGCATAATGTCTGACAAAGAGATGTTAGCATGCACACATGGTCGCCGCAACATCTGGGATGGATCGGATCCAATGCGCTTTCTTGTTTTCCAGATTTTCTTATCCGACGTCTGGCTAGTCGGAAGGAATAGTTTCTTTTGAGATCACAGTACGGTCTGTGTACGATCTACATAGATACGTAAAGCACAAGCTGGCCACAGGGAAAGATCCCCCACATCTTGAAGACTCCTTACACAAGGGAAGAAACAAAGTATTCCCTTGGGGGCTTTGACGGAAGTTGGTTCTTGGCTACGAAATCCATGAGAAAACCCGAGTGAACACATTCTTCTCAAACTCGACCTGCGTGGAGAGTAGCATCTTTTAAGTGGTTCGAATGGTTCACCTGTCAGAACCACTGATAACTGCCAAGGTTGAGGCCGAAAAATGACGGAGTTTGTTGAGGATAGATTTAAAGAACGAATAAACTTTATTGTTTTATACTTTTAACCATTACATATGAACAAATTGTGGTTAGTCTTCAGCGGAACACCAAATTCATTCTTAAAAAACTTAATTAAAACTAAGCGATTAAAAGTTGCCAAAAAGCACATCTCTCTCGCCCGCCAACGAAACCACAGAGAGGTTACTTCATTCTGTCGCCAGAGCATTGCAGCGAACCGGAAGTGACGTAATGTGAGGAAGGATTTTCAGTTAGTTGTATATAAAGTGTGTAACACGCTCGTCATTTTGCTGACTTCTCGACGTTTCCATCGAGTAAAAACAATCAAAACTACTTACCAGTTGTAGTAAAATACGTATATGATTGATGACCAAAAGGATTTTGCATGACACAACTTGTAATATAACTATTTCTTCCTCGTAAGCGAGGTTGTTGTCGAAGTGACAATAATATTGCAGGTAGTATTATATTGACACCCACCTCGCTTCCAAGAGAGAAATTGTTATGTTATAAGCTATGTCATGCAAAATCCTATTGGCCATCAATAATATTGTACTACCAGTACAAATTTTGATTTTGTAACTGGGTGAAAACAAACCTAAATAGCATTTATTATCAGACTGTCGGATGTTCGCGACAGGACACCGCCATTTTTAAAAATCGTACATCACGGGCAAAAGTCGAGAATAAATGAGATTATGGTTTGTTTTAATCAAGTCAGAAATTCACAAATACTTTCTACACGTAATTAAATATGTATTTGAATCATTACCAAAAGGATTGTGCATGACACAACATAGCGATTACTTCCACGGAAGCGAGATGGGAGTCGAAGTGACAATATTGTGCGATAAATTAATTTTCTTGCTACATTCACATGGTTAACGTCCTCTCACCACTATGTAGATACCAGTCGATCGTGATGAGCGAGGCTGATCATCGTTTTCACTCTCAGCCAGAGGGAGGCGCGAAGTGCCTGCTGGATCAGGGGATCAGACACGTGACTGACATGGAGTGAAGTCCGAATTGTGCAAGTTGAGGAGCCACCCCAATCGATGAAAGAGACTGATGATGAAGTCTCTCTGTCTGACAACCAACCGTGGACAAAGTCACACCACTAATCCGTCATCGAGGTACGTCTCCAAACGGATGCCAACCTTGTGCAGATAGAGCCTTACAGGTTGCGTCAGCGTGGAAAATAGATACGGGGCATACAGATTCCAAATGGCAGCACCTTCCACTGGTAATTCCGTCCTTGGAAAATGAAGCGCAGGAACTTGTACAGATAGGCATCCTGAAGATCTAAGGAGACTATGAAGTCGCCCTTCTGCACCAAATTTTTCAGCTGAGGCAGTGTGAGAAAGCGGAAGTACCGCAGATGGTCCACATATTTTTTGTTGAAAACCTTGAAGTTGTGGATGATCCTCAGTTTGGTTGAAATCTTCTTCAGAATGAAGAAGATTGGACTGTAAACCCAAAGAGTGATGTTGTCACTGAAGTTGGGCCACAGCCTGAAGCTGCTTGTCTGGTGCGAGGGGTCCCTGTATCGGACAAGTGGTCGACGGTGGAGATGCCTTGAGCGGACGTTGGTACTCTGAATCTAAAACGGAGAAGATGAAGGGGTTGTCTAAAATCTAACGCCAATTGGGTAGAAACATCGACAGACGGCCACCCCACTGGTAAACAGATGAATGTGCTGGGGTCTATGGCTCGAGCGGAAAGGGATGGAGACACACACGCCACCTCACTGTTTACTCTGGCCACACGCCCTGCAATGGGCTTGGACAAGATACTGGGTGTGGCGTCAGGCTTCTTCCCCTTTGGCTTGCCAAATGTGTTCCTGAAGGGGCGAAAAGTAGGCCTCTTTGGAGTCACTGACACCACGACCTTGCAAGAGTCTCAGCTGTCTTGGTCGTGAGGTTGACCCACTGTGACTGTTCGTACTTGGCCCTGACATCTGCAACTGACCTTGCGAAAAGCTCATCAGAAGCTGAGGATGTTCGGAGAAGTTCTGTCTTCAGATGATCTGGAAGCCTTCACATCCTCCAGAAAACCGGATGTACTGGCCAAGAAAATCGATGCGGTTAAGTTCTCCTGTGCTGCAAGGCAACCACCCGTTGAAGATTCCCTAAACCTGGTTCAGCATTGTAGGTACGCCACAAGGTCTTCTCCAAAGCTTTAAGTGTGACTAGCTCCACTTGGAGTACATCTGCAATGGCCTGGATCTCCTTTGAAGATGGAACACGGGGAGGAGAATCCATATCCTCATCACGATCCGGAGAGGCGGCCGGTGACAGGTGACGATTGGCGTTTGACGAACGGCTCCTGGCGCTTGGTGGAGACCTTGGTGGGTAGTATCTGGGACTGGACAATGGTGAGAGGCAATTAGAGATCGAGTGGCGCCTGGCGCTACAATGTCTGGCGCCAGACGTCTGATCTTCGAGGAGAATGACCAAGACTCCTTGACCGAGAGTGGTCCCGACCTCACAACCTGTTCCCCACAAAAGGTGATTCTGAACGATGGTCGGCAAAGGACTGGCGTTTCCTAATAGACGACTGACGCTGCTCAGGTGACTGGAGCTGGTCTGATAACTCTCACCGATCCACAAGCTGGCGCTGATCAGTTGACTGGCGCTGAACAGAAAATTGGTACTGGTCACGCTGCTGAATGAGTGGCACCGATCCGGAAACTGGCACTTTATTATGGGCACGCAGATGACACGTGGCACTGATCCAACGACTGGCGCTGATCCAACGACTGGCGCCGATTCAAAGACTGGCACCAATCCGAATGCTTGCGCTGGTTTGCCGATCCAATGACTTGCGCTGGTCTGACTACTGGCGCTCAGGTGACGCCTGGTGTGATCTGAAGGCTGGTGCCGATCCGAATAGTGGCGATGAAGTGAAGGTGTGTCGTCTTGGTCAGATAGCTCCACTGACGCTGAGCGGCGACAGTCCTCTTTTCGTCTAACCTGCTGTTGCTGGTGCTTCTTGACCACCCTGAGACGCCATGTGACTCCTGGTCCGTGTGGTAATCGCACCCAGGGCACTCATCCTCCCTGGTGCACGTCCTGTCCTAGAGGCTGGGACACCAGCCACAGCTGTCGCACTTTGTGGTAAACACCAACAGTGTGTCTGACTCTGAAGGCACCAGCAACAGGTCCGCCATCTTGACAAAGCAATCAGTAAACAAACTGACCAACAGGCAATGGGACAAAACACGAATCAATTATTAAAATATAGTTGTGCAACAAACACAATCTCAATGAAACACAAAATAGGTTCGATGATAGAGTAAACACTGAAATAATATCAGAGAAAACGTAAACACAACCTCTCAGCAAAAAACATTGAAGAAGGAATGTTGAGTTTCTGGTCATGGGCAGTGCACACAAATGGCACTTTAAATATACTATTGTGATAACACGTTTTACCAGTGGAACATAAAGTAGGCTTCCAGTGAACAAGAAGGAAAATACATTTATTGTGAAGCGTTTGTTGGGAACAAGTTTAAAGAAAGAAGTTTTAAGAACCTAGAAATGTCTGTTCTTTATTGCGTGCTTTTCTTTGTTAGTCATGTCAGTTTTCAGTGTCAATATAAGCAATACCAAATATATATGTATGCAACACTGATAACACATTTCCAAAAGTAGAAGTTAAATTATAAATCCCACACTGTTTCACATAATGACTGTATCATGAAAGATGTCAGTATTTTTCTGTATCATGTACTTCAGCGCATTAGAAATATTCCTCATACACAGCATGAGCACTAAACTATCTATATCATATGCAAATAACTGTATGATGGGCCTTTGGCCTTTTACTGAATAAACGTGTCTGTCTGTCCCACTCTGCTTCATTCTTAACATGTGGATGTTGCGTCATTGGCCATTATTTTGTGCGGGAATCCATAGACTCACAGTCTAAAAGACTGGGGGTGGTGTCTGTGTCTGTGTCTGTGTGTCTGTGTGTGTGTGTGTGTGTGTGTGTGTGTGTGTGTGTGTGTGTGTGTGTGTGTGTGTGTGTGTGTGTGTGTGTGTGTGTGTGTGTGTGTGTGTGTGTGTGTGTGTGTGTGTGTGTGTGTGTGTGTGTGTGTGTGTGTGTGTGTGAACTGTGTGAAAACTACACTGTCGTGAGCTGGTTGTGTTAAAAGATCCACTAAAAGACTTGAAGGGTTCAAGATTATTATTGAATAGGGTTCAAGGTCTATTGACAGATATTGAATGCTGTCAGGAGCTGGTTGTGTTAAATGATCCACCATTCGCCATTAGCGTCTTAGCAAACAATGGAATGATTCTTATCATGCTCGGTGAGAATTCCTGAAAACTGGCCAATGTCAAACGTTTTTAGCATACCACTGGTGTGTCAACAGTTCATAGGTTTTTAGGCTTTTCAAACAATTGTTCATTCCTACTTGTTTATGTCTTTTAACTGCTTGAATTATATCTACATATATAAACATGGTACACGTGCATATATATAAACATATTTGGGGATTTCGCTGTAGAGGGGATATATTCTTTGTTTGGTGACTGTGGTGTGGTGGTGGTGATAATGAAATGTTCAGTTTAATTCCTCAGGTTGGTGTATACCAATGATTGCTGTGTACTAGAAAAGAAAGGTGATTGGGTTGGGACCTTGGGAGTATAACAATGTATATGGTGTATTCTTGACGCTTGTTAAAATCCTGTGCTTTCAATGACCTTATTGTTGAAAGATTTAAGAGCTGTATAACATAGGTTTAATATCGAGGAATAATGGCTACTGTAACCTTAGACATGGATGCAGCAATCTTCAAGACAGATGATATGTCCGATGCGGTGGAGTAGCCTTGTGCATAAAGGGTTCATCACGCCAAAGATCCGGGTTTGATTTACCACAGGGATACAATGTGTAAATCCTTTTCCTTGTGTTCCCCGCCGTTATATTGATGGACAATTTCTAATAGCGGCGCAAAACCCAATCACTCACTCATGATAATCACTAATGCAGATTTCCGGCCACAAACGTATGATATCGATTTTCTAATTTATCAGACGAGGTTTACCCATGCATAACTGAATCTGTAGTCGAACATTTCAGAATGTTAACCATATATATCATAAACCTAGCAGTGTAAGTGGGATTTTTTGTCCTAAGGGGCAATGTGTTCAATTATGAATTATTTTGTAACATGAAAAGACAATATGACCTTTTGATCGATTCAACTTATTAAGTTTAAGGGATATGTGAAGCCACCGGAGCCTCCTCTAAATATTGAACTGGTCAAGAACATGAGCATAATAGTTGATGTAATGAATGTGTCCTTTTGAAGTCACTTGATACTGTTATGGGACAATAGTTTTTTTTATTGAGCAACAGTGAAGTGTGGTGTGCTCATTTTTAGATTTGTGCTTTATTTAACACATCTGGAATAAAAACATCTGGAAGCGACTGTAGAGTAGAACGACCCTATGTGTTGTTGGAGAATTCTTCACGGGTCTATTGATGTGTGACCTTCGTTAGTTTTACATTACCATCACATGGCTTTTGTTGGTTTAAACACGTAGTTCATTACGGACTGATTCCCAGTGAACGATTTTATTTCAACTTGGGAATCAACGCGTAGGAATAACCTTCGTGTGTCCCGCTTTGATTTCCAGAAACCGACTTATGATTTTTTCAAAACAAGCAAGACATTTCAAGCAATTTATTATTATAGGATATTTATATAGCGCACATATGCACGCAACTAGTACATGTTCAAGGCGTTGGTATGTTTTCCCTTGATCATTGGATGTCAGTCTCAACGACACATCGTATTATCATCGTATTACTCCCTGGGGAGTATGCAACTCTTGGCGCACCTTTCCCATTCATAGGTGGGTGGAATGGGAGACATAGTCACAGTACCTTGTCCAAGTTTCCTACACGTTGCTGTACCCGCAACTAGGTGTTTGCACGTATTCATGTGGCCACCATCTGGTCATATACCAGCGGATTCGTGGGTTCTTTTAAATACACAGGGTGCGTACTGTACACTCGGGGTTGACTCAAAGGTTTTTACACCCGTTCACGGGTGGGCTCGATCCCGGCACCTCGTGCTCGCTGGATCATTAGTATGACGCCTTAGACAGCTCGCCCTCCACTCCCCCAACACTCGACATACGACAGTTTAAGGTTATAACTTCCTCAATCAAGTGTTTAGGTTTCCAATCAGTGTACAATAAACGCACTTAGGTAATTATCCTTGCATATATTACACAAGTGTTTAGTTTCTCCAACTCCGGGAACAATTTTGAACAAATCTGGCCTGTCATTATTTCATTTAGCACTGAAAGCACTTTACTGTGCCACAAGCATTCCCTAACAGGCACCCGTGAAGAGACACCTCCTCGTGGTGGGTGCTGGGTAACGCTAAGCGCTCTTCAACCCCCCGTTGTGGACCCGGGGGTATGTTTGGTCCACCAACCAGTTTGCCGTTGGTTGCGCCCCTGTGTCGGTGGAGGACCGGGGTCTGGTGGCTTAGGGCACTGGTTCCAGGAACAGCGTTCCTTTGCCCAACACACCACTTCGACCCTGACTTCACCTAGACGGGTGGTAGAACTGGCCCGGTTCTATCAATCGGCTGGTCACGCCATGCCCTGTGCATAGTAAATATTTTTGCACGTTTCTCTTACTGGGTATTGGTAATTTGGATTTCCTGTGTACAAATTCTTGATTTATTAAATTGCCTAGAGTCCTATGCCAGAAGGCGGTGGATCATGGGCCAATCTGATGGAAGAATTAACCTTTTAAGTTTTTCTGCTGGAGTATATCATCCGAGTATCCTTGGTGCTGCAAGTCGGAAACCCACTTGCTTTTAGCATTGTCCTTGTGATACTCCGTGGTGGGTGGGGAGCTCGGATGATGAAACTTATACACTAACTATGGAATACAAAAAAAACTGAAACGAAACAAACGTCAACTTGTCAACGATGATGACGACGAACGTCCTTCCAACTCAATCGAATATTGGCCACGATTTCTGGTTATCGAGACTGTAGACAAGGCTCCACTGAAACTGAACCCTTTTGCAATTTCCAAGGGTGTACATGGCATTGCAGGTGAGGTTAAAAACATTATACGCTTGTGTTCAGGCTCTCTGCTGGTTGAATGCAGTAGAAAACAGCAAGCAACTAACCTGATGTCAGCAGAATTATTTGTTGGAATTCCAGTTTCTATCACTGCCCAAAGAACTCTGAACACTAGTAAAGGCATAATCAGAGACAGAGATCGACTGTTGGCTGATATGTCAGAACTAGATGTTGTTTCTGAGATGAAGGATCGGGGAGTGACATATGTTAAAAGATGCACAACCCGCAGAAACAACGAAACAATCCAAACAAATACTTATCTGTTCTCATTCTCATCTCCAAATCGTCCGAAGTCTGTCAAAGCAGGTTACTACAATATTTCAGTTGACATCTACATTCCAAATCCTTTGAGATATTTTAGATGTCAAAAATATGGGCACGGAGTTAATACTTGTATAAAGCCCATAACATGTGCCCACTGTAGTGAGACTGCTCATGTCACAGAAGACTGTACCAGTGACCTTAAAAAGGGTACAAATTGTTCAGGAAATCATTTTTCTTTCTCGAAAGACTGTCCAATCTGGAAAAACAAATGGCAATCAATAAAATTAAATTTACCCAGAACATCAGCTTTGCTGATGCAAAAAAACTTGTGGAATCTGCAGCACAAACTGAATCATATGCATCAGTTGTCAGAACACATTCTGAAAACATGTCAAAAGTAACCACCTCGTCGATACATTGCCAAACAGACTTGACGTGGGTTAAAACAAATAATGCTCGGTTTGTTACACCTGAACAGTCTACTCAGACCTCGACATCTTCTATCAACACTCACTCACTCACTAAAGGTCCATCACAGCCCTGTAGTCAGATTTCATCTGTATCCGGAGAACAATCTTTGTCTCAGTCAACTCAAAAATCTCAATCAAAAACAAGCTCGAAGAATAATGTTCAAAGTAAAACCGACTCAACAACAGAATCTTCAAGAAAGAGTGGCAGACCACCGAAGGGTTCAGATAATCCAGTCAAATTGTACAATAAATACAGATCACTTGACGACATGGAAGTGTCAGAAAACTTCCATCCCAAGGAACATAGCTATCGCCCTCGAAAAAGGTGAGGGGTAGATCCCCTATTAACCAACCGAAAATATAGTTCTTTCTAAAAACATCGTGCAGTGGAACTGTAGAGGACTACGAACTAATTTTCATGAAATACAGCTATTAGTCCAGGATATAACACCATCAGTATTTTGTCTGCAGGAAACATACCTGAAACAGACAGACAATTTTACCTTACGTCAGTTTAAAGCCTATCATTGTTTTTCTCCTCCGGGTGATCGAGCCACTGGAGGATCTTCTATCCTTGTGCGACAAGATATTATTCACAGCCCTGTTACACTCAAAACTAAGTTTCAAGCTGTAGCAATATGGCTTACTCCGGGTGTTGCGTTTACTTTATGTTCTCTATATATCCTGCCTTCGCCAGCACTTCAGCAGGCTAATCTTCAGTCTCTCTATGATCAACTACCGAAGCCCTGTGTTATCATGGGCGACTTCAATGGCCACAACCCACTCTCGGGAGGTTCACACACTAACGCCAAAGGTAAAATACTTGAAGATTTTATCTCTAATAATGATCTGTATATATGTAATGACGACTCAAGCACATATCTGCATCCAGCGACCGGCACATACTCTTCTTTAGATATGTCTATTTCAGATTCTAATCTATTCAATGAATTTGAATGGGAAGTTCACAATGACCTTTGTGGAAGTGACCATTTCCCATCTATTCTTTCAGAAATTACTCCATCTGATACTCCATCGTATACAAGATGGAATTTTTCGAAGGCTAACTGGTCCTTATATCACACTATGTGTAAATCGAAACTACGACCTGACTGTTTCAGCGATATAATTGATCCCATTCAGACCTCTACGACTCCACATGTACGGAAACCGTGGTTAAATACAGATTGTAGACAAGCCAGAAAAGCGAGGAAAAGGGCAGAAAAGTATTTCCGCCATCACCCAACTGTCCATAACTTAAATAAATTTAAAATTCTCAATGCAAAGGCGCGTTGTACCTTCAAACAAAACAAACGGCAATCTTGGAGAAATTATGTCTCCAAAATTAATTCACGCAAGCCGATGTCCAAGGTATGGAACATGGTTCAAAGAATTAAACGCAATGGTTCAAAATCTGCTGTTCACCATCTTAAAGATGGTGATAATTTAATTACTGACAAATGTAAAATTGCAAATAAAATTGGCGAAACTCTTGCCAAAAATTCATCATCGGCAAATTATGTCCCTGCGTTTCAGAAACAACATTCAGACACAACAGGAAAAGACTAAACTTAATTTTGAATCAAATAATGGTGAAGATTATAATGAAGTGTTTTCATTACATGAGGTACATACAGCTCTTGAGCAAGCTCATGACACTGCAGCGGGTGATAATAATATACATTACCAGCTCCTGAAAAACTTGCCTGAGCCATGTCTGATGACACTTTTAGATATATTTGATCAAATATACAATAACTAGCTGTGTCTGTAAAACCATAGTACATATGGTGAATAAATGATTAACTTGGTATCTTGAAACCAATAACCTTATAACAAATATTCAATGTGGTTTCAGGAAAAATCGTAGTACCATTGATCATTTGGTACGTTTAGAATTTTTTGTGAAAAATGCTATAGTAAATAAACAACATGGTGTTTCAATTTTCTTTGATCTTGAGAAAGCTTATGATACGACCTGGAAGCATGTCATTTTGAAGGATTTACATGATTTTGGTTTGAGAGGCCGTTTGAGTGGGTTCAACCCTGTCTGATCATTACAATCAGGATCAGGGTGTCCCTCAAGGCAGTAATTTGTCTGTCACTTAATTTAAGTATCAAGATCAACAGTTTATCCAAAGTTTTAAACGATTCAATCGATGGATCACTCTTTGTGGATGATTTTAATATTTCTTGTCGCGGTAAAAATATGCATACTATTGAACGGCAATTGCAGTTGTGTTCATATAAAATAAAAAAATGGTGTCTTGAAAACGGCTTAAATTTTGTCCAAGTCTGAAACTAATTGTCCACACTTTTGTAGAAAATATAAGCCGCATAAAGACCAAGAACTATCTTTAAATGGCACTCCGATCAAAGTTGTCAAAGAGGCCAAGTTCTTGGGTCTAATTTTCGACTCCCATTTAACTTTTTGCCGCATATTAAATCCCTTAAAGCTAAATGCCTGAAGGCCCTTGATTTGTTGAAAGTTGTTTCCAAGTCAAAGTGGGGAGGGGCAAGTTACCCTCCTCCACCTGTATCGATCACTGGTCCGCTTGAAACTTGATTATGGCTCCATCGTATATGGTGGAGCCTGCAAAAGCAACCTAAAACTACTTGATTCTGTCCACCACCAAGGCCTAAGACTTTGTCTTGGGTCCTTTAGAACCTCTCCTATTGATAGTCTCTATGTTGAGGCTGATGAGCCATCCCTAAACCAACGACGTATCAAATTATCATTACAGTATATAACAAAACTCTATTCTAACGAGTCGAATCCTGCATTTAACTGTGTTTTCAATCCTCTTTATGAGGATTTATACAACAAAACGTCTTCTCTTGTTCCGCCTCTTGGGCTAAGAATTAAACCATTCATTTCTGCTGCCGGCATTGAGCTGGAAAATATAACTCTGACAAAGTTTAAGAAGTCTGAAACTAATGAATTACAATATAAACAAGAATATAATCAAATAAAAAATAAATATAATACACTGTACATACAAATCTCTATTAACAGATGGGTAGCATGTGCCATTGTCATTGGATCCCGAACAATATATTCTCGACTACCAAATAACAGCTCTTTTTTCACTGCAGAAGCTAACGCCATATTAAAAGCTCTTAAATATATTAATCAACACCGTAAATATAAACCATACATAATCTTTTCCGATTCTCTTTCGTGTCTTCAGGCTATCAACAATCTCTCTTGTAAACATCCACTTTTAATTGAAATAATTGAATTGTATAATGATCTTACAACTGGCCAATACGACATCGTCTTTTGTTGGTTACCCAGCCACGTTGGCATTTCTGGGAACACAATGGCCGATCTTGCTGCTAAGGCAGCACTCAACAAATCTGTGACCCCACTTCTTATTCAATACTCTGATTACAAAGCTAGCATTAGAACTTACATCCGTGATCTAATGCAAAAGAAGTGGGACACCCAAGTAGGTATTAACAAATTACATGAAATAAAACTGACTGACTGACTGAGTAAGGCTTTATATTCCAGCAATATCACGGCGGGGGACACCAGAAAATGGGCTTCACAAATTGTACCCATGTGGGGAATCGAACCCGGGCCTTCGGCGTGACGAGCGAACGCCTTAACCACTAGGCTACCCCACCGCCCCACATGAAATAAAACCCCTATATTGGTTACACCTACTTGGGTTGTCAGTACAGATTTGAAGAGGTCATCATGCGACGATGTCGCATTGGTCATACAAGGTATACTCACAAATACTTGTTAAAAGGTGAAGATCCTCCGTTTTGTATCCCGACTTTAATGCCATCAAACAAATCTCTATAAATCTATCGATTAATATCACATAACAGACAGCATTCTTAGATATTTCAAACTATATATTATCAAAGTATTTCACAGTGTTTGAAAGTATGACACATTAAATGTATTTGCCTTGGTTTAATGTTGGTTGTTGTTTAACGCCGCACTCAACAATATTCCAGCTATATGGCGGCGGTCCTTAAATAATCTAATCTGAACCCGACAATCCAGTGATTATGAACGTGGATTGAGTTAAATTATCTTATATCTGAGTCCCAAGCAGGATTCCGAGAAAGATACTCAACAATAGACAACATTTTCGTTCTTCAAGCACTATGTACAAAGTATCTGAGTAGGCCAAGGGGAAGATTTTACGCGGCTTTTCTTGACTTCAAAAAAGCGTTTGCCTTTATCCCAAGGAAGAAATTACTCTATCTTCTTCTTCTGGCTGTCATGGTAAACTATGTAACATCATCAAGAATATGTACAGTCATGTTATATCTTGCGTCAAAGAGGATGGCCAGAAAAACCCTGCTTTCCCAACGTTATCTGGTGTTAGGCAAGGATGTATATTAAGTCCCTTATTGTTCATATTTTTCATCTACCAACTTGTGCATGATATGTATTCTGCTTGTGAATATGGAGTGTTCGTTTCCTCGTTTATAGAAGACATTATGCTACTATTGTTTGCTGACGACATTGTTACATTCTCGTATACTGTTGTTGGACTACAGTACAGCTTAACTGTATAACAGAGTATTGTGCTAAATGCAGACTGGCGACTGACATGGACAAAACCAATATTATCGTATTTAGGAAAGATGGAATTGTTGCATAGAATGAATTATGGACAGTGTGTGGAAAATCTATAAAGATTGTAACCTATTACATATCTTGGTTTGGTATTCTCCTGCGTATTTAAATGGTTAAAAACTTGCCAAATACTGGTGTAGCAGGCGGGAAAAGATGTCTTACCTTTATATCAGCTATTTTGACAGTGTAAAGACTTACCATTCTCCACAGCGTGCAAAATGTTTGACACCAAGATATCTCCAAAACTGCTGAACTCATCTGAGATATATGGTTCTGCTTACCAGGAATCTATCTAGAAATTTCGAGAAATTCGTCTTACTTTTAGGAGTTGAGATTTTTAGGAGTTTGCGGCAACCAAAGCGATTCTTGGAGAAACTGGGCGTTACACCATGCATAGTTGTGGTCAATGTAAAGTAATTAAATAATGGCTTCGTTTTCTGAGACAAAACACACGGAGATATCCACACAATTGTTATTTAATGTTGAAACAACTGGACGAGGATGGAAGATATACCCAGGCGTCTGAAGTTTATTGTTTGTAACTGGATATTCCTATGTTTGGCTGGCTCAAGATATTGGTGATCCGAAACAGTTTCTCTACATTTTCAAGCAGCGCCTAATTGATACTTACAAAACTGGCATTACTCAGTCAATAATTCATCTTTTCTTGAGCACTATAAACAAGTGAAGTTATCCCTTCTACAACAGGAAATATATATAACATCGCGAGAAAGAGACCTGAGAAGAGCTTTCTGTAAAACAAGAAAACAAAGTCATCAATATCCCCCGCAATGGCAAAATACTCTTCATGATTATGTCTACAAATATTTGGCTGTGTATATAGAAAAGTGGAAGGGAGTATTGAAAGGTTTTGAAAGTTCTGCTCCAGAAAGCAGCACTATCACCAATTTCAGGCTAAGTCAAACTTTTTGCCATGGAAATGCCAAAAATAGTTTATTCAGAATTCCAAAACTACCAAAAGGCACAAGTACACTACCAGATCTATCTATGTGCCAAGTTTGGTGAAGAAACATAGAACGGTTTTAGAGTTCTGCTCCGGAAAAGAGCACAACCACAATTTCAGTGTAAGTCAAACTTGTTGCCATGGAAGCGCCAAAAATATTTTATTAAGAATTCCAAAACTACGAAAAGGCACAAGTACACTACCAGATCTATGTATGTGCCAAGATTGGTGAAGAAATAGTGAACAGTTTTAGAGTTCAGCTCCGGAAAAGAACACTACCACAATATCAGGCTAAGACAAACTTGTTGCCATGGAAATGCCAAAAATATTTTATTCAAAATTCCAAAACTACCAAAAGGCACAAGTACACCACCGGATCTATGTATGTGCCAAGTTTGTTGAAGAAATATTAAACGGTTTTAGAGTTCTGCTCCGGAAAAGAACACAACCACCAATTTCAGTGTAAGTCAAACTTGTTGCCATGGAAACGCCAAAAATATTTTATTCAGAATTCCAAAACTACCAAAAGGCACAGGTACACTACCAGATCTATCTATGTGCCAAGTTTGGTGAAGAAATAGTGAACAGTTTTAGAGTTCAGCTCCGGAAAAGAGCACTACCACAATTTCAGGCTAAGTCAAACTTGTTGCCATGGAAACGCCGAAAATATTTTATTCAGAATTCCAAAACTACCAAAAGGCACCAGTACACCACCAGATCTATGTATGTGCCAAGTTTGGTGAAGAAATATTGAACGGTTTTAGAGTTCTGCTCCGGAAAAGACAAATGTGCACGGACGGACGGACGGACGGAGTCCATTTTAATACCCCCCGCAAAACGCGTTGCGGGGGATAATGAGAATATCACTCCACGATGTTGCTATAAACAGGAAAATTCGTGAGAATGGTGTAAATCACTTAGATATAATGTGTCATCATAATATATCAAACCTTATATATTTTGCATATTAATGAGCGGGGAGTCAACAACTGTCCACTCTGATATGTGTTCATGTTTGGGTGGACACGCGGCACGATATTTAAGATCCACGGGCTTGGATAAGTTGATGACAGATCAAGAAACATCATCAGGATTAAGTGAGTATGGTTTTACGGCGCCCTTTGCAATAATCCAAAAATATCACGGCGGGGACACCAGAAATGGGCTTCACAGATGTGAAAAATCTAATCCGGGTCTTCAGCGTGACGAGCGGACGCTTTAACCATTAGGCCACCCCTGAGCCCTCCACATCATCAGGACAGATATGGGGTGGATTCGAACCTCGGACCAAAGAGAAGCACTTCTGAACAGCGAATTGCGACGACCCATGTCGCGCACTACCCTTACATACGACATCACAGACGACGATTCTATATATATTTATGCTCCTATGGCATAAATAAAATAATAATAATGCATGATTACGAATAAAATAAAAATGTAGCAGTTCACATTTACCAAAAACAAAATGACAGAAAACGTCACATGACCCATATAATTGAAATTTGAGAACGATTCCATAACATATTCGTGTAGTTATGATATCTATGATACCGCCACACTGAACACAGGAATCATACCATATTACAATGAACCAAATAGGTTGGTAATGTACGACTGTTTTCTACGCGTTTCTGTGGCATCGTTCCTGTCTTTGTTCATGAATGCACAGATGTATCTTTGGTAGATGTTGCCACGTTTTGCCACATTCAACATCTTCTCTGCTGGATCCAAACCATCGATATGTGTGAACCCACGATTCTTCAACTGGAAAATTTAGGTCAGATACATGTACTAACGGACGATTATTATTTTTTAAGTAATTAAATATGAAAAAGAGTGGAGATAAAGTGAAAATGAGAAGACCATCTTGTATCCATCTATTCCTAAAATCAATATTAAGAAGAATATTTTATCAAATTTTCACCCACAGCGTTTCCGAGAGCAAAATATTCAGTGAATATCCATGATCAAATATCACGATCAACAATTTTTAAAGCGACATGAGCAACAACAGTGACAATGGAGGCATGACTGTCTTAATGTGAAATACCGGTGATCAACTGAACGAATGAAAGGCTAGTTAAGTGTATCTTACAAATAGAAGAGTGAATAAAAATGAACTGAAATGGATTCAGTTCACACAAATGAGAAACTTTCTACAAAGAATAAACAGCTAATTAAGTGTCTCCTTTCTTCTTCAATCCTACAGTATCCAGTACATGCATTATTAACCATAAATAAAAGAGTGACTAGAAATTGTAATGATAAAAGACTTGCACACAGTCTACATGTATACTGAGCCAGGCGAGCCGGACCGACCCCCTACCCGGATGTGCCTGCCTCGCACGTGCTTCTCGCGAACCGTGTCACCTTGTACACATCGCATTCAGTGTCTCAATTAAACTTGTGCTGTTCAGTCGTCTATTGTTGGTCCTCGTCCTAGCGTCATATTGTTACATGGTGTCAGGAGTGGTTTCGTCAGAGAATGGACAAACTACATCCACCCTCACCTTTGCTGTTGACTGGTAATCTTGCGGAGAACTGGCGTTAGTTCAAGCAACGGTTTAAGTTGTTTATGACTGCTTCTGACAAGGACGGGAAAGGTGACACGGTAAAGTCGTCTATTTTTTTGACGACTATTGGAGAAGATGCACTGGAGATTTATAACACATTTCATTTTGAGAATGACACGGATGCTATGAAACCTTCAGCGAATTTTGGATAAATTTGAAGCTTATTGCATTCCCAAATGTAACGTTACCTTTGAAAGGCACAGATTATTTACCTGTAGCAAGAGGGAAGGGGAGAAAATAGACCAGTATGTTACAGAGTTAAAGAGCAGAGCAAAAACATGCGAGTTTGGAGATTTGCATGATTCTCTCATCCGAGATAGGATAATTTGTGGCATTGCAAGTGATGCATTAAGGGAAAGGCTCTTGCGTGAAGATGATTTGACTTTAGATAAGACTGTTACTATGTGCTTCTATGAGTTTCTGAAGCTAGTAAAGTCCAAGTTAAGGAACTTGATCCACTAGACTCCCAATCGGTACATTCTGTTGAACAACAATCAAAATCTGGCCATCGAAAATCTAACAGATAAAAGCCCCAGATTTCTGCTTCCCGTTCGTCTGAGCAATCTGATACATGTGGCTATTGTGGATTTAAACACGCTCCTAAACGATGTCCTGCATCTGGAAAATCATGTGATAAATGTGGGAAACAGAATCACTTTGCTAGATTTTGTAGGTCCAATAATCAGTCATCGAAAAGTAAAGTTTACTTTGTTCAGGAAACCCAAGATGAACTCTTTGTGGATTCAATTGATACAGATGTCGTTTCTGACAAAGATTGGATAGTCTCCTTACAAGTCAATAACACGTTCTTGCCACTTAAACTTGACACAGGTGCTCAAGCTAATATCCTTTCTGAGAAAGATTTCAACAGGCTACTTGACATTTTAAACTTCCTACAAGAGAGGAAATCCCTGCAAAGTTCTCGAATGCACGTTATTTCAGTAAACTTGATGCATCAGCTGGATTTTGGCAACGAAAGCTGGATGAGGAGAGTTCTAAGCTCTGTACATACATAACACCCTTTGGAAGATATAGATTCTTACGGCTCCCCTTTGGCATATCTTCTGCCCCAACAGTATATCACAAGACGATACACGCCTTGTTTGATTCAGTAGAAGGTGTAGATACCTCCATGGATGACATTATTGTGTCAGGTTCAACGCCTGAAGATCATGATAAACATCTTTCTCAGGTTCTTGATATCGCACTTCAGAATAACTTGAAGTTTAACCCAGACAAATGTGTTTTGGGGGTCACCGAGTTGACAGTTCTTGGCGATGTGATCAGCAGTGACGGTGTGAAGTCAGATGTCCGGAAGGTTGACGCAATACAATCTATGCAGAGACATACCTGTAAGGAAGCTGTCCAGAGGTTTTTGGGTATGATAAACTACTAGGTAAATTCATCCCTCATTTGTCAGAGAAGACGCAACCTCTTAGACAATTGTTGGATAAAGATGTTGATTTTCAGTGGCTACCTCAACAGGAACACACATGGTTGTCTCTGAAGCAAGTTGTGTCACAGGAACCAGTCCTGAAGTTCTTTGATCCTGGGAGGAAGATCAAGATTTCGTCTGACGCTTCCCAGAATGGTTTCGTGCTGTCCTACTGCAGAAGAATTATTCTGATTAGTTGCCTGTAGCGTATGCTTCCAGAGCTCTTACCAGTGCTGAAACAAGGTACGCTCACATTGAAAAAGAAATGTTGTCAATAACCTTTGCATGTGAACATTTCCATCAGTATATACATGTATATGGACAGTCCATACTTGTAGAAACGGATCACAAACCATTAGTTTCAATCTTCAACAAGTCTCTCAATGAATGCCCTCTCAGAACTGAAATGGATTAAATGCATACCAATGCGAAACCTTCTGCAAAGATAATTGATGTTATACGAATGCCACTTTTGCAGCATAAAATATTATTCAGCAACATTCCTCGTTGCTTCGATGATTTTCTCGTTACTTCGATGATTTTCTCGTTACTTCGAGTAGTTCCTTTCAAAAACTTGAAATTTATCTTATTCCGAGGACATTTGTCTGGATCCGCCACGTCCAAGAGCTTCATTTTTGGTCTGTCCTCCTCTGGAATGGTTTTAGTCAGGTAGTCTGCGATAACTACATGCGATCTCAAACCAATGTCCATATATTCCTGTAGAATTTATCAAATAAGTTCTAATTGGGAAAACATTGGTCAAGGTATGACCCTTCGGAGCGATTTTTAAATCACATGCTGATTCATAGTGGCTAAAGCCATCCACCTGGGGTGGTATTAACTTTCAAATAGTCAATTTTCAATTTATGTTGAATAATGTTCAAGATTATAATAATGTTTTAATCCCCTACAGTCAAAAGTTCACAAATGGCGGGGTAAAATCAAACATGAGCATTCCTCCAAGATTTTCAAAAGCGTCACATAAAGCTTGCTCAAAAGATGTTTGATAAGTGTTGTTATCCCCAAGCCAAAGAGTACAATCGAGCATCCTCTTTCTATTAAGTGGTTCGTAAAAACCTGCTCAAAAGCTGTTTGATCATTGTAGCCACTCTCAAGGCCAGGAACAAGTCAATTGGGAGTTGCATCAGGCATCTTTTGGTCATGGAAGGATTTAAATTGAAAATCGCCACCAGTTATGGGTTTTTGTATTTTTAGTAACGCCTGACCAACCAAACGTGAAGCGAGAGTGAACTTTATTTATGGCCAAAATGTACTTTTACAATTTCAGAAAAATGTGCAGCTGTCAACTGGTTTGCACATGTCTCTGTTACCTGATCGTAATGTTCAGCATAGTCGTCGAACATGTCGGCTATCTGGTGTGGTGTCATGTTTTTCCTCAAATCATACTGAAACCTTGCCTTTGTGTGGCGCCCGGGCTTCTCCTAATAAGGTAAATAATATTGACGTCAATCGCGCGAAAGTGGTCAAATCGCCAGCACACAAAGTCAGTGGAAGTCGCGGTGGCTGAGCTGACTTTGTGTGCTGGCAATTAGGTGCCTGACTCAGAGGATGTGGGTTCGAATCCCGGATGGGACTCAACCCAACAAAAGTAAAGGAATCTATACTTTACTAAGGAAGTGTAATCCCAAATATAACATATGTTACACAGTTAAAATAAATATTAAACTTCACAGCCAGAGGATAATCAGTTTTGATTGAAGCCCAACATTACACAGCCACCCGGTTTCATCACTCATAGTTATTCATAGACATGTGCTCATGGTAATTATCTCTGCCTTTAGTGGCAACGTTACGTCATAATGGAAATATTTATGGAAAAACATATTGATAGCTGAAGTCAAAAGCTGACAGTACTGGCAGCTGCTACAGTACTGTGGCTATAGTGTGTGTGTGTGTGTGTGTGCGTGCGTGCGTGCGTGCGTGCGTGCGTGCGTACGTGTGTGTGGGGGGGGGCGGGGGTTTAAGGGGTATAGCGGTGGCTCGTCACGGCGATGACCCGGGTTCTATTCCTCACATATGGGTACAATATGTGTATCCGATTTCTGGGTCTCTTGGCTTCTGATGATGATGCTGGAATATTACTAAAAGTGGCGTAAAGCCATACTTACTCATACTTTGGATATAAAATCATATGTGTATGAAATGTCAATTTGAATTCATTTGAGACCGACCAAAGTTTGCACAGTCACATGAAATCGACAGACCAACTCAAATGAGCGCAACGAGGACAAGGCGGAGTGTCTTCTGGTAGGGACTACACCTCGCCGAGAACAGACCAACATCAAATCGTTTCACTTTGGCGAAACCACTGTTCCTCTTAATAACAGTGTTAAGGACTTTGGCGTGACTGTTGATCCAGAGCTGTCATTGGACCAGCACATTACCATCTTGCGCAAGACATGCTTCCTACTCCTCAGAAACACTGGAAACATCCGAAAGCTTCCCACAAAGGAGTCAGCTATAATCCTTGTCCTCTCACTGGTGATGACAAGACTAGTTATTGCAACAGCCTCTCTGCTGGTGCAACAAAATCCCAGATTGGTAGACTGCAACGGGTCCAGAACACAGCAGCAAGAATAGTCACTCTCTCACCCAGGTCATCTCACATCACCCCTGTGTTGAAGGACTTCCATTGGTTGCCCATTCCACAGCGCATCACTTTTAAACTCTGCATTCTCGCCTTCAGATGCCTCTCTGGAAGTGCACCTCGATATCTGTCCGACCTCCTTTCTCCATACAAACCAACAAGATCCCTCCGCTCCGAGAAACATAATCTTCTGTGTATTCCTAAAGACAGAACAGTTAAATTTGATCAAAGAACCTTCTCTTAGCCTCAGAGTGGAATCATCTCCCACAACATTTGAGAGAAATAACAGAGCTTTCAACCTTTCGAACATCGCTAAAGACCCACCTTTTCCATAAAGCCTTTTCGTCCTGACATCAGCGCTTTGAGCATGCAATGTGCATGTAAATATGCGCTTTATAAATGAACTATTATGCTTTAAAGATTAAAGATGAAAATGCAGCAGAGAAGGTTCGGGTGATCCTGGCACAGTCAGGCTGGTAAGGCTCATCATCAGCTCAGGGCCCTCGCCCCCCTCTACACGCAGCCCAGACAGCGAATGGGACCTCTCCCAGGAAACACTGCCTAGTCGAACCCACCAAGAACTTTCCGGAGAATATGTAGACTCCCCAACACTGCAGCCTTCTGCATTACCCAGAGTGTCAGAAGGGCTGTGCTCCCAATGGAGAACCCGGGCACTCTCCTGATCTGCGCCAAGAGATCAGGAGGTACCAAACCAAGAGAACATTTGAGATTATTTATCATGCTTTTCCTGGATCTTGCCAATCACATTGCTGTCAAAAGGACAGAAAATTCAATGATATAAATAAATTCATTGGCTTTATCAAAAAGGACACGAAGTTTGAAAGCTTCATTTTCCATGACGCCCTGGACATGTTCAGGATCGTACCATGGAAGGACCTCGGAGTTAAAGCCACAGACATGGCGGAGACGGTAGTAGAAGCAACGAGCCATGCCATCATGTCGTTTGAGATATGCTGTTTGTGCCAAAGAAGGGCATCCACTGACAAGATGTTGGACAGTCTCTGTAAATTCATTACATAGTCAAAACAACAGAAAATGTACGTGTCGATCGTCAAGTGGATATATAACGACAAGGCAAAAGAATATTCTTTTTTTACTATCCTCAGAAACAGATTCCATTTGGTGTAAAGGGAAACAATTCTGTGTTAACTATATGAATGAACCGCTAAAAATCAATGATGGCACCAGGTGTTCGCGAAATGAATGCACACCGGGACCGAGCGCCCAATTTCCCCGTGGAGGTGTTCGGCTCTGTTTGAATGGGCTACTAAAGAGAAAAGCATAGGTGATTTTGAGAATATTGGGTGAGTGAGTGAGTGAGTGAGTTTAGTTTTACGCCGCACTCAAAATGCCACATGTAAAGGTAACTGGTCCGTTAAAGTGAAGCCCTTGTCTGTCCACCCTCAAAATAGCCTCAATCAAAAGTGTTCAGTCTGTTCGGCCTGACTTGGCCCGGGCTGTCAAAAGCAACTTAAACCTCACACATGTATCTTGAAATGTGTTTAAATCCATAGATCAGTATTATATCTACCTAAATGCCACATTGTGATGTTACAAAGAAAACTGGGTCTATAAAGTGGTATTTAGATAGTTATAACTATATTCATTGGATGTAAACAGAATCTAGGATTCATCTGTGAGACTTCAAGATACATGTGTGAGGTTTAAGTTGCTTTTGACAGCCCGGGCCAAGTTGGGCCAATAGAGAGAGCTATGTTGAGGCTATGTTGAAAATGGAGAGTGAGTGAGTTTAGTTTTACGCCGTACTCCAGCTATATGGCGGCGGTCTGTAAATAATCGACTCTGGACCAGACAAACCAGTGATCAACAGCATGAGCATCGATCTGCGCAATTGGGAACCGATGACATGTGTCAACCAAGTCAGCGAGCCTGACCACCCGATCCCGTTAGTCGCCTTTTACGACAAGCATAGTCGCCTTTTGTGGCAAGAATGGGTTGCTGAAGACCTTTTCTACCCCGGATACCTGGAGGAATCCCCAAGATCGACTTCGTCGACTTATCCAGTCTGTGCCGAGATGGTGCCGAGCAATAATTCCTGCCAATGTTGGCCATACAAAGAACTGGCATTGTCGCCATCTTGTGGACTGAAGTAAACAGAAATACAACAATAAAGACTGCTGTTGTGTTGGCAACTAATAGTATAGTATTGACGTGTGAGTATTGACGTGTGAATTTTCACCTATTAACATTTAAATTACCATGACATAATTGCTCTCAGCGCAACTAGCGCAATAAATTATTCTAAAATGGCTGGTGCGTTTCCTTTTTTGGGGGAAGAGTGTACTATGGTGACGGATAAAATACTGCCTTCTTGAGACACATTTTGTACCTTTATGTACGTACAAACAGAGTTGATTCAACACAAACATTGTCTGTCTAGTACAAACTGGAATATATAACAACAGTTTTAAACTCTCAAACCTTGAACACTCAAAATTTTGGAAACTCAAGTTCGCTGACATACGTCAAGCAGCATGACGAGCAGTTTTCCGATATAAGTCGCTGACTCAGACTGCGATTGCGTTAGGGTTAAGAACATATAGAAGAGGCTGCAGTTGTCTGTTGTCACACAGGTGATAACAGATTTAGTTGAAACAGATATAAAAAATTTGGAAGCTGCAACTACGCGGTTTGAAACTGTTAGTATGATGGATTTACTGGTAGATGTTTTAAAGACAATATTGACATTATTACAACATAATATTGTTTCATGTAATACTTATGTGTGCTTCCTGCAATCTGTGCTCAAATTCTAAGGGGCAGTAGGGTAGCCTAGTGGTTAAAGCGTTCGCTCGTCACGGCCTGGGTTCGATGTCCCACATGGGTACAATGTATGAAGTCCATTTCAGGTGTCCCCCGCCGTGATATTGCTGGAATATTGCTAAAAGCGGCGTAAAACACAACTCACTCACTCGAATTTTAAAGACAATGATTACACAAGGAATCTCTCAGACATTCAGCGACCAAACCTGGAACCGTTTGCAAGTAAGACACTTCCGTGAAAGACATCGGTTTGTCAGGCTAATTCTTCTTCCACAGCCCAAACGTGTACTCATAGCCAGGACATAAACCTTCTGTATTCGTTTATGAAGCAATGTTTCGGTATAGATCCTTATGCCTTTGTCTTGCAAGTATATACTGGCTGGCTCGGGATCAGTTATGATGTGTCCGGGTGGGGTGTCTATGTCAAACTGCAGAATGGTGTCTCTACGAATGTTCTAGTGCTATGAAGGTCCGTAATTTGTTAGTCTAACGGTTGAAACAACAAGGCTACCAGAAATCTGTCCGCAAACGAATACACGAAGTTTACAAATATATACAAATTTCACCAAAGGAATTACAACAGCAGTTCAAAAAAGAGGGACAGCGCAAATACTGTGACAATATGATATAAAGCAGCGATAATAACAATGGATACGATAATAATAGCATTCACCTAATGAATGGTCAGGCTTCTAAAGTATTTCGACCAAGGCTGAGAATCCAGAGTGAAAAGTGATCTTCACTTGCTGCTGGTCCAGGTAATGCGAGATGACAGAGGTCTAAATACTTCCTGGAAAGTTCTACCGCACGCCGGATTAGCGTGGTTGTTCCCGATTACTCTTCACAATGTGATACTATAGCAATACTGTTTTACAACGTATTATACTGCCACATAAACACGCAGCCACGTACATGAACATCAGTTCACGACATCTAAACCCCATTTCGCCTGACCTAACATTGGGGCAACAACAGACTCCTTCTCGAAGCGTCAGATGACATTTGGGACAACAAAAAACTCCTTCTGGAAGCGTCAGATGACATTTGGGACAACAAAAAACTCCTTCTGGAAGCGTCAGATGACATTACATTTAACTCAGACATTCCTAACTCTACCCATGTTAGTTGCATTACGTCCTCAACGTAAGACACTAAACAACATATTTAACGTCACTGAATTGTGGAATAACGTCATGTCCCACATTTTACAGAAGCCTGTAAAGTTTTCACCCTTTAAATTTAACCTGTTTAGGCTGTTGGCAAATTATGTGATATCCATTCTCAAAGAAAACAAATGTGAAAACATGTCAATTTCATGTGTGCTACACATGCATGATTACCTCTTTAATGATTTGGGGCGGTGGGGTAACCTAGTGGTTAAGGCGTTGCCCAGTGGTTAAGGCGTTCGCTCGTCACGCCAAAGACCTGGGTTTGATTCCCCACATGGGCACAATGATTAAATTATGTTATTGGGTTTTTGTCAGCTGACAACTGCCCCTCCGCTCCCCTCCGCCCCTTCCCCACCACACTCGCACCTCACCCCATTCTTAGTAGTAGCAGCAGCTGTAGTAGTAGTAGTAGTAGACTGAGTGGTAGTAGTAGTAGTAGTAGTAGTAGTAGTAGTAGTAGTAGTAGTAGTAGTAGTAGTGAGTTGTAGAAGCTGTGTAGTAGTAGTAGTGGTAGTAGTAGTAGTAGTAGTAGTAGTAGATTGAGTTGTAGAAGCTGTAGTAGTAGTAGTAGTAGTAGTAGAAGTAGTAGTAGTTTTAGTGGTAGTGAGATAGTAGTAGCAGTAGTAGTACGTAGCAGTAGTAGTAGTAGTAGTAGTAGTAGTAGTGGTAGTAGTAGTAGTGGTTGTAGTAGTAGGGGTGGTAGTGAGTGAGTGAGTTTAGTTTTACGCCACTTTTAGCAATATTCCAGCAATATCACGACAGGGACTAGAAATGTGCTTCACAAATTGCACCCACTAAGGGAATCGAACCCGGACCTTCGGCGTGACGAGCGAACGATTTTACCACAAAGCTAAACCTCCGCCCCAGTAGTTGCTTCACTCAAAACCTTTACATCCTGAATTGTCCGTTTAACTGTCGTCTATGTCCACGTGTATTAATAACCGCTGGGCAGGTACTGTGTTGCACTGCCATAGGTGACGGTCTTGGGATAGGTACCAAGCTGGTGAGTCAGGATCAGTGGATGACATTACTTTTATGCCGCACTCAGCAATATTCCAGCTATATGGCGGCGATTTGTAAATATCGAATCGAACAGATGGCATGTGTCAACCAAGTCAGCGAGCCTAACCACCCGATTCCGATAGTCGCCTCTTACGACAAGCACGGGTTGCTGAAGATCAATTCTAACCCGGATCTTCGACTGACTCTAGAAGACTAATCGCCCACCATTTACCTCATATAAACAAAAATGACAGCCATGTGCATTTTATCGGAACAACCCTTCAGCTTAATTGTACTCTTTAACACACCAACGTATGTCGTAGTAGTTGATAAATAGCGTAATCAGTTAAATCATTACTGCTCGTACATGTTCAATCGGATCGTGTCTGGTTGTGATTGTAGTATTCCCTAAGCACTGTTTAGTAACAGGTATATAACAGTGTAACAAAGCGTCACTATGTCGTAATAGGATTAGCGGTTACCATGACCCCAAACACCAAGAGCCGTACCGTAAAGCTGTACTTCAGTCGACCAACAATGCCCGCTCACTGACAGCTTCACACTCCCGGACCATAAGGTGAGCTAACCGTTTCAGTTATATGTTTCAGAATATGTACGTTATAACAGTTCTTTGATAGTGGTAACTTCCCTAAAAGCTGGAGTAAGAGTACAATATGCCCTGTATTTATATCTGGCTGTAAAGACTACCCCAATCATTACAGAAGTATGTCTTAATTGACTCTGTTTGTAAAATATTTAATTCTATTCTAGTTTCATTATTGTCTATACCAAAACTTTTAAAATGAAAACATTTTGTCGATATTTTATCTAGGATAGGAAATCAATAAATGATAAATAAACGTATTTTTCCAAATAAGTGGAAGCGCGTTGAAGGGTGTTATTTTTAAATGGACGTGCACATGGATATCACATGATCAGTCTTCTCTAAATTGTACAGCAAAAATATTTCATTCAATTCTAGCATAAATATCGAATATATATGGTTTGTTGACGCTTTCGCTTAATAAGTCAGTTTACGTCAATGTATATACAGAAGTGAGAAAGAGTAGTAATCGGTTGAAAGATTTTGTTTTGCTTTGTTTTTGTTTGTTGGTTTGTTTGGGTTTGTTTTGTTTTGTTTGTTTGTTTGTCTTTTGGGTTTGGGGGGTATTTTATCATTTTGTTAGTTTGTTTCGGTGTTTTGTATATTTCAATACTTTGTTACTGAAACAGAAATCAAACGTAACAACAAATGAACTGTGCAACACTTAACCATTTTCAACAAAACTTCCCAGAATCGTGGTGTACTTTTAAAAAATCTAATTCGTTCATGTAGATAAAACGCTAGTATTAACAAATAAATATTACTAATAGTACCTGCATCTGTACCGAAATGTACCGTAGTAAAGGGGAACCCCATAAGCCTTCATCGTTATACACCGATATTCCGTGATACTGCTGGAATATTGCTAAAGCTAAACTCACTCACCACTCACCATTCTCCACGTCAGGCGATATACCAGCCTGATGGGACGTCAGGCGAATATAATAGTGTATTATGCATTCATTTTTATGTAGTGGAATCCTTATCGGTGAATAGGAGCACCACGAATAAACTGTGATCGCAAACCAGGAATCATGCTCTTGTATATATGGCGTCGTGTTTCAATGCAGAGAAGGCAAAGCAAATTGACAATTATCCATTATTATAAGCTAGCAACCGCTACTGAACTCACCTAAAGGGAACAAACCTATTTCACTGCCACATTAGATCACTTAACAGCAGCAACGCTAAATGTGAGTGAGTTTAGTTTTACGCCGCTTTTAGCAATATTCCAGCAATATCAAGGCGGAGGTCACCAGATATGGGCTTCACACATTGTACCCATGTGGGGAATCGAACCCAGGTATCCAGCGTGACTAGCGGACGCTTTAACCTCTAGGCTACCCAACCGCCCCAAACGCTATTTAAAAGCAAGTGTTGACGTTGAGCAGATTGTTAACAGAACATTGACTGTCATGCTTTCTTCAGTCAAGAAATACCTGTTAAGAAGAAATACTGACATCAATTCCATTTTTCAAATAGTCTTAAAATTAACTTTTGTATTATTATGTGTATAAGGACTTATATCAAATCTATGCACGGGAAATATTTAAGGATTATATCGAGTACCTAGAAAAAAATAAATTAAAAACCTGGCACGTATATTGACGGGAAATATAGAAAGGATTACTTCGAGATCCTAGGAAAAAAATCATTTAAAAAACTGGCACGTATATTGACGTGGTGGAGGTATTTGAATATGTACACTCATTAAGAACTGTACATGATCCTTGCACGAACCTTCAAGGGGTAAACAACAGTGATCTGAAAATCGATACTGCCACGCTCCCCGGTCACCGATATCATTTATATTAGTAGTGCCCTTGTGAGAGGGCTGTCGAATCACGCTTTCGTGGTCGTGTTCGGTTAGCAACTCTGGACCACCACATGATTCGACAAGCCATAACTTGTCTACATATAGCGGTGTTTCTATGCTCACGGACACTCTCATATTTTGTATATACACTGATCGGTTAAGGTTTTGTTTGAAAATACTCATGTTAATTACATTTGGTTATAGGTTAGTTTGCTGCCTCATTTAAACCATGTACGATTCTGTGAAATTACTGCATTGGAGATTGTGAAAGAAGTATGTTATTACAATGTACACACTTTTTCATTTGTACAAAGGGGCGGTTGGGTAGCCTGGTGGTTAAGACTTGGGTTCGATTCCCCACATGGGTACAATGTGTGAAAACCTCATGATAATTGTTTGGGTTTTTTTGTTGCTTAACACCAATACAACCATTCCAGCTGTGTGAAAGCAATCGAGTTCGATTCCCCAAATGCGTACAATATGTGAAGCCCATTCCTGGTGTATTCCTGGAATATTGCTAAAAGCGGCGTAAAACTAAACTCACTCACTCACTCATTCTTTTGCAAACAAAAAACTATGTTCTCAGAAAACGCAATATCACTCTGAAGGTTTAAAGGCTTATGTTAAATCTAGGACAAATAATAATCTTAGAAACATTCGTGATCTTTCACTGTCCTATTCCCGCACAAATCTCTACAGTAAATCATTTTCCAATCATCTTCACAACTTTGGAATAATCTCCCCTTATATGTTAGAGAATCAGTTTCCTTTAAAAGTTTTATATCGCATATAAGCTCGCGTAAGTCAAAAGCACCAGGATATTTCTCATTTGGTAATAGAATACTCAATGTGATTCATAGCCAGCTAAGATATTCAAATAGTAGATTAAATGGTGATCTATATAGGATTGGTCTTATAGAGAACCCTGAATGTAATTGTAAGTTTACCTGTGAAAATTCTCATCATTATTTTATGGAATGTTCTTTGTATTCTAATATCAGACAGGAAATGTTTCAAAATATTAGAAGAATTTGTAACATTAGAGCACCAAAAAAACTCGACGTACTATTTAATGGCAGTGCAGATCTTCCGTACAGTAACAATATTCAAATTTTTAAAGAAGTTCAAAAATTTATATCAAACTCCAAAAGGTTCAGTAATTGGATATAATGTTTATCATCTAAATAATTCATGTGTTCAATGTATTACTTTATTTTAAATATCTTATTCTCCTTTTGTATATATCTTTCTATCCCTGTACATATAGTTTGTTTCACGTTTGCATGTAAGCACTGTAAATAGGAGAGGGTTTCACTAAGTTGAAATAACTTGTATCCAATCCATTCTCTTGAATAAATATGCTTAAATCAAATCAAATCAAAGGATTATGTGTTCGTGAACGATATATACTTTTATTATCCTCCATTGCGGAGATCTCATACAATCAAAGATTACATCAGAAACAATGAAAATTATAAATTTACATCAGAAATAGAGGGTGACTCAGTCTTCTTTCCATCAGTACTGGAAGACAGCTTGTGTTTTGTAGTACGTAGTACACATCTTGTACACGTACCGTGCAGCAGTCAGTGTGAATTGTGATCTATCACTTTCACTTAAAGTGAAGTTAGGATTGCAGGATAATAGATTTAGAGTCAGGTCATCTTCAGACATATTGTGAAGAAAAACACTGAAGTCAACTGGTCCAATATTGGCAAGTTCACACCACAGATCATCCCGCACTTCAGATGTATATTCACATGACGTTATGATGTGAGACAAGGGATCTGAAAAGAAGTTAACACAGCGTTCACATACAAAGTTTGTAAAATACCTGAAAAGAATAAAGCATCACTTGTGCTCTGTTCACCCAGCATTGAAAGGGTACCCGGTGGGATATGTCGTCCTTATGTCTGTTTACCTTCTAACGCCTCACAGATAGCTTGGGTTAACCGGGGTAATAATGTCATAGCGTTTTTGGCATGCAACTATGCGTGGAATCAGGCGATTTAAGATTGTCCATTATAACTGAGTAGTTATCCTGTAACATATCTAGTAATTAGAGAGAGTACACTTGTAATATTTCTTGTTTTGTCCGGGTGTAATTTGGTAGATGGTGTCGTGTTGTGTTGGATTAGGTCAGTGGGTAAAATGAAGGCCTTACATACACAAAGAGACAGTCTTAATTTATCCCGTTAAACCAAATGTTTCGACCTTTATCAGGCGAATAATCTCGCCGACCGCATGCCCGAGTCGTCAATCGAAGGCGTCCAAATTCTATGTAGATCACTTGGAATATAATGGTAAAGAGCAGCGGTCGACACGGGTCCTTTCCTTTCGAGTGTTAATGTCAGGTTTGTCGTGTCTGAGTGCACCTGTCCCAGTAGCATGTCGTGCGCAGAACAGGGCTCAGTAGAGTGATTCATGGCGACGAGGCACGTCGGAGACTCGTCTGTTGGTCAAAGGGTTAAGTGTGAAGGTCGACTCTATAGATACTGGCGGGCTAAAGACATACCATACACAGAGAACACGTAAACAGAGGGCGATCATGGCGGCTGGGGCATGGCGTGGGGTGGAACTGACTGATGTAACCTGAGGTAGGATATAATTAGGGATATACCTGGTCATATACCTGTGATGCACCGTATATGACGTTTTAAGAAGTAGTTGTTTTTTCATCTGTGTATCGTCGTATTCCAGGTTCTTGCCACCGTTATGCGTTACCAAGGACAACCCCTGAGGCAATTCCCCGTGAAAATAAGTTTCAGTGTACAATGCTTGTTTTGTTTGTCTGTTGTTTAACGCCACGCCTAGTAGTATTTCGGTTATAGACGGTGGTAAGATGTTTGTTGCTTAAAGCCACACAAAGCCGCGATATTCTGTTCGTTGTTTAATTCCACACTCAGCGATATTCTAGCTAATTGACGATGATCTGTAAATAATCGAGTCTGAACCACACAACCCAGTGATTGACATCATGAGCATCGATCTACGCAACTGGGATATGATGACACGTGTCAATCAGTTGAGCGAGCCTGACCATCCAATTCATATGTCGTCTCTTAAGACAAGCATAGATTACTTAAGACCAAATCTAAACCGCATCTTCACGGGGTACAAGAACGGGTTGCTGAAGTCTCGTTAGAGGCCTCAAAGATGAACCCCCGGGGGGAATAGTATTTTCAGTATTCTTGAACAGTATTCTCAGATTCCTTAATCACGCCGTGTCAGTTTAATGACGGAGAAAACTCCATGATGCTTATCCATGACGATTACCACTTTGGTGAAACCCAAGACAAACCTTGAAACATTCTCAGGCCGAACTTCGAGATTCAGAACCCACAATCACAGGATCCTTGTCTGCCCACGGGACACAACTCTGTGATTGGCGTTGAAGCTCGACTTAGAAGGAGAGCCTGGTGAATAAATATGCTTAAATCAAATCAAATCAAAGGATTATGTGTTCGTGAACGATATATACTTTTATTATCCTCCATTGCGGAGATCTCATACAATCAAAGATTACATCAAAATACAATGAAAATTATATATTTACATCAGAAATAGAGAGTGACTCAGTCTTCTTTCCATCAGTACTGGAAGACAGTTTGTGTTTTGTAGTACGTAGTACACATCTTGTACACGTACCGTACAGCAGTCAGTGTGAATTGTGATCTATCACTTTCACTTAAAGTGAAGTTAGGATTGCAGGATAATAGATTTAGAGTCAGGTCACCTTCAGACATATTGTGAAGAAAAACACTGAAGTCAATTGGTCCAATATTGGCAAGTTCACACCACAGATCATCCCGCACTTCAGATGTATATTCACATGACGTTATATGTGAGACAAGGGATCTGAAAAGACGTTACCACAGTGTTCACATACAAAGTTTGTAAGAATACCTGAAAAGAATAAAGCATCACTTGTGCTCTGTTCACCCAGCATTGAAAGGGTACCCGGTGGGATAAGTCGTCCTTATGTCTGTTTACCTTCTAACGCCTCACAGATAGCTTGGGTTAACCGGGGTAATAATGTCATAGCGCTTTTGGCATACAACTATGCGTGGAATCAGGCGATTTAAGATTATCCATTATAACTCAGTAGTTAACCTGTAACATATCTAGTAATTAGAGAGAGTACACTTGTAATATTTCTTGTTTTGTCCGGGTGTAATTTGGTAGATGGTGTCGTGTTGTGTTGGATTAGGTCAGTGGGTAAAATGATGGCCTTACATACACACAGAGATAGTCTTAATTTATCCCGTTAAACCAAATGTTTCGACCTTTATCAGGCGAATAATCTCGCCGACCGCATGCCCGAGTCGTCAATCGAAGGCGTCCAAATTCTATGTAGATCACTTGGAATATAATGGTAAAGAGCAGCGGTCGACACGGGTCCTTTCCTTTCGAGTGTTAATGTCAGGTTTGTCGTGTCTGAGTGCACCTGTCCCAGTAGCATGTCGTGCGCAGAACAGGGCTCAGCAGAGTGAGTTATGGCGACGAGGCACGTCGGAGACTCGTCTGTTGGTCAAAGGGTTAAGTGTGAAGGTCGACTCTATAGATACTGGCGGGCTAAAGACATACCATACACAGAGAACACGTAAACAGAGGGCGATCATGGCGGCTGGGGCATGGCGTGGGGTGGAACTGACTGATGTAACCTGAGGTAGGATATAATTAGGGATATACCTGGTCATATACCTGTGATGCACCGTCGTGACGTTTTAAGAAGTAGTTGCTTTTTCATCTGTGTATTGTCGTATTCCATTGGGCGTCAGGCTAACAGGTTCTTGCCACCGTTATGCGTTTCCAGGGACAACCCCTGAGGCAATTCCCCGTGAAAATAAGTTTCAGTGTACAATGCTTGTTTTGTTTGTCTGTTGTTTAACGCCACGCCTAGTAGTATTTCGGTTATAGACGGTGGTAAGATGTTTGTTGCTTAAAGCCACACAAAGCCGCGATATTCTGTTCGTTGTTTAATTCCACACTCAGCGATATTCTAGCTAATTGACGATGATCTGTAAATAATCGAGTCTGAACCACACAACCCAGTGATTGACATCATGAGCATCGATCTACGCAACTGGGATACGATGACACGTGTCAATCAGTTGAGCGAGCCTGACCATCCAATTCATATGTCGTCTCTTAAGGCAAGCATAGATTACTGAAGACCAAATCTAAACCGGATCTTCACGGGGTACAAGAACGGGTTGCTGAAGTCTCGTTAGAGGCCTCAAAGATGAACCCCGGAGGAATAGTATTTTCAGTATTCTTGAACAGTATTCTCAGATTCCTTAATCACGCCGTGTCAGTTTAATGACGGAGAAAACTCCATGATGCTTATCCATGACGATTACCACTTTGGTGAAACCCAAGACAAACCTTGAAACATTCTCAGGCCGAACTTCGAGATTCGAACCCACAATCACAGGATCCTTGTCTGCCCACGGGACACAACTCTGTGATTGGCGTTGAAGCCGACTTAGAAGGAGAGCCTGGTGATAGCGTGTGTGGAACTTGCCTCGTTGACACTGGGAGGATATCTAGTGCTATCGACCGCTGTTCTAGTGGGCCAGGGGCGGTGGGGTGGCCTAGTGGTTAAAGCGTTCGCTCGTCACGCCGATGACCCGTTTCGATTCCCCACATGGGTACTATGTGTGAAGCCCATTTCTGGTGTCCCCGCCGTGATATTGCTGGAATATTGCTAAAAGCAGCGTAAAACGTTAACTCACTTACTCACTCTAGTGTACTAAGACTTAAAACTTGATTAGTTACAGGCCGTCGTATATTGACCGCGGCGAACATTACGCACTTACGTACCATATTGTTGTGAGTGAGTGAGTGAATATGGTTTTACGCCACTTTTAGCATTATTCCAGCAATTTCACGGCGGAGGACACCAGAAATGGGCTTCACACATTGTACCCATGTGGGGAATCGAACCTAGGTCTTCAGCGTGATGATCGAGCGCTGTAACCACTAGACTAACCCCACCGCCCCTTTGTGCAAATCAATACGTGTGTAAATGGTAATAACACACTTTATTCGTAATCGTTTCATTCAGTAATTTCACAGAATTGTATAAGGGTAATATGACTGACTGACTGAGTGAGTTTGGTTTTACGCCGCTTTTAGCAATATTCCAGCAACATCACGGCGGGGGACACCAGAAATGGGCTTCACACATTGTACCCATGTGGGGATTCGAACCCGGGTCTTCGCCGTGACGAGCCAACGCTTTAACCATTAGGCTACCCCACCGCCCCTATAAGGGTAATATGAGTCAACAAAAGCTTTAACCAAATGTAGTTAACATGGGTATTTTCTGTGTTAACATAGCTTCAATATAGACAATTACCTGCATAAAACTGGTCACGTCATCAAAATAAACAATACCAAATTCATCTATAGTCTTTCCTAACCACTATAAACTGGTTCAAAGTATGTCTTTATAATCCCGATTTATGATCAGTGTGTAAACAGCATATCGATACAGAAAAAAATATCTACATACAACTGGTGACGTCCTCAAAATAAATAATGCCTGTGTCATATAATGTCTTTCAGAACAAAATATACTTGGTCCATGTCTGTCATGGAAAGTTTGATTTACGATCAGCATGTGAACAAAGCATCAGTAGAAACATATATACTCCTGCAATTGTTTACATCTTCATCAAAATGCCAAAGTCATCTAATATCTTTCAGAAAAACACATAAACTAAATCCAAGTATGTCATGATAATCTTGATTTATTATCAGCAAGTAAACACTGCGCTACTAGTGGAATATTTACTCTGTCGAGTGTGTGAGGATATGTGTATTCAACGACACTTTGTACAATACTGGGTCGTATCACGACGTGCTGGTTTACTGTGGGGCAAAAACCCTAACTAGACCAGTTGTGACTCGTTAACCACTTCGCTGAACCCAGCACTGATATTGACTGGCAAACCAAGGATCGTAGTGTACGTGACGTTATCCTCAAGCAGTAGATCCTGATCCTGAACTCTTCATAGCAAATTTAAGACCAATGGCCCCCATTCCAATTCTGTGCTCTGAAGCGACGCTCCCTCACTCACTCACTCACTCACTCACTCACTCGATTCGTACAGACTAGTTGATTCAATTAATTATAACTACATACTACATGGAAGCTAGTAAAATTACGTAATTCCATTTCGCTAATGAATATTGGGTTTTAGTATGCGTGCGTGTGCGTGTGTGTGTGTGCAGTTCATTTTCATCCGTTTCCCCTGAACTCCCCTCTGGATCCGCCTCTGGTGATCCTATGTTATGGATAAAGTGGTTGTGTGGTGGTGGAGCGGTTGAAACATTCACTCGAAGGTTCGATTCCCTACGTGAGATTTATGTGTGGAGACTGAAACTGAAGTCAGTGGTACAGGCTGCAAAAGCTTTGACAATAAATGATTCACTCACTCTGGTCATATGCCAACGCATTTATTTGTTTTGGTGAAAGTCTGAAGTATGACGGGAACGTCGCCACTTCATTAAAAACAAAACTACCAAACCAGGATTTCCATAAAATTGGTTCTCAGCAACCCATGCTTTTCGTAAGAGGCGACTAACGAGATCGGTTGGTGAGGGTCGCTGATTTGGTAGATGCGTGTCAGTCACTGGATTGTCTGGTCCAGATTCGGTTATTTACAGACAGGTATACTTCTCTGTGCGACTTATAACAACAAACAAACAATACATATTATGATTTTTCTTTTCATTGTTATTCTTTACTTTCTTCCAGGAACTGTTCTGACTCACTACCAGGAAGATGGGTATCACGCCAAGCGTTACACGCAACCGTATGTACACCAACGACTCGAAGTCTCGGGTTTCCGGGTTAGAACTGGTCCTTAGCTACCTGTGCTGGTCATTGGAGATGGACCGGGTGGTCAGACTTGTTTGTTTGTCCACGTATCCCTTAATTGCTGTTCACAATATCAGTCACCGGATTGTCTGGTCCACAATCAATTACACTACAAACAAAAAGTATGGGAACACCCTGAAATTTGATAGGGAAGTCTGTCTTACACATGTTGTGTTTGGGCGTTTGGATCAAACATAGTGCTGGTGTGTTTCAGCACCTTGTTTTTCACTGTTTTTGACAATGTTTCATTTCACTTAAACTCAACGAATATTGAATCAGCTGCTTCACTGCATGTTCAAACATGTCGTTTAAAGTGTCCATTAAGCACACAAAAAGTTGCATTTACCTTAGAGTATAAATGACCTCACCACGTTTAAGTATATATATGACTATCAAATTTTGTAGTATATATACAGACGGTCACCATGTAGCTGGAATATTGCTGAGCGTGACGTTTAACAGAAAGAGATTAGTCAGTATTGATTCAATGCTATAGTCCTTTATTTATTTATCTGAATTAATCAGATAAGCCGGAATACATTGACAGCAGGGCTTCGCTATTTTATCAGCGTCTACACCCAAGGGACACAACTCTGTATAGCAAAGTGGCAACTTCGACTTATAAGGACATAATCATTTCAGCGTTAACGCAACAACACACTAAAACCATGAGATTAATGCTGAGGATGCTAAAAGATGAAGATGCAATTTGCTTAACCTTCCAGAGGAACCAATCCCCAGGTGGATCTACACGGTCAAGGTCAAGGACGAGTATGCTGTGGACAAGTTCGACGCTTTCTCTGATGGAATGTCCCACGTCACTCCCACAACCATGACTAGAAGCAGGGTGAGTCGTGTCGTCCTACACGCATGACATTATAGTGTCTTGAACTGGGTACCAGTTGCCATGGAGACAACGGTACAACAGCGGTTCCCCGGGCACCTGGATATTAGGATAATACATATGCTTTTGTTCAATATCGAGAAGAGTGTATTGTCAACAATATGTAACATGGTCATAAAACTCTCCGGTGTGTTAAAATTGCAAATGCTCTGGTGTTTTCTTCGATTACTTTCCGTAATTTCGATTACTTTCTCATTATTTCAAGTATATTTTTACAAATTGAAATTCGAGTCAGTAATCGATATCACGAGAAAATAATTGAAGTAACGAGTTTGAAAAACTAGAAGATTCGCGACAATAATTCATCTTTTTAAAATGAGACATTTCGGTTTACAAAATACGTTATGCTACCAAAGGCTTCCGTTTGTTCTGGTATTGTCAACTAAGCAACTGTTTGTGTCTTGTAGCCGGGCAAGTTCGACACGGACGCAGCTCGGTGGAGTCGTGGATTCACTTCCGGCAAGCACGTGTTCGAAATTGTCTACCCATCGGCCCACAGAGGGTCTGAAGCACCTGTTGGGGTCGGGGCTGAAATCCGCACCCCTTCACAGCAAGGGGAGGGTCACACTGATCGGCCACAACAGGGAGTCGTGGGGAATCGACCTGAGATCCAAAAGAGCTTTCCACAACAACAAGATTGTGAAGAAATACCCTCAGTCCCAGCAGATGCTCCCGGACAAGCTCTTCATGTATCTGGATGTGGACTCTGGAACCCTTCAGTTCGGCTCGGACGAGCGGTACTACGGGACTGCTCTGACTGGCATCCGAACCGGCGGGGAGCCCATTTACCCCATGGTCGCCAGTTGTCTACAAGGATCCACGATAAGCATGGTGTACCGAGGGGAAGGTAGGTCACTCTGTTACACATGTTTTGTTATTCAGTACTATAATAACGCTTAAGCGGTCGTTGTCGGCAGGTATACAGAAAAGTATACAGAAAAGTACCCTGAACAAAGTCAAAATACAGATACGTACCCGATACCTTAAACAGCGGACCAGTCCATATTCCACAATCCAAAAACGAAACCGCATGTTGTTGTTCCCGTTCAACTGACTGCGAGTGCTATTGTGCACCGCGAAATATTCGTTACTGTGTTTGGTCATTTCCTATATACAGGAATCAAATGCATCTAATACAACTGTATGACAGTTATGATCGATAAAACGACACAGTGTAATGTATACAGAAACGTACCTGGGGTACACATCTGCAGTCGGGATCGGGCTCGCTGACTTGGTTGACACATGTCATCGTTCCCAATTGCGCAGATCGATGCTCATGGTGTTGATCACTGGATTGTCTGGTCCAGACTCGATTATTTACAGACCGCCGCCATATAGCTGGAATATTGCTGAGTGTGGCGTAAAATTCAACTCACTCACTCACTCACTCACTCACTCACTCACTCACATCTGTAGTACCCGTGACGACAACGACCCCTTCAGTCGTAATAACACTTTGGTGGTGTGGATTTGGATCATATTTTGCATGTTCAAGTTTGTAAGACTTCAGTTTTTACACCTGCACAGTGTCTTTTACAAGGTTTTGCATTATGAGTGAGTTAGTGATTGAGTTTGGTTCAAAGCTGTTTTATGCTTTATTCTAGTTATATCATAACGTGTTAGGAGAGCCCATAGTAATTGAATTTACAGACTTGAGCTTGCCCAAGGGAGGCAACTCAATATGGCCCACTCGTGTTATTCCGGAACAAGCCGAAAAGCGAGCCTTCTTGGAGGCTACGGAAAGGGGCGAGTGGTGACTAATGCCCTGCCTCTCTTATTTTGAGATGTCACTGTAAAGGGTTCGATAACGAACAGAAGTTGTAATTCTTTCGATGTTGCCCCATCAAATATTGGTGCATACATTCTTTATCCGGAAGTTTACGGAATAAATCCTCCCTGACTCACTAACTCACTCACTCAGCATGTGTTTGTAATGCACTTATTTCGCACTTACATTATACCTAACATCTGCACATCCAGGTATAGTGGTGGAGGGCCATCTCCGGAAAAAGCGGAAGTGACGTAATGCATGCAACTGGACCGTAGTATCCACCGCCAACTTCCTGTTCGGCGAGACTTCCGGTTCCATGTCAAAAGACAGACGGCTGTTGAAGTTTTTAATGAACGTTCACAGCTTCCTTTGACTCTGATGTGAAATCGACATGCTGAATGATCAGCCGTTGTGTAGAGACTTGCAGACGATCTACTTCAGATCCGAGGATAGCCCCAAATGCCGGAAACAGCCATATATAGACAAAACGTGCATAAAAGGAGTTTAGAGTACACCTAGCATTAATATGGATAGTCTTAGAACAGACGGGTCCGCCACAGCTTAGTGATTTTCCGTATGTCAGCAAGAGAAGACTGTGTACTATGTTTGCCTGCAATATGCTTCTCCAAAACAGTGAGACAGAACTTACCTTAGCGATCTGCCCTTACCGAGAGTTAGGTGTGACAACATCCTTATAACGGTGTATGCAGAAACCAGTCAGGAGTTTTCATTTGCATTTAATTCAGTAGAATATTTTGTTTTGAAAATGTACTCAAGTTCAAAGTGACTTATTTGATTTGAGTGAGAGTGAGTCTTAATATTAGTGATGCGTGTACAAAATAGTGAAGAAGACAATGCTAGTTGGAGCTAGTTGGGCTCTGCGTTCACATATACTACAGTGTACACTACATTCAACTGTAATCCGCGAAGGTAATTGTCATAGACATATCACAGTGAGTGAACATTTTGATATACCGTATTTTTGTCTAATAAGCGCCGGGTCTCTAATAAGCGCCGGCAGTAAAGCAGCTCACTAACAATTACGGTAATTAGACCCAGTAAGCGCAAAAGCGCCGGGCCTCTAATAATTTATAAGCGCCGGGTCTGGAACTCCGTTGAGTGGAACTCCAGAACATGGAGTGAGTGAGTGAGTTTAGTTTTACGCCGCACTCAGCAATATTCCAGCTATATGGTGGCGGTCTGTAAATAATCGAGTCTGGACCAGACAATCCAGTGATCAACAGCATGAGCATCGATCTGCGCAATTGGGAACCGATGACATGTGTCAACCAAGTCAGCGAGTCTGACCACCCGATCCCGTTAGTCGCCTCTTACGACAAGCATGGGTTACTGAAGGCCAATATTCTAACCCGGACCTTCACGGGCGCTTATTAGAGGAAATACGGTACATAACGTGCATATAGTATAGTCAACTGCTTGTAAATGTAACATAACTGAAGATCAGTTACTTCGCAGTACAAATGTACATAATATAACAGTAAAGTAATTGCACTGTTTGTTCATACCCAGTATCCTGCTGTACACTAGGTGTTGCCCTGTGTTGTTGTGTAACGGCGTACTTTAACACCAGCGTTTGTATGATGTTGATGAACAACGGCTGTTACCATGGTAACTAAACCTGTGTATCCCGCCTTGTTGTTACAGCTGCAGAAGACCTAACAACAGTGACGACGACAACGACAGTGATAGTGAACCAGCAGACTCAGATGCAACCGGAGCCATGTACCATGATGGTCCCACCCCACAACCAATGGACCAGCAGCAGCAGCAGCAAGCACCATGCCCCCACCGGAAGTTTGTATGGAGCAACATCTACAACCCACAGCTCCACCCGAAGACTGCTCCGACCAGCCCCAACAAACCACGACCCAGCCAGAAGAACCGACGGACCAGCCCCAACAAGCCACGACCCAGCCAGAAGAACCGACGGACCAGCCCCAACAAGCCACGACCCAGCCAGAACCGACCGACCAGCCCCAACAAGAAAATACCCAAGAACCAGCGGGGGCGGCTGTACCTCCACCCAGTCCGGTCTACGAGAGTCCTCCACAGCCCGATGTATATTCTTCCTGAGTGCACAGTGTGGAGGGTGACACAGGCTTGTAAATAAAACATTATTACGTGATGAGTGTAGTTTTGTTGTCAATGAAGAGGCGAAGGTCCTCCTTTTGACTTTAAACGATCACCGAAACAACTGAATGCGTTGGCATATCACCAGAGTGAGTGGATCATTTATTGTCAAAGCTTTTGCAGCCTGTACCACTGAGTTCAAGGTCAGTCTCCACACATAAATCTCACGTAGGGAATCGAACCTTCGAGTGAATGTTTCAAACCGCTCCACTACCACACCACCACTTTATCCATAACATCAGATCAACGGTCTATATGGCGAAGACGAGATAATTGTTCAGTAACAGTAACTCTTTTTTCAATTAAAGCTGTGGGCACACAGAGATGCTTCAAGCGATTCAACTCCATTCTGGGAGCCATGCTGTCGGTCACATCGTACATTGTATAAAAGCAGTCTATAAATAGTCACATCCGGGCCAAATCTAATTGTGTGATATCATGAACATGTGATATCATCAGCCATCGCCAACAGTTCAGAGCTTGACCACCACATCCAATTTTGTAGCCTCTAAAGTTGAGTGCGGAGTACTTATTCAAACACTCCGGTCCTAGTTTGTTTGTTAGTGTTTAACGCCGCAACATTCCAGTTAAATGGCTGGCGGAGTTGAGTATTACTCCAGCAATATCACGGCGGGGGACACCAGAAATGGGCTTCACAAGTTGTACCCATGTGGGGAATCGAACCCGGGCCTTCGGCGTGACGAGCGAACGCTTTAACCACTAGGCTACCCCATCGCCCCAGTTAAATGGTAATGATCTGTAAATACTTGATTCTGGACCAGACAAAACAGTGATCAAAATCATGAGCATCGATATACGCAATTGGGATACGATGTCATGTGTCAACAGAGTCAGCTAGCCTGACCACAGTCAGTCGCCTCTTACGACAAGCATATCTTAATCTGAAGATTAATATCTAATCCGGATCTCCACGGGTTCTTGCCCTAGTATATATTCGGGTAAGAGCTGGTCTCAGAAAGAAAAGTGTGTGGCAGGTAGTGGTGTTCCGATTTACTGAAATAATCGAAGATTGGTCGCAGTGACCAAACGACCAAGCAATCGATCACAATTTCTCATAATCGAACATAAACGATTTTGGAACTACTGTTTTAGTCTTTGAAAAACTTGACAATGGAACATATCTTAGAAGTTGTCAGGGCCTGAAAACGTGTTTAATTCTTAGAAAACTCACTTCACTAACTGAAAAGCCATGACTGAATGTTTCTCTAAGACTCCAGGAAGTTTATGTTCACAATATATTAGTCATCACTTTAAAGTAGCAAGTTGCATCATGTTATACATATCTGCAATAACAACCTGGATAGGAAAATCTGAAAAAATGACGCTAACCAATTATTTTCGATGATCGTTCGTTGGTAATGAAGCAATCATCAATTGTGAGATTTCAACCAATTCCCAACACTTGTGGCAGGCAACTAACGGGATTGGGTGGTCGGACTGGTTGATTGTATTGACTCGATTTTATTGATGATCCAGAGTACATAAATCAATGCTTACGGTGTCAATCAGTGAACTGTCAGGTCCAGACTTATCAGGTTATCGATAGACCAGTGGCTTGAGTCTAGATTATTCTTCAGTGCGGCGTTAAACAACATTCAAGTCAAATCTGTATCCTAGATCCAAACTATGGAGGATCTCAGATGGCCTGAAATGCTGTCACAAGTGCAAAGGTTCATTATAATTGTACGTTAACTGGACAATATGTATTTAGCTCAAGAATTTCTGCACTGTAGATCGTAAACCATCCTGTTGTCCTTAACTTCTGAGTAGTATACAAGTGAAATGAATGTTGTCTTTAGCGCCAGCTTAACACGCAGTAAACTTTGTCCTCCTGTAGAGCAGCTGTACCTCTCTCAAGAACTTTCCCAGGGGCGGATCCGACGCGTGTGTGTGTGTGCGTGCGTGCGTTCCGACACACCTGCGCCCGAAAAGTTCCCCTGAGAACATTTCCCTGAGTGCAAACCCCCAACCCCCACACACCCCATTCCACTTCTCCAAAACCCTGGATCCGTCCCTGATTCCGCATGGATTTGTGCGCTGTACACATAAAATCATAACAGACAGCGAATTTATATTCATCTTTTAATATCAATATCAAAAAGGTAAAAAAGGTAATAAGCTCAAATAAATAAATATATATAAATAAATCAACAACGGACATGGTACATAAAGCTCAACTCAACAAATATGTGTAAAATGGGGCGTAAAATTGCAAAGTAAATAATGACTTGTTCTGTGAAAGACCAGTAGGGGTGCATGACAAAAATGGCAGCTTTTGACTTCTCTCGCGATCACATAAAAATATCAATGAAATATCGCATCTCAATATTTCATTCAAAAGATGGTTGTAACTTCATCTCTCTCTCTCTGTCATATTCAAGGCGCGACACATCGGTAAGCAGTTCTGTACGTGTCCCTCACAACTAGGGCGTATTTTAACCTGAAAATAAACAAATAATCAGATTAGTTACAATCCAAAAGTTACAATATCAAAGAAATAACGACCATTTTAATGGTAATTTATATAACCCTAGCGAAATATTGATGCATAAATAATTAAAATGCATTAGATGTAAGAAAAGGTAACTCTATTTTGTTTTGGGGTCAAGGGAGACAACTCTTACCTAGTTTTGACACATGTTTTCCAGTGCCATGGACCGCATTTTGCGATGTACTCTTCCCGAACAACACGCCGGTAGCTCCGTGCGTGTGGTACGGAGTGCTTCTCATATTTGCATAGTCTACAAATAGAAAAGTGGTGTCGTTCTGTAAGAAAGCGAAGGATAGATGAGAATAGGTTCAGCAGAGCAAGCAACAAGCAAAGACATGCACAAGCAAGAACGGCAGAAAGCAGCTGAGGAAGCAACGTCTTGAAAATTGAAAGTGACAGCAGAGTTGACGAAGCGTACATAAAATCACATTTCACTCTCCAACTACGCAACTTGACAAAATAACGATTGAGACAATAGTGGGTCGCATGTCGTAGCTATATAAAGTGAGTAAGTGGGTGAATTTATTTTTACGCCGCTTTTAGCAATATCCAGCAATATCACGGCGGGGGACACCAGAAATGGGCTTCACACATTGTACCCATGTAGCTATTATAAAGAATCGATCTTCTAAGTGACGAGTGAAGCCTTTAACTGCTTGATTACACCATCTCCTCAAGGTTCACGATTACAATATGTAAATTGACATATGTATTTGGTAAGAGTGGTGGTGTAAACGTACCTAGTTTCACAGCGCCGACCTTTGAACCCAGGAGGACATTTACACTTGTTGTTTTTCCTGCATCGGCCTCCATTAAGACAGGCACTGCGGCAACGTGCTGGAGAAAGAAAACCAGTCATGTTATAATAGTCATAAATATCACTATTAATATAGATAACTTCAGGAACTTTAACATTTTTCAGTTACTTTGTTGATTTGATGTCAGTGCAGCTTAGATAAAAACTTCTGCTTACCTCTTTGGCACCTTCGACCTGAGAATCCAGCTGGGCATGCGCAGCGATTAGGACCGGTACAAGTTCCGCCATTTTTGCATTTCTTGAAGCATTGAACTAGAAAGAAAAAAAGTAATCAAATGAATAAATTATCTGGAAAGTTAAAAAGTCACTTATGACAACAGAACGTTTAGAAGTTTTGAAATACGCCTAAGTGAGAGTTGGGTTTTACGCCTTTATCTATTGTTCCAATCATCGACACCAGCAATGGGGGTCTCTGAGAAACATTTGAATATTTACAATATAGGGGTTTATATGTCTGGTACTTACATAGTTGGCACCGGTTGCCATAGTAACCTCCTCTACATCCGCACACATTGGGAGCGATGCATTTGCCACTGTTTTGACACCTTGGTCGGCATTTAGCTGTAAAAGAAAATTCAAAAATATTAATTCGAGAATTGTAGATGTAATTAGATGGTTCTAATGCCGATGAAGTTATAATTTAAGTTTTATTTAGAGTTCTCGGAATCAAATATTACACGTCTGTCTGGAACACAAAAACGTACCTTTCTGGCAGTAGCGCCCTCTGTATCCGCTGGGGCAGGAACAACGGTTGGCAGCAACACATTTCCCGCCATTAAAGCATCCACGTTTGCAGGTAGCTAAAATACAGAAAACAGATATTTAGTTCGATATTTAAGTTATGCAACGAGGCGATAATTTACAAAGATTTTATCTTGTTATTTTTTTGTATTGAAGTTTATTTATTGAAGAGGATTTTTAGTTATAATTACTCACCAACTGAACAGTCCTTTCCTGTGTAGCCTTTCTTACAACGGCAGACATTATGCCTCACACATTTTCCTCCATTGTGGCACTGCATGGGACAGTAAGCTGAAACAAGGGAGATAACTCTCATTATATTGAAGCAAATAATTTCCAAGTCATTATATACTTGTGTATATAGAAACAAGATGAAATCTTATGAGTTAGCGATTTTTTATAGAATTGGTGTTTACATTTAGCATAAATACTTACGTTTGCATGTTGGTTGCAGGTACCCGTAAGGGCATACGCATTTCCCAGGGGCAATGCAACGTCCTCCATTTGAACATCCGGGTTCGCATTTGGCTGCAACATAAAGGTTAAAGGTTATTACCATTACTATTATTACTAGGAAATGAACGTTATGCTTCGAATTTTACTAAATATAATGCAAAGTTTTGACTGGTAAGATAATCATTTTAGCTTTCGTTGTTCCAATAATTATACTTACGTTTTTCACAGTTGACACCGGTGTAGCCTTCTGGGCATGCACACATGTTTGGCCCGACGCAGATACCGTTGTTTTCACAGCCTAAAGGACAAGATGCTGAAATAAGAGGAGAAACAGCTTTAGTAATCATTTCTATGAAGAAACTGATAAATAATACACAAGTAAACATTTTTATCAGTTCGTGCAAGACCGTACATGTTTGTACCAAAGAGTCACTTCCAAGCGTCATTCTCAGATAAAATACACCACCAAAAGAAATTTGGTTTCGGTTTGTAAGGACAAATTATTAAGTTGCGACTTTTCTTTAAGTAGGTAAAAACACATGTTTTATTTGCACTGTAAGACTACTTACGAGTTTCGCATCTCTTGCCGTTGTATCCCATGGGACAATCACAGGTTCCGTTGGCGTTGCACTCTCCACCATTTAAACAAGGAGTCGGACACTCCACTGAAAGGAAAAACAGTTTACATTAAGACCGGTATATACTACATTCCATGCAAAGAATTATTCATTACGGTTTGTTTAATTAAGTGACAGTTAATAACCGTGTCACCTTGACACTCCTGCAGGTAACACAGCCGTGTCTGCGTCTGAGGAGAGTCTTTGGGCACACATCGGTCCACAGCCACGATGTTGTTCCGGCAGAACAGAGTCCTAGATTGTCGCCCTTGACCACACGAGGCGCTGCAGTAGGACCACGAGGACCAATCAGAGCCATACACTGCAAGCCAAGAGGCCGTACAGTCAGAGAGCGAAACACAACAAGTATCACGTGTTTATAGTCCATACTACCAGGCACTACCAAGAACTACCAGGAACAACTTCAGAACTACCCAAAACCCTGTAGGTCTTCATGTGATCAGACACTTAATACACGCAGTCATAACCACCTACAGTAAGAAACTCGAAAAAGGACGGTTATAACTGACTTTATCAATAACAGGATTAGTGTATATGTATACAGGTTATATTGTTCGCCTTACCTATGGGTTTGGTTGTTGTGTTGTCGACATCAGTGCCCATGGGCTTGCGGGTGACGGATTTGTTGTCATCTTTAACTGGCATATTCTGTAGAAGAGACAAAATACAATCAGTTTCATGGTTATTATTAAAGCGTCTTCAGACTATTGTTTGATAGTGACCAAAGTGGTATATGATGTCTGTGGATATGTAAATGAGGCACCTACCGTGATGTCAGTCTGCACGTGGCACTGGAGCTCAGCGAAGCTGGGGTCATCGGACAGAACAAGTTGTTCAATGCTACCCTGTAAAAAACCAGAAGGGTAAATTCTAAAGTAACGTAATATGAACACTATATCTTAAATCATATATCCTTAATACAATTAGTAAAACTTTGTTGAAACGTGGATGTGATATCGTAATCGTTGAAGAATACAATCCTTACCCTGAAAGGCTGGCCATTCCTGGCAAAATATGGGCCGATAGCGACCATGAGGTTTTTCCCAAGAGTAGAACTCTTCCTTCTTATGAGGGTTTTGCTCATGACGGTGTCGCAGTCGTAAAACAAGGTCACAATGTCGTCTTTGACGCTGAACGCTAGCTGGTGCCACTGTCCATCAGTCACAACTACATCAAAATCAAGGGAGACAACTCTTCCATCGTGGTATTCCAAATACTCAAATTTAGCATTTGAGCCAAAATGGAGCCCGATCCTCTGTCTTCCTCTGATATCGTTAACTGTGAGAAGGTAACCTTGGTAACCAGGGTTCAGTTTAAAGGTCAATGCCACACTGAAGTCTCGCGGGAACGTGACTTCGTATAAAGATGCAACAGGAAGGAAAAGTTTGGCCTGGGGGGTGACTTGATATGCGTGTGACCTGTTGGTGTTCTTGTAGACGCCGAAGGGCATTTTTGGCATACCAAATTTGGTAACAAGGTCTGTAATTTCATCACATGAGTATGTATTGCACTTCCGTGTCTCGGTAGATGCGCCCGTGCACTCTGTAATATTTTCTCTCGAGCATGTACGATGTCGCATCTGAACTCCACCGTCACAGGGGGCGCTGCAGCCGTTCCACTTAGACCACGCGTGCCAACCTGAAATGACAAAGCGAAATGATTTATTTACCAGGACACTTAAATACACTGAACTAATTTCCGATACAACTATGCACTGTCCTTATAAGAATAAAAACAATAATCGCCACTTATACAGCAATCCATATTAATATTCACCACATATATAAACGAATGCTAGGGCTCACATCGGAGCAGGTACAGAAACGAGCGAATTCAAATCAACCATAAATCATAAATCTGTCTAATATCAATCCACATGGTCATAAATCTGTCTAACAAAAGAGTTCTTATGTGAACTTTTTCAGGCAGTTATTCCTTAGTCGTTTTTTATTACGCATCAAGTGATTTGCCCTAGATCAAGGGATGGAGTCGAACATTCATCTTGAGGATGCGTATCTCCTTGTTGCTGCGACACAGTCTCTCGTCCATAGCTGCAACACCCGACTGATGCCCATTGTGGGGCGTGTATTCACCGTCAGCTTTATACGTGTGGGTGTAATTAAGTGTAAACTCTCAATAATCTGTACCGGCCAGGGTACATTCGGCACATCAGATGGGGACACTATCAGCTCAGGTTTCCACTCAACAAGATTGGTGTCGTTTTCCTTTTCAATGACGTTTAATGTCGTATCGCTTGGTTCAAGTATTAACCCTCATACTTTTGTGGGATTGGCGATGAAAATCCATTGGAACTCTTAAATAGTAGTCACATTATACGATATATTATTCAGAACAGAATATTTGTGAATGGCATAGATAGAGGTTGATACTTGCGGCAATCTATTTCACTTGTAATGTGTTTTAGGGGTTTCTGTTTTAAAACTTATTCCGGGGAAGTTGAAAATATAAAGCAGACATATTGTAATATCGCCTAGGTAAAACTGGAACCTTAAAGGGTTAACATAGCCTATATTATAGTAACATTTATATCCACTGATAAATTCATCGTCAGCCTCCCGAATTTCATCTCATAATGCGATCCTCGCTTGTTCTTTCACAGTCGTGTACTTAGGTAGAAAAAGAGTCACAGCCGACTGAAAGCTAGCCTCACAGAGCCCTAGGCAAGGCTTTGAAACTTTGCTGCTGAGAAAAGCACCGCATAGAAATAATAAATGACGCGAAATTACGTGGAGCTGTTCTCAATGCCCAAACTCACGGTGGTCTGGTTGGGATGTTTTCATAATCGACCTAACACTATGAACGATGATGCAAGGACCGTACTCTGTGGTAGATGAGAGGAACGGATGCATCCTCTGCAACAACTCCATCATTGTTTTGTTCGCCACAAAAACCTGTGCCCTGACAATCTCTGAATGAAGCCCAGCGTCATGAATTGTGTCCGGGAAAGACATCGTTTTATCCTCCAAATACTGACAATTTGTTCTTAAGAACGAATTACACGTTAGAGAAAAGTAAGGATTTATCGTTATCATAATCACTACCAAAGCAATTTGTTTTTTGAGACTTTAAATATGCCCAAGCTTACTATGCCCAATCAAAACGTCATTTGTTTGGCGAATGCACAATTTGAAACGTGACGGGATAAGGTTTCCGATTTTACTGTCATAATTTAAAGATAAAATCGTAATAAATTGTTATAAACTGACAAAGTCTAGTAAAGATATCATCGGGGTTCACGAGGTTCGTCCACAGAGCCTGGGGCACATTTCGCCTGCAATACAATGTGTGGTCTGCTGATAGAACCCTACAAGGAATAGTGTACGGGTGGATGTGTACGAAACGTGTGGCTTTCAATCGGGTGGATGGTCTACACGGATAATAAAAAGAAAACCCAATAAATGCAGTGTCTTTCAAGGCAAATAATCAGCTATCAAATTTCTCTGTTTCGTTAAGCTATCGCGTCTCTCTTGTAGAAAGCCAGAGGGCGGTTGGACGAGGCTGGGGGAACTCGTGTCGTAACAAACACTGTGTCTACAAGCCTACTGTCAGCAGTCTTACTGACTGGAACTGTCTAGTCTAAGTTTGTTACTGTCGGTGTTTCGCTCAATGGGCATTCAAGGAGGGTTTTCTATGTTATTTGTTTGTGGTCGCTGTATTCAGAGGATAAGGGGGAAACTATTTGCTCTGGTGAAAGTCGCCCCTTCTTCCCACCCCGTGTTACAAGTAACAACATATCGTGGTTCAATGTCAAGAGATGGATATACAACGTAACACACGGACGCCAGCTAATTTAATGATGAACATACAAATAGAAAAACATGTTGCCGAATCTGTATTCCGCTAGAAAACATCTTCATCTTAAAATAGGCGATAGATGATGGGCCAAATATTAAGTTACTGGAAATGTTTCCTGTAAGTGAAATTACAAAGTCGGACTCTCTTTGTCGTTAAGTAGGTAATGGGCATTATTTCCACTTCTTCCCCCTTTCGTTGTTATTGCAACAAAGTGTTATATTGCAGATCGATATAATATCCAGTAATTAGTGCCAATCACATTATATACAACGCGTGTTAAAAGGTTGCCATCAGTAACGTCAGGGGGTCCTTTTCTTTCGCACTTAACTTTGAAACAAATCACCGGCTCGCTAGCGCATACAGTTTATTCAGACCAGCTAAGATAATTTTCTACAATAATTTCAAAAAGCATTCAAGCGGAAAACAGATCTGTCATGCATGAACGTTTTAATCCAATATCTCTGGCAAGTTCGTGTCAACTCTGCCCGAGTCTCAAGTTTAAAATTGAATTAGTTTGGGGGAAAATATCGTCACTCGTCAAATGTCGTAATCAAAAAACGGTGTAAAAATCTCCCACAGGGAACAAAATTAAACCTCAACTCCTGCGCGTGTGATTTCAACTGTTATTTCAGCTACAGATATAATAAAAACAAACTCAACAAAGAAAACAAGACTCTTGAAAAAAAACTATCAAGGATGGGTCTTAAATCTTTGTCTGGAATTCTCCAGGATGCTAGTGTTTGCGGGCAAGCGTTTAAACGTCGTGTATAATTTACAACCAGAGTAATGGCCAAGTTTATTGTTACTTAACTGTTTAATTCGTTGCTAAATTCGAGAATTCTATAAACCTCTGTTTTCAATGTAATCCTGGTATCTTACATCAATCTACAATAGGCTGATCCTTGCACTACATAATGCCAGGGAACACCTCAAGCGGAGCCAAAATATGCATGCATATGTAATTTCTGTCGTGGCTTTTCGGGTAAAATTTTAATCTGGGATGGCCCACACAATAACAGTCAGTCACTGCCACGCTCCAAAGATGATCTACTATAGAACTGTTCCCGTACACTCACGTTAGGAATTTCTGTGATAATGGACCCCAGCGGGAAAGGAACTTTAGAAACGAGAGGAATTGTTCTCGAACTAATTCCTGGGTTACCCGCAAAGCCAGAAAAAGCCCCCGTCGGTTGACGTCCCTTCAAGGTCGGTTAAAGGTCATGGCGTCAGCGGACCGCACCCGTCTCGCGTTTGTACTTTGCCAATGGACATAGCCCCAGAACAATAAGATATGTTTTATGACTATGTGAGATTATACGTTAAAGCATTAGGGAATTGAGGGACTTTGCAGAACAACAAAATTAAACGATAACTGCCACATTTAGTACATGATCGTTTAGGAATTGACAGGGTCTGATTTAGATTCAAATGACAACCGTCTAAAACATTATAAAATTATAAAGTTTTTAATGAACTTTTGCACCAACAAATTTAATTTGAAAATTTAAATTAGATCCATACGTTTGGTAACCAGGGTGATTTATATACGCTGAAATATGACGTGTTAATGTATTTTGCTCATTTCCCCAAGCCTTCTTAAGTTTCCGCTCAGTTGAAACTCGATGTCAGGATCATGCTAGTGAACATACTCAAGGGTTTTTCTCACCCTTCTAATCGCCACTTTAAATTTGCCTTGTGCTGTGTTGAGTACTTTACAAACACAACGTGGGTATGTTAAAGAGTTCTGCATATGAGACTCGCCATAGGAGCAAGTGAGAAGGACGAGTTAATCTTCGCTTTAAACGACATGTGATAAACTACAAGATCAAGTACACCTTAGAGTAAACAAGTAGCACGGTCTCAGTTAATGTTGTTATCAATGACAAGCGAATTTGTTAAAGGGAACTGAAGAAAGTCCTGATAGTCTATTCATTGGAATAACTTTTAAATAAAAATAAAATTATGAAATTATATTAAACCTGGAACACGGTTGTTTTGTGTTCCATTCTAAACAAAACTGACACACAAAAAAAAAACAAATGAGCACTATAAATTAGGAATTATACTATAGGGGTGTATAGTAAACGATTCGTTGAACGGCGCTAACATCATGGGGTACAGTGTTCACGGTGGGAGGCAGATTAAGGTGACATATCGTTAATAATTGTTTCTAACACTGTGCTTTATTTCCCATTCGGGTGGAAATCCCCTGCAATTATTTCTACGCGTTAGTAGTTTGATCCATGTCTCCTAAACTTTGTATTTGACCACTGGTCGCCGGAATGTCGTTGTGAAATTGACCATAAGGTAACCGTCCATCTAAGGTATTGACTGATTGTTCAGTGCCTTGTATTAACACGTCTATCACACGAGCTTCACTCTAACGAACAGGTGCCCTTGTGAAAATAGAAGCTGATTGTGCCTGTCGTTTCTGAATTTTGTTCGATTTTTCTGCATGAGAAAGAGCTATGTATAAGCCAAGCCTTATCCATTTACATTTAAAGTCTATTAAACTTTTTTCCAGCTTGTAATAAAAGGACAACCTATCACGACACCCACTAACTTCAGTCGCCCCGCCGGCCATAAAGCACATAGTGTCGGTGTTAAATTCACACCGTCGAGGTTTTTATCAGAAGGAGAGTTTGTTTTTGATTAATGGCAAGGTAGGCATACGACCTAAGACTTTAAATCAACTTTGTAAGTACTTAGCAAGTTCATAGCCATCTCGAATTGTTTAAAAAGTATTTAGGTATTCGGCATTTGTGACATTAATCTTCAAGCGAGGCGGATAAAGTTCCGACGTTGTCCGTTAAACAACTATTATGTGAAGTCGGTCAGGCTCCTAGGCAGCGGGCTTAGAAATAATATTGTGATTTTAAATATCTCTTAAAACCATTGAAAATATTGACTTAATTTTAAAAAGAGTTAAAAGAAATTCACAAATTGTTTGGTAATAATATAAAATCAAAGACTGAAATTATTATTCATTATTATTGACATTAAAACACTATTGATATTTGATACATCAATCTAATTAATTTTAGTACCTGTGTCAGTGAGAATTTTGTACAAGACATTGTATGGAATCGTACCATGATATGACATTAATATCACTGGCCAAACTATAAACTAACACGCTTGAGAAAGAGGCATGTCGAGTATTAACCTTGAAGTCAACAGAAATTAATTTGATCTGTTTAATACGACCATTAGTATGTCCTAACACGCAGTTTCGATAACTGATATTTCTTGTGAACTCACTCGAGTGCACTTAATGTTCTTTAGACATGGAACTAAATTCAAACAGTCAAAGAACTTCACAGCACATAATTTAATTGTAAAATGCAATTTAATCACCATTAATAATTAAAAATAAAAAAATTATCAAAGCTAAACATAATTGATTGCCCACATCGGAATTTTAGAAATTTAGAAATATATTTTCGGTGCTTATAAAGAGATTTAATTTCAAAGTGTTCTTATCTCAAGTAAATCATGCTATTGAAATCTATCCACCGTTAAACCACTTACCTGTGGCAGGTGAGAAAAAGGGTAAGAGAATCGTATTGAAAGCTCGATTGCTAGAAGGCTAGCCGTCAGTGTTCATCTGTCGAGATAGATGACTATCGCGCTGCCAAAGGGGACGTGATAACTCTATAAACTTCCGACCAAGATTAATAATATTGCGCTGTTTCCAATTACTCGTCATCCCGTGGATTCCTGCTGTTTACATTATATGGAGATTTATAACCATGATTTTTTAAACAGGTGTATTAATTTGACATTTGTAACACGGATTTGAATGATCACTTCCATGTAAGTATTCTATTCTCTCGATATATACGACTTTCGAGTCGTGAACCGAGTCTATTTTATTATCGTGATGTGGAAAACCAGATCATTACCTAGACAGGTGTTGTGACAGAAATCAGACAAACACGATACCGTCGCCGAGAAGATTAACGGATTATCTTAATCTTGTTGATTTGTAGTACTAGGTAATTAAATTACACTCGACGTGGTTGACATTACTGAAATCTTTCTCAGATTAATACTTATTTAAACAACAACAAAATTGAATACATTTATTTTGGTAAATAATTTTTCATTTTACTCATTTCTTAAAACCTAAGATATTAGACAATTTTAATTTTAGTTAATTTTACATTAAATGTTTAAAAGATGTATTTTTGCAATGGTGTCTTAAATCGAGAATACATATTGTGAATAATTATAAGAATAATATTTACCTAAATAATCCAGGATTTGTTGTTCATTTGCAGGAGTAAAGTCCGCCACAGCGCCAAAGATGTCGTCATATTTGGCGGACAGGCGTCCCTGGTACATTGTCAGGAACATGATGTGGGTGTCTCCAGGAACGACGTCAGCATAACACATAGACTTGTCTCCGAAGTTGCTGATGTTGTAAATCTTCCTGCTCCTCTCCACCGACGACACATCATCCACAAACTCGGCTCCTTTATACACTTCCAGCACCTGTACCTCTGCCGTGTAAGTTTCAGAATCCGATCTCACGTCTTTGAACGCTCGTACAACATTGCCCGAGATCACTATCTCAGCATAAGCTGCCCGTTCGTAAACAGTGAGCGGTGTCCATCCATTCAACAACAGAATACAAGAATGTGACTTGTGAAAAAGGTGAATAAATATGTATAATATCATCACGTATCGGATCTCTTTGCTGGCGAACATGATTGTGATAATGGAACACTTTTGTCGATCACAAACTATTGCTGTTACTATCCACAAGATCGTGTGTATATCCGACGAAGAACGATGTAAGTAAATACTGAATGAGAGGGTTATTTCACTGGTAGTTTTTTCGTATCCTACTCCCACAAGCTCTCGTTACACTGTACTGACAAAACACAGAGTTAGTCCCCTCTTATATGAAACGTGGCTGTTCCGTTGTCCTCCCCCGATAAACCGAGTCGATTTTTATAGGATCAGCCAAGCAAAACTCGGAAAATGCTATGTGCTTAGCAAAACACTGTCTGTGTCGGGACGGGGTCCCAGACAGTATGCTTATCCTAATGACGTCATAATCAGTAATTACAGGTCTGATTAATGCTTTAATGAGCGTGCGATAAATATGTTTTATTCTACATCTAATTTGCATAATGTTCAACGATTATGAAATTGTGTACATATCAAATTCAGATTTATCATATTAATCATCAACGAATATTTACACAACTGTATTGCAGACCAATTTAGAGCATGATATACCTTTAACAACATAATAATGTATGATTAAAATTCGTATTTATCTCTATGGATAAGATATCGCGGTATGTTTACGGTTACAAAATGACTTGAATCAGAGCGTCACTCTTGACAAAACACTCTTGGCGGAATACCGCATACCAAGCACCTGTTTTCTTAAATCCATTTATATCTCTGCAATATATAAGACATATATAAGCGTGTTTCATTAGTGACTCATGAGTCTAAGATACGCATGAGAGCCGAGGTTTTATTGATGCAATTTAGATAGGTTTGTTATTTCATTGATTCTCTACCATGTACTCACGCAGGCAAATGCATTGATCTGGGACGCCTGTACGTCTTTATAACTGTGTATTCTCTACGTCACTATACGTGTTTAAGATGTGTTCATAGTTGAGCGGATTCAGCCATCCTTGAGCCATATAAGATTTGAAACTTTGTAATTTTTCATTTTTTCCGAATATTTTTTTTCAAATTCACACTAAAGTGTTTCATTTGAAGACTATTCACCTTACTTTAATATTCACCTGATATTACTTGATATTCACATCCTTTCCCAGATATTCACGTTCGTTGCCGTCGCTTTGATCATTCAGCAAGCTTGGCGTTTAAATATTGTGAAAAACAGTTAAGGATCAAAACTTTTTCTTTTTTTTGGGGGACATTTTTTGCCACGCAGATTGAGAACACAATGTCGTAAAATATAATTTTATTTAATAAAAAATACCTCTTGCTTCAATACTCCCTATCAATTAAACTTTGTGTGTGTATATTCATTTTATACACATCAGCATTTTTGACTTTCTCTCCTAACACGCAATCGCCCTAAATCCTATGAATTTATAGAAGGTTTAGATCATATAGTTTAACATTACAAAGGCCCCGTTTTCGGCCATAATCAGTGTAAAGACCACGGTAATTTGACTTGGAGAGCTCCAAGGCAAAGTGGTACTTAGGGACAGTTTAGCCTGTAGGGTGTCGGGTGTCGAGATTGTGTCTGATAACCCCCATAGAAGGCCCTGGGTCTGACAGGTTATCGGGGTGGCGGGCCGTGTGCAGTGATTGATAGCAACTGACACCACTTTTCCGCTGCTGTGATTCTATTCGTCAAACTCTGTCGTTTCTATTCTGGGGTGGCGTTCCCTGAAACGAGCGGCAACCTGAATTCTTAATGTTAATCCAAAATGTTATTTGAGTTTGAAATACTTTCACCCTGTATTATCAATGGACATGCGCCATGCATTTCCTGATTGTTGAAACTATAAGACGTTTTATTTATGAAGATCGTTCTGGAAAGTACATGTGTGTCAAATTAAGCCTAAAGGTTGTAACACCCTGTATTAGGGAACCAAACCTCTGTTCGACAATATAAGCCTTACTATACCGTACTAAATTGCCACGAGAACCTGGATAGCTCCATCCCACATCATATAAACTACCAAGAAAAGAAAGTTTTGAACAGTTAGATAATAACATGAACCAAACAAAAAGTGGTTATTCGGGGTGGTGTGTTTGATACAGGTATCATCGTTGTTCCTGGAAGATAGGTTTGTGCATTGATGTTTTGAGAACGTTTGCAATGTTTCGTTTGATCAAATCCAATTGCGAATTTTAAAATTTCAAATTGGATCGGTATTTTAGCATATACAGGATCTATTGTGATATTCTCCACCCCAACATTTTACAAACTGCCAACACTATGGTACAACTCATAACTGTATGATTTTTAAACATAAATGTGCTTTTTTGACGATGATAGTTACAATAGCTTCACCATAGATACCTAACCAAATATTCATTAGTCAATACAACTTGTCAAAAGACTTACATGGTTACAGTTTTAGCATAAAGCAGATTTTATTTTGAAAGTTAGCCCTGCCTGTGTTCCGGTCACCGTACGTAGACATGTTCCTTGACTTTTGCCGGACAACCAGACAGAACGGCATTGGTTTGTGTGGTGGACGCTTGAGGTGACCGTCACTGGTCATTTCTTTAAAGTTCCTAATTTGAAATCAGTGACCGAGGAAAACTGTAATACACCATTCACATTCCTGACTAACAGACATCTTAGCTGCCTCTGTAATCTCTCCATCGTTCAGGTTCTGTCGTTTAATGGCATGAATATTCCTAGTTTAACAAGAAAACACATTAACAACACGATCAACCGATAGTATAATCCTGCTGCTCTCCCAAGACGAAAACCAATAAAATATATACCAAACTTGGTACTATAAGCCCTTAAAGGGCACTTCTTACATACGGATAATCTAGGAGATATGTCCCCTACAAGTGGCCATTCACCTATATCCCGATGGCTATTCCATTGGTCACCTTATACTAGAAGATAACGCTAGCTAACCTCTCAATCTCGCCTACCTGTCATTTACCTGCACAAAACTCTTTCATCTTGCCGACAATTTGCTTACCTGTTGAAATCGTCACTTGGCTGAAGTAGATTTTAAGTTCGACCATGCAGTGGCTTATAATAAGATATCGTGTCACCTGTATGATAATTATGTGGAATGTTGGTGAACGCCGGCTACCGGAGCTAATACCCTCACAGAAAGCTAAATTGACCAGAAAAACGTTGTGAACATTTGCGTCAGAGTGAATTACCATACGACACGACATGATATACCGCTGTATGATCTGAGAGATAGTATTGTGGAAATATAGGTCTCTGACCTACTTGTTCACATTTTTTTGATACCCATAATTCAAATCATCTTAAGTGTGAAGGGGTACAGTTTGGACGCATAGACTTTTCACATGACACATCGAGGGTATCTGATATCTACGCGTACGTGACTCTTGTGCATACGGTGGACCTGATGCGCCTGCCAGAGGCAACGCAACGTTTGTTTTTATGAACTGTTCAGATAATGGTATGATGTATGCGAATCTCTGTTATCGTATGTGTAATATCCTGGCTTCTTACTTAATCAGAAATTGATTATAAAACTCTTGTAAAGATTATATGTAATTGAATCAAATTATTGTATTTTTTTTGTTTAATTGAAGTTTTACGTCTCACCATCGCCATTGTTTCAGTCACATAGCAACGAGACACAGGCTGGTGCCGAAAATCATGTTTTGGACTCGTCGCTCAATCTACTCAAAAAATGTTTACAGCTGGTCTTTTTAATTTTACAAATCTTAATTACTACGGTAAAATATTTGATAAATTGCTCTCATGTATAACTCCGATATTATGTTTTGATTTCTGAATTCAACAACCTGTTATCGGCTATGTCTAACACCAGGTCGTTGCAACGTAAAACAATAATTCACATTGCAAACGTTGAATAAACAACATTCCATAGGCATGAATAAACACAACACTTGTCTTAACAATCGACTTGGGGTTATTCGTGATTGAATCAATACATTCAGGTATACGGTCTTAGACGTGTGTTTTACTTCAACACTAGCGACTAATTCAATCATCTGCAACACAACGGAGGATTGCTAATCTTGTCAGCTGTAAGAAAGGATATACTTCATGATCCAGACGTGATGTCTGAGTGAATTTAGTTCTTAAAAGTTAAATAAATCACCGCAAAACCGGGTAATCGTTTAGCGCGCCAGTAGCTAATCCTACCTAATGTCGTAATAGTTAAAACAACAACTCTGGCCAATTAAGGTAAATTTCGTTGTTTGTTAATACATACATCAGCTGCTCGAGACAGACCGTCTGAGTTGAATCAGTGTTCTTACGGAGGAGTAGTATATTCGGCTCTTCCTCACACCTCCCTCGCGTTACTATTTATATCTACTGAATATTTATTGAAGCTGACAATAAATTGCAGAATTGATCTTTGGACGAAACCGTTTTTTCTGTATTGAATTATACTGATTACTTAGATATAATACGACCATAGTTGCTGCAACAAACTAACCAATATAAATATATTGATTGAAGCGAAATTGTGGGAAAGTTGAGTAAACGAGTAAATGGTTACGTCTTTCAGAAAACTAGCAGCAGCTATTTAACTAACGTTCCAATCGATTCAATTCTTTATTATCCTTCATCGTTACAGATAATCGGCGTTTGTATACAGACGTGGCCATTTAATCACAACTTGGACCAAAGATCAATTGCATCAACAACAACCTTGTTTCACACTCAACATTTACCCTTGATTAATGGTTAAAACAACACAGGACTAATCACGTCGCCTTGCACCACACCACTCAAAAAATCCAGACAGCGTGTCTGTGTATTCATTACCATACGGTAATTAAGGAAATCTGATGGAATGACTGCTTCTGTGAGTGTCTATTAAACTTGCAGCCATTTAATAGTTAAAACAACAAATCTCGCCATGATCCGTTAATCCGTTAAACACAAATCACTTACTCGAGACAGGCTGTCTGACCTGGCTCGCGACAGTCCGATGTTTGGCAGTTCCATCATCCTCCCTCGACAAGCGTCATTTGACTCATTTTCTCGACGAGTTGTGTGCATAATTTATGACAGAATTTAACAGAGTTACTACTTTATGCAAATTATAGGAGTCACGGATGGTACCGATATAGCAACATTTATTTTGGCGAGTAACCTTGAGTTGTCACAGACTTTTAGTGACCCACTTATATTTAGTTTATATCACTATTTTGCCTTTTCTGCAGAATTTGGAATCTGTTTCTGCGGGTTATTGAAACTGATTAATTTCGTGCTTGATATGTTATATTTCAACGGTGTCACTCCAACAGCTTCATTGAATCTTGTCTCAATGTACTCATCCGAAGATGGAGGACCAGAAACTAAATATCGAGCAGGACTATATATACGAACTAAACATCTATCAGAACAATATATACATACTACATCGCACCCTCTGTGCATTTAAAAATTATGTAAAACAAATACCAAAGATTTGAAATAATCAACACTTTAAGGAAATTACTTTATGGAAATAACACACGGTTTCGCAGAGCATGTTTTTCTTGAAAAGGGCAGCTGATTGATCATTAACATTGTTGTAACAGTAAACAATGAATCTTCGATTAAGACAGAATTTAACTCTACGGATTACCGCTAATCTTGTCATTTCAAATAAAAAACTACTCCGCTAATCCAGACGCATGTCTGAGTGTAATTTGACCCTAGTATTGTACACACCATCGCGAGTCAGACCGCCAGTAGCTAATCCTTCATCGAGAGATGCAATGGGTAAAACAACAAATCTGGCCGATTACTGTTAATTTCATTGCATGTCAATACAAACAGCAGCTGCTCGAGACAGACCGTCTGACTTGAATCAGTGCCCTTATGAATGAGTTGTTTAATCGGCTTTTCCAAACACCTCCCTCGCGTTCCTGCCTAGATTTTAAGAGTGACCATCAAAGTTAGAAGTGTAAAGTGAGAAGCAAAATACGGTTTTAATCTCAACTATGATAGTTAGTGGAAAATATCTTAACTTTGCGATCAGGGGCGGGTGTTTTTTTATATTTTAATTGACAATGTCCAAAGTTAGCGATAAAAAACAAAACTAGGCTGGTGCTTAGTTAACACCCAAGGAATACATCTACGTGATGCATATCAATTAATTTAAAACTTTAAGATAAAATTAAACGTTAACGGGGGTATCTTAGACATAAAAGAACAGTAAAGAACTTTATTGCTCCAGTTTTCACTGAACCAACTAATGCTTACACAAAAATACATTTAACTGGATTTTACAATTCTTCCAAATTTCAAATACATAAATGCTCTATGTACTATAGTTTGCCCATCTTATTTACTTGTGATAAAAGTGTTTTTGTATCTGTTGAATTGGATAATTGTTGTTTTTTGGATACAAGCAATATTGCAGTCATTCTGAATATTCACAGCTCTGCTAACTATAATAATTTACTGTTTGCAATTATGTTAACTATATTTGAACTGTTGAGAAAAACAGTTTAGTCTTTTTAACAATTACCGCAATGCACAAGACTGTTCCAGATTATTTTTGATTGCATAAGTTCAGCTGAAAGTAATCATTTTCCTTCCTTAATCTTCAAACCTAACCAGGATTAATGGTAGAAACAACACAGTACTAATACCGTCACCTTGCCTCACACCACTGATCAGACAGGGAGTCTGTCGTTCATTAGTGTATGACAATGAAGGAAATGGCTGTTTCTGCGAGATTCTAATAAACCTGCTGCCAATCCTAATAGTTAAACCAATAACACGGGACATGTTCCGTTAATCTCTGTGCATGGCCAAACTCGAGACAGGCTGTCTGACATGGCTCTGAGGATAATTGAACCAGTTGCTCATAATATTAATTAGTGGTTTTCTTTGAATATTGCTGACATTGGCGTTAAAAGAATAAAATCTAATCGTTTGTATTTGCATCACACATAATTTGTACGCGATACAATCATAGAACACGAGACATATAATTCAAATACATGGATGGCCGTATTGTGACAACGCAGTAAATTCAACACGCGTAGTATCTCTAAGAATATGCAGGTGGTTGTTTTAGAGTTGAGAGTTAAGTGACATCATTGCATAAATAACTTTCCCGCTGGTCGAGAGATAGATCCAGTATTTCACCACGAAAACAAAAAACAACCCAAAACAGTGCATAAGAGCACTAAGCAAATCAATCCAGATTCTTTTTCTCACCAACTATCAGCGTTGGTATATAAACATTACGTAATATTCATATAATAAGATAATAGCAATTACAATGGCATCTTTTTAACACAACCTTAATTTTTTTTAGCCTTTTAAGGATCTGAAGAATTAACCTTGACAAGGTAATGTTTACTTATTTTTATTCTTTTTTTACTTTTTTTTAGTACATCCTTTGCGCTGTGTTACTGGTTTAGGTTTCGTTTTCTGTTGGGTGTGTTGGGGGCGGGGGTGGGGTGTCTGATTTTCTCTTTTTAGAAGAATTTAATAGAAGATCTATTCAGAAGGTATTAATAACCAGCATCGGTATCGGATTATGCACGAGGCTACTAACGCTACATCAGCTGCCAAATTTTGTCTTCGGAAAATGGATCATCCACTAAAGTTTACACCACGACTGGCGACGTTGGAATGAGCGAAAATAACGTCTAAGACAACAGTAGCAACAGTACAGCGAATGGCGGATATCTCTAAAGATCCGCCATATAGCTGGAATATTGCTGAGTGCGGCGTAAAACTCAACTCACTCAACTCAACTCACTCTAAAGAAATTGTGCCAAATTCGTAAATACTAATACTCAGATAAATGAGTGAATTATCTGGCTGTTGAATTCACCCTCCGATACCCTCACTACCCGACGAATCTCAATAAATGATACAAAGTGTACTCTGTGTAACTTAAATGATATTGGTGAAGACTTTCATTTTGTTTGAGTGGCACTTCCGAGTGGCACAGTTATCCTCGTTGTTCACGAATTTCATTGTTTATTTATCTATCCCAAATTAGAATTAGGAGAAAAATGTATTCACAAGTGTTATTATATTAGACCAAGTATGCACAAAATGAATATCTTATTTAACACCAATAAGCCAGATACTTTTAGAAAACTTTAGTTTTTGTAAAATAATCATGACTATATTTAAGAAATAACCTCAATACTTTAATATGTAACTTGGTCGATGTACATTGCTCCTATCATACCGTTTGTATATAACTTCTATGTTGTATAGATGTAAATATTATTTATGTACCTCTAATGATGCAGTTTGCAGCCTGAGTGAAATAAAATTCAGTTCAGTTCTACTCAGCTTTTCAGTTATAGGGATACAAAAATAGAATGTTTTAACTGTCACATTTAACAAGGAATATATAGACCCAGTCACAGAGATTTCTATCATGGTGGAACAGTCTACCTGATGGAGGAGAGAGAGCTTGTAATTAAAAACCATTTGACTGGACTGACTGAGTTTGGTTTTACGCCGCTTTTAGCAATATTCCAGCAACATCACGGCGGGGGACACAAGAAATGGGCTTCACACAGTGTACCCATGTGGGGATTCGAACCCGGGTCTTCGGCGTGACGAGCCAACGCTTTAACCATTAGGCTACCCCACCGCCCCCATTTGACGCTTCTGTATAATGTTAAGTCTCATTCAGTCTATCTGTAGAAACACTCAATAATTGGGGATAAATTCCAAAAAGAATTTTGTGAACGACCACTTTAGCTTCGTATTCTATACACAGCTGTGTTGATAGCGTTTAAACAATTAAGTGATAACAGTATATAAATTACATCTCTCTAACCCACGAAGACTTAGACAGCCATATCTTAGACAACTTAAAACAACAACATTTCTGGTTCAGTGCACAACTAATCCTCAAGCTGATACCTATTTCTTATAATGGATCAGTCCATTAGAATCAATTAGACAAGAGGTTAGGTTCACTCAGCATATTTATTATCAGTTCAACAGATATAAAAAATAAATAGTAAATAATAAATTTGGCCCTATGTTGATCATGTCCATTCTTGGCATATTAAGCACTGCATTTCCACAAAATTTCCCTAAAATATACTTCTCATCAAAGGTTTAGACTCACAAGTGTAAACATAACCACTTACTTCAGGCAACTGTTCTTAACTGAATTTTACAAAATATTCCATACTGTTTAAAGGTCCTGTTTACACATGAACTGATGTATTGTAAAACAAATTCGTAACATTGAAAAGAGTATTGTCATGAGTTCAGTAAATGATGAAAATCAATGAAATTTGGCAGATTCGTAACAAAACTTTACACCAAAACGCAGCTGTTCACATGCACGATATTTGCACATGCTTTTCAGCAATTTGATCCATGATCCTCGTGCAGTTCATCTGCATAAAGTTTGCATTTACTGGAACTTGTGATAGTCCTCAGCCATTTATATCGAAAATCTAGACTGTTGATTTTTTTAATTGTCATGTCTGTTTCCATGAACAAAGGGGTTAATTCCATGCCATAGTGTATTTCCTGTGTTTCGACTCGATTTGTTTAATTTGTTTGATTTGCTGTAATATGCTCATGATATAGTCACAAATGTACGACCCGGGTCAGAATTGGTCTGATCCATGCTTGTCGTAAGAGGCGACTAACGGGATCGGGTGGTCAGGCTTGCTGACTTGGTGGACACATGTCATCGGTTCCCAATTGCACAGATCGATGCTCATGCTGTTGATCCCTGGATTGTCTGGTCCAGACACGATTATTTACAGACAGCCGCCATATAGATGGAATATTGCTGAGTGTGGCGTAAAACCTAACTCACTCACTGACACACAAATGTACAATCGACTTTGCTTTTAGCACAGATTTCTTATGGATGTGGAAAGTGTTTTGTCGCTTCTATTGGATCTTAAGTTACAGTGATTCAGCGACTGTAACCAGCCTGTTACCCTTCAGATAAGGTTTTGTTGGTTTTCCCTGGCACATTCTGCACTATTGTTTTTTAGTCTATCGCCTTTGTAGAATAAACAAATGAGCTGATATGATTTTGATACATTTTTTAAATAAAACAGCTTATCAAAAATGGTATGGTGAATGGCGTATACATATGTGTGACACACAAGATGAAATCAAGAACGAGGTATATGCACTGTTTCACAGAGGTCTATATGGAAACCAAGTCTTGTTATCAAATGTTATGACAAATGAGATTTAATCAATGTCAGAAACAGGACAAATACAGCCATCTACACACTCAAATACAACATATTCGCCCAAACCGTCTTTGTATTATTCAGTCAGAGTAAACAGTTCTATATACAAACTTAATTGCAATGTTACATTTAACCATACGTTTTGATCTTTCTGAAAATTTATTTTGTTTGGGTCTGTGAAATATACGGGTATGTGTGCATTAATTATTATTAAAGCGTTGTCCATGTAGGAGATATGATAAACTGATGTTTGCATTTGACCTATGTTGTTATGGCAACCATAAGCTTCAGATCCTGCTCCGTCTGGAAGTGACAAGTGCCTGTTCGCGTAATGAACTACTGAGTTATTCATTCTGTCAGTAAGTCCAACCAATCACAATGCTCCAATAAACCAACTCCACAAAGTTAGAAATTCTGTTACCCTCCCCACATTTACTTGTTGTCGGAAGTCTTTTAATATTTGTGCAACAGTTTAACTACAATTTTTCTGTGAAAACGTAAGAGATTAGGGAACACAAACACATTGATGCACTGTGGCAAGGAATCTATATAAGGCAAGGATATATATGTCTATTTAGTCTTATTTAGATTATAGTCGTGTAAATACCTTCCTGGGAATAGACAGGTGACAGACGTACTCACGCCTTAATGCCACTTGAAAAAGATAAGGGGAATTTATTTTGAAAAAAACGACTTTAAAAATGAATTTTAAAATGTTTTTCACACACGCCTACAAATGTAGGCTTCAGTTTTCAAAATTAAAAAGCAGTTACCGCATGCAACGAACCATCATTTCTTCTCGCTCTGAAGCCAACACATTAATATCATTGTTTGGGGATTGTATACAACAGCAGGGCTTCGGCATTAGCGCCTGCTACGTCATACAACATTGCTGCACATGTAGTTATCTTTAATCCCTTCTTCAGCTGGCTGTGCGTTAACATAAACAGCTTAACAATATGTCAACATTACACAACAACCACGATTTTTCCATTTTGTTTATCCAATGTCTGAACATGCTACTGCCCCCGCTGTTTAATGGGCTGGAGGCGCAAAGGAGCAGTCGTTTCTCAGGAGAGTTCCAGCAGGGTGTCATTGGGGTTCCAGCGGGGCTCTACTAGGATCCAGTGGGACCAAGGCCAAACAGAGGCGTCTTTCAGGTAGACTTCATAGAAAGGTGGGATTAAGGCACACAATCTATGTGATCGTCTAAATCGCCGTGTTTATTACGCACTATTCATGTCATCTACGCGCACAAGAAAGCATGTGTGTTTCTGCTTGGACTTGTTCATAAGTTTGTGTTAATCATATTCAGGAAACAGGGTATATCACTGTAAATGTTTGAACGAGTCTAACTAATTGAGTGCGTCAGTCTTCATATATATATATTCCACATTGATAGGGCCGAAAACCCGGGTTCGATTCCCCACATGGGTACAATGTGTGAAGCCCATTTCTGGTGTCCCCCGCCGTGATATTGCTGGAATATTGCTAAAAGGGGCGTAAAGCCCAACTCACTCACACACTCATTGATAGGGACCAGCTTATCAACATGTTTTTCTGCAGAAATTCTGCATATTTGGTAGCGGCTCAATCTGTTCTATTATGGTAATACACATTGGTGCAGTTGGGTTAAACACTGATGGGACTTCAGGCCAGTAGGATATTTAACATTTCCAGTTCCGAATCACCTGGTTCATTAAATCTGTACGATATTCAATATTATTTTCTGAAAGAAAAGGGCGATTTCTCCTTTTAAAGGTCGGCAGTGGGGTAGCCTTGCGGTTAAAGCGTTCGCTTGCCACGCCGAAGACACGGGTTCGATTCCCCACATAAGTACAATGAGTGAAGCCGTTTCTGGTGTTCCCCGCCGTGATATTGCTGGAATATTGCTAAAAGTGGCGTAAAACCAAACTCACCCACTCACTCACTATAAAGGTTTTGTTTGTTCCCATCGTTGATTTAGTGAAGAATACAGGAGAACGTAACATCAGATATAGTGTTCAATACTCAGGACATTGAATCACAACAGTACCGTCTGTGGATCATGAATGTACAGTACAACCAGAAATTATTGAGAATTTAAAGATTGTAGTTTTTTTAGTTTTTTACTCATTACTCACGTATTAAATGTGAATATTAGCAGAACTTAAGTCCAGATTCAAAGACAGGTGAACAGTTAGTATTTTGTCAAGTCACCATGGGCAGCAATGCAGGCTTCAATGCGGCAGGGGCATACTACTGATCAAAGAAGTTAGAAAGTCGTGGTCCATGCTGTCCCAATATCGAAACACCTCTTCTTTCATTTCAGCAATATTTGTCAGATTTTTCTTATTGACACTTCCCCAAACATTTTCTATTGGATTTAGGTCAGGGCTATAGCTTGGCCATACTAATAATGTCATATTTTGGGTCCGAAACCAGGCCAGCGAATGCTTTGAACGATGTTTTGGGTCGTTGTCCTGCTGGAAAATCCAAACATTTCCATAGAACACGTGAGCAGATGGAAGTAAATGTCCCTCGAGAATATCTGTGTACCGCTCACTGTTCATATTCCCTTCAAATACATAGAGGGGCGTTGCCCCTAACACAGATATGCCACCCCACACGTTAAATTTCGGACTGTACTTTGGGCGCTGATACAAAGGTTTTTCAGTTTGTTTGGTCCAGAATTTCAGTGTATTAGGAAACAGCCACACAGAACTTTCATCTGAGAAAATCACATTGTCCCAGTTAAAATTTCTATGCTGTAAGCACCAGTTCAACCTTCGCTCCTTTTGTTCAGGTTTCATGATCGGTGATGGAATTCCTCGACTTTTCTGCCAACCCATTGCATGCAGCTCAGTTCTAATTGTCTCCTTACAGACAGCCACAGTTCCTCTATCAATCATATCCAGCCTTAAGTTTTCTAAACTCCTTCGTTTGTTTTTAGAAACAATAATACAAAGCCGCCTCCTGTCACCGACAGTCAATTTTCTGGGCCTATCTGCGCCTCCCTGGTGCTCAATGCCATATCCATTTGCAATATTTTTCAAAACACGATAAACAGTGGACAAAGGGATGACTGTTCTACTTGAAATCACTTTAGCTGATCTGATGTCCTTGTTATAATACTCTAAAATCAACTTCCTCTTCTCTAAATCATCCATACTGAGGATCACTGTAAATGTCTGCTAGCAAGTAAACAAAGGGGGATAACTCTTCACAAACTAATGAAGAAGGATTAACGGAGTTGTCTCTCTTGAATGAAACCAAGCACTTGATAGCTGGTCAAGGTTGTTTATACTAGAAATCCAATTAAACATATTCCTAAAATTCTCAATAATTTCTGGTCATACTATAGGATCTTGAAGCACAACAGGTACGTCTGTGGATCATGAATGTAGAATCTTGAAACACACCAGATAGTCTGTGGATCATGAATAGTATATTAAAGCACAACAGGTGCGTCTGTGGATCATGAATGTAGGATCTTGAAACAACAGATATGTCTGTGGATCATGAATTTAGGATCTTGAAACACATAGATACGTCTGTGGATCATGAATGGAGGATCTTGAGACACACAGATACGTCTATGGATCATGAATGTAGGATCTTGAAACACACAGATACATCTGTGATCATGAATGTAGGATCCTGAAACACAGCAAGTACGTCTGTGGATCATGAATGTAGGATCTTGAAAACACAGGTACATCTGTGGATCATGAATGTAGGATACTGAAACACACAGGTACGTCTGTGGATCATGAATGTAGGATCCTGAAACACAGCAAGTACGTCTGTGGATCATGAATGTAGGATCTCGAAACACACAGGTACGTCTGTGGATCATGAATGTAGGATCTTGAAACACATAGATACGTCTGTGGATCATGAATGTAGGATCTTGAAACACACAGATACGTCTGTGGATCATGAATGTAGGATACTGAAACACACAGGTGCGTCTGTGGATCATGAATGTAGGGTCTTGAGACAGTGATACCAACAAGCAATAGTTACCACAATAACCCATATACGAGTATGATTTGATACCTGTGAATGACCAATGAAATCATATCTCACTATACGAGTCTTAAGTTTGGTATCTCACACACAAGCTAAAACGTTGTTGTCTCTGTAAACGTGGGGACCCTTGTCATTTCCCACATAAAAACAATCATGCACCCAATAACCCCCATCCCGATAACAAATGTAGGGATGAAGGATGTTCATTTCTGAGCACACACCACTTAATATTGTGGCTATAGTGTCTCGGCCCTCAGAGCGACAGGAGTGACCACTCGACATGGTGTACACTGTATCCCCTCATTGTGAGGATGCTTTTACCCCAAGCCCCCTCTTTAACGCCCAGCCATGCGTGGGGGCAGACTAAGCCCCTCTTAACGCCGAACAAGACATGCACAGTCGGTAGTAAGGCGACCGAGAGTGAAGTCTTCAGTGTGATTGTCATGCATTGTTTCCCGCGGTCTGGTCGAAGTTACCTGCCTTGTTAGACATGCGCAGAAGCCATACCGGATGATATAGCCAAGGCCCCGTGTGGGGATGACAAGAGGCTTTAGAGGCTGCGATAATGATAGACATACGGGAAGGGGCGTGGCTTATAGACGCTCCGGGCTGAAGATGACAACTTTACTGGGATTCAAATGCTGTAATCGTTACCATCCGATTGAAATGGGTGCGACGACAAAACACAACCATGCAAGATCCAAAGATGAGAGAACGCATTAATAAGTATCTTCCAGTATCATACATGCATATCGTCTTATTTACAAAGACGTGTAGGCCAACGGCCGTAAACGTGTGTTTGTGCACATCTCAACGTCAAACGTCAACGGCAGGGAAGAAATGAATCTCCGCCGATTCCATTAGCTAAAGGACGAAAGAGTGCTCCTGCTCGGAAGTTGCCATGACAAAAACATCGGTATGCTGTGTTCTCTGTTAATGTCAGTATGCTGTGTTCTCTGTTAATGTCAGTATGCCGTGTGTTCTGTTAACATCAGTATGCTGTGTGTTCTGTTAACATCAGTACGCTGTGTTCTCTGTTAACATCAGTATGTTGTGTGTTCTGTTCACACCAGTATGCCGTGTGTTCTGTTAACATCAGTACGCTGTGTTCTGTTAACATCAGTATGCCGTGTGTTCTGTTAACACCAGTATGCCGTGTGTTCTGTTAACACCAGTATGCCGTGTGTTCTGTTCACATCAATATACTGTGTTCTCTGTTAACATCAATACGCTGTGTTCTCTGTTAACATCAGTACGCTGCGTTCTTTGTTAACATCTGTTAACATTATTATGTCGTGTTCTCTGTTAACCCCAGTATGCTATGTTCTCCGTTAAACTCAATGTGCAATTCTCTGTTAACGTCAGTATGTTGTTATATATATATCTCACTATCACTTATCTCTTCTTTGTTGGTTTACACCGCACTCAACAGTATTCCAGCCGTATGACAGTGGTCCGTAAATAATCAAGAGCATCTATCTACGCAATTGGGATACACTGACTTTGTATTAACCAAGTCACCAAGTCAGACGATTCCAAGCCGAATCTTCACGGGTATTGTACTTATTATTCTGTGTTCTTTGTTAACCTCAGTATGCTGTTCTATATCTACGTTAACGTGATATCGTCTCTGTTAACACCTGCAGGGTGTTCTTTGTTAACTTCAGTATGTGGTATTCTGTTCTCACCTAACATCAATGATGTTGCTGTCACTGTTACTCTAATTATGGTGTGGTCTCGGTTTACCTCTGTGTGGTGTTTCTCTGATACCGCCAGTACGATGTGTTCTTTGTTAACCTCAGTATGTTTTGGTCTCGGTTAACCTCAGCATGGTGTTTCTCTGATAACGCCAGTACGATGTGGTCTTTGTTAACCTCAGTATGTTTTGGTCTCGGTTAACCTCAGCATGGTGTTTCTCTGATAACGCCAGTACGATGTGGTCTTTGTTAACCTCAGTATGTTTTGGTCTCGGTTAACCTCAGCATGGTGTTTCTCTGATAACGCCAGTACGATGTGTTCTTTGTTAACCTCAGTATATTTTGGTCTCGGTTTACCTCTGTGTGGTGTTTCTCTGATAACGCCAGTACGATGTGTTCTTTGTTAACCTCAGTATGTTTTGGTCTCGGTTAACCTCAGCATGGTGTTTCTCTGATAACGCCAGTACGATGTGTTCTTTGTTAACCTCAGTATGTTTTGGTCTCGGTTTACCTCTGTGTGGTGTTTCTCTGATAACGCCAGTACGATGTGTTCTTTGTTAACCTCAGTATGTTTTGGTCTCGGTTTACCTCTGTGTGGTGTTTCTCTGATAACGCCAGTACGATGTGTTCTTTGTTAACCTCAGTATGTTTTGGTCTCGGTTAACCTCAGCATGGTGTTTCTCTAATAACACAAGTACGTTGTGTTCTTTGTTTACCTCGGTATGTTTGTACGTGAAGGTCAGAATATTAATCTTCAGTAACCCATGCTTGTCGTAAGAGGCGATTAACGGGATCGGGTGGCCAGGCTCGCTGACTTGGTTGACACATGTCATCGTATCCCAATTGCGCAGATCGATGCTCATGCTGTTGATGACTGGATTGTCTGGTCCAGACTCGATTATCTACAGACCGCCGCCATATACTTGGAATATTGCTGAGTGCGGCGTAAAACTAAACTCACTCATGCACTCCCACTGTATGTGTTGGTCTCCTGTAACCTCAATCTGCTGTCTGCAGCTGTGAGAGTAATTCACCAACTGAACCTACTTCCATGTGTAGATCCACCCATTTCCCTTTATATTCGTCGTCAATTCATACTACAATAATGTTTCCCAATTCCATTTTTTTCTATTCTGTTACAATGTTTTATTATAGATACAATAACATAACATCAACCCTAGAAAATAACATGCATCGATTATCCGTCAAAACAGATTCCTACTGGCGTAAGACGCGAAAATGTTTTGAGAATGGAGATGACTAAACTTTATGGATGATCATCCATTTGTCATCTCTAATCTCTACACCACCAGCTTCTAAAATGCCACTCAAACAAATGTTTTGAGAATATTGAATAGATCGCTCAAAACCATTGTTGACTCCAGGTGATTTGGGAAAAAGGTAAGAATGTCTCCTGGCAAGAATTATCAAATTCCAAAATATCCAGCAATTTTAGTCCTGGTAGTTTTCAATATTTTGACAATGATCAATTCTAATATTTTAAAATATGCATGTAACTCAATACAGAACATAGGTACACACTGTCATCAGATGGTATGTTCCTCCTGTATGCCTTTGTATGTTTAACAAGTGCAATGTATGAAGAAATAATGTTTTATTCCTCCAACATTCTACCAACGACAAAAGTCAAGAGTGTATTTAATTGTATGTCAACGGGTCACATATTTCAGAAATCACAAAAAGACGCTGCCGTCATGTTCTTGTTCCCGTTCAGTTGATGGACTGGCAATTGGAGAGCGCCGCTTGCCTAGAGTCAATACACGTGTTTATTCTTACGCTGATCTAACGTATTGAGAACAAATTGTCAATATTTTGATTGCAGCACTGAATTGAAGAATAAAACTTGAATGTTCCCTCCAACACAAATATTTTCGTGATGGAACATGTAAAATCGTGCTCAATAGCCCGCTGTCTGCCCCGATCTGTCTCTTAAGGGTGAGAACATGGGGTCATATCACTGAAAGTTTTAACCACGCTTTGTCCTGCGTGTGTTGACAATGATACGATCTATTGTGCTGACATGAACAACATCATATCATGTCTCAGTCCGAGACTGCTCTCCCCCTCCCACGCTCAGTCAGTGCCCCTCCCTCTCACACACAACTCCCTTTCCCCACGCGACCCCAAAGCAGAGATCTGGTTGTATGCATGATGTTAATTAATACGTCTACAAATGAAAGTCATTCAATTTCCAGGATGTCTAGATAAATCAAAAGGTAAAATATATGTTACATGTTTGGAGACTTTATCCAACAAATATTCGACGAGAAAGTTTCAGGGAGATTTTCTATATGTTGGTTATATAATTAAATATGTAATTCATACACATTTCTACGAATACGTTTTATACCACATACTCCATAAAACACACATGTAATGCATCTGTTTGTCGATGCATATACTAAACCAACACATTAGGATTATATTGATAAATATGCGTGTAACGGAATTGTTTTAGACATGCTGTATACATTGACATTGACACTGAAGCATCTATTTACCTGACACGCCTCTATCGATCTGAGTGAGTGAGTTAGTGAGTGAGTTTAGTTTTACGCCGCACTCAGCAATATTCCAGCTATATGGCGGCGGTCTGTAAATAATCGAGTCTGGACCAGACAATCCAGTGATCAACAGCATGAGCATCGATCTACGTAATTGGCCTCGGAACCGATGGCAAGTGTCCACAAAGTCAGGAGTCTGACCACCCGATCCCTATTAGTCGCCTCTTACGACAAGCATGGGTTACTGAAGTATCGATGTGAAGTAGACACTTCACGTGTAAATAGATTAATGAGACCCTTTGTACAACGAACTGTTTCACTATTTTAGTTTTATATGTCCGCATATGTTTCAGAAGCACCACATAGCTAGGGGCAAAGGAAATTAAGTGACTCAAGAACTCTTCTGCATGGTTTCATTGTTTAAAGATTTATTTTTTAAATAAACCATATGGTGTTTTTGAGTGGGGTATCCATGTTAACCCCGTCGTGACATCTCAGTGAGCTGGCACTATAAAACCGGCACCGGAACCAAGCAGACACCGACTCACACCTTATGTGCAATAATGATGTTAAACACCACTTCAACTCGCACACCTTACCTGAGCATCACTTTAGCATGTTCATGTTATCAACCACCGGTTTGACGAAACTGTTTACCTGTGACATAGCTGCAATATTTCAAACTGCGGCGTAATACAACACCCGATGACCAATAGAGCAGCCAATGAAGATAGCAAGTAGGAGTTTTTGTACTTGTATCAGTGCACAGTGAAATCAAACAATTCGCGAAACTTAAAACCTAACGGGAAACGCAGATCCTTCGACGAACATTGAGTATATATATACCTACTCGAAGCAAAATTCCAATCATTTAGCAGAAAGAGCATTTAATCCAGTTCAAGTACATAATAATCTGCTTCTTGAGAGATGAAATACGGTTTGTCATAGCAGACAGATCAAGTTCCGATATTCCGTGCTTTCCGAGTGAAAATATCTGAACTTGGAGGTCGACAAGGATATCGCCTTTCACCAACCTTTTTAGTTCTAATTTTCAAGGCGTGCGGTCCTTTTCCAATAAGCCATAATGTTTACGGATGATATCAGTCCGTGTTATATTTCCCATCTTCACACTTGTGGAACCTATATGAAGACACTCAGGCCAAGAAACGGAATTTTTTATCAGATTTTTCGAAAGTTTTTCTTATTAAAACCACCCACACGAATCATTTTTATACAAAGAACAACTTCAGTGTCGTTAAACCGTTGTTAGAGGTAAAATAGGTTTCTTTATTGATAACGGATATCACATTGTACCTAAGAACGATGGACTTTGTTTATTGTGTGTTATGGGAAGAGCATGTAGCCTATTTATACGGCCTTATGGCGTTTATATTAGGAAATAAGGTGAATAAACTTGGTAAGGTAAGGTGGATATAAACCAGCTGTGCCTCGGTGAGAGTAATGTGTATATCATTTCAGTTAATCCCCCACTCGATGGATTCCTACTGCGATAGATTACTCGATACAGAAGGGCGCGATCGTGCGAGACACGGATCGGATGGCAGTCCACTGCAGGTGACATTTTCGAAAACAGATCTTGACAAATTGCTGTTTATCTTAGATCGGATTATGTTTATAGTATTTTGTTTTACGTTTGCTCCATCTGACTGTCCGACAACGCTGGCTTAAGTGTGAAACGCGACGCCCTCGTCGGCACCGGGACGGAGGAATGTCGGATAATGAAGTGGCTTTGGTATGTTGGCATTGATGGCACTGCGGTGACAGTCGATACCCCTCCACAGCAGCAGTTAAGGAGGGGTCATGATACTGTGTCGTGTGTGTTTGCTCCGTGGATGTGACCTTATCTTACACGGGTGGTTGGGTAGTACGGTGGTTAAAGTATTTGTCGTCATTCTGAAGACCATGGTTTGATTCCCATCGTGCATTGGTGCAGTGGTGTCTCCAATAGCGATTTGTCTGGAGTATTATTAAAACCGACCAAAAGCATGCCTTATCACATATCTCACGGATGACTTTTGTTTGTTTCTTTGTTATTTACCGCTGCATTAGACAATAATGCAACTATAAGACTGCCTGTAAATAATATGCTCTGCCAGCAAACCACCACCTCTCCATCTCAGCGTAATAGCGACGTGCGTGTGCGCGTGTGCGCGTGTGCGTGTGCATGTGCATGTAGCTGGTTGTAATAACCCGGAATATTTTCGATTATATAACGCTAGCCAACTGTGATCCATACCTCCGTTTAACATGGATATATGCGAGTGCGTGCGTGTAGTTGCTTGTGCCAGCCCGGAATATTGTATGACTCTGCCAGAGATCGAACCACTGACCTTGGTTCTCCGACCAAACACTCTATCCACTGCACCATGACTATTGAAGTTTGTGTTATGTGTTTGTGTTATGTTATGAGTGTTATTTAATGTCACCATAGCAATATTCCAAAATACACAACTGAGAAACACAGAATGTGCTTCACAAAACATACCAACCCTCTTGGATCAGAAAGAAAGCTCTAACCACTGCATATACAGAGTTACAGATAACGTTTTGGGTCATTGCGTTATGTACACGCTTGTGTTAATCTCAATTGGGTATTTTAATTTTCCTTTGAGTAACCAAATAAATTGTACCTGTCTCACTCAAACTCAAATGGTATTTTGCCATTTTCTATTAATTGTAGAAATATACTTATATATAGTATGACCAGAAATTATTGAGAATTTTAGGAATATGTTTAATTGGATTTCTAGTATAAACAACCTTGACCAGCTATCAAGTTCTTGGTTTCATTCAAGAGAGACAACTCCGTTAACCCTTTTTCATTAGTTTGTGAAGAGTTATCCCCCTTTGTTTACTTGCTAGCAGACATTTTCAGTGATCCTCAGTATGGATGATTTAAAGAAGAGGAAGTTGATTTTAGAGTATTATAACAAGGACATCAGATCAGCTAAAATGTTTTCAAGTAGAACAGGCATCCCTTTGTCCACTGTTTATCGTGTTTTGAAAAATATTGCAAATGGATATGGCATATGGCATTGAGCACCAGGGAGGCGCAGGTAGGCCCAGAAAATTGACTGTCGGTGACAGGAAGCGGCTTGGTATTCTTGTTTCTAAAAACAAACGAAGGAGTTTAGAAAACTTAAATTTTTTTACAATCTTTAAATTCTCAATAATTTCTGGTTGTACTGTATATGTTGCTTTATTTGTTTATTATTTGTATTTGATCTGTAAGATGAGAAACGACAAAGAATGCATGTTGCCAAGTTCATGTGCTGAAACAGAACCTCTCAATATTCCAGAGTTATTTTATCTATCCACCCGTTGACATTTGACATTTGGGTGTGTACCATGTAAGGGCGGTGGGGTACCCTAGTGGTTGATGCGTTCGCTCGTCACACCGAAGGCCCGGGTTCGATTCCCCACATGGGTAGGTTGTGTGAAGCCCATTTCTGGTGTCCCACGCCGTGACATTGCTGGAATATTGCTAAAAGCAGCATAAAACCCAACTCACTCACTCACTTACTCACTATAGACATAAGATCCAAGTCAAACACAACAAAAGAGGAAATCATAGTTAAGAGTTGTTTATTAGCAGAACATGCCATATCATCAATATAATAATAATAATAATAGCATATATTAAAGAAACTGACGTGACATAAGACCAGATAAAACAAACTGACACAGTTGCTACAATATGTATACACTGCTATCATATTGTGAGGCATGTACACTCACTAAAGGGTCACAGCAACAACTCTCTCTACTGTCAGTTCCATTCGTACCATGCACACGAGTCCAGCTCTGCCAGTAAGCAGCCGTCAGTCTTACACCCAGACACATGTCCTCCACCTGGTCCTGAGTGTACACTCCGATAACATGTCAAGTGAAACAGATGGAGCCAGTGGATAGAATCCAGTCGGTGGAGAAAATCAACCGGTCACAGAAGAACCACCTCCTGTAGAGAACTAGTCAATGACTACAGAAAGCTCTGACACATGCACAATAAATAGACAGATGAGAGGACGCTGGCTCCAGAAGAATTGGCTCCAGGAGAAATGGCTCCAGAAGATGCTGGCTCCAGGAGAAATGGCATGAAGTTGGGGGTGTCTTCAGGAATGAGGGTCTGGAGTCATCTTCTGCGTACTGGCAGATACACAATCACAGTTAAGCATGCACCACACAGTTTTCTGTGACACTGAACATTTTCCCCCCAGACTGCACATAGGAACAATGATTACTCCCTCCCTCCCTCCCGAACGTCATGCTGTGGCCATGCCACTCTGAATAAAATGTACAATTCAGTATACACATTAGTTCTGTACAGTATAATACACTGAGCTCAAGACAGATGTCGGCCACTACAATACACATGCCTGTCTCAGTTTACTTCAAACAACAAGCTACATATCCTTACAAATGTACCAAACGCTCCATATACACAATATATATATATAGATTTATTTTGAATAATATCGTGAGATAATCTGAGATCTTCTCAGAGACAAGTTGGTTGCGATGTCTTCACCCTGTGCCCGACACAGAGACCATTTCAAAGACGCTAATCTCAGAAACATACATGTTTGTGTCTAAAATCAGATAGTGCTGTTATAAGTTTTCTCCAGTAAATACCACCTTAAAATGAGTTGAATAAATAACTGGATATAAAAATCACTATGTCCACGACATCATGAGCAGTAAGTTAAATGAATTTGATCTATGTGAAAAGGTGTACATGTTGTTGATGATCCGTACATAGATTTCTCCATGTCAAATGCACTGAACGTCAATCACTAGCTTAAAACTCGTCTATTAACCTCAAATGCATAGGATGGACAAACGTTTATTGCTTAATTTTAACATGTTCTCAAATTATATTGCTTGAACCATCTGGTTTCCTAGTTATCTTGGTCATTAAGCTTGACTATTTTAAGATAGTAACCTACCGTATCCATTTATGAATATGTAAAAATGTTAACTATTTTACGTAAATGACAGAATGACTTACACACTGAATCAAGAAATATTACAATTGTCTGTGAGAATGACCTGGCCTTTACTGATGACACAAACAACTTATTCGCATACTGAGAACATGAACAAGTTACAGTGCCCAAAAAATGAATTAAAATGACACAGAAAGCTCTATTTTCTGGTATCACATTCATACATGTAAAAACTCCATGGTCATATCTGTGCTACAGATAAGTATGAAAAGGTATATCATAAACATTTCATTGCATCAAATAGTGGCTTGTCCTATCCAGTGTCCAGAATAAACCTAAAGTATTTCCGTTCTGTTTGGGAACACTACGACCAAGTATGGATGGAAGCAAGCCAGGAAGATGCCACACTGACACGGATACAGTGATAGCGCTATAGACCAAGCCCTAGCAGCAGGAACAGACATTAGCAGACAGTTCTCACTTTTAGGTGTGCATATGAGAATCACAATGTCGGCTAGCACTTCGGTTCTACATGGAAAAGGCCACAAGTCTTTTTTTTAATTATTTTCTTTTTCCGTTTGACTGGCTGATGGGTAGTCATGTGATTGGAATACAGCAGTCTGATTGGCCGGTGTGGAGCCAATCGCAGGCTAGGTGGGTGTGTTTCACACGGCACAGCACTCGTTGCTACAGGAGTTGATGGTGGAAGTGTCACGTGTCAGACATAACTGGTGACTGGACGCTGCGTGGGTCATCCTTCTGGGCCTGGGCTTTCTTGATGTACAGGTTCAGGAGCTTCATCTGGAACATCAGGGTAGAATAATGTGTCAGGCTAATCAACAGGTGCAATCCCTTCACATGCCACCTTAACATTACTGGGGCAAAAATAATCAGTGCACACACCAACAAACTCAAATACATGAATGTGTTATTCATGACCACCTAAGAAACATTTCATTTTATCAGCTGTATATTGGCCAAGGACATGAAAACAGCTCAAACTGGGGACTGATTTAACAATTATTATCAGGTGTACATGACCACAAAATAAGGAAAAAATGGCATCAATAAAGTTTTCAAAACCTAAACGTTCTACAACACATATTTCTATGCTTACAGTTTACACTTAAGAAAACAATTACTTTTGATGTGGTCAGTGTGTGAAAACCAGGATATGAGGACACAATATGTGAGGAGATATGTGAGGTGGTCCGGTAAGACAACAGACATCAGATGTTCAACAGAATTACAACAATGCAATGTGTAGAATACAGTAGCTCCCCCTCACCTTGCTTCCCGACAGCTCCTGTAGGTATGGCCTCAGCACCTCCCCCACCCCCAGGTGTATTGCAACTAGACAGAAAACACTGGCCTTCCGCACCATGCTTTCCTGAGCATCGTAACCCTGGAACACAATCAGTCAACACTGTCACCTTGCTTGTTGCTACTGAACAGCTCTAATAACTTCAGGAAGTAGTGTTTACCACAAAGAAATAAATGACTTTACAATATTTGATGCCAAAGTGAGTAGGAAGTCCATTTACTACTTTAATGAAATTTACAATCACAGAATACGTCTTACAGACAATCTTCAAAATAATGAAAGTCTCAGATTCAAACCCATGATCAGCAAATCCCATTGATACAAGCTGTGACACCCCCTGCAGCATGAAGGACTGTGGACTCACCCTGAGTAAACCTGGGACTACATCTGCCAGCATCTTCTCCAGAAACTCCTTGTCCAGCCTCTCCACCACCTGTAACAAAATGGACAAATGTCTCAAAACATAATACTATCAACACAGGTTTCTCTGAAAAAAACACAGAAACATGCAGCTACTCCCAAGCCTCATCTTCTATAACAAAGATGGACCAGGTATAGAGCAATCACAGAAACTAAACCGTGTCCTTGACTCTCTGAAGTCCTTGGATTTCTGAACTCTTTACATTTAACTATGGATATGATGTGGAGCTTAATTTCAAACATCATAAGGTCATCATCATTTTGAGGCAATATTGGATTACAGCTATCTGAAGCATTTCGTAACAAATCTCTGTCCAGACTTATACTTTTTCCCTGTGCTGGTATTCGCCGTGTCACTTTAGACATTTCCTCGAGGAGTCACATGACCAACCTTTGTCTGCATCTTGATTCCGGCCAGGATGACAGGGTAGTGTGCTGTCTGCACTATCTGGTTGAGGATCCTCATGCACTGCTCTGCTGGGATGGCTGTAGACAGGGTATCAGCACACGCCTCCGCTGACAACACCACCTGCAACACATCACCATCCCAAGTAACATCTAGTCATGAAGACTTCTCACATTCATACATGAAAACATTCAGCTCTATGTGTGCTTTGTGAATGCATAGTGGATGAAGTTAGGCACAACAGGTGTTGACTATTACTGCAGGTATTATTGTTCTGACAAGTTTTGCATGATAGTTTGTTGTTCAATGCCACACACAGCAATATTCTAGCTATGTGGTGCTGATCTGTAAAGAATCAAATCTGGATCAGACAATCCATTGATCAACAGCATGTGCATCGATCAACGGTGCTGACAAGTACTGAACGGCCAAGAGAAACAATCTGGGACACATTTCCACTCTTAAAATGCATGCATGCAAGATTTTCTGCTGTTCACTGACTGAACATCTATATTCCCTAATTTAGTGATGGCTGATTCAACAATGACAACATGCTGCCATAGATATTCACCAATACTCCCATATCTCACTGAGTATCATGGTAGATATATATGTTCATAGTAACATGTAGGTGTTGTTTTCACCAGTCACAGAACCCCTGCCACAGCAGGTGATAAAGAAAAGAGACCTGAGAAGTTGCTGAACAAAAACAGCATCACCCAGACTGGTCGTGCACAACCTTCTCAGGTTCACCTAAACCACAGAACTGTGTGTTCACTGAACCACGACATGTGTCAACACATGACTGCCAATTCACAAATCTGAAGTTGCTGCGAGAGAAATAATCAAATCTTTCCCAGTCTTTATCACAGGGAACATTTCGAATGAAACTCCTACACGACAGTACTGTGGATTAAGGATTCTCCTTCACAGCCAGTAAGGAGCAGTGAAGTGAGTAAAGGGCAACAGAGTGTTCCCCCTCACCACAAGGTGTCAACCTGTGCTGGGTCGTGGTTACTTGCTCTATGCCAGGCTAGCAACCAGATATCTGGGGAGTCCTAGTCAGTACCTGCCAGACCTCACTGGTGATGGCACATAAACACGACACCTGACTACAGTGATACTCAGTCGATGAAGATGGCAAGATCCTGGCGACTGGCCTTTCACAGCCCGAGTCATGATCACAGTGTGTACAACACTTGAGACTTGGAACACATGCTGGATGTAATGCAGCTCACACACTGTATAACGTAGGAGGTGAGACAACCACTGGGCTGAATATGTTTTCTAAGCTAACCAGCATCTCTGGAGTCAGAGTGAGTGAGTGAGTGAGTGAGTGAGTGAGTGAGTGAGTGAGTGAGTGAGGGAGGGAGTGAGGGAGCAGACAAGTGAGCCAGGAGTGTGAGTGAGGAGGGAGCAGACAAGGAGCAGACAAGTGAGCCGAGAGGAGTGAGTGAGTGAGTGAGCCGAGGGAGGGAGGGAGCAGACAAGTGAGCCGAGCGTGAGTGAGTGAGTGAGCGAGGGAGGGAGGGAGCAGACAAGGAGCAGACAAGTGAGTGAGTGAGTGAGTGAGTGAGTGAGTGAGTGAGTGAGCTGAGCCGAGGGAGGATAGAGGATAAGAGGAGGTGGGGTACACAGTATATATACAAAGATATAAGAGACAAGAGAGTGAAGTAAGTTTGTTTCTGTGCTTTTCAATGATATTCCAACAGAGATGACACAACTTTATGGATGATCAACTTCTTTATCTTAACAATAGCACGTTTCAGTATAGGTTCTTATACCGTTTTCAAGCATATGGGGGAATGATGGGGTACACCAGTATATATACAAGATAAGATAATGGGATAACAATAACAATGTACAATGGTGGGGAAACAAAGCATCAAAGAAAGTTACATGATGAGCTGAAGATAACAGAAATGGGCTTCACACATTGTACCCATGTGGGAAATTGAACCTGGGTCTTCAGCATGACGCTTTAACCACTAGGCTACCCCATTGCCCTCCAAGCTAGGAGGTGAGGTGAGGTGAGGTGAAATTGGGTTTAACGTCGTACTGCAAGCAAGGAAATATCCATAGCAATTTGAGTGAGGATTGCCTGAGCTATGTCAGAGTAGAGATGTAACCCAGAATGCTGGCAAGCAGTGTCTCTACTTACCATCACAACACAAATCAACAAAATCTTATCAACTGGGATTAAAAATAATTGAAATATTTTTTTTCAGTTTCAAGACATAAATTCCCAAACCCAATCTGAAACACTAATCTCCATTTCCTGCATGTGCAAAGTAAATCTCTAACCCTCCACTTCCCTTACCTCCAGTCTAGATCAGTAAGTTACACCCCATAAGACAAGGCACAAAGGAAGACGACAAACCAAGTATTCAGCATGAAACTTGATGCAGACTCAACTCCTCCCTACATCATGCAGCCTCCTCTCTACAATACCAACTAGCATCTTTAATCAGACCTTGATAGAGAACCAGCTAAAACTGCCTCGGTGTCAAGTTCCGTTGCTGCCTCTAGCATTACCCTAAGCTATCATCAAATGATTTAGAACATCTTGTACCTAAGCTGTGTTTGAAGACCTAATTGTATATATCATGTGTAAAATGGACAGGGCTAAAGTAGACATCACGTTATATTGCAGTACCCATCCTTTTAACCCTTCATGGTTCAACACAGAGATTTGAGACTGTGTGATAGGGATAGATTTGATTTTCATATCTGATGAGTTACAGGATCAAATATTGGCATTGGCTTTGACCTTTCAAACATGATAAGCCCCATCAACAATATATTTTAACATCTTTTAAGAAATACCAGAACATGCATTGTTTTACGAAATACCTCAAATGAAGACTTGTTTATAAAGTTTTACTTACAATGTTTCAAGTTTGATTCATAGATTTTTTGTTAAATTTTTCAAACTTTGCATCATTATAGCTATTGATTTAGTGAGCGAGTGAGTTTGGTTTTATGCCATTTTTAGCGATATAATGGCAGGGGACACCAGAAATGGGCTTCACACATTATACCCATGTGTGGAATCGAACCCGGGTCTTTGGCGGGACAAGTGAATACTTTAACCACTGCCCCACCACCCCTTATAGACTAAGTGAAACATTCTTGATTTATAATTTTAAGCCCCAGCAGTGCAGCAGTAGCAAGGGTTAAGACAATGTAGTGAACCGTATACTGGGAAGGTCATCAGATGATATTAAACTTGGATGATAAGGGAATGGGTAGGGATTAATTCCAAGTGAACTATGTGACTGTAGACTAAATGGCCGTAAGACACCCGTCATTCATGGTGGTGTGAAACATGAGAGATGTGCATGGGTTGTGAAGTCACTGCTCTCTCCGTGGTGGCGGCAACCTACAGGGTCACAGCACTCACTTTGTGTTCCCCAGACTGTCTTGGGTATCAGCTTTGACAGGTTTCAGCTGTATATTAATGTATATTGATAGACTTAACATTCTGGGCTCTGAAAGAGGGTTTGTGAAGATCCAATATAACACTCTGGAAACAGGGTACAAAGAGGCTGAAGTGAGTGAGTGAGTGAGTTGAATCAGTGTGTATGAGCATGTGGTGATGGTGTGAGCAAGTGTATCATGAACGAATGAGTGTATGCAGTCAGTGAGTGAGTGAGTGAGTGAGTTGAATCAGTGTGTATGAGTGTGTGGTGATGGTATGATCAAGTGTATCATGAGTGAATGAGTATGCAGTGAGTGAGTGAGTAGTTGAATACCAGTGTGTATGAGTGTGTGGTGATGGTATAACACATTGTATCATGAACAAATGAAACCCTGAGTGAGTCAGTCAGTCAGTCAGTCCCACATTCTCCAAGACATAAATATTACACATGGCAAAATTACCTCCTTGGCTGGATCTTTGTGAGCCTCAAGTATTCTCAAGATGGTCAACTCGGAGTAATCCTTGAATCGGTCTGGCTGCTTCTTCAGAATTTCCCTCAGAACTTTAATGGCTAAAGCTCGGATCTGACTCTGTTGGTTAAAACAAAACACATATCAGTCAGAGTGACAGCAAGTGAAAAGGATCCATTATTCAATACATTCAACAACTCAAGACATGTCTATGTGAGATACCACTCATAACATGAACCCCCTGCTCAGACACTATTTACTGACTCCAAGCTGACCTGTCTCTACTACAGGCAGGGCAACAACAAGTTCCATGTTTTAATGTCTCTGGGTATGATGAGGCTGGGGACTGAACCATCAGCCTTCTGCTCCTTGGGAGGATGCTCTATACACATTTCCTGTGCTCATGGATCTCCATGGGGAAAAGTGAATGAGTGAGTTTTTACACCACTTTTAGCAACATTCCAGCAATACCACAGTTTGGGACACCAGAAAAAGGCTTCACATTGTACCCATGGCCTTTGGTGTGACAAGTGAACACTTTAACCACTAGGCTACCCCACCGCCCCTGGAGTTTCAGAATGCCGAACTCAAAAAACAACAACTGACAACTCTTGTAACACAGAAAACCAAAGAATTCCAACTTCTACCATCTTGGTCAAGTTCCAAGCACAAACATGTTATCACAGATCTACTTGTTGCAGTAAATATAACAGTGAGAAAAACGAATGAACTAAGCATTCTGAAATCACAATGTCTTACATCATTGTCTCCTAAAGTTTCTAGCAGGATAAGCAGTATAGTCTTGAAGTGCTCATCCCACAGACCGAACTGGTCATCGCGGGTGATCTCCATCAAGGTGATCATCGCTTTCTGACGCTCCGAATTCCTGGAAAGAAGACACAGTGAATCAGTACATACACAACAAGACTGGACAAGGGGGTTAACTATACGATATTGGTATGCCAATAATATGGGTGCGATACGATGCATGTCCACATCCAGTTCTTATAATGTATAATACATATCACAATACATGGGGTTGCCGATCAATGTATTGTACAATGGGTCTTCTAAAAGGTTACAGGTCAGGGTCCCGTTTCACAAAGCTATCGTAGCGCTACGACTGTCATAAGTCTATGCTACAGTATAGGAGGTACCATTGCTATGAGAAAAGTTACGAGATCTTAGGCTTATGAGAGCTTTGTGAAACAGGGCCATGGACAGTGATTGCATCATATCCAACTGTGTAAACTTAATAATATCAGAGTGAGTGAGTATGGTTTTACACCGCTTTTATGCAATATTCCAGCAATATCACGACGGGGGACACCAGAAAATGGGCTTCACACATTGTACCCATGTGGGGAATCAAACCTGGGTCTTCCGTGTGACAAGCAAGCATTTTAACCACTAGGCTACCCCAATGCGCCTAATAATATCAGAGGAAAGCAGACACAAGTTCAGGTTTCTCATAACAGCATCATAAACTTTTCTTGAAAATCTGAACTAGGTATCTCTGTCCATTGTCAAATAAACTGTCCAAGTTTATTTTTCCAGACTTCAAGGATGTCAAAAATATTTTTTCTGCCAAGTTTGCATAAAAGGCTATAAAATCATATGATCTCTCGCAAATCAACTTGAAACATGTCAAATCACATAAGCACATTGTCATGATTTATCACTTATAAGACACTGTTCTGTATCAGCAACTGAAAAGTAGGAATTGTTGGATGACAATCAGTCAACGTCCAGGAGTAGGAAACCCTGTTATCCAGTACTGTCCAGTGAGAATGTACTTACCGTTCATTGTGATTTGATAACTCATTAAGAATCTCACTGATGAGTTCACCCTGGTCTGGTGACGAACCTACAACATATAAAGAGCAGTCAGCTCCAGTCCACACTGTCTTATGGCATACTCCTTCAACACACAGTATCCCTTCATCAACACATCCACAGTACCTCCCACTTGTTCCTACAGTGGTACCTCCCACTTGTTCTTACAGTGGTCCTGACCTGCAGTGTTAAATCATGGTGCACAGTTGCTGGTATAGAGTTCCTGGTATGTAAGAAGCTAGGGAGTGGGTATTGTTTTTCACTGATCTTAGAGCGAGTTTAGTTTTACTCTGCTTTTAGCAATATTCCAGCAACATCACAGCAGGGGAACACCAGAAATGGGCTTCACACATGACGGGAGAACGCTTTAAGTACTGGACTACCCCACTGCCCAACACTGCTTTTAGAAATGTTGCAAAATATTACAGTGGAGGACACCAAAAATGGGCTTCACAAATTGTACCCTTATGGGGAATCGAACCGGGATTTTCAGCCTGATAAGCGAAGATGTTAACCAAGTTACAAACCATCCTTCCTATCTTGGAATGAAGACATACAGATGCCAGGGCAACAGAGCTGTATCACGGTACACATAAGCTTGGGCAACAGATCTTAGCAAGGTACGGTCTGTTACAAGGATGTTTGGGAAAAAGTTAAGTTCGGGTAAAAAAATGATACACGGATGCATGAAGATTTTGTGATATGTCTGTATCATGTTGCATTGTTTCTGACATTCAGAAATGGAAAAAGGTTAGTTTTACTTCTGTTGAACAGTATTTATTCTATCAGCTTCAGACAAGCAGATACTCCAAACTCATACACATCATTGATTGACGGTGATGACATACCAAGCATCATAATGAATCAATTAAACACAGTCACTGACTCCTGGCACAAAAAGGGGCATAACTCTGTACAGTGAATAGTGGCAAATAGTCTCAGACAACTGGGCCATTCTCCTCCAGATGAAATTTAGTTGCTAGGGTGATACATAAAGTTGCTAGGTTTTCAAAGTGATACATAAAGTCTACTAGAAAATTGTCTAAAAAGCCCTAAATAATTCATGGGTTTGGGCATAAAACCAGCATCTGATGTCTTCAACATCCAGGAACAAGAGCTACAAAAGCACTTGATGTCACCAAACAAATCTATGTCAGTCTGACAAAACTGATTCAGAGCTTGTTAGTGAAGTATTAATTTCATCCCCAGCATGAAGCACCTGTGAATTCACCATGTTGATGAAAGACATACCATGAACACAAACAATGTCTTTACACCTGTTCTCATGACATTCAATCATAAATGTAATAAACATTCTTTCCAGGCCAGGTTGGCAAGATGATTGATGATGGATGACGATGTTATAAATAAATGAAACACTATTCATCTTTTACAATGACGCATGCAGGCAAGATGACAACATCTCAATGCTACAGCAATCTAAAAAATTCATGCTCCAAGCGACAAAAGCGTAATCTCCATTTTCAGTGTTCGAACATGACATGACATGTCTTCTTGAAACTTAATGGAATTTTAAACCAGTCATGTCACATAAATAATGATGAATGTCTAGAAAGCTTACAATATTGATTAAACAGGTGAATCTTTGTTGTTACACATATTCAAAGCCGGCTATAAATCTTGAAAATTTAATGGAGCGGAGGTTGGTGCAATGTTTTTTGATGAAGCTCCCATAAAATGCTAGTATGCCTGGTGTGTTTTGCAAGCAGCATGCCAAAGAGGTTGTATGAGGTTATGAAAACCTCTGTGTGCAATTCAAAGTTAATCTCAAGAATATAACAACAGTGAGAAATGAAAGTGACAACATCCATTCCTAGTGGTGTCAGTTATCGGTGTTGTTGAACATCCCTGAAAGTGTTGAGTGCAATGAAGATTACGTTGACACAAGATTAGAATTGGTGTACTTTCTGCATGGAGAGCACACAATATTAATAACAGCAAACATGACAGATGAAAACTTGGTGAAATGAACAACACTTGTTCAACAATATATATATATTATATATATTGACGACTTAATCTTTTCACGTTAAGAGGTAAAATGTGCCAAATTAACCACCAACCTGGGATTAACATGAGGAATTTTATAAATCAGTTCGTAGACTATTTTAAATAACTTTATCATGTAATTTTCAAGAAATTATTCAGAAACACCAAACATTCCAAACTGTAAAATTGATCACATTATTTCTTGTTTGAAATAAGAATTACTTCAAGTAATATCCAGATAGCGACTCTGTAAATGATATCAACAGTTGCGTGATCTCTGAACACATTTGGGGCAACATGCTTCAATCCTCTCACCAACATCCCAGGGAGAGATGGGAGGGGCGTGTTGCTGCTCGAGGGACCCCAGAGACAAATATACCAGTACCCCACACAGACATGCCTTACACCAGAGGTGATGAAGACAGTGGTAACAAAATCGATAGTCCAGTCTTTCATCCAACAAGATTCACAGACTTTTCCGCTATTGATAGCTATCCTGATATTTAATACCATTAACATTTCCAAAGGAATGAAAGTTGACTAGCATTTTATATAAATAAACAAAAAAAATACACAAGTAAAATTTGCTTTGACAGTTGAAAATCCATAATTTTGCACCTATTACATTTTGTGTTTACTGCGAAATGATCTGTAATATGACCAATAAAATATGACTTTGATTTGGGAGGTTATACAGATTGGTTGAGAAGTTGGTCAGGGGGTGCATATTATGGTAAATGCAGGGCTCCAGATAAGGGCCGTATCGGCGTATGTACGGATAAAAATATTGCACGATACGGTAGGAAATAATTTATAAAACATAGCAGATACGCACCACGGCAATGGTGTACTGTCTTAGAATCATTTACAGACGTATTTATCTGAAAAAGTATTGTTTTATTGTATATTGACCTGTTTACACAAGACTAGCAATGTTGTGGTGCATATATGAAACGAAACACAAGATTACTGATACTCCATTCAATTCCATTCAGTACTCTAAATGTAGGCTTAAGGTTTTCGAGTACTCCTATATTGAAAAAATAAGGAGTACGTACTCACTGTTCAAAAATTATCTGGAGCCCTGGTAAATGTATGTATTTAAGTTCTACAAGCAATGATCAACACCCTATGTATTAATATCAGACTGTGCTGGTCTAGGATTTAGTAAGTACCACTGATGTTTGTTTATTTGTTCTTTAACATTGCACTCTAAACAAACAAACATCAGGAGGTACTTCTGGAGGAGTTCCGGCAGAAACAACCGTCTGTGCATCTTGCTGGATGAGACTTACATTTATTTCAGACAAAGAGAAATGAAACAGAAAACAAACAAAAATATGGACTGAATGATAAAATCCTCACCATACGAAGGGGACCCTAGCAAGAGGGTGTGCCATGGAGCTAGGGGGAAATCAAGGGTATTCAAAAAATAATTACGACAACTCTTGATATCTCTCTGGGGAAAAACTGAATAGAAAACACCTTGTTATGAACCTCTACCCGGCGTCACAGACAATACTACTACACATACACAACACTACTGTAGCAAATAAAACCACAATTTAAGACCAGAATCACCACACAAAACATTTAGATGATGGATGAAGGATTTGTAAGTGTATTATTGTGCATACACTGTTGTGTGGGACTAATCACTACGGGCTACAATGAGTGGGTGAGTTTAGTTTTACGTCGCACTCAGCAATATTCCAGCTATATGGCGGTGGTCTGTAAATATTCGAGTCTGGACCAGACAATCCGGTGATCAACAGCATGAGCATCTATCTACGCAATTGGGAACCAATGATATGTGTCAATCAAGTCAGCGAGCCTGACCACCCGATCCCGTTAGTCGCCTCTTACGACAAGCATGGGTTACTGAAGATCAATATTCTAACCCAGATCTTCATGGGTCTCAGGCTACAGTGAAACATTATTGTTATGAATTATAACATTACATCGTTGGCTACATCAGCAGTTTTTCAGTTACATCACAGTAGCATCTTAGGCATATCACAACAGTGTCCTCATCGGTGGATCAGTTTCCAGAAGCAACAGTACATGGACCACAGCGATGAGTGAGTGACTTGTGTTTAGCACCACTTTGGACAGTATTCCAATGTCAGCTTAATGTGGACAGAAAAGCTCAATCTGATGCAGGTCGTAAATGTTTACTACTTTTGTAAACACATAAGCGACCTATGTTTATTAGTTCCTGTTGTGCCAAGGGGATTCTACTCTGCACCAGAAATGGGCTTCACACATTGTACGCATGTGGGGAAACGAACCTTGGTCTTTGGCGTGACGAGCAAACGCTTTAAACACTAGGCTACCCCACTGCCCCTCATCAACACATGACAAGCATGTGGCAAGATGGCTGTTAGGAACCACTGTGTCCATGAAGTATGACCTGGTGGAGAAACTCCTTGTGATGCCATTTTGCTAGATCTAATTCATAAAGGACTTCTGCAAAAATACTGTGATCATGCATATTTTGTTGATACAGTTTACAGACTAACTAAGCTATACATCCTTAATCCAATGCATATGTAAATATATATAGTAAAACTACATCAATGAAAATGTCTATTCTAACTCTACCTGAATGAACTTCAATGAGAACCAACCCAAAACAACTGTGAACAGCATGTTGTCCATCTTACCTTTATTGAAAAAGTCATTCTCTCCGTCATACACTGCCTCGGCCAGGGCAAGCTTGTTATTGTAGCCATTCATTGCATTCTGAAGACAGAACATGACGTGAATGTAAACCACAATTAGTGAGTTCTTGAACAAGGGGAGTGAGTGAGGGGGTGCATAATACTGTGAATATAATCTATCAGTTCCACATTCAATGACCAACGCTCTATTGATTTATTTATTCATATCAGATTGTTTTGGTCCAGCATTCAGTAGGTACTATAGAAGGAGATCCTGCTGCAATAACAGACTAGCCATCTTGGAGGATAAGACTTCATTTACTTCTCATATAAGAGAAATGAAACAAAAGACAAAGGTTGGTTGGTTGTTGCGTAACGCTGCATTCGGCAATAATCCAGCTATATGGCAGCGGTCCATAAATATACGAGTCTCTACTAGACAATCCAGTGATCAAAAGCATGAACATCGATCTACGCAATTGGGATACGATGACATGCGTCAACCAAGTCAGCGAGCATAACCACTCGATCCCATTAGTCGAGAAAACAAAAGCATATACAATGAGCAGCATCAACATTTCAAGTCTACTGGTCAGCTCATCTAGTCAACTCATCCGGTCAATTCATCTCGTCAACTTATCTGGTCAATTCATCTAGTCAACCCATCATCTAGTCAACACATCTGGTCAATTCATCTCGTCAACTAATCTGGTCAACTCATCTAGTCAACCCATCAAGTAGTCAACACATCTGGTCAATTCATCTAGTTAACTAATCTGGTCAACTCATTTAGTCAACACAGCCGGTCAACTCATCTAGTCAACTCAGCCGGTCAACTCATCTAGTCAACACAGCCGGTCAATTCATCTAGTCAACTTATCTAGTCACTTCATCTAGTCAACACAGCCGGTCAACTCATCTAGTCAACTCATCTGATCAATTCATCTAGTCAACTCATCCGGTCAACTCATCTAGTCAACTCATCTAGTCAACTCATCTAGTCAACTCATCTGGTCAACTCATCTAGTCAACTCATCTAGTCAACTCATCCGGTCAATTCATCTAGTCAACTCATCCGGTCAACTCACCCTATTCCTGACTTCCTCCTGGTAGTGTGACGGGTTATAATGCAGTGCCCTCTTCCCACCATCCACAGCATCGGGGCTGTCGTTCCGTAAGTCCTGAATCCCAGAATCCTGCGATGTGAACTCACGTTTCTTTTTAATATCATCGTAATGGTCCAGTTTGCTGTTTATGCTAAGATTTTGGATGTCAGCAGAAGTCTTTTTAATGGAATTGTAAATGTCCTCTGGATTCAAGTTCTCCGTCTCAAACTCATCTGGATGGCCGATACTTGACCGAGATGGAGGCCGGCTCCTCTGCTGCCCAGGGCTGGCTGCATTGCGGGGAGACAGTACATCCATTGGTTCGCTCGTTGTGCGAATGTGGTTGTGTAATATCTTAGTGGCACCATCCTTTAAAAAAATATTCATATGTGTTACAGGCACAGGTTCTTGATCAACAGAATTTTTACGATGCTATTCTTAATCAGAGGGAAGAAAATATAAATCAAAGCATCACTTTAACTTGTTACCCAGGAGAGAGAGAGAGTTTAGTTTTACGCCGCACTCAGCAATATTCCAGCTATATGGCAGCGGTCTGTAAATAATCGAGTCTGGACCAGACAATCCAGTGATCAACAGTTGTTACCCAGGAAACCGTACCAGCTGATGACAGTTCTTCAAGTCAGAGAACTACACTATATCAGCAATCACACAAATATTAAAACACGGATCTAAAGTCTGAGAAAAGTAAAGTTCATCAAGTACTGGAGGAATACCACTTTACCACTGTAAGAGATCATTGTTCCAGACAAGTGAAAACAAAACTTAGTTTTTAACCCTGGAACACACAAGCAATCTGAAGGTGAGTGCCCATATTTCTTCTTGTACTTGCAGTATTATTACTCTTGATTGTTTCAGTAGCTTATTTACAATGAAAAGACTATCTATCCTTGTATCTATCCTTGTAAACATGTCCAAAATAACAAATAACTTTAAGAACAAACAAATACTTGATAGTATGTGAGTTACTTACTTGGAATGCTTTGGGCAACGCTGATAGCATGAGGGAAAACTCTGGGGCATTCAAGTTGAAGAGACCTATGAGGACTAGCTGGGCAGCCTGGAACACACATGGATGGTACACGTGATGCTTGGTTCAAGCTGCTCTGACCAATATCTCAGTAAAAACAGTGTGTCAGCTGAATGTGGGAGAACAGTGGTGTTGTGTTTATCACCTTGCTTACTAACACAGGTGAGTGAGTGAGTGAGTGAATGAGTGTGTGAGTTTTACGCTGAACTCAGCAATAGGCCAGCTATATGGAGGCGTCTGTAAATAATTGAGTCTGGACCAGACAATCCAGCGATCAACAGCATGAGCATCAATCTGCTCAATTGGGATACAATGACATGTGTCAACCAAGCCAGCGAGCCGGACCACCCGATCAAGTTAGTCGCCTCTTACGACAATCATGGGTTACTGAAGGCTCATGCTAACCCGGATCTTCACGGGTTACAAACACAGGTGCTCAGACAAATAATCAGGGTAAATCAGGGTAAATCAGGGACTTGAACTGCTGCAGGTCACAACCTTTCTGGCATGCCTGAAGCCAGCAACTCCTAATAGTGAAAGGCTGAACCTATAAGTGAGTGAGTTTAGTTTTACGCCACTTTTATCAATATTTCAGCAATATCACTGCGGGAAACACCAGAAATGGGCTTCGCACATTGTACCCATGTGGGGAATCGAACCCGAGCAGAACCTATCAAAATGGGACACCCATTTTTCCGTTCACGTTATGTCCTACCATTCAATCTACTACACAAACATCCCAACCGAAGTCAAACTTACTTTTCTAACTTCTGTATTCTTTGGTTCTGTTGTCCATGTGATGATTCTAGAGACTGCTAACCGGACATCCATTGTATTTACAAAGTCGGAGGACGCCATGTGAATAATCAGACTATTGAGGTAATGCAACATGGCTATCTTAACCTGGAACAGAGAAGCAAACAAGGGAGGTAACTCTCCAGTCTCCACCACAAAAACATCACACCTTGCTGAACACTAGCTCTTGCCACACAACCAATTTATTCATCATATTAAAAATATAGGTGGATCAATATAACATCAAAATGGAAATAAGGCTCAAAAACATGAATAACTTCAAGAAGCACAGCAAGAAAAAAAATAAATGACTATCATTAATTAAATGACGATATATCTTCCAATTATTTGGAAGGTAAAATGTAAATTGGTATATGATATGTTCAAAACATCTACATAACATACTGAGCACTGTTTCACATCCACCTTTGTCTCACACATAAACCTTAAATTAGTTTCTGCTGACAGAAGCTTGAAGAATTTACGATCAAAATAAATCCACTTTATAATATAATAACCATTAGAAAATCCTACACTTCTTTTCTCAGTCACTTGGATAGTGCGCACACTATTTTCAAAATAAGATTAATGGTGGTGATCTCCACTGACTGATCTTGCAGGGATCTATCTAAACCTTCCAAGAGGACGATAATCAGCAAATGTCCGTTATAATCCGGCAGATGACATCAAACATTTCCCAATTCATACTGCTATAGATATGACTAATGCTGGGTCTCATAGAGGTCACTTGTACTGCACTGACAACAGGGCCAAAAAATAGAGGAGGCTTTAATACTTAGTTTAACATTACTGAACACAATGTTTAACATTTGAGGTTAAAATAAGTTAAAAAAATATAACTAACAAGTCTCAGTTTTGAACGAAATATCTTTTCCCTATTTGCCTGCCACTCTGTTTGAAATCCGACAAAGCCTAGTCTTCATTACAAATATCTGATCATTCTCTAAAGATTCCTTAGATTGTAATCACAATAAACCTAACCCATCACCATCCCTATATGAAGCAATATAACAACAATGATGTACACTGATTCACGGAGATGTGGACTTTCAGAATGAGTGAGTATGGTTTTATGCCGCTTTTAGCATTATTCTAGCAATATCGTGGTGGGGGGACACCACATTTTACCCATGTGGGGAAGCGAACCCGGGCATTTTGCGTGACGAGCGGACGCTTTAACCACTAGGCTACCCCACCGCCCCCTGGAGTTTCAGAATGCCCAACTCAAAGAGCAACAACTGACAACTCCTGTAAAACACAGAAAACCAAAGAATTTCAACTTCTACCAAATAGCAATAAGTGTTTTTGAACAGAATTATATCCAAAAATACATCAAACGATATCTTTATCTACATTTTGGTGAAAATATATCCAAATTTCCATTGCAATTTTTGTCAACATATTTTTTTCCAAACACACCCGAGGGTAAACATTTATGTCAAAGGTCAAGTACATATTTTATACTACAACATGACACACAACAGATTCTTTATTGTATTCAAGTTACTACTAACAAAAATAGTAACATCTTACAATTACTCATATACAACTATCATGCTCTTATAAAATTTCTGTCGTACATACATTTCAAAAATGAATATGCAATTCAGACAAAACTATTGCTTGTAATTTTTTTATTATTTATAGACAGTTCTTAAAAAACTATCACCGCAATATGTATTTCAAAGCTAATTACATGCAGTCAGATTTGTATTATCAATAGAACTGATTTAACATTAATTTCAAAGAATATTAAAATGAAATAAGTTTTAAAAAGAGATAAATCAAATGAAAAAAATTAATGCTAGTGTTTTGTTCCATGCATTTAAACTGACAGAACATGAGGATAGTTATTTGTCAAATATTCAACATACAGCCATTATTTGAATTATTGGTTTCTATACATGATCAAGTTTTCTAATGAGGTTATTTTCATTCATATTTAGGTTTCAATCAACAATGCCATATTCACATTGAAAGCAGAGCAAATACCTTTAACCAAAGTACTTTTTCTACCTTGATACATCAACTACTTTTCTTCTTGAACTTAAGTTAAAAAAATTAATCTGTCACAAATTATGGCTAAAAACAATCAGCAAATTGACTAAGTAAAGAAAAAATACATCATATATGGTGCTGAGGAACTATATGTGAGAAAAATACCAAATGTGATTAGAAAACTTATAATTTCAAGTGTCAGAAATTCTTCAAGATGGAAAAGTCAAAATACATTTGACATTATGCAAAACTTCTACCCAGTAAGCTTGTATCGTTCTCGAGTTAAATTTTAGCATTTTCATGTTAGTAACATAATATGTATACAGTTTTCACATTTTTTAATAATTTGTTGTGTAACTGCCAATGGATAGTCTCAGATGAATAACATTTTAGACTTGGGAGCACTGATTAAAACTTTTTAATTTTAATTTTTGAAACTTTTAACAAAATGTTAGTTTCAGCTTGACATTACATTGCATATTTGGCTTAAGAACTGATTTATCTTATATTCATAAAATTAAATGTAAAGGTTTGTTTAAAAACAATCAGAGAAGAAAATAGTCAAAATTAATACACATTGTAAAACAATGACCGAAATGTGCAGCACAGTTTCATGCAAGTGTGCAAATATACAGACCCAACACAAGAACACTTTACTGATAGCACTCGGTACACAAACACAAAACATTGCACTCATTTTCATTGACAAAACACACAAAACAGCTGAATTGACAAAACAACAATTGCAAACAACAAGCTGGCAGAGTTGTTTCCCTTGATAATATATAAAACATCCCATGCTCACAACAAACTAATATTACCTTTTGCTAATTAGAGGCAAGAGAAAGAAAATATCATGTTAATCGATATATTCAAGCATTATACATAATCATCTATGATTATAGAGTATTCAAACATTGCATATTGGACAGTGAAAGACATTTTCTGAATCTACGTTTCGACTATCTAGTTGAAAAAACTTTCTTTCTTTTTCTTAATCTTGTAAGCAATCAAGCTAAAAGGAATATATATTTCACACTTTGATACACCCTAACTACCATCACATCAGCACATTCTTCTAACAAATGGGATAATTTGGACAAATCCAACTTTTAACATTTTCTGATTTTTTGCATGCATGTCTGCCAAATAAGTTGCAAACTCAGGACACAAAGGAAGTGGCTTGCTGAACGCAATGAACAAAACCTGAATGATAGAAAACTGTTAAGGAAGCGACAACCAGAATTCTGAGGTCGGCATTCCACAGCACAACATACACGGACTTACCTTCAGATTAGGGGACTGTGTTGAATCTATGATGAATTTTGTAATTGTATTAAACTGATGATCACTTGGAAAGTTTTCTCTGAAAACATAGGAAATAAATATTTATGAACAATATTTCAAAATCAAATGGAGCAGTTAAAGAAGTAACATAACTATTGATACGAGATTAAGGACTCTTCTAGCACCTAGAATACATATCAAACATTAGAAACATGATTTTTCATTTCTTTTTGTCAATGAACAGTTATTCTATTGTGACTGACTAACTGACTGAGTTTGGTTTTACGCCGCTTTTAGAAATATTCCAGCAACATCACGGCGGGGGACACCAGAAATGGGCTTAACACATTGTGCCCATGTGGGGATTCGAACCCGGGTCTTCGGCATGACGAGCCAACGCTTTAACCATTAGGCTACCCCACCGCCCCTATTCTATTGTGATACCCAATTCGAAGTGAGTGAGTGAGTTTGGTTTTATGTCGCTTTTAGCAACATTCCAGCAATATCACGGCTGGGGACACCAGGAATGGGCTTCACACATTGTACCCATGTGGAGAATTGAACCCAGGTCTTCAACTTGATGAGCGGACACTTTAACCCCTAGGCTAGCCTACCACACCCAAAACTAAAGCCTGTTTGTGTGTTCAAGTGTTTTGGAGCTAAAAGTGAGTTGTGTTAAAGACTAAATGGAACCAAATTTCAGAAGTATAGGACAGTGTGTCTGTGTTATGAGGGAGGAAATCTAACATGTGTTCTTGAATTGCTCCTTGGAGAAACCCAAGAGTTCAGGCATGGTGCCAACAAACCAAGGGTTGGAATCAGGATGAATTTGGCAGTAGTATCTATCATCAGCAGATCCTGGACTGGCTAAGGGACGCAACTCTGCAGAATGAGTTGTGATAACCACAGAATCAGCTGTGATGTAAGGTACATCAGGGGCGGATACAGCTTTTTGAGAAAGGGGGGTGCACACTTCATTTACATGCAAATCCCCTCTCTGTATCCGCCTATGTACATATCATGAAGGTTAATGAAGCAGCATATGCAGATACCCACCTAACAGTGTCTAAAGCTTTCTGCAGTTTAGCGTAGACTGATCCCAGCATGTCTGCGCCTGTCTTGTTGAGGAGGCGAGTGAGGAGGATGTAGAGCCAGTCCAGCAAATCCCGACAGTGGAGGCCGATCAGCTCCACCAGTGTGTCCAGGAAGATGCTGAACACCTGGACACAAACAAACATACTGTCACAGGTCACATAAAACACAAACCTAATGTCTCACATGGACAAAAATCCTTTGAATTTACTACTTAACTAGTCTGTCTCACAGTTCCTGAACCATATTATTTTCCATATTTCCTAAGCTTCTCTGCAAAACTAAAGCCCGAAATGACTAAGGTCTAGATTTCCTCAGGTTCAGGATCTCTGGTCTCCCTGGGGCTCCTTTTCAATTTAAATGGATTTGCTTGTTACTATCAAAATTATATATATTCAGAGACTAAGCGATAATCTATGACTTAACTTGTGTCTCAAGTTGAGTATGAGATATAGAAGCAGCAGTTCAGGACTAATCTTTTAGCATCCAAAATAAATCTACACAAGGATCCATGTATAAATAAGCAGCCAAATGCTCATAAATGTTATATGATCGATATAACTCTTATTTACTAAAACCATTCTAACATTCTTAAGTTATTCCAGTTGTGCTGTTTACTTGAAAACAGTCTTACCTTATCATCGGTTCTTGTATTCGATTTTACACAGGTTTTAAATCAAATGTTTCAAATGTTTTCATATACCTTACAAAAGTAAACATTATAGTGACAGTACGCCTACAGTGACTTACCTTGCTGTGTGGATCATGGAACATTCTAGTAAAAATCTCTGTAACCTTTTTCAATTCTACACGACTGAAAAACAAAACAAAATTAGAATTAGAATTTCATGAAAAAACATGAAAAAAATACAATTAAATCAGACACCAGTTAATGAGTGCATGAGTATGATCTTTTGATGCTTTTTGGAATTATCCAGCAAAAACATAGTATTAATATTGTTATAGGATATTTATATAGCGCATATATCCACACAACTAGTGCATGCTCAAGGCGCTGGTATTTTTTTATTATTTTTTTTTAGAATTATCCAGCAAAACACAGTATTAACATTATTGTAGGATATTTATATAGCTCACATATCCACACAACTAGTGCATGCTCAAGGCGCTGGTATTTTTTATTTTATTTTTTTAATTTATTTTCTTTATATATATACATATGGCACCAAGAAGTGCTTCATGAGCTGTACCATTTGTAATTGAATGACATCTGCATCATGAAGACAAATTACTTTTCCACTCATGGTTAGATGAGGTAAAATGCAGTTTAACGTCATAGTCCAGACAAACCCTAGTGTTATAATGATATTCCACTGAAACACCATGCTGTAGATACCCCCTCTGACACACAATTCTGAGTGGACTAGGGCTGCAAACAATTCACCCAGACCTTGATAGATTCGATTTTCGATATTAGACCTTTGATTCAATCATTTTCAATTCAATTCTTCATTATTTCTCTCAGAGTTCAAATGAGTTGGCTTTTTAGCATGGAATCCATCATCAACTTGGCAATGTCTACCAACAACAGTTCTCACAGGATAATTAGCCCGGCGTCAACCAATCACGTTTTTCGCCTTATTTCAGCGCTCAAAACTGCTAGAGTTGGAGTCAAAATAATGTTCTCGCTGTGTGGAAATAATTTCAATAGATATTCAAATATTGATTCGAAATAGTGATAATGGTTATCGAAAGTCGAAAAATAAGGTGTCAGATTCAATTTTCGATGAATCGAACAGAATCGTTGCAGCCCTACCTCTGACACACAATTCTGAGTAGACCCATAATGGCGACCTCAAGGAGGGTAAAAACAAGTACCATATTTTAACATCATTTGGTGTGCCACACGATCAAATCCACATCCTTCTGCTCTCCTAGACAATTCTACTTCACATAATAGTGAGTGAATGAGTGAGCATGGTTTTATTCCAGCAGTATCACAGCAGGGGACATCAGACATGGGTTCACACATTGTATCCATGTATGGCGTTACCCCTAACATAATACAGAGTAGGGGTGAAAAGGTATACTGTGGTATTAGTAGAACCACGGTATTTTGCCTTCGGTTCGGTGTACCATAATGCAATAAAAAAAATCGGTATTTTCAGTTTTCGTACTGTCATTTTATTAACCTTTTCTAAAATGTCTAGAAACTGAATAATTTTGTCTGTATTTCTTTTCTTTACTGCATTATGATCATATCTCATATACCGAACCGAAGGCCTTGTACTGCAATACATACTGTACCGTGGTAAGAGAGTACCGTTTCACCCCTAATACAGAGACTATCTGTGTGGGGTACTCACCTAAGGTATCTATTCATTCTAAGTAAATGCTGTAAGGATATGAGCCCCTCTTTCCTCTCTGTGTATGAGCCACTGCCGAGCTGAGCGATGATCTCCTGCATGTCCTGATACACGAACACAGATGATCTCCTGCATGTCCTGAAACACACCCACCAACACGAACACAGTCACATATATCACACCACTCACTCCTACTTAGCACTGAGTACATGATGAATAACACCCACCGACAATGCTGATAAACGTCAACAAGATGATGAACTAACGACAGAGTAATTGTCTGATGTAATGATTATGATGATTGTTAGGAACAGGTCATTTTTCTGTCTAACGTGTGCTTGTATTCAAGCAGTATTACTGGCATATGAACTCAATAGTTAATTCATGAAATCTCATCAAACTTGTAATACGTTAAAATTGTCATGATTGCTGAATAGCAAGTACTAAACAGACTTAACAAAAACTAATCAGAAATAAAGCAAACACTTATCGGAATGTTTCCTAAACCATGACCATACACACAACTAGCTGACGAGAAAGTAGCATGACAGTAACATTGCTACTACACGGACAGTAAGCATCTACTAGGTGAGATCGATTGATATAAGACAGCAATAAGGGTTCACATATAAAACTATGCCAACATGTTTCACCAGTAATAACTGTCCCTCACATACCTAGTTCATGAGTCAGTCAGAAAGGGTGAGTGAGAACAGTGGGAAGGCTCTTCCCACAATGTACTCTTAATGCAGAATCAAACACACAAGCTTGGTATTATGAGCAAGTGCTTTAACCACTAGGCTACCCAACCACCCACTCTGTCAATGCAAATGAAGCTTGTCACTGACATAAAGGTCTACCCTTGGTTACTGGCCCATAGGGACCATACAGAATTCACAATCCAAAAATGTCAATGCTTTAGGCTTCTCCGATAAAAACAAGGGCAGGAGATTTAAACAATTGCACATGATTTCATATATCTTAACACAGTAAACTGCGGCACCTTAGATGATGGGGCCAGCTGTATCACCTTGTACCATGAGCACTGCAGAACAACATGCTAGATTTTGTGTTGCCAGTCAGGTCCTAGCTGAGAGTTATCTCCCCTGGTTGTCACCCACCCAAAGGCTCCTCCTTTTCACTGTGACCATTTCAGAGGCCACGCTTCTGATACTGGAGAATAACTATGGCCTGGTATACCCCTGGGGTTGATTGTGTAAAGTGTGACATAGACTGAAGCAAGGATATGAAAAGTTGGTAGCGATAGCACAAGAAGCCATGTGAAGCACATCTTCCTTCAGTGAATCAGTGAGTTGAAGTACGATATATAGGTATTGCACGAATGTCAGCCTAATGTGGGTAGGTCATCATAAGTATCAGGTTCTCAACAATTTTATCACTGAGGTATGGTCCTGTATGACCATATAAATGATAATCACTAGGGAGCTGAGATCTGAAACCTGAACACCAGCTCCTTGCACAGTTAGTGGTAACAACAACACAACAAATTACAGTGCCTCGGACAACTGGACTACCCTAGCCCACCCATTGATAACTACAGACATACACAGTAATAATCTTGACAATGTGTCTTAGCATACTTCATAAGAAATAGAATACTAGGGATGTCATCGTCTATTACAATATCAATGCATCAATAAATTCTTAATGCTGATACTGCTTCCATATAAATTTATGAATATTTGAATACTGAGACTAAATAAAAAATTCACAGCCAGAAAAAATTATTTCATTTGTTAAAATGAAGATGATAATGAGAATGCAGAAAGTTCAATTTCAACCATTTAATTGATCAGCCAAGTTCCCATTTAGCATTAAATCAATTAATGCAGCTCAACATAGGAAATTTTGTTTCTATCCACATTCAGAATTTTTTTGTAACTTTTCCATGTATCAATATATCATGATAGTTTTGAGTCAAAATATCAACACTAAAATATCTGATCAATGACACCTCTAGGGAATATACATAACGAGAGCACTGCTACAAAGGGTAGGTGAAACTGGAGGCCACCATTGACACATGCAGTTACCTCCTCCGTCACAACTGTGTTGGGAGAATACCTCAACAGGCTTTGATGCTTTGACGAAAAGGAAAATACTTTGTTTACAACTAATTCTAATCACTTAATTATTCTCAAAACAAAACACTAGAAGGAAGAGGACTAAATATGAAACACACTCAGATATGGAAAATTATCTGCACACAAAGATACTTTCTTCAAACAGTACATAACTAAATTTGAAAATAAAATCAAGTGGAACATAATTTCTGAGAAACAAAAATATGTTCATTTTATTCATATAAGAAATAATTTGCATATGAAAATATTTCCTATGAATCATTTGAAGTGCAAAACAAAAAAAATAATTGTGTTCTGTTGCGATAAATGAAGTAAAAAAAAGGTGCCAGTCAAAAAATATGTACTGAAAGACAATCTCAAATGACGTCTGACCATCATATATGTGAGGCTATAAATGATAAAGGTGTGATGATGTCCAACATATAGTTGTCACAAACACATAAGATGTAACGATATGAATCTCAAATAATAAATACACCCACAATTGATAAATTGTTTCTAAACAAAGAGTAGCTACAATCTCTAACAGTCCACTTATCCAAGTTAAGAAAAGAACGTACTTGCAGATTTATCCTAAATATAGTGATGCTACATTAATAACTTGCCCAGTTACAGTCAGCGTTCGAAATAATCGCCGGCCCAGAGGCCCAGCGCCGGTTGTTATTGTATCAGGCCGGCAGTTTCAAATATTTGCAGGCCCTTGTGGCCTTCAGTAAATTATCTGTGTGTTTTTTTCAACTTAATCTTTCCCATATTTTTTTTCTTTATTAACGTTCGGGAATCATCCACGATCCATCATGTTTACGATAACTTACAGTTTCACTTCCTGGTATTTCAGCTCTTTGCGCATGGGAATGTCAACACCAGTCTTTCACAAATAAAAACTTCTCTCTGCGCCATAGGCTTCACTAATTGATTTTGTAGAAAGTGTGAAACTGTGTACAGTGTAGTCTATTTTGGTTTGACTTTAACAAATTGGGCCTGCAGATTTCATTCAGAGCCTGTAGATTTTAATGCCTGCAGGCGGCAGCAGTACTGGTAAATTAAAGTGTTGCAAACACTGGTTACAGTGGTGGACTGTAAACATACATTTAAACATATACCACTAAATAGAAGCTGAAGAACACCCAACATGTTTCATGGTATGACAGATAAACAATCAACAAATAAAACTGAGGTACGCTTATACTGATCTTGAGAAGTAATCATTACTATAGCTTCACAGCATAACATTCTCCTTCTCCAGCTAACAAAACTAAATGGCAGTAAGTGTGAACAGAAATCCCGCTTCCTTGCAAGGCTATCATCAACCAGCTGATGTACGTCTATACAAGCCACGGAACAAAGGAATCTAACAGACAGAAACAACATGCAGTGCCGACGTCAGTACCTTGACCTTCGGGTGACGATGTCTCCGATCCATATCGGAGTCCGCCTGAGCGAGTGCAAGCAAGACAACACTCTCAGTATTAAGTATCATAAGTACTAGTACTCTAGTAGAATGAGACTACAGTGCTAATATGTGTTTGACATGATGATACACCAATAGTTACAGTCACACTTTTAAAGATTAAAATGTTAGCGTCATGCTATTTTACAAAAAGCATTCAAATAAGTTTTATAGTCACATATATCAATTCATGTTATGGAGTAAAACCATCATCAAATTGTCCTTAACTTCTGTTGAGTAGTGTATGAAAGCACTGATAGTGTATTTACGCACTGATAGTGTATTTACTGTTAGCCTTGACTGTAATCTACAGAGTTATACGGAGCTCTAATGTCAGCCTACCTCTGATGTCCGGCCACTGTACGAGTTATATGACCGCTCAGAACACACGCTGGATGTCTCGCTTGCATTGTCGTCGGAATCGTACATGTCAAACCTTTTCTTTGCCGGTCCCCGTTGCTGGAACAAGATTGTTTAAGGACTGAACAGTGAGCTCAGATAATACACACAACCATATACTGACAGACTCTTTAATGAGTACTTATGTATGCACAATACTGAGTGTAATGGGTTGGATTGTGCCGATATAGCAATATTCCAGCAATATCTCCGCAGGGGACACCAGGAATGGGCTTCACACATTGTACCCATGAGGGGAATCGAACCATTGCCTTCCAGCATGATGAACAGACACTTTAACAACTACTTAATATTGCCCCCCACCATCCCTCCACTATGCGCAAGATTTAAAATAACAAGATGCTACTGTCTGCACAACTAATTATTGCATTTATATGTATTTTAGTCTTTTATAGTGTGATGATTGGCAAAACTGAGGATTTATGACAAAGATGACAATGAGGTAGAGTGTTTGCAAGAATCTACAGACAAGGTATGTGAATGAGAGCTTGTTGGTAGCAGCAATAGTTTGTACTTACCATTCAGAGCAAACATTTACATGATATATCCCCAATTCTTATGCATTTCATTTTGAATCAGAAACTGAACTTTTTCCTGATGCCAAAAAGAATGAGTGAATGAACACTCTTTATAACACAATCAGCAATATTCCACAGCTATATCACATCAGATATGGATGAAAAACACCTCAAACTGTCTAAGAATATTGCTTAGATATTTACCAGAGCATCAAACAGAGCATCCTCCACATCAGAGCCAGGCCGCAGCAATCGCTGGGCCATAACTGCACCTGGATCACAAAACATCACAACTGTATTCCATCACAAGAAGCACATGTCAACTACACTATTCACAATTTGCTAAGGATCAAATCATTGATTCAACAGAAAACTACGATGTGGGGTCACATTTGGTTCAAATATCGAAGCCTATTGTAAGCATGGATCCCAGTTTTCAGTATGTCACTGCATCTTGCGGATCCCATACCTGCTATTGACAGGTGTTGTGTACTTGTCAGTGACTCATTCCATGATTTGCAAAATGGTTGATTGGTGCCATGAAAACCATTTTTATGGTTACTCATGTATCAAGTGCATACGGTTAGCTTAAAGTGGCTGTCTGCCTAAAGAGGGGTTACCATATCATTATGTATCCAGTTCTAAATGGATACAATTTCAAATTATAAATCTACGTTTAAGTAAAGTAGCAATTTTTTGTGATCCTTAGCAAAGTGTGAGTAGTATACTAGTAATGACAGAATACCTACTGATATGTTTTGCACAAAGTAGAGTCAATGTTCAAAATTGGGGGCTGGGAACCAAGAAATTTGTTCCAATGATGTCAGAAATTTTAACTTGTAACATACATGGCATGGGACCCTTGTTTTTATGCCTAATTTCAACACTGGGAGCAGCACTGTCAACAACAAACTAAGGTAAACTTAAAAAGTCAAAATATGGAATTCAAGTTCAAATGGTGTAACTGCAGTTGTGACTTATTTCTTCTTCAAATGCAAAATTTTAAGAAAAAAATGTTTATATAAAGAAACACATTCTTCCCATGATCACAAACCTTTTGAGCCATGGCTAACTTTGCTTCCACTCAATCTTCTTTCCCGACCTGATAAGACACAATTTTCAATGATCAAATGCATGAAAACAGACATGTGTATAAGTTAATATTCGGAGAGGGTGGTCTGAACTGCTTTGATGAATAGTCTAGAAATATGAATAAGGAGGCAAAGAATAGGCTTCAAATATTCTATCCATATGGGCTACTGAAGATTCATTGAACTGGATGATCTTGTACGATGACTTGTAATTCACAGATCACAGAACCAGTGAAGGTAAAAGCTTTTTCAGCTTTGCATGTATGCTATTGGACTGAATGTTATTCAACATACCTCGGAGTTTCTGATATTAGTTTATATTTTTAAACCTCAAGTTCATATGAAATGATAGGTTTTCTCTAAATGCCTGCTGAGGGGATTTAGTTGAGAATCCCTATCCAAAAGCGTTTGTCCCTATTAAGTCATTTGTAAGTCCATGATGAAGTACAGCATTACGATGAGTTGTAAAGATGTGAACACTTTGTGGATCAGGGCCCAGACCATGGTGCCATAGACTTAAGGTACTTAGCTTATCTCCCATGAACACAGACTTAAGGTACTCTTAGCGCTAAGGTGACCATATCTCCCATACCTGAACATAGACTTAAGGTACTCTTAGCTCTAAGGTGACCATATCTCCCACACCTGAACACAGACTTAAGGTACTCTTAGCGCTAAGGTGACCATATCTCCCACACCTGAACAAAGACTTAAGGTACTCTTAGCTAAAGGTGACCATATCTCCCACACCTGAACATAGACTTAAGGTACTCTTAGCGCTAAGGTGAACAACCTGAGACTTAAGGTACTCTTAAGGTACTCTTAACGCTAAGGTGACCATATCTCCCACACCTGAACAAAGACTTAAGGTACTCTTAGCGCTAAGGTGACCATATCTCCCACACCTGAACACAGACTTAAGGTACTCTTAGTGCTAAGGTGACCATATCTCCCACACCTGAACACAGACTTAAGGTACTCTTATAAGGTGACCATATCTCCCACACCTGAACATAGACTTAAGGTACTCTTAGCTAAGGTACTCTATCTCCCACACCTGAACATAGACTTAAGGTAAGGTGGTGACCATATCTCCCACACCTGAACAAAGACTTAAGGTACTCTTAGCTAAGGTGACTTAGCTTTAAGGTATATCTCCCACACCTGAACATAGACTTAAGGACTTAAGGGTGACCATATCTCCCACACCTGAACACAGACTTACTCTTAGCGCTAAGGTGACCATATCTCCCACACCTGAACATAGACTTCTTAGGTGACCATCTCCCACACCTGAACACAGACTTAAGGTACCTGAACACAGACTAAGGTTATTCTAAGGTTATTCTGTACAAAAGCACCCTGGACATGATCCATAGATATCAGAACATTCTGGATGACAAGCTGAGACACTCTAATCCAGATATTCCTTCGTTCAAAAAAGTTAAACAAGACGCTGTGACAATGGAAGTAGATCTGACCGTATGTATGTCTGTTGGGACTCCCCTCCCTGCTGGTGCCCTGACTCCGGGGGATGCCGGACTTCCGGGGACGACCCGAAGCCATGGGGTCAACACGACCTGAGTTGTGGGTGATGTAGCCAAGTCGGGACGATGGAGAGCCAGACCGACTGTTAGCTGTTTAACAGACAATCAAGTACTCTATACATGAAGACATCAAAATAATTAGTTGTGACATCAATCATAGATCACATCATAAAGAGTTTAACCAAGTTTGGATGGTTTATTATCATTCTTGATCTATATTTTACAAAATTTCCAAAAAGAGAACCATGAACAAAATCCTTAAGTTCAGTTTTTATATATTCAAGAATTACATACAAATGAAAAAATTTGCAAAGCTGAAGTCAAGCAAGCTGCCTTATGATAATTGCATGGAACAGGCTTAACATTGTATTGTGTCTTTTTGGATAACAGACAATTGTTTAAAATATTGAATTGGAGGATACACAATGAATAAAAAAATGTCACACAGCTGAAAATGCATACAGCAGCTCTGGTCCTGGCAGAAATAAAGACGAGCAATGCTACCCACATGGGCGTAACAGGATGCCACCAATGAAATGTTAAAGTGAGATGAGGTGTTGGACGTACGTCCACATTAATGATGAACAATGTTATGTGGGACACACATGTCAGTATAGTTACACAATAATACTGTGAAGTTAAATATGCCTGAACGGTTAACAGTTGTGAAAACTGATTAACTCAATATGTTAGCAAACATACATATGTTCATGGTGTAAGGATATATAATCTTCACATTTTCAAGCATTCTGCATTTCCAAGATATATATTTTCTGTTGCATATATCAACACCCAACCAGTATATTTTTTAAAGGCTGGATTTGTCCTAAATTTAAACAAATACAAACAAAATAATTTTGGCTAAGATTTCAAAATTTCGAAAAATAAATTCACAAAAGTGGTAGAATTTTATTTTTAAAAAATATTTTGTTCTTATTTCTTCAAATAAATAAAAAAAATAAAAAAAATGGTATTGGGTCTTCTAAATGTAAAAAATGTTACCTTGGAAATGCGGAAGTTGTCGAGTCAACAATTGTAAGTCTTAATATATACATATGTATAGTCATACCTAAAGCACATAGCTGAAAAAACATGCTCAAAAGAAACGGAGTAATATCGCTGATATCACATAAATAAAACTACAGTAAACACTGAGCAATATTGTTGCAAATCTTTCAAACTCATGCATAGGAAAATTCATGCTGAATATATTCACATCATTAATTGTCTCATATCAATCACTCATTCCTGAAATGAGAATATGTTGTTAATAATGTATCTACTCAAATGTAACTACAAATGGAAGAGTCAGTCTGTTGGAAAAGGTTTCAAGAAAAGTACAATGGCTGGTTCAGAACAGGTCAATGAGATGTTGGTGGAGAATGACTGCAATGCTGGACAAACACTCCAAAAGGAAACATTGCCAATACTGTCCACTCACATTAGGGACAGCAGAAATGGATTTGGGAAACATCAGAGGGCCATATTTCCTCGAAGAATAAACACAGATGTCTTAAAGAGTTATTTCCCTTGGTTTGTGTTTTGGACCACAGTCTTAATATGGGAACATATTAGTTTGAGGTTTTGTTTTGTTTTTTTTTGCGAGCAGGGATTGGGGGTTACAGCAACTTTTCACACGTTTTAAAATGATCGTTGAAATGATTTTAGGGTAGCACAGATATACAGATACATGTACAACACATTAATACATTACTGACATTTATTTCATCAGTGTTAATCATAATGTACAAGCAGAATGATAATTGTAATGACAGGATGTTTGAAATGGACATTCTACTTTTCATCAGTGTTGATACATGAACCCAACTATTGTAAATGAAGGAAATGATGAAAGCATGGGATTTGTGCTGAATGATTGAGAGTTATCTTCCCTTACGGTCACCCAACCTAAGCTCCTCACAGTGACAGATAGATTGTGGAGTTCTATCACTGCCACCAGACACAGCTCTGCATTGGGCTCAACAGCCTTCACCATACACAAGGCATGTACTCCCAACTACTGACTTGTTTCCGAACAAGTTCTGACCAAGTACTCCTCCAACCACTGAATGCTCAATTTGAATTTATATTTAATTTCAGTTATCATGTAATTAGTGAAGTGAGCATGCAGCAGGAAGTTGGGTGCTTTTCTGTAAGTTTGAAATCTGAAACCAACCCAACTGAGATTATAGACAAAAAATTGTAACCTTATCCTTTAAATGGCAAGACGAATGTAAACCCTTACACATTCTTTTGAATAGCAATCGAAAAGCCAAACACAAAAATATAGATGTAACTACATTTGAGGCTTCAGATTTTCAGGATTCTAACAATGTCCGTTTGTATTTCTGGTGGCAGTGATGATAGAGAGGGTAACGAAGGTGTCACTAATTGGGAAGGTACATGTACTTGTCCAAATGCTATCCATAGACAGTAGCCATATCATTTAGCAGACTTGTTTGCTCTTATGAGAATGAAAGGACATAAGATATTGAAAGTTTCAGTGAAGTGGAAACCCCATGAAAAGTAAGTTAAAGGAGTCACTTTTAGGAGATTAGAACAGTAATTCAGTTATATGACATGTTCAAATGTGTTAAGAAAGCACAAGAAGACAGCTCAGAAAGACGGACTTAGTGAGCTGCTTTAATGCCGCTTTCAGCACCATGACAATGATATCAAGGCACATCAAGAAACAGGTCATTTTCCACTTTGGTGTAACCCTGACAAACACCAGATGATAACCTTGATGAAATCTGGGATCAAACCCATGATCAGCGGATCCTGGCAAACAAGGGATGCAACTGCACAGCATATGTCAACTGATCATGGGAACTGAAGACTGATGCACCAGATGTTGACTGAGTATCAGATGTAGTAATGAATATTGCATCAGAAAAACTTGGAATGATGCATCATATGTTGAATAAATGACAGAATGAGGTTGTAGATGAAGAATAAATGATTGAATGATGTAAATGACAAAATGAATGATGCAGATGATGAAAGTAATGATGCACATGATGATGCAGATGATAAAAGTGATGATGCAGATGATGAAAGTAATGATGCACATGATGATGCAGATGATAAAAGTAATGATGCACATGATGATGCAGATGATAAAAGTGATGATGCAGATGATGATGAAAGTGATGATGCAGATGATAAAAGTGATGATGCAGATGATGATGAAAGTAATGATGCAGATGACAAAAGTGATGATGCAGATGATGAAAATGATGCAGATGATGAAAGTAATGATGCAGATGATGACGAAATTCATTATGTCGATTATGAAATGAATGTTGCAATAAGTGATGAATAAACAAAAGAAGCAGCAGGTGATGAAAAACGAGTGAATGATGAAGAAATGGATGAATGATGCTGTAATGCTGAATCCTGTTTCCAGAGAAGTCTACAAGACACTAGAAGGAGATAGTCGGCATGTCATAGAACATGCTTTAGTAGGTATCCGAGGGGGCAACCACACGTCCCCCTCTCCCATGCAGCTAGTTCACAGCACCTAGTTACACCAACCTAAATATCTACCACAGGAGTCAAGGTCAATCTCCTTGGGCTGGTGCAAAACACTGACAATGAAATGTATACCAAATCTACTTCAATCAGACCTTTTATCCATCACTGAACATGTTTCTGTTGCCTACAGAAAATAATTTATGCAACTATTCAATGGGCATAAAAAGAGTCTCACGCATGAAGGATCTCAACATACTCCCGAGGTCTAAATATGTGGACACAAAAGATGGGGTCTTATTGTACAGCATGATGGATTCCGACATTCTAAAGATTCAGATGTAAACATCCACCTGCCCACAACTGTGTCAGAGCAGTATTAACGCAGTACTAACACATCCAAAGCATTATTAACAAACTAATCAACAAGGGTCTGATTGAGGGTGACTAAATTTGCTGATCATTTCATTGCCAGTGTTTCCACTCAGATATGGTATTGTTGTAGTTCTCAGTCTCCTCATGCTAACAGTATAGAGTGGTGTCCCCTGATCTAATGCCATGCTACTGTTACTCACGCTGAGACTGAGAGACACCTATCCTGGAGCGAGATCGGCTGCGATCAGGAGTCACAAGACTTGTGACCGTTTTACTACTCATGCTGCTAGACTTCTGACGAGCTGTAATGAAAACTGGCACTTTCATACATGTCCGCTCCAGGTCGGCGGGACCCATGCTGGAAAAAAGTCTGTTAATCCCTGCTATGTTGGAACTTGATCTTAACATTCTAACACTATTTAGTTCTGAAACATTTCACAAGGACATAATCTTATTCCACTGCTAAAACGAAATGCTCAGGTTTTCTTTAACCTTTTTTGCATTTAAGTTTATATTTAACACATCTGACAAAAAGTAATTATTTATTCAAAAGAACCTTCTTTCACCTCCTTTTTAAATGTATTTAGGTGATGATGATCAAAGTTTACAAGCAAGGGTACAAATATCCCCTTACCTACTCTCCCTATTACTTTCAGCATCATGATACTACCAAGCTTGAGTTTACAAGACCAGGAAAGGCATTAGTTAATTATCATTAAGAACTATTACTCAGTACTACCCACAATAACAGTGAGTGAGTGAGCATGGTTTTACGCCGCTTTGAGCAATATTCCAGCAATATCACGGCGGGGTAAACCAGAAATGGGCCTCACACATTGTACCCATGTGAGAAATCGAACCCGGGTCTTCTGCATGACGAGTCAACGCTTTAACCACAAGGCTACCCCCCACCGCCCCACCCCACCCCCACCCCACCCACAATAATAAACATACCCTACCTTCATCATCATCGTCATCATCAGTGGGCAGGGGATTGCTACTGATGTACTGTACATACGGGAAAATCGAGAAGTGAACATGATTCCTCATTTTAGTCCCTGTGGAATTATCACTGCGTGAAGGAATCATCCCGTTCTGGTAGTCCCCCACAGCCATCTGCCTCGCCCTGGCCTCCCCCGTTCCAGCCAAGGTGTTCATCTACCCCTGATTATATGTGCACAGACAGCCTGCTACCCGGCTGTGAGTCACTCAAGCTTTTATTGGGAGATATACAATGACTAGCTAAACGTAAGGTCATGTTGATTTCAATACAGTTTATAATAAGCAGCCCTATTGGCAGTGTACCATACACTAAGTGTACAGCTACCAACAGCTGAGCGTCTCACTGCATGAAAGTCTCTTTACTCTATACCCAGCCTATGGTCACTTTGCAGACTTGTCTCAATACGTACTAGCATGTACACACTTAACTACATGTTAGGGAATATCAACAGTCTACCCTCTATGAATAGATATTATTATATATACTGCTCTAAAAACATTAGGGGCCACAAATTCTTTCATATTACTATTCTTAATCAGTCATGGCATATTATAGTTAATCTGGCATGCTATATTACTATACTTTATATATCATGGCATATTACGATAGTTAATCAGTCATTCTTTGACAGATTTATCAATAGAAAATTACAGAATTGGGTAGCCCTAACATCTGGGTAGCATAGCTATATTAAAATGTTTAGCTTTTGAAAGCAATTCACTTATTTAACAGTTTCAAACATACAAATTTAAACAACATTCACAACTTATTTATTCGATATGTTCCTGGATGCATTTTGAGAGCCATATCGATTTTCAGAACACCTCAGGTTCTTAGCGACCTTAAAATGTTACAATCCCTACGAAGTAATAACCCCACGTTTATCCCTATCTAAGGGTATGTATTACAAAATCAAACAGAATAATTGCAGCAATGCGCAAGTTTCAAGTAGAACACTATGAAAATAGAATGTACACTTATGTATCATGTCGGTTAACAAGTAGGTATTCACAGATATCTCTTCCCAACAGCCTGGACCATAAAAAAACTTCAATCACTTCATATTCAGACGGAGCAATCACTTCTATTGCTGAGCTGTGTTTACCTCAAGTGGGGTATGTTTATACAGGGCTTCCACAGTGTAGGGGTGTGAATATGTACGATAATATCTCCTACAGGTATTGTCCATGTCCTTTGAGAGACAAGCATTACGTTAACATCATAACCCTTCATACAGCCAAGTGCTTTCATGCACCTTGTACAAACGTAGTGCTGGCAAACAGGTCAACAGTCATCAGTATCACATTAAACTACAAGGCGTGAAAATACACGAGCTTTACGTCAATACATTTCCCATGTTAGTTTACTGCTGGTTTCGAAAGGCTGGGAATGATATAGACGTATCTGGTTATATATAGACACACGATTTATGTCATACCAGTGATTCATGCCATTACGAATATATTTAATTGTCCTGAAATTCTAAGATATCAGGTTCGCTAATACAAAATTATCTGCATTGATAAATGGATAATTCAAATATATAAAGATACACGATTTATGTCATACGAATGTTACTACAAATCTATTCAACTGTCCCAAAATTCTAAAATGTCTGGATTGCTAATACAAAATTAACTGCATTGATAAATGGATAATTGAAATATATATAGATACACGATTTATGGCTTACCAACGCTATTACAAGTATATTTAACTGTCATGAAATTCTAAGATAAGTGAATTGCTAAAATAAAGTTTACCTGTATTAATAAACGAATAATTCAAATAAATACATATCTTGAATGAAGCGTGATTAAGATGCATTTGGAATGCTTGCAATATTGGAACATTCTTGAGCTCAGAAAACGGAAGGATGCTCGTTTTGTTCATGATAGTTTACGCCATGCATTATCAGAACATGACCAAAGAAGTCCATGCCATTCTGTTGCCATTCATTTGGAAATCAGCCAATAGGGAACAGTTTTCATCCTTATTACCTTATCAGGTGTCCTTATGATCACTAATTAGGGATGATGACCTCAAGATCAAATTCTTTACTTGGGTATGTTTGAAACATTCCAGGGAAAAAAAAAAGATTCAGATCTTGAAAAAAGGTCATTATCCAGGATATTTGATGTTGGTTTGTATTCTTTATTCAACCACAAAGAAACGACATATCTAAAGTTCATTTGTGTGTGTATAACTGACTAGCCAAATGTCAAGGCTGAACAAATAGCTCATAGGGGGCCGGCCTGAGAACTGGACACCTGGGTCAGACAACCCCACAGTGTGATTCTCATCACCATCAACAAGTCTACCTCAGTCTCTGAAGTCATGCTCTTTTAACGCTAATTATTTCTCCCGAATTCATACCTGGACCATATCCATCATCTGGCTCCCTGCCAATGTATTTGTTCGCTAAGCTGATTATACACATATATGGGTTAAGTTACAATCCTAATAGGGTGTGCTTCATTAAACCTAGGTTATTCAGATTTATACAGTATGTGATTAACCTTATCACATCTACGCATTTGAATTTTTCAACATATCACGAATCATGGCTATTTATACTAGTCATATTTCATGTTGAATTTTCAGAAAACTTAGTTCTTAAATAATAGTTTGCTAAAGCTGAAAGTTAAAACATTTTTGAAAGAACATGTACAAAATACTGATGAAACAATACATATCTGAACAATATATTCATAAATGCAATCCATACATTCTGAATAATTATCACCTCACTGTACAATAACTAGCACAAGACACAACTTCAAATCTCCAATCATGTGCTACATCTGCTTCAGATCCATGTCTCCATCCCAGTCATATCATTAAAAAAACATACACCACAAACAGTCTATGTATTAGCAATGATAGCAGAACTACCTGAGATATTTTCATTTTTATCTGCCATTTCAGTGGAATCATTTTGTGATTTTATTGACAGAATCTGAAGCAAATACATCCCATGATATCGCAGACACATTCGTGATGCATGGGGACTTTGAAGTAGTTGTCTGGCAAGCTTCACACGTAACATAAGCTGGTATTGGTACAATAATAAACCAAAAGCTTAACAGCCAATGTAAACAACTGAAAAGTGGCAAAATACAACACAGTCAATCCTGTTGCATATACGGGGGTTGTGGATAAATCTCAATACACCGCATCTAGCTAGGATGATATATACATATCAACTACTTACAGGAGTCAAACTACGGTATATGGTAGAACTACGGATATTTCACAAATTCTATTTTGCGTGTTTGAGGTTTTGGTAAACTTTAATAATACATATTTATAACAGTGAAAACATGAAAATAATTATTTGATTTTAGAATTTTCAGTAATTAAAGAACTTGATTGGTTATACGAATAAAATATTTTCTTATCATTACAGGCGAATTTGTGAAAAGTCTAACGAGTAAATATAATATAATAATTAAGGCAGGAACCCTCTAAACCAGTTTTGAGGTAAATAGTATTAAATTACTACTTGGATAAAGATGGATACCAGAGAATATTTCAACAAAGGCATTTTAAAATGCATAAAGTTTATATTTCTTTTAATAGCAATGTGCAATGACTAAATAAACAACAACAGAAATCTTCATGAAAGTTATGCCTTTTTGAAAAGTTAACTTTCCACGAAGCTTCATTGAAATATCTCATGGTACTCCCAGTAATATCTATACCCACAAAGAAATTTGAAAGTAGGCTTTTGTAGATATATCCATTTGTAGATCATACTCATCTGAAAGGGTTTGGATAATTTCAAGTAATATTGGATGTAATATGAAGTAAAGATGGCCACTAATGATTGGAGAAAGGTTCTTGGGTTCTGTGTGTGATAACATGAAATGAAAGATTTAATATTCCAGAGAGATTGTTAGCTAGTCTGTTTCAAATTCATGCTAAGAATGTGGATGGATATAGACGCAAGTATAGTCAATATTTAGAAAAATCATTTCAAAAGAGTGACAAGGTTTGCCAGTTTTAGAAACATGTGGAAAAAAAGATTGAGAAAATTTGAACAGATTTGTAAAATGCAAAGAAATTATCAAAGAAGTCTGTGCAAGAAATGAACAAACGTGATACAAATGATTTGGAGTAAAATGATGAAATGATGAGTTTTCACCAAGAACCTTTGTACAATCATCCAGGCCTTGCCTCAGCTCCAAGTGTGGAGCAGGTGGGTTGTAAAAGGTTAGTGCTTACGCAGTGAGTTGGTAGATCCCTTTGCTAGCCTAGAGGCCATTAACATAGATGATGAACGAGGCTTCGTCGGGGAACCGTTTGTCCCGCTCAAATCCGCTGCGCTACTAGAACGAATAATCGTCTGAGCATAGGGAGACTGATAAGGTTTAGCTGCAACAGGATCAAAACGTGAAAATAATCGTGTCAAAACATATCAAGTGCACAAAAATTAATTTTGTCAATAAATATGGAGAAAACAGGACAGCAAGAGACAAGCATTCACATTTCCAGCAGCGTATTAGGGCCAAGCGGTCTAAGTACCTGAGGAGTCATGTGACTAGGTCATGTGACCCCTGTAATATGACCTTTCACCTGCTGCTTACCTGCTGCTCGACGAATGTCAAGGTCGACTTCAAAATCCGAGTCTGGTGCGATGATAAGAAAAAGGCTTTATACAAAAACATGGACAGGCTGTATCACATAATGGGCAACTCTGCTGATTCTTTGCCAAACGATATCGGGAAACATTCCCTTTAAACGTTTCTGACCTAAAATGTCCGGGGGTAAAATATCCTAATTATGAAGTTTTACAATGACTTGGAGTGTTTCTGATGTATAAGGTGGATGGTGCATATATTAAAACTCAAATACACACATTCACACGATTTACTGAAAATCATCTCAATAAGCTCATAGCAAATGAGGAAACACAGCAAAGGGGCATCAAACAAATTATACGAAAACAGGCAAATGTTGCTAACAGCAGAATAACACCATTTTGTGACATAGAATGCGTACCAACCATGTGTCCACTTTCAAATCATTCTGACTTCTTCAGACCAAATCTAAAAGCAAGTTGACTAACTCCATTTGTCTTAATTGCACAATACAAGAATGTAAAATCTTCTTTCCAAATATATGATAGTTTAATTTTATCTTCACAACACCATCCATAACCACTATTATTTGTATCCAAATATTTAAAATTGATGAGTGTATTCTATTTGCAAAAATTATTACTGACTTATATTCGGAGATTATTACATTTTTCCATTCATGAACAAAACAAAAACTGTGATTTACAGAACAATACCAAAAACTTTTGGCCTTAACTGAATCCCTTGTTTTCACATACAAAAGTCAATTAAAAGAAATCTATTAATAAAAACCCAGTTAATCCAACCACATTATGACAAAACAACTTAAATAATCCTCAAAATCCCCCAAATTTAATCATAAATTTCAGCCCTCCTAGCTCCTGAGAAAAATGACTCCCCTTTAATTGCAATGCATATTTTCATACAGCAATGATTTGTCAGTGTACAGCAGATGGTCATGTTGCTCTATAAACACACTGTAATTTGCCATGCGGGCGTAGCGCAGAAATAAGACAAACAGCAAATCGGGAAAAAACTGCCAGTTAATGAGTGAAATGGCCGAAAAATTCAATATGAACATGAAGATGATTCAGGGTTTGAGAGCTACTCCCGCAGTCGAGACAAGCAGGAATGTCTTCACACAATGGCAGCAGACGCAAGCCAAAAGTCACACGTTACGAAGCAGCAAGAACTTCTATTACGTTTTCGTAAACTGACATCATATACAATTTTGCACATATTGATACAACAATGAACACTTACAGTGTATTCAATACATTGTCAAACAAATAATACCACCACCAAAACAAAAGACACGTGGGTGCAGTTGAAAAAACAAATCAAACTGAAACCAAATTGAAACGTGATTGTTTGTTGTTTTTTATATTTTTGTGCGTGTGTCTCTAGTTGTTTTAGTGGTTGCCCATCGCGAGGATGTAAAGTGCGTATCGAAGGTTACCTCCACCTGCATCGCTGCGAGATGAGCTGATTCGAGCTGCTCCTGAACGTCGAGTACTCGCAGTTCGACTGAAATAAAAAAAATGTTTCATAAAACAAAACATTTAACCTTTTGCTGCAAAATATGAATAAGAAGATGACAGAATTGAATTTGTGAGTCGATGAGACAAGTCATGATTTACACTTCAGTCAAAAGATTTGTAGTTACCATGGTAGCCTGTGAATTTGGGTCAGAGAAACCAATGGGTGAAAGCATGAGCACAGAAAAAACACTCAAATTTCAACAGCCAGACAAGAAAAAATGTATTCCTGAAAGATTTTAAGACAAGCACATGATACCATGGTCCTTTGCAATTTTATTTACCATCTGAAACTTAACACCGTGAAATGTTGTGCATGTCTTCCCTGAGAGCTGATCCCAACATACCTGAGTGTTCCACTGTCTGTTCTGTCTGTACTGTGGGAGCGTGGTCGGGCCTTTGCAGCCACCTTGAGAGTGTCGCGGTCGCTGTTGAGGGAGTTGTTGCTGGAGGAGTTGCTGAGTTCTCCCTGCAGCATCTTCTGTTTGGAAGAGTCGAGGGTGTTGAGGAGGGCGTCTGCCTGGTCCCGGAAGTGTTCAGCAAAGCCCCAGAAACCTCTGCCATAAAACAACATCATTACTAAGCAATAACATTAAAGCATTTCTTTATCAATAAGTCAATCAATCAAATCATTAAGCACTGTTGGCTGTTTCACTATCTACGTATACCAGTTCTTTCATCACAAGACGATGATCCCACAACATATACTTGCTTGGTAGTGATAATCAGTGAGTGGATGGAGTTTAGCCATATTCCAGCAATATTACGGTGGGGAAACAAAGAATGGGCTCCACATATTGTGAGAGAGTGAGTGAGTCAGTCTAGTTTTAGAGAGCTTTCAGCAAAATTCCAGCAATATCACGGCGGGAGACACCAGAAATGGACTCCACACACTGCACCCATGTGGGGAATAAAACCCAGGTCTTCAATGTGACAAGCAAATGCTTTTACCACTGGGCTATCCCACCACCTCCACTTATCATCACATGAGGAGAGTCAAGCCAAACCCTTCATCCACTTGGCTATCCACTGCCTCACAAAGGAACAAGAATGAGACTTACTTTCTGGAGAAAGCCCTGGCTTCGGAGTCTGCATCACTGATGCCCCTCTTGATGCAGTCCTGGAGGATGGCGATGTGTTTCTCCAGACTGTGGGTCGGCCAGGTGTGCAGCAGTTGGTTCAGGAACTCACATGTGTATCTAGGGAGACAGAAACAAAATCTAGCACTCAGGGAACATAAATCACAAAAGATGATATCTTTAGTCTGCAATAAGTAAGAAAGATTTTAGGCCACTTTTAGCAATATTCTGCCAACATCATGTCGCGGGACACAAATTAGTTTCGCTCATTGTAGCCTTGTGAGGAATCGATCTCAGGTCTTCGGCATGACAAGCAATCACTTTTACCATAAGGCCACATTACAGCCCCTCTGCTTTAAGATCCAAGGATATTTCTAAAGATGCATCTGATAACTTACAGGTCCCTTGATTCAAGTTCAGTAGCAACAAGTCTAATTTCATAAAGATCATATCTTTTAGTCCAGTATAAGTTCAGTTCTGATATTAAACAGATTTTCAGGAAGCTATTGAGCTCTGCCTCACTGCCTGTGGTTTTCAAGACATTTCACAACTGGCAGCACATATATACGTCATAGATGAATCATAAAAACAAGGTAAAAATATCGGTTTGGGGATCTTTGGCAAAACATTGAGTTAGTCAATTTTTCTCCAAGGTGGGGTAAAATAATCTAAGTAATGAAAAATACTCTGGAGAATTCTACACTGTGGATAATTATTAGCATCTCCTGAATTTCTTTTGAAAAGGAAAATTTATAAAATGTACAAAAGATACATTTGTGGTATTTAAGCTAACTCTGTAACACTGGTAAAAAAGTTGTCATCCACTGTAGTTCTCACCTCCTTATGACGTTGGACTTGGAAGAGAAGGTGCCGGTAATGATTGGAATTAGGCGGGAAGAGTGGGAAAACTGAAACAGACCATACTCATGTTGCAATAAACATGTCTATGAGGTTATGTGAAATAGTGTTTATGATGCATTCACTTACATAGCACCAGAAAACGTCAACAGAAAAATGGTTTCACTCCAAAACAAATACTGGTCAGACTCACTAAATTGATGAATGAAAGTATATTGTTTAAAGAAAACACAAACTGACACAATCAGAAAACAGTTGAACAAGATAAATCTTCATTTAAAAAATATATAATCCAACTACACAATTTAATAACTGCCACAAAAATAAATTCGAGCAAAATACGTTCCTATCTGCTGTGTTCTGACAGGCAAGCAGATCTGGCGTGTGACTAAGCCAGCATGAGTTATCTCCCCTTACCTGTATGATAAACCTGATGCAGACGATGCCTGACGTGGACATGACTTTGGCACCGTTGGGGATGAGATTGAAGAGATGAGGAAACAGGGACTCGTACAGATGGTCGGCCTTGTGGCCTAACGACTTGGCCAGGTAACTGTGGAGAGGAGAGGGACAAATTATTCCACTAACAATGATATAATCTGTTCCATTATCATGATGTAACAATTTACGATTAAAGACCTAAAAATACAGAAAAGAATTATATATGGGAATGACAAAAATGTTCAAAATTCTTGCATTTACTTCATATTTTACTCATGGCACCTAAAAGAATCAAGTGTTTTCGCCAAAGTGTACATGTACATTTGTACAAATGAATGGAATGGAATGGAAAGGAAATATTATTCATATCAAATGCTGGACAAAGATTAACCTTATTTCGTTCAATCTCATATCCCTTGTTTCATAAGATCTTGATTTAGGATTTAGGCTGGTGGCAGACATTGGTGATATGGCAAAGATATTATGGCAGCACAATCTGCTCAAATAAATACGAAGAATGAAACAATGTCTCGCGTGATGAATGAGCTTGTTTTACTCACGCCACTGTGATGCAGGCCTCTCTGACCACCTGAGATCGGAGGTCCTTGATGGCAAGCATAAAGCAAGGTTCAAGTGTCCGCAGCAATTGGAAGAAGTCGTCATACTCGGCTGCTCCGTTTACTATCAGGGCTCGAAGTTGCCTCATCTGAAAAGGATCAACGTCACAGATTATGATTTAGGAAAGAGAACAACTTGTCTAAATCGTTGATAACCATGGAAAACGCAATGCCTAGATGAAATCATAACAAGAATTTGGTTGATTTTGAAGATTTCATGATAGCAAATGAATAGGTTCAGCTGTTAGTTTGTTGATTAACACTTTGCTCAGTCGATCAACCTAGTAAGTGAGTCTGACCATCCGATCATGTCAGTTGTGTCTAACGGTGATCAATTCTAACCAGGATATTTATGGGTGTTTTAACAATAATCGGGTGATATCACGTCACCAAGAATACGTTCAACAGACCAATGGGAAGACCATGGCCTTCAGTGTAACAAGTCAACACTTTAATCACTTAAGCACATCAATATTAGAGACTTCCAACAAATCAGTTTCCTAACAAACAACAGAAAAGCTTCATATTTCACTGACAAAAAACGACAGTATGACAACCTAAATTCAGCAATTCAGTTAAGATCTTCAGACTCATACTCACAGAATCATTTCTTTTCTCCCAGTCATTGCTGGGGTCATTTAGGACAGCTTCGATCTTCTTGATGTTGTCCTGCAGATCTCTCGCTGAGTACATCTGGAAGGAAGATCAACAGTTAAACAATAGAACCAGAGAGTGATTTTCAAAATAACAGTTATATCTCAGCAAGTTGGCACAATGTGGGAGGGAAATCATAAAAAGAGATGTTGGTCTGAGGTTTACCACTTTGCATGAGAACAATCCAGGGTTAGATATAGACACAAAAAATGAACCTACTGATACTTTCGGAACATCTTCAAAAGACTTGATGAAGAGTTCCTCATCGACACCGCCAGACACAGATGTTGCTGAAGAAGATAAGTTAGTTATGTAGATGGCAATTCAATCTTCAAGATCAACATATCAAAATAAAAAGATTGAGTACAACGAGAAGATCAATATCTAACAGAAGAATAACCTAGAAGAACTTGACGAGTTCCCTGAAATGATGACTGGTGATACTTGTCCTTGATTGAAACAGATTACACATTTTCATTAAACAATCACAGGATAAATTTCCTGATCTGTTTTACATATCTACTTTTTTTACTTTTAATTTTTTAAATATTTTTTTCAAATATAGCTGAGAACATGCAAAGTTCTTATCACAAAACATGCAAACTATGAAATTATTAAACATCTTCCAGAAGACACATCAAAACAAGTATCTACATTGCATTTTCATCACTTATAGGAACAGGATTCAACACATCAAACAATATCACACAATACCATGTAACTTATTCAAGTGACCTTTGCCAATGTATGCTTTTCAGGTCTTATGATAAGTCACAATCCATTTAAAAATGTCAAATATTTGAAAAACACTAAAAGTATAAAAGATAAAAAACCACTTCAACCTCATTTTTAACCAAAAAATCAGACAGACAACTGGATCAGAAAAACACTTTGCACTTCAGATGAACACACACCACACAAATTGAAAACCTGAATAATGTAATCCACAGATCTTCAGAGATTTAATGACAGTACATCATGAACCCAGATGATCTGAGTAGGAGATAAATCAAACACTTTTCAGAACTACACTAGAATCTACAATGATCTCGGGTGCAGTGTCCAAGCCATTGACTCTACTCTGGCGTAGCATGTCATACATTTGGAATGATGTATTGAAGCAAGCACACAGCTTTAAACAATGGACAAACATTTACATTTTAATCCAACTTCATCCTAAATTAGGTCAATCCTATCATACGTGATGTCATGCAGTTATGTATTGATGAATGACATCTTTACAGGTTTACTTTCATTTGTAAGTGAGTTAGTATGGTTTTACTTTGCTTTTAGCCATATATATACATAGTGGTGGTCATAACCCTTGAAAAACGGGTTCTCAAGTATGAAGAATGAACGTCACAACAGAACTACCCTTCCAGTAGGTCACATGCTGCTGACGGCCTATGTCGACATAATATTCCTATCTGATATAACACTAGACTAACGCTTTGTCTCAAAAACTTTATAACTGCAAAGAGTGAGTGAGTGAGCGAATATGCTTTTACGCTGCTTCCAGAAGGTCACTGCTGCAGACGGCCTGTGTTGAGTGAGTGAGTGACTTCAGTTGTATGCTGCTTTCAGCAATATTCCAGCAACATCACGGCGGGGGACACCAGAAATTGGTTTCACACATTGTACCCATGTGGGGAATCAATCCCGGGTCTTCGGTGTGACGAGCAGACACTTTAAACAATGGGCTACCCCACCGTCCCACTTCGATTTGTGAAATTTTGGACCTAATTCATAGCAGGAACACAAGGGATGGGCTTGAAACATTGTCCCATGAAGGGCACCAAACCCGGTCTTTGACATGATAAGCAAACACTTCTACCATTTGACTACATCTCAGCATCATAGGCAAACATCCATGCCATGTTGGCACGAGGAAAGTCACTACTTCAAGAGAGTGTATTCAGCTTGATATGGCTTTGAACTCATATGAGTTATATCAACCCAGGAGGAAAGCTCAGTGTTACCCAGGTTTCAGATATTGACAACTTTAATGGAAGCAGAAACCAACACGCTGAGCATGGTGCTGACAAACCTGGAAACACAACTGGGCCAACTCGGGATTCAAACCCACAATCTGCACAGTGGCACTTCAGGCGACACCTACACTCATTACCAACAGGTGACTAGTTGCCTGTTATGACAAGCATGAAGAAGTCAGGATCTGTTCTGACCCCAATTCCCTTAGAACCACGTTTCAGATAAGTGCAGATAGGTTTACACTTGTTCAGCAATATCTTGGTGTCCGGTAAATACTTGACTCTGAGAGCTGATCAGTCAGCCATGTTATTGGACATGATGACAGCCAGGCATACAAAGAAGCAATCTTTCCCCACTTGGCTTTTGCCACAACAAACAGGTACTCTCCATTCTATTGAACTAGTGTCCCAGAAATTTATGTATCATATATTGTGTTTTTATTTGGCTACACTCTGTACTTGGACACAATGGACAGGGATAACATTTCAGACTGTCTGTTATAACTGAGGTCAAGCAGTACACCCTTGTTATCAACACCTCTGTTTTGTAGGAAAGGACTCACTAAACCCAGCAGCCACTATCACAATGAATTGGATCACAGGACTGACTGACTGACTGAGTTTGGTTTTACGCGCTTTTAGCAATATTGCAGCAACATCACGGCGGGGGACACCAGAAATGGGCTTCACACTGGATCACAGGAAGAGTGAGTGAGTGAGTGAGTGAGTGAGTGAGTGAGTGAGTGAGTGAGTGAGTGAGTGAGTGAGTGAGTGAGTGAGTGAGTGAGTGAGTGAGTGAGTGAGTGAGTGAGTGAGTGAGTGAGTGAGTGAGTGAGTGGTGAGTGAGTGAGTGAGTGAGTGAGTGGTGAGTGAGTGAGTGAGTGAGGAGTGAGTGAGGAGGAGTGAGTGAGTGAGTGAGTGAGTGAGTGAGTGAGTGAGTGAGTGAGTGAGTGAGTGAGTGAGTGAGTGAGTGAGTGAGTGAGTGAGTGAGTGAGTGAGTGAGTGAGGTTTTTAGCAATATTCCAGCAATGGGCTTCACACATTGTACGCATGTGGGGAATCAAACTCAGATCTTTAGCGTTCATGAGCGAGCACTTTAACCACTGGGCTACCCCACTGCCCATACAGGAAGAGACTCGGACACTGCACCCAAGAACAAATACACCCATCCTCAAAACAAAATCACCCATCCACACGAAAATAATGCCCATTCTATTTCTTCTCAAACGATGCACCATTTCACTGAAGCACCAATAGAGGTAGAAGACTGACATCCATTACTGAAGGTAGACGACTGGAAGGCAGCATAAACAGGGATTTTGGAGCTAATTTACCTGATCCTGAGCGTTTCCGTTTATACGCTAGTTGGGCAGCTAGTAAGGAAATGAGAAACACAGTGAAAGCAACAGAAAGAGGTAGAGAGAAAACGTCATTTCAAACAATCCCTTGTTGTCCTAGATTGGGAGGAACCTGATTATGACAATCAGATGATTACTCGATCTGACTGCACATCTTTTTACATGGTATTTGGGACACTAGAAGAAACACTGGGTTTGATGCCCAGAAGGAAATAGTCTGAACTCAGTTATATTTAAAAGGACATAGGGATTGCATGGACAGACAGAGCAGAAAGATTAGATAAAGCTTGGATCATCTTTGGAATATCTACAATGTTGTCATGATCTGTTGGATGGATCGGTTAAGTTGATTTTTAACAATATATCAGACAGTGAATATCAATATATCACAGACAAGTGACATATGACCACTATACAGATATGTAAAAAATCCAATAAAATTTAATTAATAACAGCATAAACAAAGATACTATTTCAAGCAATGTCCAGCATAATCATCAAAATCACTTTCCTATAGTCCATTTCACAAATTCTCAAAGGCTAAGGCAATCATACGATCAGATTAAATTTCCCAAATTCTGGATTCTTTTTCCGGAACACACATAATCACGAGGACTGACCCATGGATTAGTGGTCTCAAGAGCATCAGTTCAGTCACCAGAGAAGATCCCCAGTGGTCCTATCTAACCCTACATATGAGTTGCTGCATAAATTTATGACAACATTATAGAAACAAGCTGCGGGGAAAGTGTCAAAAACACATGAAGCTGATGAGTTTTACTGTTATTGAAATTCTGTGGAACAATTTTCAATTAAACTAAACCTGAAGACAAGACACATTTAAAGGAAACACCTAACAACTTCCTGGTTCTTGAGCCAGTACTGTCTTTGAGATGATCACTGCAACTTTGCATAGTTAAGTTAGTATCAGAACAAAGTTGTTACTGTCTAAGTGTTTACATTTTACAGGAAAAGAAATTTGAATTCAATTTTTTTTAGTCGAAGTTAATTTAAGCAAGGCCAGGCAAATTGAGAAATAGAACAGAAGGAATGTTACATATCTAAATATTTTTTACAAAACATTTCATACAAGCAAAGCAAAGGTTGTGACAGCTTTCTATCCAAGTTATTTCACTGTTATTCATAAGCGATGAACATTAAGTGCTGTGATGACTGCAGGATAAATATCACTGTAAGCAGGTTCGTGTATGATGCTATCTGTCTACCGAAACTATCTTCAGCCTTGATTGTAAAAACTGCTTTTCCTGAGCAGAAATAACAGACCTGAAAAATGGCTTTGCAGTACAAGAACCTGGACCCCATTCCACAAAGCAATCGTAGCTCTACGACCGTCGTAAGTCTATGTTAATGTATGGGAGTTACGGGGCCCTAGTCTGCACGAAGAAATCTTAGTGCTAAGATGGTCTTAACTATTTTAACATTGACTTTTGACAGTTTTAGCACTAAGACCCTTTTGAGAAAGCAGTCGTTTTCTGTGTATAAAGTGAGGCTTTGTTGTAAATGTAGTTGCTAGTAGGCTATAGTAGACTTACATGTCCCACTGCCCTTGGCCGATGTGATGCCCTTTCTTCCCAAAGTCCCGGTGCTGGGGATTGGCCGCTTTGTGTGCAGCACTTTTGAGGTCATGGGCTTGGCGAAGTCTGTCTCATCTTCACTTCGGTCACTCCGAGATGGAGCTGGAATCAAATGAAAAATTATGAGGATTTGGAAAAACATTTTTGAGCACACACTCATGAGATAATCTACCAGTGAAATCTCCGCAGGTGCTGAAACATGAAGTGGGAATCAAATACTAATTTCTGGACGTCAGATATTTAGATATTCAAACTGTTTGGTAAGAAATAATTTGTTAACTGTATAATAACGATCAAAACAATGAAATGCATTAGACCAAGACACTCAAATCCTTGCCTCACATGTATCGATACAAACTGATACACATATAAATGTCTGGAAACACTTTCAAGTAGAAAGGAAAAGGGCAAATATTGCAATCGCAATGAGAACAAGTTAAAACCAAATATTAGGATATGATTATTCACTTTGATGACATATGTAGATACGGTTCAATAACATTCAAATGTTCTGAGTGTTTGTGTATCTTCTAAATTCTTTGTCAACTAAGCGTAAAAATTTAGGAGTCATCATGACTCCCTGGTGTCATGAGATGGAGTCATGGACATGGTTTTGGGAGTCAACTTCAGGTTGGAACTTTCATCAAGACATCAACTGTGATTGTTTAATTACGACAAAAAACAAGGTAAGGCAGGTCAGGTATTAAATCAGAATTGAGCTGTTAACTGGCAAACATTTAGTGTTAGAAGTTTAGATTATCTTGATGGTGACGCATGTTTCTAAATTCACTGCATATTTGAGATAATTAGTGCGTCAAATATGCAGGTTTTCTGCATCATGGCAAATACTGATTCAGAGTGGCAAAAGATATGGATCGCTGATATGTACCGAAATTGGTTCCCAGCAATATGATCTCCATGGACCGCATTAAAAAAGCCCCATTGTTGTCAAGGTTACTGACATAAATAATTACATTGCTCACATCACAACCTTACCATTATGTAGTATATTGTGTTATTACAAACTGCATCAGTTCACCCAAAGCAATAATTATTAGATGACAAATCATACCGCACTTGACAAACCCTTTCCAAACACTACAATCACAATATATGTAGTCAATTAAAAAATCATTAAATGGCAGATATGCTGAAGTAAGGTTGACCCACAAAAGGGAACAACCCAACCTCTACACTGATCCATAAACACCTAAAACACACGTAGAACAGGCCACACAGGTAAATTCTTCATATCCACAAATCTTACACGAGCTGCAGGTATCCATTTCATTCCAGTCATCCATGGCATGTATTTAAACTCCAATTTAAACCTCCATGTTTTTGTAAGGTAAGAAAGCAAAGCTGTGAGATGGCTTCCTCCAACACCTAGAGGGCTTGCCAGAATCTAGGGCAGTCACTCCGTCAGAGAAATAAAGGGATGACAACACGCATAGCAACCTCATCAGTCACCATTAACCAACTCGTTGACAATCAGATCACAACACCACAGCCTGTGATTACTGATCAACTTATTCCGTATGTCGTCACTGTGTATTCATACAAACATGGAATGTCATTTTTATCTGATAACATGAAGATAAACATCCTGTATGTATACGCATCACATTAAGCTGATCTCACCTGGATTTTATCAGCGTTATTTACAAAATCAGGACATTACCGTGTCAATGCAATTTCACACATATTATGAAGGTAACAACAGAACCATGGTGAGACAGAAACTGTTGCTGTTACTGCCATGTGTGGAGCCTGTCTCCGACTTTGGCTGGAGCTGGAACCCTTACTTGCACTATGGCAACAGTCAGTTATGCTACAATTAATATGAAGGTGACACTGAAGATGACTCAAGAATTGGTCTTCAGAAATTATGCATGAAAAGGGCCCATGAAATAGCGTTAATCTTGAAAATTACAGATTTGACTAATATACCAGCAAATCTTCAAGAAACGTGAATACCCCTAACTTACAAACACTGCAGACTCTAGGAGAGCTATTAATCATGACCTTTGAAAGCAGGTTTTGCTGAAAAACATCAAAGCTGAAGATTGCTGAAGGCAACAGTGTCACAAGTACTCCTTTTCAGTCACCAGGGATCAAGAGAAAAACTCAGTTGTGACAAATAGTTTAATTTCTAAATATTAATAATCTGACTTTTCATAAAAGAGTGAGTTTAGTTTTATGCCACTATTAGCAATAATCCAGCAATATCATGGAATTGAACCACAGCCTTTGACATGTAGCTTTTTAACTCCAAGTCTAAACTGCTGCTAAATTCATATGATTCTTGGTCGCTACCATCGGTGTTATGCTATCAATGAATAGTTTGTCCCGTGAGTACGTCTACACACACAAACAGTACAACATGTTAACCCTCAAAATGTGTGTAGAGTCCACCGCCGTTAAGTCACTTCATTACTCATCAGTGAATGTGTGCGATATCATAGCCATGTGTGTGTGCAGGTGTGCTGTACATCGATCTGCTGTGTCAGAATGGCATGGGTTAAGATGATAGCCCAGTCATCCACCTTCGACCAGGAACCCTGTGAGGTCTGAAACCCAAGGCAAGATGTCTGGAAGGAGGATTCCATGCTTGTCTTGATGTATTTAACAAGAATGCACAGGCTGCATAAAGAGTACACTTATCTGTGTTGATAGGTAAAGGTCATATGTGTCTATCTGTTCCTTATGCATCTGAGCTGTGCTGAATAAACAAGTGTGTGGACTGGCCAGTGAGTGAGTGAGTGAGAGAGTGAGCGAGAGCGAGAGAGAGAGAGAGCACATAATCACCATAACAAGTAATTAGAAAAAGATTTTTCAGTAGTTTTCTTCTTGTTTATTGACTCAGCTTTTCTGTAAAATACTTTCTTTACACAAGACCATATACTAAGACAATTATATAGTATACAGGCACTAAAGTAGAATTATCCCCAAAAAGACTTTTGCAGTGACTTCTCTGTGGAACAACTATAGATATAGCCATTTTTGGTTGCCTGAAAATACACTTGTCAAGCTGTGAAGGATAATTGAGCATTGCGTCTTAAAGTTACTTCATCAAAGTATATATGGGAGCCAAGCCTCAGCTTTTCACAAGATCTACCCCTTTCTTCCAAGGTCTGGAGATGTCACCACGTTCGTTCCCCACCCAGTCAACCCCGTCATCATGGCACCGCTGTGTGTTGAGACTATACGACATATGTGGTGAGACTACATGACGTATACATCTGTGCTGGTCTCTGGCTACACACACCATCCTAGCAGTGTGACCAAGTCAAAGGCAGGTCTACATGTCAGGCCCAACATTGTGTGCAGACTTATTAGTATATGGATGTTGACGGTCTATACACTGAGGGTACTGTCAGGGCCTACACCAAGCTTTTCAATAGGAGCATGAGATAATGGATGTCTTACTGATGGCTTGTTCACATGTTTTGGGCAAGGTGAAATGTAAATGTAAATGGGTGTTGAAGATCAATCTCAGAGCATGATAGTTAAGCAGAGGGTAGGTCTGAGTACTATCATGATTAGTACTTAGAGAGTTTGTCAAGAGTCAGTCTAAGAAATATATTAGTACATAAAAGGGACAGTAAAGAGTGAGCCTAAGCACTATCATTGTCAGTACACAGAGGATTCAGCTGAGGGTCAGACTAAGCACTATCCCAATCCCTACATAAAGGATGGAAACAAACAGTCAGTACTTTCCTTGTCAGTTACCAAAAGGTCTAAGTTGTGGTCCAGTCTAAGTACTATGCCTATCAGAACACAAAGGGTTAAGTCGAAGGTCAGTCTAAGCACTAAGCTGAGGGTCATTCTAAGCATTATTGCAGTCGGTACATAAAGAGTTAAGCCTAGGGTCAGACTAAGCACTAAGCTGAGGGTCAGACTAAGCATTATTGCACTCGGTACATAAAGAGTTAAGCCTAGGGTCAGTCTAAACATTATCACATTGGTACATAAAGGGTTAAGTGACCGTCTGCTGCCTGCACCATGGCACATTCCGGCAGCAGTACATCTGGCAGCCCCGGGTGAGGAATGCTGCTGCTACCGGTCCCTACACAACAGTAAATATACCTACACCATACCCACTGTTGGAACTCGTTTGTCACAGACTTGATGACATTGTCAGGAACTCATGCAGTGTATTTCTTTCATGACGGCATAAAAACAAACTTTTTATCACACAGAGAATTGAGACTGGTATACATGAAATATAGTTCAGCACCTCCCCAGGTGTATCCAATATGTGGCACACAATCCATGTCATCATACAATGTCACGACAACACTTGGTAGCACTGTTTAAAGAAAGAGTGAGTGAGTGTGGTTTTACACCGCTTTTAGCAATATTTCAGCAATATCACGGCGGGGACACCAGAAATGTGTTTCGCACATTGTACCCAACATAACAAAGAAGGAACATATTCTACTCAAAAGAAATTAAGAAACAGATTTTTTCAGTTGATCCATCGTGTCATGTAAGTAATATGAAAAAAACTTGATGTTCATTAACTTCTTTTGGGTAACTTAGAACGAAAAGCTGCATGAACATTTTTAGCTACTTGGTTGACTGTTTTGTATATTTGCACTACAGAAAACAAATCCTGACATGTTATCAAAACCATAACAAGCTTAAAGAATTGTGGAGAGAATATGTGCAAGATAAAGTATGTAAATAGATTAACCCTTAGCTAAAAGCAAGGAAATAATTGGTAACAGGCAACCATTTTCTTTCCTCAGAAATGAGTTCCTTCCAGAAAAGATGCAAAACTGCAAGGGTTAACCGTAGCGATGTCAACATGAACTGTATAGATACATTCCACTTACATCCCAGCTGGTTCAACATGTGCTCCAACCAAGGTTTTTTCACACACGCGCAGAAATGCATCTATGCATGTGCAAAATGCACCTCACTACGTCTGCACTGGTGAAATATTCCTTAGAATAAAAATAACTTAGAAACCCAATCCCCAAATCAATCTGTGATAATACAGATGCTTGTCATCCATCTTATAATGTCCATAGTGTTGCATCACACAATGATAAGTATAATCATAGTACATGTATTCCAAATGGAGATACACGGAACGTAGCTCTTGCTCATAAGTGTGAGATTATAGTCTTCTGTGGAGTCCAAACGGAGAATCGAGCAGGAGTAAGGGATCTATTCTTCCTTGGACTTGCTGAGGGGAGCTTGACACGGGCGCTAAAGATCTGTAATAGATCAATCTTCTTTTTTTGTATAAATGGAGACTAGAAGCATAGGGGATCTTTTCTTCCATGAACCTCTTCATGGGAGCTTACCAAGGGGTGATTAACAGATCAAAATGTGTGTATTCCTAAAAGAATACTTGCATCAAGCATAGGTATCTTTTCTTCCTTGGACTATTTTATAAGGGGAGCTTAACATGGAGTGCCAGGAAAGAAGATCAATGTTGTGTGTATCATAAGACTAAACTAGCATGAAGCACAAGATACTTGCCAGGGACTTCCTAAGGGAATTTAGTATGAAATGTTTGGGGTCCATTCTTCTGCGGACTAATGCATAGTTTTCCCTGGTGTATCAATGACCAATTCTTCCTGTGATTCCCTATGAGGAAGCAAGCACGGAGTGCTGGGGATCTATCATCAGGTGGATCCCCATCATGCACAGCTTGGGGAGGTGCACACTCATCTGACCTAGAATCACCAGTGGAGCAGACAGGAGTGAAGTAGTCTGACCAGCATCAACATCTGATCTCCCTTCCCTAGTTATCCAGTCCTGACATCAGTCAGGGGGGAACTAACCCACAGCATGAATCACCCTGGACTGGAGATGAGACCTCCCCATGTTCTGCCTCCGTTATCACAGATCAGTCAGTTCACAACCATTACCACATCTCACTACAGCAAACCTTTCATTCTTCACCCCTCACGATTGCACATACAGCAAACCTTTCATTCTTCATCCCTCACGATTGCACATGCAGCAAACTAGTAATCCTGTTAGCAAATTCCATTCCCTGTTCGAGCATTTTTATATGATTACTGACTCAGAATATAAACCTGTAATCTCACCTTATTAGAATGAAACATTGAAAGAAACATGAACCTTTATCAGTCAGTATCATTGAAATAAAAAGGTTTTTATCTAGAAAGATGTGCACCTGTTAAGACCAAGAGGATACAAGTTATCATTATTGACATCAGAACAGCATATGAAAAAAGGAACCCAACACCTGTTCAGATCAAATGTGTTTTCATACTAGGAAAGCTGCAAGAATTTCAATAATGAACACAACCGTAATGACTGAGGAATTTCAGACAACCGCAATAATGGACACTGATCACTTCCAAGAGAAGTCCAAGTAAAGTAGAAGTGTTCGAAGAGCTATTGCACCAAGAGACCACTGTAATTCATCATAACTAACAATGCAACCTTTAGTCAGAGCAGGGAGAATGATTTGTTACTCTATCCCAGGATCATGATGGCACAGCTCCTTTCTCCTTGGACCAATATTAGACATGCAGCGGTAGCACACTCCTAGACATGTATTTTTCTTTTCTCCTATATATAGTATTGCAGCCCATGAGTGGGTATTAGTACCTGGATGTAGCGCTATATAAATACCCACATTATTATTATTATTATGCAGCGATAACACACTCGTGGAGTCCTTGTCATAATATGATTAAAAGATGTTATTTTTAGAAGTCTGTATAATAAAAACCAACGCAAAACAAAATCAAAGAAAAACAAAGGGCCTATTAACGCTATATAGGAATACCAAACAAATATAACAGACTCAGCTTCAGTGGCAACAGTTGCAGGTCATGGCCAGTAATTGTAAAAGGGACAGGAACCCTTTGTTTTCAGTTATTTGTCTTATTCTGAGGCAGTACAGTATCATGCTAGTTTTAGCAGTATACCAGCAATATCACAGCAGGGAACACCAGTAATTGGCTCCACACATTATTACCATGTGGGAATCAAACCAGGGCATTCAGCGTGACAAGAAAATGCTTTAGCCATTGGGCTACCCAACAGCTTTTGTCCTCCACAGCATCAGCATCAGCATCATACACTTCCAAGACAATTCCCAGGACCAAATGTTCCCATATAGCCCAGCCACTCCACCCTGTCTACAACCCAGCAAGTTCAGCATAATTACATACAACTAACAGAGAGCACACAATTATGGCAGTATTGACAGAGGCTTCCCCCCAAGTGTGTATAACGGTTCAATCCATGCCAGCAGCTGGGAGAGATTCCAGCCTGACCTACTGTAGACAAACGTGGCCACATGTCAAGTGAGCACTCTCACTTCCTGGTTCCTGTCGGCCTAGCCAAATGGCTACACCAGCTGTTTTTTCTCATCTTCGAAATATGCATGCTAGCATCCTGGCTTTGTCTGCAATGGGGAATCACTTTTGAGAAAGATTTAGCTTATGTGAACACTAGACTTTGAGTAGGAGCCATAACACTGAGACTGTACAAACAAAAACAACTCCATGTACAAATTGAATTTGAGCCCAATTATGTGTTATTTTTTGTACATTGAGATAAGTAGGTCCATAGCAATGATAACCCATCACAGTGAGTATGGTTTTATGCCGCCTTTAGCAATATTCCAGCAATATCACGGCTGGGACACCAAAAATGGGCTTCACACATCGCACCCATGGAGGAATCAAACCCGGATCTTCGGCATGACGTGTGAACGCTTTAACCACTGGGCTATCCCACCACCCCTCCATCACACAGATTATTCAGATACTATATTTTACAGTATTTGGCATGTTACAGTATTTGGCAGTTAACAAAATCAATAGAAAGAGAAAGTATATTTCTTTTTTCTTTTCTAGCTTGACAATGGAATGTACATAAAAAAACCTTCCTTCTTTGAATGGCATTTTAGAAGTTGGGATGCACGATACTGAACAAACTTTATGTATAACTTATGTTACTTTGTTGTTATCCATAAAATTTCTTCAATACAGCACATAATAGTTGTACGTAACAGACAACTGAGACATCAACATGACTTCAAGAGTTGCACACATGAGTAACATATTCAGCACAAGTCTATTTTTAAATCGTGGAAATCAGATCATACAACCTCATATCCCAAACAATCTAGCAGATATCCAGCCTTCATAAAGATATCATCAAGACAGGCTGTGTATCAATGTGCCCGACATCCAATAAACACAGTGAAGTTCTCGATCTTCATCACTGAAGGTCTGACATCTACGGGATGTCACTGTTGTGTTAATATTGTCTGTAAATACTCAACAAAAACCTCGCAACCTTCCAGCGTTGTAAACAGCAACTAAACTTATACCCAGCGTGTTATGAGTGCCAAAGAGATGGGGGATAACCAGGCGTATATCATGAAGCCGGCGGCCGAGCTGGCACCAGCCCAGACGAAATGGTCTGAATGAAACACTGGCACATTTCCTTCTCCATTAGAACCAAACACATTTCACTGTCAGAAAAATACTTGTTGAGACAAAAGATAATCGTTAAAACTTACTCAAATCTTAAACAGAACAAGAACAGAAAGGTCTCTCTATTACTCCATGAAGCCAGAGGTGAATCATGGAAACTCCAGAGAAACAAGGGGACTCTGTCTATAGGTTTCTAAATTAAGACCTATCTCGACGAGTCAGAGAAAGGATATTTACTTATGATTAACACGAAGACAATCTGAAAGAACATGTTTATACAAGTACACATTCCCTCTCCACAAACTACAATGAGTGAGTGGGTTTAGTTTTATGCTGCAATCAGCAATATTCCCGCTATATGGTGGCGGTCTGTAAATAATCGAGTCTGGACCAGACAATCCAGTGATCAACAGCATGAGAATCGATCTGCGCAGTTTGGAACCGATGACATGTGTCAACCAAGTCAGCGAGCCACCCGATCCAGTTAGTCGCCTCTTACAACAAGCATGGGTTACTGAAGGTTCATTCTAACCCGGATTCTTCACGGGTCACAAACTACAGTACCTTATGATCCAGTTTACACCTGATGATCCACCAACTCGGGACACTTATAATTTCTTAACCATCCCATACAGAACAACAAAAGCAAAGCTTATCTGCATGTAAATAGAATATTCAAAGCCTTTACAACTGTTTTAGATGTCTTACACTTCCACAGTTTTAAACAGGAATACTGCTTAGTCAGCACTGATCTTGTCTTCCAAACATAAAACATTGCATCCTGGATCAACCAGCTATATATAAGAAACATTAAAATACCTACAGTCAAATGCAGCAGTATGTTCTAAAATATGTAAGGAAATAAACAAGTTCCACATACTTAACATAATGCATTGACATTAATCATGAAAATGAAAAATCTGTTAGTAAAAATAGAAAATAATTAAAATAATTTCAAAATAAACACAAAATCATCTTTCTGTAAAAAATATTGTCAATAATCTTGTGAAACATTGGTGATACAAGCAGCCCAGGACTGACTGGTTTGCCCTAATGGTCCTCTTACCTCTAGCATTACGAGTTGGGAACAAAGAACGGTACTTCTGAACTATTTTCTCTTTTATCGAAACCATAGTGAAGTCTTTGCTGCCATAAGTTGGTAAACGGAATCCTTGGTAACTCCTTCTGGTTTTCCTTGGAGAAAATCTGTTTTTAAGAACCAGGTATATCCACAGCAGATCAGAGCTATATCCTTTCAGAATACACACAAAACCTCCAAAGAAGGATTAACTTTCATTTTCAAAGGATATCCTAAAGAAACTTCGGTATATCTGACAGTGACTTCAACTCCTGTGGTTCCAAATCGAAAGTTTACCCTAAGTTTAGAGCATGGCAGCATCGGTACTGGCCAGGTCTTTGTCTCAAATTTCAAAACAGTTCATGCCTCCCTATCCAGGTTCTGCCTGGCAACAGATTCATCTCACAACTGTCAAAAAAAAGTTCCAAACTTCAAATCCACACCGAAGTTCCAAGAATCAAAGTAAATCCTGTATCAAACTAGTAAATTCCCAACTGCTGCAAGAACATGGATTTGCTACTGCCAAGAAGGGGGGCCAAGAGATTGTAGGCTTTCTGATGATAGTGAAATTTTGAGACAAGACAAGACAGAGGCATGTGCTGATGCAGATGAAGCAGGCATGACTCCCTCGCTATAGCGCCATTGGTGGAAGATACACTCTCCCTTATGATTAAGCTGATGTTGTAATCGCACATGACACGCAGCAGAAGTATGTGTTCTCTAAACTAGTTATCTAGAAGTAAAACCCTCAGTTTTTGGCTCTTATCCTCGAGGTGACTGTATAATAGGGGAGAACAGTAACAGAGCATGTCAGGAGAGGGGGTCAGGTTACAGGGCCTGATGGGGATAGAATATCTCGTAGCCCCTCCCCCTCCCTCCCAACGATCTTCCCCAACCCCCTCCTTTTGTCTCCTCACACCTTGAGCTAATTACAGCTAGGGAGTCATCTTTACTTATGAGTTGTACATGTTGGAATTATTTGTGATCATTTGCTGCAGTACTGCTATACTCCCCACTCATGGAACACCCAGGCAAGTTGTGCATCTACAAGTACATGTTCATGAGTCACTTCTCAAAGACGTAAGTAACCATAGTTTTAATCTGTTTTATCTCAAAGTTTTTGTTGTCACAGTACGACTAGACTGTAAGATTGTATTTTTCAATAAATGTCATTACTCATACAAGTATTAACATGTAATTGACATTGTGAAGAATTCATAGTAGTTGCACAATGAGACAATTTACAATGTTGTACCCTATCTGTTTCAGCTAGGGAAAATATATGAAACAATTATAAACTGTGTAAATTTCAACCCTCCTCAGTGTGAACACTGCATCATAACACACACAGTCATACCTAGACTAACGCATAGTCTCTGAATATAAATATTTTTGATAGCAACAAATAAACCCATTTAAATTGAAAAGGAGCCCTAGTGAGATGGGAGATTCAGAACTTGAGGGAAATTAGACTTGCTTCAGTTAGATTTAGCATTACAGGGAGGGCAAGGCAATTAGGATAATAATGTGGTTCAGGGACTGTGAGACAGACTAAGTCATACCGTTTTAATAACTGTATCACTTCAATAAAAGACCATTATATCTTCCCAATTATTTCTTTACAGGGTCAAACTGAACCTGCACCCGAGACCTAGGTTGTCAGATATATGCCATACATCACTAATGGTCTATATACACACTTAGGTTAATAACTGTAGGCAGGCTGGTAGATAGCCATATGAGAAACAGCAATTACCTTCACAAGACTCATAAATACAAATGTATTTCATATGTTGTCTATTACAGATGGGTAAAGCTATTCACTGCTCTCCATAACTCATGCAGCATCAAACCATTGAGTCAATTCCGCAGGCCTGAATACCAATTTAACCCAAGTATACAGCCCCAAGAAGCCATTGCAGTGCAGACTCCCAGACTCAGTAAGCAGGAAAACATCAGGCAATGATTTAGATATCAAGTTCTGCTTTATGCACAAACTGAGGGTAAAACCCAGATGTAAACTGGCAAAATTAAACCTACAACGACAGCTAAAAATAGAGTAATTGAAAAAATGAGTGTAAGCATGTGTTATTTTTCTCTCTGGCTACCAAAATCGCTGGGGAACAATCCACTGAGATCACATCAGGAAGATACTGTTGCAAGCAGTTGTAAAATCACTTACAAGGATTGTTTGTTGGTAATAATGATCAGCCAGTAGTTCCCAATCCTGCACCTACATTTTTCTAGCGAGAGAACAATTGACTTGTACCGCTGTCCCCTCAAATATGTTTGATCGCAAGGACTGATAACATAAAGAAAACAAATCACGGGTGAGGTGTTTCGTGGCATTCTTTGAGTATGTATTTACATACACCCCCTTTCTAACCTCTCCTTCATCGATGCTATTCCCAACTGTCATGACGTCAGTTCACAGTACAATTTATTGCAGACAGTCAACTAGAATTCATGCCAAAGAGTTGGGGGCAAATAATCTAGTGCTGAAGGCATAGTTTGAGCTGATATGAGAAGTTATTCTAGTGGCATTCTTGTGAAATATCGTCAGATCTGGAGGGAAGCTCTGGCAGATGCCACTTACGTTTTGTTATAAAATACATGGTTTGTACTATGTATACCTCATGGGACTACTGTACTCACATCCATTTTGAAAGGCAAATTTCCACTTGAAAGCCGAAACTTTATTCTTTAAGGCCCTAAAGGATTTCAAATTCTTCAGGATTTTTGTTTACATGTTTGGATACAGAAAATGTTGGTCATCTGTTTGAAAGAAAATAACAAATAAAACTCATTGTACAGGATTTAAAAACCACCTTGAAGTTGATTTAGATAATTTAAAAACAAGAAAAATATCATGGCCTTGTTTTGAGCATTATACATATTAAAAATCTCAAATATGACATGATATTTTTATGGTAAAAGTAGTCTTAACTGCCAACAGTGCAAATAAAACCTTGCCATTCTGTTATATTTTCTTCCTGAATTTTATTTTCTAAGCTAGGGGATCTGTGACCCAAGCAAAAGAAACATAAGCATAATACAAGAACACTGTTATGCTGCATCAGCAACTGTGCAGCCTTCACAGCAAGAAGTTAATGCCCAGGAGAATAAGATTGTAACCCCATGTTTTGGAATGTTTCTGGCTGACTATGTTGAAAACTTTGCCTACATACATCAAGGTGAGTGATGGATGATGCCCCCCAACACACAGAACAATCTGACAGTAAAGTAAACCAACTGGGTAAGGCATCCGTCTCCAGTGCTGTGAGAGGGGGTGGCAAACTGACCCCCTTGAAAGAAGCAATTATGACCATGTTGACAGACCATCAGCTTGTGATGAGGCACTGGTAGGTAGCTCATCAACCCACCCTATTTCAAGTACCTGCCTTGGCCATGTATTTTGGCTATCTTAAATAGGAAAACAAATATACAGGAAGGTAAGGGGATGTGGATGGTTGTTTAATTATAAAACAAGTTCTATCAGATAGAAGCCATGGACACTGATGCCAGCATGACCTTCCACTGAGACCATATGCTGTATCTAAAGCCTCTGCCCTGCTGGATGAACTTTGCAGTGTTCTAAGACATATAAACAGTGAGGTGAGGTGAGGTGAAATTGGGTTTTACGTTGTGCTTGAGAATATTTCGCTCATATGATGACGTGCATGTGTGTGTATGTGTATGTGCGGCTGCTTGTACTAGCCCAGACTGAAGCTGGTTTTATAGTGCTAGCCCACTGAGATACCATGCCGCAGTGAAGCATGAATACCCCACTCAGACACATTATACTGACTCCGAGCCGACCAGTCCTTGTTGTACACATTAATGCCGAGCGCCAGGCAGGGACCAACAAGTACCATATTTTAACGTCTTTTGGTATGACGCAGTCGGGGATTGAACCCGCGAGCTTCCGCTCTCCGGGCGGACGCTCTAACCACTACACCATGGAGGCGGTCCTATAAACAGTGAGGGGATATGGTGGGAGACCATTGTGGAGGCAGAGAAATGAGTCTAGTAGCAGTAGTAGCAGCAGTAGCAGTAGCAGTAGCAGCACCTCAAGAACAGATTTACCAGGTCACTGTTCACCCTCATCAGTTCTTGAGTATCAAACTCCAAAGTTACAGTCCATGACCATAGCCACAAGTCCAATGTCAGTTTGGATATTTTATTTTCTCTTGACCTTCAGACCCATGGGGGTTCCTGGTAAGACTTTAGATCCCCAACCTTATATGCTGGCTGCCAGAGGGAACTGAAAGCATTAGGTCATCAGACTTGCTGTCTTGATTGATTGCATGTCCCCCAAATCGGGAGAATGATATCAATCACTGGATTGTTTGGTCCAGGCTTAAAAAATCACATACCATCGTCACAGAAGTGGTATATTGTGAAGTACAGCTTTACAAAACAATAGAAAAATCCCAGCATAGGACAATCCAAATAAAACTAAAAACGATGACTAGAGCTAAGGTTAGGCAAGCTGACTCAGATCCTCATATCTGTAGTTTATGTCCAAAATTGTTGCAGAAAAAATAACTTCTTAAAATTATTCCCCCCCCAAAAAGGAAAAGATATCCACAACTGTCGGAGGAAATGTCGTAAACATTTCAAACAATACAAAGCAAATGTAACCATATGGTATTATTGTTATAAGTCTCTCAAAGCATCCAATGTGAGGTAGGTGATAACAGGTGCAGCAACAGTAACAGCAACAGCGAGACAGCACTGCGCTGAGTTGTCCCCTTAAGACTGCCTCAGTCTGCTGCCAGAAGAGAATGGACAGAAAAACTCTTAACACCAAAATAGAAAACACACTATATCTCAATGCTTTGTTTCTAAACTGAACACAACTATATTCTCCTTGAACAGCCGAAGCCATGAATTCTTCCTTGCCATGATTCACCACGCATAAAAAGGATTCTTCTCGTAAAGACTTAAATCTCTTAAAAGGTATATCTTAAGAAAAGAAATGAGACAGAATTTAACACAAGACTATGAATGGACCAAGGAATTCATAACATTTTTCTTTTCTACTAAAACATCTCCTCCCCAGGAGCTAGAGTCTGACAAGGGTGTGGACTATTCATCATCACGTTGACAATAAACCCAGTTTGGTGATATGGAACCGGACGGTGATGTCAGGTGTAGTGCTCTGTTTTAATACCGTTTGATGTCTTCGTACCTACCGTTACGACAGGGAGCTGACAATGCAGCAATAAATACCAAACAAGCTGACGTGCCTAGCGAACACACTGTTGCCAGTTCTGTCAGAGAGAACAAACATGTTTAGAACCCATACTGAAAACCTACAAACAGAACACAGGAGATGGGTAATTGTATTTCATGGTGCGGGTCACATTACAAGCCTCAAGAAATATTGTCTCTGTGTCAAGCCACCCTGAGCATTCATCTATGTATAATCAAGGTTCACCTGTATGGTACCGATAGGAGCTATTCAACCATGATGAATGTAGGAAAACATCTCAATTCTACAGACACTCAGATTACTAAACAGCATCTAAACTGAAAACTGACAAGTTTCAACATGTCAGATAAATTATTCTAGCAGTGATAAAGTTCAATTTCCATCAAGAAACACAACCCTTGTGACAAACAGCTTAGATAGCATCTATAAAAATACTAATGAAAATCCAAATTGAATAAAACAGGAAAAGACCTACAAATAATAAGCGAAAATGTAATAATGTTAAAAACTTTGCTTTTTTAAAAAAATTCTAGAAACTTTAACATTCTTTAAGATATTCAGCATTCCAACAGTGGTACGGAAGTGGGACAGTTAATGTCTACATACGGAAGCTTGCATGAACCTTTCACATTTTTATGGCCATACATCACAGTGCCTTCCGTGGATGCTTTGAAGCGATGAGTGCCTTCCCCTTGATGGCTCCGTACTCAAGCTGATGATTATTACGGAATTTAACTCATGTAGGGCACTGGGTATAACCCAAATGTGTTTGTAATGATAATTACCAGAATTTGAAATATGGCAGCAAATATATCTACTGCCATTTAACACTTCCAAATTTCCTTCATACCATTCAGATGACTTAAAGGTGAATATTTAAGTCTCATATTTATAATAATAACGACCCATTTTATTGTCATAGTCTACTAAGTATTACCCATTAAACACTTACATTCTTCAACACACCTCATTGTCTTAAATACTGAAAAGTCACTTCCAGCAGGATGCTATATCACTCAGATTTATATGTGTTTCCATCAGTTATTACAAACATTATTATCACAATCCAGCATAAAAGGTGAGTTAGGTACTCTATGATTAAGTATTGTTTAACCCACAAAGTGAGTGAGTGAGTGAGTTGGGTTTTACGCCGCTTTTAGCAATATTCCAGCAATATCACGTCGGGGGACACCATAAATGGGCTTCACACATTGTACCCATGTGGGGATTCGAACCCGGATCGTCAGCGTGACGAGACGACGCTTTAACCATTAGGCTACCCCACAGCCCCTAACCCACAAAGGCTTGCTTAGTAACACCATAGAGTTACAGCCTCTTGATATTCATACTGAAACCCTTGGTGAGAGTCTCTGGAAGTGAATATTCAGTTGGAGTGATATACTGTCTCACAGTCCATGAATCACATTATTTTCCCTACTGCCCAGCCCTCCCTGCAATGATAAAGCCCTAAATGAAGCAAGTCTAGATTTCCCCAGGTTCTGAATCTCCCAACTCACTAGGGCTCCTTTCCAATTTAAATGGGTTTATTTGTTACTATCAAACTTTTATATATTCAGGGACTAAGCATTAGTCTTTTAGAGTAAGTACCTATACAGGGCTCCAGATAATGTCCATATCGGTGTATGTGTGGATAGAAAATATGCACGATATGGTAGGAAATAATTTAGAAAACGGAGCAGATACGCACCACAGCAATGGTGTACGGTCTCAGAATCATTTACAGACATATTTATCTGAAAAATTATTGTTTTAATGTTTATTGGCCTGTTTACACAAGATTATCAATGTTGTGGTGCATATATGAAACGAAACACAAGATTACTGATACGCTCCATAATGAATTCCATTCAGTATTCTAGATGTACTCTTAAGGTTTTCCAGTACTCCAGTATTGAAAAAATAAGGAGTATGTACTGCTGATGTTGAAAAATGATCTGGATCCCTGCCTATAGATGTATTTAAGAACTCACTTCAACATTTTTTCACTTAAGATATGAACACATTGTGTAAATCTACAGATTTATTGTGCACATCTATATTTATGTTTAGAAGTCTATAAATGCAAAAATGTCCTTTCTTACAAATAGATATGTCAAGAATATTATCTTCACAGGTTGCTTTGATAAGATTAGTGACATCGTTCCCCACATTAATGCAGCTTAACTCCAACCATTGAATCTCTGTGGAAAGGAAGAAACAGTAAGGCATGTAGTCTTTTTGGGGGTTAGCCATCAAATGTACAGAATCACTTACAATATATTTATTAACGCATGGGTCCGGATCCCCTTAACATTACACAAATATGTGTCTGGCACAAAAGTTCGCCAAAGAGTGGCCATTGTAGAAAGTCATGAGTAATTCAGCCATGTCATTTATCAAACCGTCCGCAAACACAAAGGGTCTGACAGTTCACATGTAAACAACGCCATGAAAAACACTGATGGTCAAAGACCTGACTGAAGGTTTCAGATCTGAACTGTCAATACATAAGTAGCATTCACAATCACACAAACATGTCCGTCCTATATCCCTTGCAGACAGGATCGTCATTACATTTGACAGAATTCAGCCATCGAAATTCCTGCTAGTAGTCAGCAATAAAGATGCCAAGTGAAGGTTTCAGATCCAAACCATCAAGACATATGTAGCATTCCCATATCACATTAACATGTCCATCCTAGATCCCTTGAAGGCAGGATCATCGGCATGTCTGACGGAATTCAGACGTCAAAATTCACTCTGGTGCGCTGGCCCAAGACAACTAAATTGTATGGCGGACAAGTGAAAATCCAATGCTGGTAGACCTCATTAACTAGTAGCATTTAAGGACTGTTAATCTAAACCAGGTCTCAGAGCTTAAGTTTTGCTATGAACTGGAACTGAATGTAACCGACAACACCGTCAACTTTAAAGACACACTTTATGGATGACAACTTCTTTATTTCCAGAATATGACGCCTCGATACAGATTCTTGTCTGTTATCAAGCAGGAATGTATCAAAACGTCGCACTCACAAAACAAAGAAGTTGTCATCCATACAGTTTGTCTATATTTTACTTCCCAACTTCTAAAATGCCACTCAAAACTGTTAACATGGTAAACATTGTTATCCTGTTCAGGGAAACAAACAGCTGTTTAACCGCTGAGAACAAGTTAAATCCGGTTTACTCCAGTCTGATTTCTATGGCTGGAATTATTGCAGCTGCAACAAACAAAACTAACATCTACAAATTTCATGAATTCTTGTGGAATATATGCTGTGAAATCAAAGGAGCTCACAAAAACAAAATAACACAAAATGTGTGAAGTTCAGTAGCTATGACTAAGCTATCCCATTTATTTTTAAATGATAATAAATAATAATGCATGCATTTATAAAGTGCAGCAATTTTCGAATATAATGTGCTCTGTGCATATGTTAGTCACTAATGATGTTCAGTATCAGTCTGCATGTAACATCCTAAGTTGCTGTAGAAGTATTTATTTGCAGAAAATAAGTATTTCCGTTCTCTAATTTCTGTGCCCAAAAGTCACCTGTGTAAACCAACACCTGAAGACTGAAGGAGATTGGATTTGGCACCTCACCAGATTTGAAAGCTGTGGCAATCTGCAAAGAGGGCAGTCGTTATTTATGACCCACCTGATCGAAACCCGCGAGGCCAAGCTAATCCCAGAATGGATTTGTATTCAATACAAATTATTGAACAACTATCAAGGGTTCAAGTGATTAAGCTTCAGGCAAACAGTATGCCACTGCTTACATTGGAATTTTCAAAGTTACCAATCACAAGACTGAATGATATCCACACATTATTTTGGCTTTATGAATACCGATGTAGAGATTCCCATTCTTTAATTCTTAAATCCATTATTAAGGTGCTATATGTTTTAGTATATTTTGTCTTAAAGATACTACCCAAAAAATTTTTAAATGCTGACTTGATAAGTAAGTTACATTGGTTTATATTGTTTTTAGCAGTGTTCCAGTTATATCATGGCGAGGCAAGAAAGTCCAAGGTGATGCAGTTCTTTGACCTTTACCAGTTTGCGGACATCCACAGGTATGGAGCTGACAAACCTTGAAACATAATCCAGATGAACCAGGATTCGAACCTACAACCATAGGTGTCTGGCGTGCCTAAGGGAGGCAACTCTGCACCATTATAAATGAACAAGAAGACAAAGTCATCAATATCCCCTGCAATGGCAAAATACTCTTCATGATTATGTCTACGAGTTATGATTATGTCAAATATTTAGGTGTGTATATAGAAAAGTGGAAGGAGAGCATTGAAAGGTCTTTACAGTTCTGCTCCAGAAAATAGCACTATCACCAATTCCAGTCAAAGTGAAACTTGTTGCCAGGTGGAAAAGCCAACATATTTTATTCAGAATTCCAAAACTACCAAAAGGCACCAGTACACAACCAGATATATGTATGTGCCAAGTTTGGTGAAGAAACATTGAACGGTTTTAGAGTTCTGCTCCGGAAAAGAGGACTACCACCAATTTCAGTTTTAGTCAAGCTTGTTGCCATGGAAATGCCAAAAAAACTCTATTATTCAGAAAGAAATCCAAAACTACCAAAAGGCACCAGTACACCAAAACTACCAAAAGATCTATCTATCTATGCCAAGTTTGGTGAAGAAATAGTGAACGGTTTTAGAGTTTTGCTCGAAAAGAGGACTACCACCAATTTCAGTCTAAGTCAAGCTTGTTGCCATGGAAACTCCAAAAACATTTTATTCAGAATTCCAAAACTACCAAAAGGCACCAGTACACTACCAGATCTATCTATGTGCCAAGTTTGGTGAAGAAATATTGAACGGTTTTAGAGTTCTGCTCCGGAAAGACAAAGTGCACGGACGGACGGACGGACGACGCGACGGAGTCCATTTTAAATAACCCCGCAAAAGCGCTTGCGGGGATAACAATTACAGTGCATGTGTTGAATCAATATCAAGCATGATTTTGGTTTGGCTTTGTTTGTTGTTTTATGCCGCACTCAGCAATATTCCAGCTGTATGGCGATGAGTTCTTTGAGCATTTTAGAAGTTGTGAAGATGAAGGAAAACTAAGTTACGGTCAACTTCTTTATTGCATGAGTCAACGTTTTCGTGTAGGTACAATGAAAACGCGGCGTTTCATTGCAATAAAGAAGCTGACTATCCATAGTACTTAGTTTCCCCTATATGGCATTGGTCTGTAAATAATCAAGTCTGGACCAGACAATCCAGTGATCAACAGCATGAGCATCAATCTACGCAATTGGGATATGATATATTCAAGCATGAACGCCCCCTCTCTTTTAGAAATCACTGTTATGCATAGCAGGACATAAGGCTCAAACTGGAAAGTACTTCATTTTTTCCCCATTAGATCTTGGCAGTACGCTGAATAGAAAAAAGACAAACAAAACCCCTTTACATAAAAGTCTCAGCTACAGCCTGGACATTGATACCCTTATTGTTCCCATTTGCTGAGTCTGCAGCTGTGTCAAAACAGAATCAAACTTACCAACAATGTAAACCTAACATTCAGAGCATCCTACAATATAGTAATTCAAGACGTAGCAAATCCTGCATGTTTCTCAAGTGACTAGATAACCCACATTCCTTCCAGCAATACCACACACCCCTTCAATCATTAGGATGTAAACCCAACACCACAATCCTAATTCCATGCCATTCACATCAACAATGGCTCCATCATTCACCAGCTACTAAATACCAGTGTGTATTTGACTGGAACTCATCTGCCCCGAAAATCTAGGTAACTCTATCCTGAGATTAATACAAACACACATTCATCCAGGAGTCCATCTCCCAGAGATATTGAAGGAATATATATGTGTGATACTTTGATCTGAGTTGACATGGAGGCTACAGGCCTAGCAGGTATCTGTGTTGTCGTACTTCTGAGGACATGCTACGGGTGGTGTTATTGCCGGCCATATCTAGGTAAATCCCTTCATTCAATACATGCTTCTGGAACTGATCCACACTCACTATCACCAGAAGGTTCAGGAGTATCGGTATTCATGATAAAGATGGTACAACACAAGAGGTGAAATGATATGGGATTGCTTTACTGGGTAGTCTTTGCATCCTTTTAGCAATATCCAAGCAATATCACGGCGGGGGACACCAGAAATTGGCTTCACACATTGCACCCATGTGGGGAATCGAACCCAGATCTTCAGCGTGATGAGTTAATGCTTTAACCACTAGGCTACCCCATCACCCAAGGACTCCAGAAATGTTCATTCTTCAGTTCAGAACACATGCATTCAATACCAAGAAAAAACTGCATGTTTTATCAGTACAAACTTTCAGCATTCTTGTTTGAAAAGTAAATCAAACCTACAACCTGATGACACTGCAGAAAATATGGTGTCAGCCAAATACACTTTGCTACAAAAAAACCCACAAAAAATTGTCTAGACAACAAATTTGAATCATGATTTCTCTTCCATAATAAACAGACATAGACCCCATATTAACATCCTGATGTTACAACAAAAACATGCAACAATTAATATTGTCAGATTGAATTACTCATACCAAGTTGTGCCTCAGTGAACTCTTTAGGATTCTCAATAGGATTCGCATGAAGACACTTGAAAACAAGATTGCTGGAAAAAACATCTTACGTTAGATTAAGATGAGAATGATGAGATGAAACAGTGGTGTGTGGCATGGCGTGGCATGTGTTTTGTCAGTGAGTTCTGTTCTAACACAACTATGATCATGCTTTATAAAAGAGTTCATAAAAGCTTAGGTGAGGTGAGGTGAAATTTGGCTCAATGTCGTGCTTGAGAATATTTCGCTCATATGACTACGTGCATGCGTGTGTATGTGTATGTCCGGCTGCTTGTACTAGCCCAGACTGAAACTGGTTTTATAGTGCTAGCCCACTGAGATACCATGCCGCAGTGAAGCATGAATATCCCACTCAGACACATTATATTGACTCCGAGCCGACCAGTCCTTGTTGTACCCATTAATGTCGAGCGCCAGGCAGGGACCAACAAGTACCATATTTTAATGTCTTTTGGTATGACGCGGTAGGGGATCGAACCCGCGACCTTCTAAAAGCTTAGGCAAATAGCACTTCAGGCTTGCTGACTTAGTTGATCCACGTCATCATATCCTAAATGTGTGATTGATGTTCATTATGCCAGTCACTGGATTGTCTCATCCAGACTTCATCACTTCATCACTTCACCACAATCACAAAGCTGGAAAACTTTCGAGTGCCAACAAATAAACAAACGGTTGACACACAAAATCAGCAATGTCCAACACAACAAATGTCCATTTTTCCAGTATCTGTATAGAAGGTCACATATGATCAAACAGCTCATCCTGACTTAATGGCAGACAGACACCATTCATGGTTGTAAAGGAATGGACTGTCCTCTCCATAAAGCCTGTAAAATCAGCATGATCTAATACCTTTCTCATTCACAAAACATTCTGAGCTGCTGAATTCACTTTTATGACTCATAAAAAGTCCAGTAATCCTTCCTGAGGCAGTATTGGTTATCTTCTCCACCACATTAGCTCCACTTAGTATGCATGTGCAACTTTATGGAGGTCAACTGGACCAGACAATGAGGCAGGAACAGTCTGGTGGATATCATGTCTCAATGATGGCGCACCTCATATATTGGCCATAGCTTATGGGGAACTTCTAGAGCAAATATTCCCCATCCAAGGTCAGACTGACTTCATGCCAGGTAGGACAACTGGTTGGTTGACCTACTTCAGGACATGCTCACTCTTGTGAAACAAGAAATGTTATACATACTGGTGGTCATAACGCTTGAAAAACGGGTTCTCAAGTATGAGGAATGAACGTCACAACAGAACTACCCTTCCAGTAGGTCACATGCTGCTGACGGCCTATGTCGACATAATATTCCTAGCTGATATAACACTTGACTAACGCTTTGTCTCAAAAACCTTATAACTGCAAAGAGTGAGTGAGTGAGCGAATATGCTTTTACGCCGCTTCCAGAAGGTCACTGCTGCAGACGGCCTGTGTTGAGTGAGTGAGTGAGTGACTTCACTTATATGCTGCTTTCAGCAATATTCCAGCAATTGTCACGGTGGGGGGGACACCAGAAATGGGCTTCACACATTGTACCCACGTGGGAAATCGAACCCGGGTCTTTGGTGTGACAAGCGAACACTTTAATCACTAGGCTACCCCACCGCCCCATCCTTTGTCGACTCAATATCCCTATATCTGATATAACACTAGACTAACGCTTTGTCTCTAAAACTGTATGATTTCATAAACAAGCATCTCACATATATTTCACAAGAGACTCCTTGCCTGGGAGATTGAGAAAAATATTAGTAAATACGAAATGATTATCATCATAGTCAAATGAAGAGTTCATCCTCTCAAAAACCTAGACTTGCTTTATTTAGAGCTATAGTACAGTAACGCCTGAGCTCAATGGAAAATAATATGGTTCAGGAACTCATACCACGTGTATTATAGTGTATTAATTAATAAACAGTTATTATCCAACATTCCAATATTACAATACAAAGTATATCATTATGTTAAACTGACACCATTAATATGTTCACATTACTGGGGCCGTAGGGTAGCCTAGTGGTTAAAGCGTTCGCTCGTCACGCAGAAAGCCCGGGTTCGATTTCCCAAATAGGTACAATATGTGAAGCCCATTTCTGGTGTCCCCCGCTGTGATATTGCTGGATTATTGCTAAAAGCAGCATAAAACCAAACTCACTCTCATTACTGAACTTTCTCCAGTGGCCCCCGGGGTCAAGGTGTGTCTGAAGCTGGAGTAGTACAAGTGTGTCATGACAACTGATCCCGAGATACTGGTTCTCCAGTGGTGTGGAAAGCAACCCAACACCACAGGGGATGTACCAGAGAACAGCTCCTCTTACAGTACACAGAAACAAAACCCTCCATCTTTGTTGTCCTTGATGTCTTTTTCTATAGCAGATTCATGTAAAGGGATCAGGCCGACCAACAAGGGTAGGCCTGTGAATAAACCAGTACTATATAAGTATCTTGTACATCTACCATAGGACTTAGACAGGGAAAGGGCTTCTTTTTTTATAACAGTATCACTTCCATCTGGTCTGTGTTAGATTTGCATTCCAACAATACAGCATCTAAAACCAAACACATCAGCTACAAGCTATTACTTTTATTACAATAGTTAAAACATTGTGAATAAATCAAAATAATACGTGCATACTTGAAATTTGGCATAAACATAACAGTGAAAGTGACAGTGAATGAATAATGACATGGAACACTACATCTTCTTTTCTGACATTTTTTCTGACCGTAAGACTTCTGAAGAATTTGTTTCATTACTTTAGCTAAATATAAGCAATTTAGGGTAAACAGTGAACCACATGGGGCCACTGAGAAATAATATTCTGGAATCCATACCATGACGGATATGATCGAGGAGCTATCATACATGTTAGATCAAGACTGAGAAGGTTTGGTATCTTGTTTCCTGATAATGGTTGAGGCTAATGTGTTGAAGACCACCCCTGTTTCCAAGAAACGCTGAGCTTACTGAGTAAAGGAACAAATCGCTGATATAAACCACCCTTGACACATGTAATCAGTATTTCCCAAATATTCCTCATAATCTGTAACCCTAAAATTGTCAATGAACACTTAACATTCCTCTGTTGTTACAACACTGTATTATAAGGAAAAACTTGATAATGCATCAGTATATGCTTTTCTTTAAAGAAGTCAATTTCGAACGTTTTTTTCAAAGTTCAAAATGACATTCAATTTTTTTTTTAATTTGTTACTTCTTACTTTTCTTTGTAAAAACAAGAAGGTTCAAGAAAACCAAGATTACAAAGGAACTACTAGTCTGTCTCACAGTCCCTGAACCATATTATTTTCCCTATAGCCAAGCCTTCCCTGCAATGGTAAGCCTTTAATGAAGCAAGTCTAGATTTCCCCAAGGTTCTCTGTTCTCCCTGGGGCTCCTTTTCAATTTAAACAGGTTTATTTGTTACAATCAAACTTATATATATTAAGAGACTAAGCGTCAGTCTAAGGAACCAACTCGCTTCATACATTTCCACACTACATTATCAAGACTGGCAGTACTTGACAAACCAACTCAATATTTGCCTAGTCAAACGCTGTTAACAGTACATATAAATCAGCAATAGGTAGCAAGTTATCAGTCAGGCCTGGGTTAACAAACGCTGTGAAACATTCACCTACTTGTAGTGTTTTATCACAATTAGTTCACTCACACACACTATCACAGAAGGCGAACCTCGGTTACCTGGCATGTCACACGTACACAATTAATCAAGAAATCAAACTGTTTCTTATCACCATTCGCTGGCATGGACGTAAACTGACATTCCTACATCTTAATAGCTGAAAACTGACTATTTGCAAATAAAATAGTTTAGTTATTGAAATTTTGAGGAAACTTGATCACTGAACCAGGAACAATCACCCAAACAGTGAAATGAATAATTTATTATCTTTTCAATTTTTCGACTGAAAACTCTCAATTGTCATAAAACTGTTTAGTTATTGAAGTTTTGATCCACCCAAACAGTGAAATGAATAATTTATCATCTTTTCGATTTTTCGATTTTGTTTAGTAAAGCTGAGTTTGCAAAACAGATCAATACAATGTATCCTTTGGGTAAATTAATTTTTTGTTGACAAACAGTGGCTTACATAATTAATACATCCAGTATATACAAACAAAAGGTATACTTCAGACTTGAATATTTTCAGCCATAAGACTTCTATGACTAAACGACCCCCTCTAAGTTGTCTATATATGTTTATCACAAAGGAAATGACAAAAGCACCTTTGACTATCATGCTATATTTCCAGTACTGTCAAACATTATAACATCAAAGCTTGATTCAATGTAACACGACTGTCTTCATCAGATATGTGTAAATCAAGTACTGTTATATACAGCTGTGTACATCAGCACTGAGGGTCATAGAGAGTTTAGCCTGTGTTGTGAAGATACATAGAAGCCACTGTAGACTAACAGTTAGTCTCGGAAATATATATGATTTTGATAGAAATACATAATTCCTTTTAAATTGAAAAGTAGCCTCAGTGAGATGTGAGATTCAGAACCTGAGAGACTTGCTTCATTTAGAGCCTTAGCATTGCAGGGAGGGCTTTGGCGGTAGGGAAAATAATGGTTAAGGGATTGTGAGACAGACTGACTGACTGAGTTTTGGTTTTACGCCGCTTTTAGCAATATTCCAGCAACATCACGGCGGGGGACACCAGAAATGGGCTTCACACATTGTACCCATGTGGGGATTCGAACCCGGGTCTTTGGCGTGACGAGCCAACGCTTTTACCATTAGGCTACCCCACCGCCCCCTGTGAGACAGACTGGGGATTGAGTTTGTCCTGTGTTCTGAAGACACACAGAAGCCACTGTAGACTAACGCTTAGTCTCTGAATATATGATTTTGATTGTAACAATTAAGCCCATTTAAAAAGAGAAGGAGCCCCAGTGAGATGGGAAATTCAATCTGAGGGAATCTGGACTAGCTTCAGTTTGATCTTTAGCATTGCAGGGAGGGCAAGGCAGTAGGGAAAATAAAGTGGTTCAGGGACTGTGAGACAGACTAAAGCCACTGAGACACTTGCTGAATTACAGTCACAAGAATAAATATTTCAGTCACCACTGGCAACTGTCACTAAACCTGAATTACTGAGACTTAATTGGGTCAAATTGTACCACAAATCTGCTATCTATTTCCCAACCCAACAAAGCCATCACAAATGAGTATTTGGACTAATGCTTAGTCTCTGAATTTATATAATTTTGATAGAAACAAACAATTCCTTTTAAACTGAAAAGGAGCCCCAGTAAAAAATTGGAGATTCAGAACCTGCGGAATTCTAGACTTGCTTCATTTAGAACTTTAGCATTGCAGAAAGGGATGGGCAGAAAGAATATAATGCGGTTCAGGGACTGTGAGTGAATGAGTGAGTGAGTGAGTTAAAATTTAACGTCACCTCGGCAATATTTCAGCCATATAGTGACGAGACATGTTTTACATAAACAATATCGGGGACTGTGAGACAAACTATGAGTATTTAAGTTCAAGAACTCGGAATGACCAGAGTTTCCAGACATTACAAAATATGTCATAACAGTTAAATAACCCTTGCTAAAGCCTTAACTCTTAATCCTATCACGAACAAACCTGGTCCCCCAAGAGATTTCCCAACCATACAAAGCATATTAGACTTATGTAATGGAGGCGTAGGTTGTTACTCAACCCAAATTGCACTTACGATGTTTACAGGGTGAACAGTGTGTAAAGAGAACGCGTAATCAGGCGTTTATACCCTCTCAGAAACTGCTGCCATAGCCTACAATTACATACTAATTCACTTGTATACAATCTGTTTCACAAGCTTCTCACCATTCACTGCAGTCCCACACAGGGTAATTACAATCTGAACCTACATGTTTGTGTGTGAAAGGCAGTGAAAGTCAGATAGTATCTCGGCAGTGTTGAGACTAAAAATAACAGTCCAATCTCTGCAAGTATTTTATTACACCATCTTCAACCCTGAACCTATGGTTTTCATTTTAAACATTTTAATGGATACCATGCTGTCATTAAATTCTCAACATAACTTTCTCCAAGTTTTAGAACTAGTTACAGAGCTGGAAGTTAATAAAGGAAAAACGCTCCTTGTCAGGACCATTACAAATTTTAAAAGTAAAAACTACAGAGGCCATTACTCCACAGAACGCTACAAAGACCCTAGCACAACCTTTGACACTGTTAACAGCTCAAACATATTTCCTTTCAGTAATAAATCCCACAAATCACTTTGTCCAATAAGAAAGAATATCTGGGTCAAACAGACAGGAAATGTGACCAAAATACTAATACAAAGTATCATGTTAAACCCTACTCCACAAAGACGTAGACATACTACTGTAGAATTATAATACTACAAGATCAAATGTCCTTACAACTGAATGCTGCCCAAAACTATTTCAACCCTATCATACAACAAGAAGGCCTATGTTATAAGATTTCATAGCATGAATCCATGGATCTATATTTGAAGGAGTTACAAAAAGACTCCCATTAAACGACTGTAAGTATTGTAACGGTGCTGCCGTTAAGGACATTAATGGTCGACTATGTCAGTACAACACTGTGTCCGGCTGAAGCACAACTACAATCAGTGAAAACTGGGACAGAATCTGTCATAGCAACGTAAATGCCAAAGTTGTTATTCATGGAAGTCATCAACATTAATTGTTGTGTAACGCATTGCGTTCAAATACAACACGCTACGAGAACCTCTTTGGTTATAATAGGGCAATGTGCGAACTTAACAGAGTATGGATATTTACTGTATAATTTGCAATTAAATATTCAAAACAAATAATATGGTAATATTATACAGAGAAAATCTTTGCAGGTTTTACTGCAAACCTGCATTTTAACAACATGTACTGATCCTGAGATTAGAAAGATATGAACATCTGCACGAACTTATCAAAATACTTACGTCGTTCGAATGTAAACACAGGTATTTTGGTGGATCGTGAGGCCCCATAGTCTTCATATAAATCCTTATAATCCTCAAATGGAGATTTATAATTCATCAACGGGGAAGACCATAAGTCCTCCTCAATCTCAAAGCTGTCATCCATTTTTGCCATATTTTTCTATCCCTTTGTATCATGGCACATAGACATTATCATAGAACAGGACCTTACGATCCAAACTTTGTATAAATTCACTATAAGCAGTAGCATTGTGCATCCAATGATTGTTTTATCCAGCACAACTTTGATCCTTTTTTCGTTCTGGGTGCTGTCCAAAGTACCAGGAATTTTCGCATGTGTGAACTGACCTGTCGTTTTCTATCATCCTCTGCCCATTGAGAAACTAAATCTACGAAAGGATCGTAATGAATACAGGTGTATGGAACATGTCCTCTGGTGTAAATTCTCCTCAGCAAACTGGAATCACAAAACTGATTTCAATTTGTGATGATAAAATATAATGCTTGTTGTAGTCATCCTCGGAATTCAAATAAAACTGTCCTCACATTGTAATCCAAGCCTGGGTCACATAACTATCTACATGTGTACATGTGATATATACAATTATGACACATCAACTTGCTTTTCTTTGAGCCCATGTGCTAAGCAGCTTGAATAAATTCCAATTTCACAATGCTTCGGAGATCATAGGTATGCTGTCCTACCCGGAGTATTCAGGCTGAACGTGTGGAAAATTGTCTCCAGCGACTCATAGCTATGAAACACTTGACAGCAGAACATCAGAGGAGTTACGGCTCTTGGCCTCGCACCTGCTTCATTGCATTCATTTCTACACTGGTAACAGCCATCTACCTGGCTATGTCAAATATACAGTACAGTTAAAGGGTAGACTGACCGGTTGACCAGTCAAAAACAACTTGTCTGATTACTTGATTTATTTATGAATAGCACAGCTAGCGATATGTTCCACCAGCCTTTGACACTGGGTGAGTCCATTATCTTCAGTAGGGGTGACAGGTGATAAATCCGGCAGATAGTAAGCAAGGGTCAGTTCATTAATGAATTGTCACGTAGTATGCATAATTCCTTGTACATGTAGATCCATCAGCCTTCCAACCAGACCCCACAGGTACACAGTTTATGGGATTGTTACAATAACTCAGCCGTGGCTAGCCCTGCAGGAACAAACTCATTTCAGACTGTAATCAACACCTGCTATTGTTATAGTAGGTAGTTGATACCAGCTCTCTAGGGGTGCTGTACGTCCCCTCCTGGTCTTGTGAAACACCGATACTATATCTGTGAACACCTATATCATACCTGGCAGGTAAACTAACGAGCACTGGAAATCACCACACTTATAATTCTAGACGTCAGTAAGACTGTAATAATCAACAGTGGAGTACCCTACTTGTGGTGGTTAACAACATCACCGGACTGTATGTGATTACGGTCCACCTTTGTTGCCATAATCCTAATGGCCATAGACCGTGACCTGTTAAATACTAGCCCTGATTGCACGCTTACTCAACTAAACATTCCTCTATCAATGCCAAAACCATTTTTCCGTTGTTGAAATGCCTCATTATTTGTTTAGGCTAAAGGAGTACATATGTTACTCATATTACTAAACTCAGGTAAACAACTGAGATAACACTAGGTTCTACAGTTATCCCTCCATTTAAAATGCAACCCAACAGGATTTTCAAATGGTAACAATTTAAACCTATAATACACTGGCAGTTTGTTTTAGTAACAAAACTTGAAAACAATGAATGAAAATGTGAATAAGATTTTTCAGAACTTAATCCAGTAACTTTACAATACCTTGTACAGAAATCAAGTACTAAACCTCGTGGTCACTGTAACACACTGTTCTTACTGAAGAATATTCCATGTACTGCTTAGTCCATCCAAAGAGTGAGTGAGTGAGTTTAGTTTTACGCCGCACTCAGCAATATCCCAGCTATATGGTCCATCCAAAGACATTGATCAAAACATAACCCAAGCACAAAACAACAACTCCCAAACAGAACCTCTTTTTCCAGTCAGACACATCCAAAAAGAAATTCTTTACCGAAAATAACTGCAAATGTGTCCAACTACATTCCACAGAATCCTCCAGAGTGAGCACTTGTTCCAATATAGTCGGACAGTTGATATATATCTGTCCCAGTGCGTAGTTATTCCTGTTGATGAAGCAGAAGTGGAAGGCGTACAACCCTACCACCAAAACCACTTGCTAGAATGATCTTTCGAGGTCAAACTAAACCACATATTCCAAACGACTCTTCTCCATTCAGACAACCTCATCCATTGTTTCTGGAAATATATTACCTCTCTGTGTCTCTGAGAAAACAATTTGGCAGAAAGTCAACAATTTATGCACTCAGTCTACAAGACCACCAATTCTTGTTGGTTATGATATGGCCATGAACTCAGGAATAATCAACTTTCATCTCCATTTAACATCTGTTGCATATCATCACATATCGGCCTCTCTTGTTACTATTTTGCAAGTCAACCTAGACTCCGACTACTTCTGTTTCACAAGTCTCACATGGAACTTCATATGACAAAAAGGTTTCACATTCAGCATCTGAGCCAACAAGCAAAAACACTTCTTTCAACACGAGGGCTTGAAAATCTGTATTTACAATCAAACATTCCACAACGAGGACACTTGCACATGCAGAGTGTTCCTTTGCTGCCAATTTGTCCAATCAAAGCATACACCTTCCAGGGGTTCTGGTCCAAAGCCGAGGTATGGAAGTCTTCCTTTGTGTCTTCTGTCAGACATGACAGTGTTAATTCATCCCAAGTGTAGCATCACCGTCCTCATCTGCTGGAACTTGTAGGAGGCAAACTCAAGACAAGAGGGGTACACCACCACTTACTTATCTCCAGAATGTGTGCCAGCCAACCACCAAAATTCACACACTTAGCTTTATATATATCGTTTCAAAGTTTACGATTTTGTTCAGCTGGTTTATCCCAAGAATGTATGCAGGTATGACCACCAAAACTAAAAAAATGAGAGGAGCGGTTTGGCTTTTTTGTTTAAAAATTGTAATTTCAAGTCAGGCTCATAATACTGTTCAGCTTGCAACTAAGAAGCTAGTGTCCTTCAGTTCCAATCTAACCTGACCAACTCTGAGCAGTAGACAGGTACAGGCTCTCTAGAAACTTCAACAAAATTCACTAAACCCTGGACAAAAGTGAAGTAACATTTCTATCCAGGTCTCTTCCAAGGTTTTATCAACAGAGCACCAAGATGAAACCAGCTCGAGTGAGAACCTGTGTCCCAGTATCAGAGTGTATCTCTTGGTTTATCATTAATATCATTCCACATCATCTGTGTATCGGGTTGCACCGAGGGTAAAGTCAGTGGTTGGGCACCATTGAGCATACACATAAACTGTGGAGATTCTGATAAAGGTGGTAGTAGAAGTTGTGACACATTCACAAGATTAACCAGGACCTGGTGATGCCAGATTTATTACATCTGGATTCACAATCCTCATTAATTTCAACCTTATTTCCTTGAAGTTATAATGTTCTTTTCACAGGTTGTTACAGTAGCTGATTAATGATCCTAGTATGAGAAGCTTCCTCAACAGCATTGAGTTTCAATTCTGGGCTTCCTTGATACATTTATGAATGACAGTTTTCCAGTCTACAACAATTTATAAAACACTGACTTTCCTGAACGAAACAACAGCAACTCCTTCTGTGCACAGAATATTCCAGAGATGGGAGCAATTTGTTCACGATGACCTACCAAGAAATACTCTCTTAGGACTGGATGATATATCAGCTATGATCAATAATTCTTTTTCAGGTATCAGACATTGGCCATGCTGAAACGTCTGAGGTCGTCTCCAGTCAGCATAATATAGTAAGTCACAGTTTCATTCAGTATCCTAAATCCATTCCATACATATTCTTCTAAGCTCACACTATCTCCACGAATCTCCAAGACTGTCAGAATCCATCAGAATGTTCTCAAGTTCATGTGTTTGTAATCTGATGTTGATAAAACAAGTGCCCAATCCCTGTATCAGGAAGCAGATTCCAGTGCATGTCAGACCTTCTCAAAGGTCACAGTCTGGAGATATGCCGCTTATTATTGTGGAAATAATGGCAGAACAAACCACAGGCATTACAGCCAGTGTGCTGCAGCATGTGGCAAGGCTATGACATCAGTATTAGTGCACGGCTCTTGACCCCACCAGATGAGGATGCAGCTCAATCAAAAGAGGAAGTAGACATACAATTTCATTTATCCTGTCACAGGACTACCACTTGAAAAACCATCTATCCGTCCCAGTATTTGTCATAAATAACCATGCTTGTCATAAGAGGCAACTAACAGGGATCGGATGGGCTGGCTCGCTGACTTGGTTGATACATGTCATCTCAGTTCCCAATTGCACAGATCAATGCTCATGCTGTTGATCACTGGATTGTCTGGTCCAGACTCGATTATTTACAGACCGCCGCCATATAGCGGGAATATTGCTGAGTGTGGCGTAAAACTAAACTCACTCACTCATAAATAATCTTTCTCAACGGGTCAGGATAGGATGTTTTACTTGTATGATGTTGACAAATAATGAAATGAAGGTAGCCAAAACATTAATCATGAAACACCTGCACTGGAGGTTTTCCTGACTCGAGAGCAAATAACACAAATGTAAACATTTCACCCATGAACTCAGTGGTGACAATGTCTGCCTGCCTGTCTGCTAATGACAATATTCAATACACAACTTCGATCACTGAACACATGCAATTTGAACTTAACACCTATCAGGCTATACACCATAAACAAAACGCATTGATTTATGGCCGAGTTCAGTCTCTGTCACATTATGTAATTACACAGACAGGCAGGTGTGATACTTGTACACATGACATGTTATGATGTCTGTTGATTGCAAAATGTTATACACAAAAAATGAGCATGTATTTACAAAACCCAACATCTCTATATATACACACACAATGAGCCGTGAGGGCATCTGCAAATGAACCAGCCGTTACACTTGAGTGCACACCCACCCGCTCTGACTGGGTTCGGTGTTCCGGCTGCTTCGTTTCTTGGAAAGTAAACCCAAGTACAAAATATTGCACTTTTGATTTGCGATTGTACGCATATAATTTTGTTTATATGTTTTTTTCATTACCAGCAATGTATATTATATGTCATGAATAAGTGATAATTGTGTTTTAATTATGTTTGATTTTTTGGTTGCATGTGACCTTTAAACATAGTAATTAAGAAAATTGCACATCAGATTATTTAAAAAAATAAATTACATAAGTATCCATCTATCTAGTTATTATCTAGCATATTCCATCTGTAAGCTGAGTGGCTAATTATTTGTTCCGAAATGAAACACAACGCTTGAAAACAGGTCACGCATTCTAGTCCCAGCCCATGTACAGCAGTTATCCTGAATTCATAACAACACATCAAAATACAATCTGTTTGTGTGTGTATCACATTTATATTCATACAACGTAGATGACATTGTTTCCAGAGGTTGTTCCGACTGTATCCAAGGAGACCTCATTAGCGTGAACCTGTATCTCAACATACATCACATTCCCTCTTATGTCGGAGTAATACCATTATATGCCTGTTTTCTAATTTGGAATCTAAGGTTATCTTGATGTTGAAGGAAACCAAGCCTTTAGAATCAATGAAGTTTCACTAAATCAAATGGAGCTGTATGTTACATCACAGACCTTGTACCTAAAGGGGCAGTGGGTTAGCCCTGTGGTTAAAGTATTTGCTGGTCACACCAAAGATCAGGGTTCGATTTCCCACATGGGTACAAATTGTGAAGCCCATTTCTGATGTTCCCTGTTACAATTTTGCTATTTGTGGACCAAGATATGCTCCCTTATGTAACCATAAAAGCTTTTAAAACTTTGTATTTGGTCACAATGTATTATTCTGGGGAATCTGCTAAGTTCATGGAGTTTCTGTTGTTCTTGAAAGCTCGCAAACATTCATCGAAATTCTAGTACTTCCAATACAACAGCTAACTACTCCAAAAAAAAAAACAAGTTTACAATACGCATTTCACTGACACCTTAAGAAAACAGCAAGGTGACCATGAGCCGTTGGATCAACTCAACCCAAATAGTGTTCCTGCTCCAACACAAGCTTGTTGAAAAGGTCTACGATCGTTTTTCGTGTTACCAGTCTCAAACAAGCCTCCATCACACTCGGTTCCACAGGCAACACCTTGATTTAATGATATGACAACAGAACAGTATTGACAGTACTACACTCAGGTCACCGGTCACAGTAACATGACCCACGGTCAGTATCTGATGACCAATAAAAATATTCACAATCAGGTCTGGGCTACTATTAAGGACAGTGGGATACTGAGGTGGGCTGATTCATCGAAGATAAGAGCAGTTAGGATCTGTGTGTTAATCTCCGGGTCATCTTAACACTTGGTCGACCTGAGTCTTTCAATCAATGGATCAGCCACAATTGACCAATTCATGGTCAGTTGGTCACTCGGGTCAAGATGTGACTTGCAAATGTACATCAATAAGTCCCCTCCACACTTTATGGCAGTGGACTGGTCACATCAAGTCATAACATACACATGTACTTGAGTCAAACCTCTGTTGTCCCTTATTCTGGCGTGACTTCACATCAGAGGTGTTCCCGCCATGATGTTGTGGGAATATTGGTAAAAGCAGTGTAAAACCAAACTCACTCACTGACATCAGAGGCCCTACTTAACAACTGTATGGATATCGACCGACATACCCTGGAAAGTGAAGGTATATCTCTCACTTATTCTAACCATTTGAAATAACAATAGAAGTAAAACAAGTCCATAAAAATATCTTCACACATAGCCAAATCCCCTATTAAAAGCTGGTTGTTTATTGGCATGTTGAGTTCATCTTAAAAACCATTTATTATCAAAGTGTAACATCTTCTGTAATAGAAAATATAAACAAGTATTGAGTCATCAGAAGCCGTCATAAAACCAGCTTTTGCCTCACACAACAAATATTTCTGATAATAAGTAAGCACAGGAGGTAAAATTCCCCTCATACTTTAAACAAGTCTGTTATACAAACCTTGAAACAAACATACCCAATTGCCTTTCCAAGTCTATGATAATCAGCAAGTCTAGATTACAGCAGTTTCGAATAAAGTCTCTGAGATCCTTTTTATCATATTATATTCGGTTAATTAGACATTTTTTTCAGTATTTTTTTTTCATTTCAGATGTTTGTCTAACTTGTAAACATACTCAAAGAGACAGCATTCCTGTTTTATGAGTCCAACAGCACAGAAGATATCAGTTTTCAAAATTAAGCATGAAAGTCAAGAACTTCTTGCAATAACCCTATTTCTTCAAGTTAAAGATTTTAAGGATCTCAAGATTCAAATTACCCAGAAGCCAAGAACCTGAGGAAGAACCAGAAGAATTCATGTCAATTTTGAATTTCCAACAAGCCAAATCTACAGGGGCAGACACAAACTTCAGTAAGACCCGAACCCGACCTTGACATTCTACAATTATTAAGTTATTTCAACATGAATTCATGATGATTGATAATCAAGACGGCCCATCGTCTGGACAAAGGACTCCCTGCAGCTAGTCCTCACCTCACAAATCCTATCTTTGTAAAGCATATGCTAACATAATATTTCATCGCATTCTTTCCAGTCCAGTGAACAGACTGTCAAAGGCTGTACTTCTTCTCAAAGCTGGAACTTGTAGTTAAGATAATGTACTATGCAAACTGGTGACAGCTCTGAACACCTCATTGGAACAGCTTCAAACATTAGCAGTATGAAATAAGCTAATCTTACTCAAGCAGACGTCATTTTTACCCACTTAACGACTGAACTAACGTGTTTTGGCAGACTGATGCTTAAAATTTTGACATGAAATTTACATAAGTATGTCCAATATCAAAATAGAACTGGGATGACTTGCTGGCCTTGGTGTACCGAGAGAACTCACCCTGATCCCAATCTACCCATAGTAAGAAAGCCCAACAAAAGTTAACCACTGGTGGTATGGTCACAGGGCTAGGCTTTGATGGGGGGATAAGTATGTACAATTTCCCTGAATGAAAGATAAGGGGCTCTACGTCTCTCCACAATGTCTGCCATTTCAGGTCAGAGAATTGCAAGAAACCTGACACCGAGACCAACAACAATTATGAAAAGGTCTTTCGCCCATTAAAATCATTTTGCTTTTGATCGACCCGTAACACAAAACACAGTAACACACCTGTTAACAAAAACATCCCCGAATGTTGAATTGCAACTGCAAACAAACAACACAAGGGCTAATAGTTTCTCTGTTGTCAAAATCAAGCTTACACAGTGTGTTAATCAAACATAAATATTGGAATTGGGTTAGAACCAATAACAAAGATTCCATGCCCAATTGTGCCTGAAGTGAAAGATAAGTCTCTATGCTGAATGGCAGAGAACAGAAAATCAGTTTATTGTGGGACTTCTGAATGCAATTTGCTGTATGGGGATATATTGGGTAGGTAGAGGAACATGTGAGAGACAGGGGAGATAGTCAAGGTTGACGGCCTGATCACTTGAACAAGCAGGCCATGGGGAACGTATGGGGGTGCCACGGTAAACGAGCATGACTGGGGGTTATAGCCCGTAACACACTAATACTATCTACCAATCAGTTTGTGACCACTCAGTTACAGACTGACTTACATTGCATGCTATTCTCATTCTGTTTTTCATGAGTGGGTCAATGTCCTGTGGTATATACATAATGACATATCAGTTTTAATATTACTGCCATTAACTAAGGTAATTCACGGAAATATCAATAACTTGCACAAACTTTACTTCAGTGACATCAAGGAACAAAATAGACCCAATTTATGGATAATGTCTTTGAAATATTTTATTGAAATTTTTCAGCATACACCCTTACACCATTGTCAAGAATATACCAACACAAAATGATTGCAGGACAGTACATTAAAGTGAGTTAGTATGGTTTTTACGCCGCTTTGAGCAATATTCCAGCAATATCATGGCGGGGGACACCAGAAATGGGCTTCACACATTGTGCCCATGTGGGGAATCAAACCCGGGTCTTCGGCGCGATGACGAGCGGACGCTTTAACCATTAGGCTACCCCACCGCCCACAGTACATTAAAAAAGTGACGTGGTCCATAGACTGTGTCCACCTTGTTTCCATCGAGCTCTAAGAAATGCCTTTCAAACAGTTTGAGGAATGACTTTCAGTTACATTACTGAAATGAAAAATTAAGTTACATTTTCAATAAATAGAAACATAAGTTAAAAAAATTCTTAGGTCTTATTAACTGGATTCTCTTCTGAAGATCATGAATAGCTTATCGACATCTCGAAAATAATAATAGAAATATGTATGCCAAACTTTAGTCTGTCTCACAGTCCCTGAACCACATTATCTTCCCTCCTGCCTTGCCCTCCCTGCAATGCTAAAAGGCCCTAAATCGGTCTAGCCAAACTTTACAGTACAAGAGAACCTATGGAACTGGATGAAACCTAGTCTGTCTCACAGTCCCTGAACCATATTATCTTCCCTACTGCCCAGGCTCTCTGCAACGGTTAAGCCCTAAATTAAGCTCTTTTCAAATTAAATGGGTTTGTTTGTTACTATCATATTTATATATATTCAGAGACTAAGCATTAGTCTAGATGAAACCACATGAGGTAAAGGTAACAAGCCTTCAATTTCATACTAGGTGCATCTCTGTGAGTTAAAATCCTCCCAGACCAGAAGTAACATTCCATATAAGAGAATATTTAATCAGCCCCATGAGCTGGCAATCCTCCCCCTGTATTGCTGGTCTTGTACAGGTGTCGTGTTGCATCACAGAGCATGACAGGGATCCCCTATCACAGATTTGTCACACAAAGCAGATATTTTCTTGGTCAATGGCCAGCAGATCACATTCCACATCTAGTGAAATCTACACTACATATTTAGAACTAAGACAGCTACCATCAGTCCTGAGGCTAGACAGACTGCTCTGGGATGAGTCCCTCGTGTCTTCTGGGAGCAGTCTGTTCCTTCAGAATGAGCCATAGAGAGTTCACTAGTAGACAACGCTTAGTCTCTGAATATATATAATTTTGATTGTAACAAATAAACACATTTAAATTGAAAAGAGCCCCAGGGAGATCAGAAATTCAGAAACTGGGTAAATCTAGACTTGCTTCATTTACAGCTGAAGCACTGCAGGGAGGGCTAGGCAGTAGGGGAATAATGTGGTTCAGGGACTGTGAGACAGACTCGTTCACCTGATGTAGATCGTTACATTGCTGACCAGGACCACATTTTGCTATATTCCATTCTGTCATAACTTTCATTACATATTATTCCTCAGAACAGAACACTTCTATTCCACAAAGGGCCACAGTAATAACATGGTAATAAAGTTACTATCCATGACAATCTTAATCTTCGTTGATAAACTTCCCCTATTTCATGAAGCCTCAAGTGTTATGGTGTACTCTCACTGACAATACAAACTCATAACACAGTCATCTGAATATAAACTAGACTAACACTTAAGTCTCTGAACATATAAAATTTTGACAGTAACAAATAATCCCATTTATACTGAAAAGGAGCCCCAGTGAGATGTGAATCTTGACTCGATTCACTAAGGGCTTCATTGGAGGAAGAGCATTGTAAGGGAAAATAATGCCATTCAGGGACTGTGATAGACTTGAACAGTCTCTAACGTAAAAATAGAATAGTTTAAATTATCATTTCTAAACAAATAATAAACAACAGACTGAGGTCGTTAGTGCACTTTTCTAGACTTGCCTGTTTGAAGGATAGAATTACTATACATCCATGGGCTGAGCATTCAGTACAGCCATGGAGCAAGGCTATGACTGTGAGAGAGACCAAATATAAACTTTCAATAGGAAAACAACACAGAACTTTAATCAAGTTATCAGATGGACTGGGCGAAGCAAACATTCGTGACCTTTGGCACAGAAAGTTTATAATCCCCTCATAAAGTGACATTTTACACTGCACAAACTGTCATTGTACATAGATTCTTCCCCAACACAAACAGCTAGTAACATCTCCGCTATGAAGTAGCATCATTCTGTTTCTCAAATAAAGATGATATTTATTCTGCTAGGTTTTTCAAACAAACGTGACAGCTCCAAGGGGCCTTGTGACCCTACACAAAACAAACAGATTATTTGTGGGTAGCTCCTGAATGTGTTTTCATAAGTATACAATTAGTACCAGCACCCAGGGAATTCTTTATCAACATGGGCTGATCTCTATCAGGGAAAGTCACATCCTAATGGTACCCCTGGAGTGGTTCCACAAACAGCTGGTGCAGTCTAAATACCATTTACTCATTAAAGGTCAAGGGTGCCTTTCTTGTTAGCAGACAAATCTGATTTCTTTCTTGTGATACACAGGGAATTAATTAACAATAGAAATTCACTCCTTATGCTTTTGATTTGAGAAAATGTTAATGATAATCTTTGTCATACTAAACTGAGCGAGTGAGTGAGTGAGAGAAATTGCTTTGACTATCCAGATGACTCTAGACTAATTATTGTCCATTTAATAAACATATTGAATCATTTTGAAACTAAAAATGACACATTTTGTCCATCCTTAGAAATTTACATAAAATTTTAGCCATAATGAGCCAGGTTAGAATTTATATATAAGACTATGCTAGAACCCATGCTTGTCATAAAACAGATGTGACTATGGTTAAATTCATGGCCTCCACTGATGCAAATCTTCATTTCCCAATTGCATAGATCAGTGCTCATCGTTTCAATCACTGTATTGTCTGGACCGGACTCATCACAGAGATGGAATAGTGGTAACTGTGGCATTACACAACAGACAAACCAAACATAAAAAGCTGTGAGTTCACAAAGTGTAACAGTTAACAGAACTTTCAGAAGTAATTTCCTTAAAATATTTCTGCCATTATGACACTGATATCCTGACATCCAAAAGAAACAATCCGTTAACCATGGCTACATCTTGAGCTGACAAACCGCATCTCCTTCCATTAAGATATCAAATAACATTTCAGTCAGCTTACAGCATGTCCAGAGTGTTTGCATTAGGGTAATGGACTTCAATAATTATATTTTAGGACTGACAACAGCAAACAGAAGCAAAATGTCCTATTGCAATAACATTAGTCCCAGACTTGACCTCGATGTTTGCTATCAAAGAGGGCAGTCCTTCTGCCCTGATAATTGCTTATAATGACACACCCTTGACGACCAGCCATGAGGTCACGATGTTGACCATGCTGGCCACTCATACTATTGACGGTGTTATCAGCTCATTACACCGAGATAACGAAAATATTTCACACCAGTATCATAGAGAAAAAAATAGCCTGGATCTAAAATCCATGCGTTTCTCTTTATATTTTGCCATTTTTCACTAGTAACATGTTTTTCAAATGTTATTAAAATGTAAATTTTGACGAAAACAGAAGCTGAGACACACATTTCAATTGTTGTTACAGGAATTGAAGTTTTTAAAATGTCTGCCAGCATCATCATCGTCGTTGTCGCTGTCATCATCATCATCACCTACTGATGATGATGAGCACCCACTTAGTGGTTGGATTAAGCGCTATATAAATTTCCATTATTATTATTATTATTATCATCATCATCACCATCATTATCATCATCATCATCATCATCAACTGGAATAGTTGCAACCAACATAATGACAAGTGCACTGATATCGCCCAAACACTCATCATCATTACCATCATTATCATCATCATCATCATCATCATCATCATCATCATCATCAATTGGAATAGTTGCAACCAACATAATGTGCAGTGATATCACCCAAACACTCCAGGAATGCACTCACTACAGAACATGCTGTAAGATAGTTTTCATGACATATGCACTTAGCTGAAATGGGCAGCAGGTATACAGGGGGACCATCAAATGTAATCATTAGCACCACAAAGAGTCATGGAAGAAAGAGGTAATGGATTACACCTGCCTGTCACGCCCAGCTGCATTACAACCAGATTGGTGAAAGTTTCACTTCACAGGATGGTTGTACCTACATACTCCAGCTTGTAGTTCAACAAAAGATAGTGATCACATTACAACCGCTGTCAGTGCTGGTTGTACACAGATTAAAGCATTACATACTACTCAATCTGGCAGTGTGTAACACCTTGTGGGTGTGAGCTGAGTTTGTTTGCACTCAGCAGAACTCCAGCCATATGCACATTATTGAATCCTGTCACACAATCCAGTGATTGATATCATGAGCAGTGAACCATCCCACCCTGGCACTTTGACAAGCCATCAAGCAATACCCCCACCTGACCACCCAATTCATTTTGTCATATCTTAAAATGTTTAACACCAATTCAGAGTTTAACACCACTTAGAGGAATATTTTGCGGCACCAAAAAACCAGTTTGTTATATACATCAGTTCACAATAATGTAGTTTACTGTACATGAGTCAAAGAGTAAGGTTTAGTTTTAGTTTTACAACACTTTTAGCAATATTCCAGCAATATCACAGTGGGGGACACCAGAAACAGGCTTCACACATTGTCACCCAGTGGGGAATCGAACCCAGTTCTTCGGTGTGACAAGCGGGCGCTTTAACCACTAGGATACACCACCGACCCTTTACTGAACATGCATGAGCCAGAGAACCAGTCATCAACACATAAGGAAATACATTCTGATTGTGATCTGAACTTAAAAGTTTTTCAAGTTTCCCAGCGACTAATTTGAACAATATGTATTTATAATCAGCCCGCTGATATAGAGAGCTTGTGGAACAGTTCCCCTTAAGAAAAGCCACTAATATGACAAGCCAAGGAATAAATTCAATAAAAACCTTCCCTATGTTTCTACCTTCTATCTGATTGGCATAAGGCTGTACATATTTTTTTACTTGTTTTACAGACCCGCTGACTTTCAAATTGAAACTTCAGAAAAATAATAAATCAGAATGGCAGGATTGTTTTCATACCGCCGACAGTGAAAGATCTTTTTGAAATAAAGCTGTCAAATTTTAGATTTATAATATCCATTCTGTCCCAAACACAAAGTATAACACGCAGCACCTCCCAGTCCAAATCAGACTTTGAAATACTTCAAATCCTACACAAAACATTTTAATATTTTTATTTCAATCTACAGATTACTATTTTTACTGTCACAATCCATAAATGCCAAAAATAATTCAATACACGTGAAAAATATTATTCAATAATTAAAGAAAGCATTTATAAATAATCGTTCAATGCATGTTACGCTAGTGCTAGGATCCTAAGGAGCTAACCATGCAGTGGCTTCAGAGTCTTTCCGTGCAAGTATCTAGTCACCATTCAAGTGCAAGGTATGAAATACAAAGAAGTAATCAGTGGCTTGTCACAGATAAGAGGCATCACTTGGATACGAAGCTCAGGTAAGTGGCACCTGTCAACAGTGGAATAAAGTGCAGGGGCATTATCCGGCTAGATGTCTAGAGGCTCAACAAACCATCTATCAAGATTTTATGTGCTCTTCATGTACTCAAGTACAGCCTCCAGCAGTACCTTAATCACAAAGCCTATTAGAGTTACCTCCCCTTATTTAATTCAGGACATGACTGATGCTTTTTCTCCTCAAAGGAGATACATTTGGAATGTATGAAGCTTTATGGTCACATCAGGTCTGATGGTGGGCAACACATAATACCTACTAGAGGGACTTTTCCTTTGGCACTATTTTGAGCAGTTACGTTATTGATTGTCAGTTTTATGTAGGATGGATGCCAGAAGTGATGCAAGTATCAGACCCTGACTGGTGAAACCAAGGAGCACTGCTGTGGTACTGACAAACCTGGAGTCATAATCAGGGCAAACTGGGATCTAAACCCATGATCATAGGTTTCAAGGGATGCAACTCTGCATAGCTAACTGTGGAACCTAAGACAACAGGGCCACCCATGTGATGTGAGCAATAGAGTGTCTTGAAGTTTTATGCTGTTTCTGAGCTGCTCAATATTAACCAAAGTGGAACTTTGGTAGAATATTTAAGGTAAGCATCATATAAGTCAAACAAGAACCATAAAAGGGTAAAAATCTGCAATTCAAGGATCCTGGAAGAAAACAGACATAACTCTGCAAAGAAACTGAAACACATATGCCTCAACAAAAATGTAGAATAACTGATGTGGATCGATACCATCTGTCACAAGTGTAATCAAAGAATATCAACATGGCAAGGCAAATAAATGCTGATACTGCAACATTTACCCCAGTAGAACAATATTCCACTTGCCAGATGCAGACAAGACATATAGTTGTCTTGCTCATTTAACATTGTACTCAGCGATATTCCAGCCACATATTGGCAGTCTGTAAAGATCATCAAGTCTGGACTAAACAATCCAGTGATGGACATCATGAGCATTCCATCCATGAAAGTGGGCTACAACATGCTGTCAAACAAGTCACCAAGCATGACCACCTGATCCATGGATCATCTCTTACAACAAGCATGTTGCTGGTACTCCATGACCATGAGTCTGCATGGATAGATTGTGAGTCTCCTGTGGTGAGAGAGGCAAGGTTTAAACACAAACTGTTACTCACCCATCATGTCTGCTGTAGCTACCATGTTCCCGGACAGTTTCTGTTCATCAAACTTCTGGAAGATTACTTTTAACCTGGAAGACAATTCACACCATGTTGAACTGATTTAATACATTGAAATGATAATTAGTAACAGCTGAGGAAGATAAATCTTTATACGAACATGTAACAAAAGTCATTCAGAGATGAAATATCTCCCCTTTGGAAAGGGATCTACTTGCCGACAAGTTCAGTGAAGAAGAAAATAATGCTGTTCAGCATTTTCAACATCCCAAATCATCTAGAGGCACAATCAACTGTAGATTGATCGGTAGAACAAAACAGCCTGAGGACATATGCACTGAAATGTTGGTTGCTGTATCAGCATTTTTCAGCAACTGAGAATTATAATATTCACGGCCATTACATTACAGTACAAGTCTTTAAGAGTGAGTGAATTTTGTTTTACAACAATGTGCGATATTCCTGTTTCATAAAGCCTGCCTGTTAACATCAAATCTCAACACACAAGCCTGCCAGTTCTTACAGTTAGCAATGGGGTTAAATCAAGAATCTAACGACTAAAAATTTGGACCCCTGTAACTGTTTACCTGATGACAGAAATTAGAATTGCAGGTGCAACCCAACCCTTACACCTACAGTAATGATGAACAAGGTCTTATGATGAGGCCGAGTCTCAAGTGACACAGAAGCTCAAGATGGTCTGTGTGTTGACACAGCAAGGAGAGGTCATGGCCCAACATCTGTAGCAAACACACGTGTCGCCCTGCCACTCATGTTGACCGAGGACTTAAAACACACGAGCCTTTCTCCCTACATATCCTCAGTATCAAAGACAAGGCTCTAGTTTCCTGGTGCTTACAGGGGAGATCTAGAAATAGCCCAGTTTGCACTTGTATCAGTCCATCAATCTCATTGTCTTAAGTATAAACAGGGGAATGAATAGTTAAGCTGTGTACAGAGGTAAGGAGTCAAAACATGTTGATCCAAGTGACTGAGTGAACACGTTATCTAACACTACGTTCAGTTCTTTTGTATCGAGCTGTGACTTATATTGTCTAAAGTTAAAACAGAGGGATGAAAAGTAAAACAATCTGATGATGATGATTTTCGAGAATAAAAAAAGAAGATATTCCAACACTTTGTAACAACAAACGTCAAATGAACAGGTTCAAAACTTCATGAACCCATGACAATTTTTTCAAAACATACTTTTGGGGCCTGAAATTGACGTAAACAAAATATCCCAATGGACTATCAACAAGCCCTATTCCCAACCAAATTAAGTAATTTCAGCTTCATCGACCTTTTGCCGAGACCAAAATGCATTTAATCAGAACATATGATACGCAAGCACATAAAAAGCTCTTGTTTTCTCAGATTTAACAACATCTTCCGTCCACTCCTCATTACTCTCCTTCTTCTAAGTGTACAATATTTGGAAATAGGTTTTGGTCTATTTGTTTGGGTTGATCTTTGCACCGAATGCTCTACAGAGAAGCAGCATTACGTAACTAGGAATGTCAGATTCGACAACAAACCTTTGGGCCGAGACGCCTTTCTTCTGAAGGTCACTGCGAACCCTCTCTCCGACATGCCTATAGATTTCCGTCAGGGTGTTCACAGCCGCCTCTCGGACCTGCAAACCAGGGGGCAAAAATTCTAAACATTGATTTGACATTCATCAGCAAACAACAAATCCTGGAAACCACACTCATTACCCCATGCAAAACACTAAGTAAAGTTCACAGGCTTAGGTAATGTGTTGACAATCACAGTTTGGGAGCTATTTTCAGATAATCTGAGCGTGTGTGAAAAGGACTGTCAACTGACATTAGGAGGCAAAAAGTAGAGCACACAAGTGTCGGTAATTAGATGCATGTAATGATACCGGACCGAGATGCATTACACCTCTGGTAAACAGAGATGGGATTAAGATGTATGTGTAGCTAACAGTCATATGACAAACTAAAAAACACAGAGGTAATTGTAATGCTCTGCTCCGGCTTGACTCAAGTAGTGAATACTGGCTGTGTCAAAAACGTTTGAAACTACGACCTCCATTTTGGCTCTTAGCATCATTTTCAGCAGAATTCAAGGTTACTATGTGGACTGGTAATAACTGACCTGGACAGACTGAACAGAATTTTTGCTAGGGCTTTCTGACAAATGGTTGAAGATACAAACTGCAAATTTGGTCTTGATCTACTTTTTGCAATAAGTCAAATATATCACTGCAGATGACACGAACATGGGCTCCACTGTATCCAGGTGGAAACTGAAATCTGACTTTCAGCAAATCGAGGGAATGTGTTTTCCCCGCGAGGCTACCACCTACCCTGTGATTCCAAGGCCTATAAATAGTGGTTTCTCAAAATCATTTTAGCTAGAATTAAATATCTTCTTCATTATCCAAGAACTAAGCCCATTCGTCAAAGCCATCTTATCGTGAAGATCATCGTAATTCCATTACTTTAACATTGGCTTACAATAGTCATAGAGCTAAGAGAACCATCATGAACAGGCCCCTGATCTGTTTTATTTCTTCAGCAAAAATGGTTCCCACCAATTCAGTATACAACAGAAATGAGATCCTATTTTCCCTGAACACAAAAAAACACACAGAAAGTCAGCTGATAAATATTACATTAGTATAAATAGTACAATTGATGCAGTGAGACAGCCAACCCAGTTTTCTCCGGCACATATTCCACAACAGATCATCAATATGTGATTACTGTATTATCAGTACATGTTTCTGCTTTGTTTTCTGAGCACATATAGTGATGGGTCTTCTACTTACTGGTCCACTCTGATCTTCCAGAAGCTTGCATATGGCAGGTACTAACTTGGACAATTGTAAACAGCGGGCACCATATCTGAACCAGAAAACATACATATAACAACACTCCACAATGGTGTTTTCAATTTCACGTTCAGTAATATTCTAGCTATATGACGGCAGTCTGTAGATAAGTTAACCTGGCCCAGCCATCATGATCATCAATCCACGTAATCTGGATATGATGGCACTCGTCAGCCAAATCAGAGTCTGAACATCCATTCCCTGTGGCTGTCTCGTACACAAGAGACAGTTGCTGAGGACCTGGTCTAACCAAGATCTAACTCAACCTCACTCAAGGTGTTCCTCAATCATCATTGTGACAATCACAATTTTGCACTTAAATGCAACGCCAGAGTTTAACATATATTTCTGTTTTCTTCAAAAGTGAGTGAGTGAGTGAGTTTAGTTTAGTTTTACGCCGCACTCAGCAATATTCCAGCTATATGGCAGCAGTCTGTAAATAGTCGAGTCTGGACCAGACAATCCAGTGATCAACAGCATGAGCATCGATCTGCACAATTGGGAACCGATGACATGTATCAACCAAGTCAACCAAGTCAGCGAGCCTGACCACCTGATCCTGTTAATCGCCTCTTACGACAAGCATAGTCGCCTTTTGTGGCAAGCATGGGTTACTGAAGGCCTATTCTATCCCAGATCTTCACGGGTCGTTTTCTTAGGATCTCTAAAAGGTCATGAGAAACATGTACATGGTACCCATGAGATCGTTTGATGTTTCTTTGCTGTGTCAGCCTGCACTCAGCAAGATTATATGTATATGATGGCGGCTGTAAATAACTGAGTGAATCCAATGACTGACATCATCAGCATTGATCTATGCAATTGGGATGTGATAACATTCATCATCACCAGAGTCAGCAAGTCTGACAACCCAGACTGCCCTTCAAAGCAGGCATGGTTTGCTGAAGATGTTTTCTTCGTGGAGGATTTTTTAAATGTAACTTATAGGTGAGGTGAAATTGGGTTTAACATCGTGCTTGAGAATATTTCGCTCATATGACGATGTGAATGCGAGTGTATGTGTATGTGCGGCTGCTTGTACTAGCCCAGACTGAAGCTGGTTTTATAGTGCTAGCCCACTGAGATACTATGCCGCAGTGAAGCATGAATACCCCACTCAGACACATTATACTGACTCCTAGCCGACCAGTCCTTGTTGTACCCATTAATGCCGAGCCCCAGGCGGGGACCAACAAGTGCCATATTTTAACATCTTTTGGTATGACGCGGTCGGGGATCGAACCCGTGACCTTCCGGTCTCTCCGGGAGGACGCTCTAGCCACTACACCACTACACACGGGGCGGTCAAATGTAACTTATAAATTGGATGGATTATAAACATGACTTTACAAACCTGTTGATTGTATTTTGGAGACACACAAGAACACCCTCTCGAACATGCCATAGTTTGTGTGTGAATGCACTGGTCAGTCGTTCAAAGACATACTGGAAACAAGAAAATGAATAAATTAATAAATATTACTCAGTATGTTATTATGTTTGACTAATAACCAAAATTACCTGGAGGTTAGCATGGTGAATAATCTGCAGACATGAGCACTAATATATGTATTTAACAGAAGGCATGTATCTCATACAAGTTATCCGCTGTCTACATGGAGACGTGGCATTTCATACTATCAACTCCGTGTTTGTTCAATATTGCACGTCCCAACTTCTAAAATGCCTCTGAAACAAGTTAGGCATGTATGCTGAAGTACAGACTCAGTACTAGTAAGGAACAGAGTCTGATAGTATTTTGACTCTCTTGCACAAAAGCTCCTCCCTATCATAAAGGGATTATAGTGAGTGAGTTTAGTTTTACGCCACACTCAGCAATATTCCAGTTATATGGCGGGCGGTCTGTAAATAATCGAGTCTGGACCAGACAATCCAGTGATCAACAACATGAACATCGATCTACGCAACTGAGATACGATGACATGAGTCAACCAAGTCAGCGAGCCTGACCACCCGATCCCGTTAGTCGCCCCTTACGACAAGCATGGGTTACTGAAGATCAATTCTAACCCGGATCTTCATGGGTTAAAGGGATTATAACACCCTTGGGATGAAGTAGGTCCCTGGCAGACCAGCATCATAACACTCCCATGCTAAGTATGCTCCCTGGCATAACAGCATTATACCTCCCCTTTGCTGGAGACCTCCATAGTATAACTATATAATGCTGGCATAACGCTACTGTACCTACCTGTGGGGAAGATGCTGGCATCATTAGCTTCAGCAGCAGGTCCTGAGCTTTGTCTCGGACCTGAGAAAACAAAAATCAGGCATTAATTCAGAAAATCAAACAACTCAGTCCAACCCATCTCCAAAATAAACAATACATTACCAATGTAAGTATTATGGCAAACTCAAAAACATTCACAGTATTCCAGGTACATGACAGGGGCCTGTAAATAACTGAGACTGAATGAGACAATCAGCAGATACTCCTAGACAAAAGTAAGTGCCCATATGTTTCCAGAATGATTTACACTGACATAATATACTATGCATTAGGACATGTAGCATCTGGATGTGACATGCATGCAGTGATAGTGGAAGGCAATCAGATATTTGGCCTGGAACAATGAAAACAAATGAACACATACCTGATCCTTGGAATCCCCAAGTCGGTCGATAACTGCTGGTAACACTGCAACAGGAGACATGACTTTACCACACTCTGTAGCTACTACCAGTGTTTAAAATGAAGCAGGAAAGTTAATCAGTTCTTCAAAATTCATGCTAGTCTTCATGCTACACTTAACCTTGGTAAGAAAAATAGAAAATCCAACAAAGGTACACATCCCTGACTAGTATCATTTGCGGACTATGATTCTGAACCAGTTTTTTTAATGCTTAATGTTGTTACAAACTGACAGAAATCATAAATATGCTAAACATCGTTTGTCTTGTTCTAGCATTGGTTAGGCACAAACTATAAAGGTAAATGAACTGGACAATATACTAATCACCTGGCATAGAATTTCTGTGGCTGATAAGTCCATGGCAGAAGTAAAATATTTCGAGAGTCACACAGTTCACATAGTTATAGCAACAAATATACGATCTTATGATTTTGAAAACTGATGAACAGTATGCACCATTTATTATCATTACAATTATTCTAACTGCAAGTTATGATAAGGAATTCTATAGTGGAGAATGTCTATAGTGGAGAAAATACTTGAAATATGGAATGAACTATTGTATCACAAGCAGACAGAAAAGGGTTATCTCCCTTCCTAAAGTCACAAGCTGTTGGAGGTTGATCATAACGTAATAGACCTGATAGTGACTGGTAAAATATTACTTTAACCTCTAAATTGTGGTGCAGGGGCCGAGATGAATGACTACCTTTAGAAGTCATAGATTATACAATCAGTACTGTTACATTTATCCTGTTACCCATATCATTAACTGATAACACCCACAGCAGTGTAAAATCATAATGCATGGACTACCATTCTATACATATACATTTGTCCAACAGATGTGATATAGTTTGCTGTGCTTTCATTGGAGATAACCCTTTTCTCCTACCCTCTCTGCAGGTTACAATAAACTGTGAGTTGGGGATTATGTCACTAACGAAACAACGTTGACACATGTGGAGGTGGCTGCATGTTCTAGTCCCGATTAGTACTGGTGTTACGGTGCCAGTCCACTGAGATACCATATAACAGTTTAACATGGACACCCATCTCAGACACCATGGCTCATAGAGTGCTGAGCATTTGGCAGGGTGACCAAAATTACCATCATTTAATTTACTTTTGTATGAAGTGGCTAAGTGATCTAAATCCCAACCTTCTACTTTCCATTCAGATAAAACAATGTATATGTCAGGGTAGAGACTGCGATCTGGTAGAATCAGAGATTCTACCAGTAGAGATTGCGATCGGAGTCTCTACCAGTAGAGATTGCGATCGGAGTCTCTACTGGTAGAATCTCCGATCCTACTAGTAGAGATTGTAATCGTAATCTCTACTGGTAGAGACTACGATTATATGGATTATAACGATTATAACAGTCTAGTGTTATATCTGAATAAAATGCATAGTACTGTTCAGAAAAAGTGTCTGTGTTGTTTACCAACAGATCACTCAGAGTTTCTACCAGTTGAAGACGATTGCAGCCTCTACTAGTAGGATCGGAGTTTCTACCAGTTGAAGACGATTGCAGCCTCTACTAGTAGGATCGGAGTTTCTATCAGTTGAATTGGAAAATGTACTGGTAGAATCTCCGATTCAACCAGTAGAGACTACGATTACAATCTCTACTAGTAGGATCGGAGATTCTACCAGTAGAGACTCCGATCGCAGTCTCTACTGGTAGAGACTCCGATTGCAATCTCTACTGGTAGAATCTCCAATTCTACCAGATCGCAGTCTCTACCCTAACATATACATAAGATGCTGGCAGTATCTGAAATGGTCTTGTTTGACATGATTCAACATTTGTACAGTCTTAACATCAAGTATATTTTCTAATGTAAATCTGGATAGTTTTCATATGTATTTAAAACTGAGTGAGGAAGTTGATGATTTTGGAAGTCACTTAATTCATGATATCCAGGTGGAAAACTTATAATTTGGCTCCTAAAAGAAGCATGGGATAATAGGGCCCAACCCACCACCTGTGGGACACTGGGGACCTTCCAGCCACCTGTGGGACACTGGGGACCTTCCAGCCACCTGTGGGACACTGGGGACCTTCCAGCCACCTGAACATACATATGATGACAAGCATGGGACACTGTGGAACAAAGTCTGCACCTGAATGAGTGGGCAAGCTGAATTATGTTCAGAATATTTAACAATATTACAGTCATATCATGGAGAGTCAGCTTATGACAGGAAAGGTCTGTTACTAGGTACCTATTTTATACCTGGATCCAACAGGAGACGAGCACAGGGTACTGATGACCTATTCAACACCTGACTCCAAAAACGAAACAAGCACAGACTACTGGGAGGTGGGGACCTGTTCTGTTCCTGAATCTCAAAGCGAGACAAGCATGGGGTACCATCATCCTCCGATGGACAGAAAGTTGTAGCATAGGCACCTGGGAACCTAATCGATATCTGTGAGGTGAGGTGAGGTGAAATTGGGTTTAACGTCGTTCTTGAGAATATTTCGCTCATATGACGACGTGCATGCGTGTGTATGTGTAGGTGCGGCTGCTTGTACTAGCCCAGACTTAAGCTGGTTTTATAGTGCTAGCCCACTGAGATACCATGCCGCAGTGAAGCATGAATACCCTACTCAGACACATTATACTGACTCCGAGCCGACCAGTCCTTGTTGTCCCCATTAATGCCGGGCGCCAGGCAGGGACCAACAAGTACCATGTTTTAACGTCTTTTGGTATGACGCGGTCGGGGATTGAACCCACGACCTTCCGCTCTCCGGGCGGACGCTCTAACCACTACACCACGGAGGCGGTTAATCGATATCTGTAACCACACTGACAACTTAAGCATGTGTTCACCTTATATATTTCTTTACATGATCACTTGACTGGCTCTTACCTGAGGTGACATGTGGCTTGAACTCCTCCCCCATGCGATCCACCATGAGACACAGCACCTCCAGGCCATTCACCGATATCTGCAACAAGAAGCACAGTGTACACATAATGACACATAACAATCAACTCCTGAAACAGACAACTCAGCTTTAGTTCTGGAAAGTGGGACTGTTTTGTGGATGTACCTGTGGATGTGTGTACTGATGTCTTTAATGTCTGTGGTATACAATCATGTGCACGGTACTGAAAAATGTTGTGTTGTATTTTTAAGATTGCATCTTCCTCTTCAATACACAGAATTTGCAACATTAAAACTAAAAGTCTATGAATCCTTGTCCTAAGCCTGATTTAAAAAGTTACTAATTCGGGGGATTCCTAGAATCAAATACTATAGGAGCAAAACTCAAGTACCACAGGATTTACCAAAAAGTTGCAAACATATTCTATCTAACTAAGACTTTTGAGTTTGGAAGTATATTTCCTTTACTACAACATAATGACTGAAAGTCTTTCATCTCTCTCACAGCCCAATGTTTAAAATACATATTGCTTTACAACATTTGGCCACTATTAGCAACTTTAGGGCAATTTGTTATTAGAGTGTATTGTGAATAGAATTTGAAGCATGATATGTTGGAGACATCAAGTAAAAGGGAATAAATAGTACCATGAGATGTTCTAGGATTTTATCTGAGAGCGGTGCCTCTGGTTGCGTGAAGGATCGTTGTCGTCTTCCCACGACCCGTAGAGAATTACTCCTGGTCAGTGGTGAGCTGCTGTTCTTGGGTAGCCGCAAAGAGTCACATCGTGCCAGTGTCTGTAGAGTACCCTGATTTCTTGGTACTCTCAAAGATCCAGTCCTTCTAAATGGTGAAAGGTCACTTGGATCCATTTGGAATTTCTCATGCGGGGAATCCACACAACACTCCGGCATAGCCAGAGTGAGCCTTAACAACAGGTGTACAACTAGGTCCTCGTGACTTTATAAGACACCAGAAAATACGATTTTACTTGTGTCCAGCACACATTCCGTGTAAACCAAGTAAACAGTGCATCCAGTCTACGACAATTGTTCTCAATGTTATGTATGTCAGGTTCGATTCACGGTCTCACAGGGGAATTAATTAAATCCAACATTTGTCAGTTTATCTGGAAATGAAACATTTCAAAATAAGCAACATGGCTCCAAGTGAACTGGCTTGAGCATTCAAATTCAAAACCTCCACCATTAAGTGAGTGAGTGAGCAGCTTTTAGCAATATTCCAGCAATATCACAGCAAAGGACACCAGAAATGGGCTTCACACTTTATACCCATGTGGGGAATTGAACACGGGTCTTTGGTGTGACAAGCCAACACATTAACCACTAGGCTACCCAACTGCGGAATATGGTTTTAGGCCACTTGTAGCAATATTCCAGGAATATCACGACAGGGAACACCAGAAATGAGCTTCACACATTGTATCCACCATTACGAATATCAACAGCCAGGCAAACAAGTCTGGAGAAACAAGAGTAAGTTATGATGATCAGCTGATGGTATCAGTAACTGATAACCTGGTGTGTAACCCTTATTCAGCCACAGTCTAAACTTTAAGTGCTATCAATATCCTCAGGCAGTTCATATGCAACACTATATCTTTAATACACAAAATGTGTCAGGGGAGACAACTGGTGTACTGGACAGGAGCATGATAACCACATCAAGCTATTGAAGGCAAACAGCTGCTTGTGACACAAAAACGTATGTCTACACCGCCAATCTTGAACTTTGGTATCATTTTCAGTAGATTTTAGTCAGGTATAATGACTAGTTATCTTACTAGACCAGAAGCAATTCTACCCAACTCGGACTACGATCAGACTGAAACAAGCAAACCAACCAAGGTGAACTGGTACACTTCTCTCCCCAAGGGAACACTTATGATGGAGAAAGATTGCTTCAGATAGGCATCTTATACTCTCCCAGAGACAATTTGTCACCAACCAACTTAAACATACATCTTATACCAATTAAATGATATATCTGTTACTGGCAGTTAAATTTAAGCCATGTTAGGACTGTATCTGCCATATCGCGTAGGCGACCTCTACAGCAATGCCAAACCAGCTGATGATGTTGCAAAGTCATCATGACCTACATAAAGACATCATCCTTTCTTTCTAAACTGTATCTGAAGACGATATCAACCACAACATGACTGTGCATTTACTACCAATCCTGCAATGAACTCATCAGCCACTTGCCAGGCAATTCATGGATAACAGACACATGGTTTACAAGTCATAAATCACAGACACACAACACACCAGGAATGCACAACTGTTTCAGACAAAAACTCACACAAATAATGTTAGAATCCATTTGAGCAAGTGTAAAGATTAAGCACAAATATTTAGCACTTTTCATGAAGTACCTGTCCCCCAACACCTGTCATCATATTCCAGAGAACCGTGCCACAAATTCCTCCGCACTGATTCCACCAATTGTTTAAACTGAAACTTTCCATTACAACACCACCCAGCTAATCCATGCATCAAAGAACACATCTTCACAACTATTTCCACTTTGAACTCCACTGGCAATGTTTCAAGTTTACAACAGAGCAAAAATATTTTTCAAAAAACAAATAAGTTGGCAACATGATTTAAACTCAAACCCAAGAACTGTCATGGTCGCTGGTCTCCACACACAAAATCATCTGCGACTCTGTAATCCTCATGCTTCATACAATACTTGATGAAGAATGAAATGTCGGCAACACAACCACTGCCATCAATTCCTCCACTGGTACCGGCCTCCACTTCAGCATTGCAACTGGGATGCTCTGTCAAGTTTTTTTTACAGTTCACTAATCAAACATACCAGGGAAAAAATTCTCCAGTAATAACAAGGTTGTTTTTTTATAGTTCCTGCTTCTCACAGACATGGTAATTGTTTAAGTAAACAGACAGGTTGTAGAACTAGAACAATGGCCGCCTGTTTGAGATGAGGTGTACCTGCTGGCAAACAGTCTGACCATACACACAGAGACGCCTCCAAATATTTTATCAACAAGCTCACCTTGTATCCACACATTAATTACCTCTTCCACACATTTATCAATCACTCATTCATCCTTAATCAGGACGCAATGCAACTAGTGGCTGAACAAGGTCACGTGTACCAAGAGGTCCTACAGACTGGAGCAAGTATGGTTTTACACTGTTTACAGCAATATTCCAGCAATATCAAAGTGGGGACATCAGAAATGGTCTTCACAAATTGCACCCAGGTGGGGATTCGAAACCAGGTCTTTGGGTTGACAAGCTAACACTTTAACCCATTAAGCTACCCAACCGCCTCCTACAGTCTGGAAACAATACCTCCACTACTATAAAATCAACAAGGACCACATTGCATCCATATTGCTATAGTTAATCTGACATACTAACCATAGTAGTTGGAAAGAATTGGGTGGCCCTTTACTTCGTATGAATGTTATACATTAAAGGAAGATTTTTAAGGCTTATGTATTTGACTAGCACATCATTGTTCTGCAGTATTCATTTACACACTCAGAGCATCACCATGATCACTGTTTGAATGAGATAAACATGTTTATCATGGCTTGTGTTATCAATGTGATAAACCAATTTGATGGACTTGGTATCATGATCTGATAAACATGCAAGTTATAACTAGCATCATCTAGCAAGAACTAACATCTCACTCCATACATCAATAGAGCCTTTTTCTCTCAACAAACTCAGTAACATATGAATAATTAACTTATGGTTCAAAGTAATATTGTTCTACAATGGAAAACAGTAGTGATATTCCTGCAGACGCATACAGATCAAACAGTAATCACACAAATAAAGAACCCCAAATTATCCATACCAAGTGATGCTTGCAAGCTTTTAGCACCAAAGAAAGCCAGGAAAATGAAGCATTGTCCAGCAAGTGGCTCCAGTCTTTAGGTTCACATCACTGATCAGAGGTAATCAGCAAAATGCAAGGGACACAGTTTATTTGAGTGACGCATCTTTATCAGCTGTGGACAAATTCACACTTACAGTTTTGCTGGACTCACAAGTCAGACAAGACAAGAAATACATAATAATTTGCCCATTTTGACCTATTTCTTTTAAATGTTTACTTGCCCTGGGGAATAGATCAGCACTGGGCAGATGGGTGGCGCAGTGGTTCAAGAGTTGCTTTTCACATGGTGTACGAGGTTTGATTCTCGTACTGGTAAATTCTCTGTATTGTTATTGCAGGGAATATCGTGGCAAGACCTTATTCACAACACAAGACCTTATTCACTCACTCACCAACCCTCAATAGCTATTTATTATTAGAGCTGTGACGATATATCGTAGTATCGATAATCGTGATACTTTTTCTGACAATAAATATATCGATACTTTATCCGTATCGTGATATGTATCGTTGACCTTAAAATTGTGAATTTTCACCAGAAATTGACGGTTATGTCAAAATTTACACTGTTTCTTGTTATCAAAATACACTTTTTTAAAGAAAATAACTAATGATAGCACATCGTGGTATGCATCGTATCGAATCGTATCGTTCCATGATATCGCAATACGTATAGTATCTTGAAATTTCTGTATCGTCACACCTCTAATTATTATACAGCATACTGTATCACTAGATAGTTTGGGGAGCTGTGCTGAGCTTTGTCATCATGACAAATCAACCCCGGAACCTCCATCACATCTCTTGATGAAGCATCACAACAAGAATGAACCACAATGACAGACAGCTTCAAAGCACAGAAAAATGAACTAAAGACCAGTGTGCTGTCTGTCAAAAGATAAAGGCTCATGACCAAAGTCAAGGTCACTACAAATCCTCCAAAGTTCTGCATATTCACAGCACAGACCACTTGGACCATTAACTAGTACAAGCATGGTGGTCACTGAGGAGCAAACACATGAAAACAATCACAGGCAATATTAGTGAGTTTAGTTTTACGCCGCTCTCAGCAATATTCTAGCAATATCACGGTAGGGGACACCAGAAATGGGCTTCACACATTGTGCCCATATGGGGAATCAAACCCAGATCTTCGGTGTGGTGAGCGAACACCTTAACCACTAGGCAGCAACATTAGTGATATTCCCACTCATTACTGGAATCACTACCAACACTACAGATAAATGCATATTCCTTTCAACCACTGTTTACATTTCATACAATATACCACCTATGTGGCCCAGTAGGTAGAGGTCTTCCCAGTGAGATGACTGTAGGTGGTTTGATCCCTGGCCATATCATATCAACGTTGGAAACAGTACTTTTTCTTCCCCTGCCTGGCACTTCGTGTTACTGTGATAAACCAAAGACCGGTCAAGGCTCAGTGTCAGGACAATGTGTAGAGTGGATTATCCATGTAGTACTGCAACATTCATCTCAAGAGCCTATAAACCCAGCATTACTCTGGACCAGTATAAGTAGGCCTCATTCAGTGGGCCAACATTCACATGCATGCATGTAGCTGTTGTAAGTATTATAATCTTGAGTGCATCGTTAGACACCATTCACCACACCTCCATTCATACAACAAACCACCGTACTGATCATGAAAGTGTGAGGGGCAGTCCGGGACACTACAAACTGGGACCATGTCCTCCTGTGGGGGTCCTCACACCAGGTCCGGGCCGCTGGACGGGGAAGCAGACAGAACAACATCCTTGGCATGCCCACTATGTTATTTCAAATTGTCTCCATTGACACGACAAATACATCACCTTCGAACCTAGAGATTACCTTGATGACAATAGGAGCAACACAGACCCTTCTTACAAATAATGATACATGTTGTTTTTTCTTAGGTTGAAAGCTTTACCTTAATGACCTTCCACTGATTGGTGCACTGACAAAAAGAAGGTACTGAATTCTCTCAAAATCCAGAGTTCAAACTTAAAAATCATCAAGGGATCCCTGTCGTAACCCTAATGCTAAACGCTGGAGATTCAGGAAGGCCTAGATCAATATACATAAACCGCACCATGACATCAGAAGTCTAGGAAGTCCTAGTTGCATTAAATAAATCTAAATAACAATAACATAAACAATTTAATAGAAAAGCAGCTATATCCCAAACTTAGATCAATTCAATATTTTGACAGGAGCATTTCAATATTGAATAGAGACTAGCTCACTCACTCAATATTTACCATGAATAACAATCGAGTCAAACTAAAGTAGGATTCTGCAATAATCTCATACCACCATTAGCGAGATTACTGTCCCAGGTCAGTGAACAATGATAAATATTAGAACACATTAACCTCAGCAGCATTGTTGACATGTCGACCTATCACCTGAGATAACCACTAACAATACTCCACATGCATTGAAGCAGAGAAACACAATACTGTCAGTGCCCTAGCTACGTTACCAGCGAAAGTGAACTCCCCGATCATTCACACCCATTTAGTCCCAGTCTTTAGACCAAGCCATACTCCAGACAACTAGATGTTACTCACACTGCACATAATGTTTATAAATATAATCATATTTTCTCCATTCTGCATGGAGCCTATAATAATCTTGATAACCTGTGAAGATCCGGGTTCATTTATCTTCAGTAACCCATGCTTGTTGTAAGTGGCAACAAACGGGTTGGGATAGTCAGGTCGCTGACTTGGTTGACACATGTCATTGTATCCCATTTGTATAGGTCGATGCTCATGCTGTTGATCACTGGTTTTTTGGTCCCGATTCGATTATTTACAGACTGCAGCAATATAGCAGGAATATGGCTGAGTGTGGCATAAAACTGAACTCACTCACTTGATAATGAAAATAATGTTTGAGAATCATCATGCCATTAATCAAATACAGTTGATCTCAACATATATAGTTTAAATATCTGATTAGCACCTGAATACCTTCATCATGACAAACTGTTGAGTTGATAAATATTTACGCCATTTTCAGCAATGTTCCAGCAATATCATCTAAGGGGACACCAGAAATGGGTTTCATACATAGTACCCATGTGGGGAATCAAACCCGGGGTTTCAGCATGACAAGCAAATACCACTAGGCTACCCCAAACTGGTGGGATAACCAAAGTGGTTAACCCATTCAACACTAGGCCGGAAAACTATTTTTAAACCGCAGGCAGTGTTAAAATTATATATAATTTTAGGAACCTAACAACATATGATTCTTTTATCAAATCTATCACTTTTCAAAAAACACTTATTAAATTTCAAATGACCATATATTATCGACAGGATTAGAATTATAAACTATTTTTTGCAATGTTATTGAAAAAAACAATTCTTGGAAACCTAGCACGATACATTATAATTGTAAGCTTGCATTTTCATCACAAAAATAAATCTATCTAAGTTGTAGTTGTATTATTTAAATAACATAATAAAAATAAACTTCATATTTATCAACAGTAGGATTAGATCTTTTAAATGGTGTATGGGATGTACCGGCGGTAGTAGCAATAACGTTTTACAAGCTTATAATTTCCTTCATAAACATAGGCTTCATCTGTGACCTTAGAGTCTCTGGGAACTCGGTGTCAAGGCAGTAAATGCCTCTGGTTGACTGGTGTTGAAAACTCACTCACTCTCCCAAACTATTGAAAAAGGTGAGTGAATTAGGTTTAACACCATTTTGAACAGGATTGCATTTATAGCACAATGAAGCCCTAAGCGATGCAATCTCAGATGTTTACCATGGGAAAACCCATTGTGCTGGCAAACCAAAAAAATAATTGGGGTGAACTGAAAGCTACTGGACAGTAACAAATATATACTGACAGTTGTTACTCCTGGGGATTGGTCAACTTGGCTGAATCTTGTTTGGCATGTTGCCAACTGAACAAGGAAATGGGATAAACTTTTAACATCCTAAACCCCCAACATTACATTAGTGTTTAATATTTAAGTAAAAACAAAACAATGCTGATCATGCAGCTTCAGAGAGCAGACAGGTCATTGAACCACTTTGTCCGTATATACTTATATATTATTTGACAACAAAAATATATTATTATGAGTATGTATTCAGTACTTCTGCAAACACAAATAACATATTCCTCCTGTAAAATGACATTTGACTAAAATTAACTATATTCCAATGTCAATAAAATATGAAACATACGGTCATGAACCTAACACCCTGGTATTATATTTAGACTGAATTATACTCCAACTGAACATACTAAGTACAATCCTATTACAGGTAACACAACCACCTGGTAAATAATGCTCCGGTGCTACAAATCCCGAAAGGAATCCTTCCCAGGACGATGTCTGCACAGCATGCATGTCAATCTATGTCCCACACTGGGGCACATAATCCAAGCATTGTGTCATCCAAGTCCAGGTCACAGACACACGGCACACTGCTCACGGAACTCCACGGGACAGAAGCACCAAGATAGCCACATCCACATTCTCTCACATCCAAAATGAAATATCCAATACTCTACCACTGCTTCTGCTAACAGTGGGCCACTCAAGCCATAAATTGTACATTTATCATCAATATGTCTGCCCTAATGCCCCAGGTAAGGCAAATCCGATCATGTGACTGGCAAAAAAGGGAAACGTTGACAAGTGAGCCAGTAAGCCTAGTGGGACGGGAGTATAGTGAGAAATCTATCAATCTAGCGGAAGTGACTTTAATGACCGAATACAGATGAGGTCATACAGGTGGGAGTTGTTTATAATCGCTGCAAGGTAGGTCAGGTGTAATTCATACACATGACCTTGTGTATGATCATATGATATGCTCATTAAATAAGTACTACCATTAATTTCACATAAATTTTGTCAACATGTTTACTTTTGTTATTCATATTGTGTATCAAAATTGACTGATTACATTTCATATAAACTGACTTATGACCTGTCAAAAACACAACATAATAACAACAACAACATATAAGATTTCACATAACTTCCTACAACTACATTCCTGCACACAGTCCAAACACATATGCTATTGATCTACTTCAAATCTGCAATGACATCAAAGAGCCTACAAAAAGCCTATTGTCTAAAATTACACAACAGTAACTGTTCAAAGGATCTGCATTTTAAATGACAGTAAAAATTCTTGTTAAAAGTTAAAAGTTTTATGTTATCTGTGAAGTTATATTTTTTGTTTCCTGTATCAATGTCGATGGGAGGCCTTATAACTCAAATGCACTACCTAGCTCATTTGCCTTAAAGCTTTACACTGACATGTGAGAAAGATGTTTATCAGAAAATTCCACTTATAAAATCCACAGCAATAAATATGCATCAACAGTTCAGACCCCACAGGCAATCAATGTATAACAACAAGCTGGCTCTGGGTCAATAAACGTAACTTCAAGTAAAGTGGAAATCAAATTCAAGCTCAGTATGGATTCCTTGAGATGAAGGTACAGTTTTCTATCATCTAAAATGTCAAACTATGCACAGAAAAAGAACGTTTATATAACATTGAAGCCAAATGATATTTTTAATCAAGACAGTTAATTTGGAGTTGGATTGGAAAAGTTCACACTAGTTGCAAAACTTTTGATGAGGATAACATACGAATCTATGAAACTGAGCTAGGTTTAATGCCACTTTGAACAGTATTCCAGTTTTATGCATGTCAGCTGAGTATGGGAGCAAAGCACAAAGTGATGCAAATCTCAGACATGTCTTTCAACTTTGGTGGAACCGAGGATCTTAGTACAATAATAACACGTGCACGTATATTGTGCTGACTTCCATACGCAAGGTGTATGCTAAAAACATTCAAATCATTACCCAGGTCAAGGGATCAGTGTGGAACTACAACCGAAGATTCCTGTGATGCATTAGAAGGTTAACAGTCATCTCATCCCACCGGGTACCCATTCACTGCATTGTAAACAGAGGCATGTTATGAACAAAGTCACTTGACTAATGTGAGACCAGTGTCACATGTGCTTTGCTGTCACAAAGGTATGGCGATGACAACCCTACAAGTAAATGAGCGAGTGAAGTTTTACGCCCCTTTTAGCAATATTCAAGCAACATATCATGGCGGGTGACGCCAGAAATGAACTTCACATTGTACCCATGTGGAGAATCAAACTTGGGCCTTCGGCATGACGAGTGAACACTTTAACCACAACGCTATCCCGCCGCCCCGACAACCCTACAAACATTAGGGGGAAATATGAACAAATTGCAGCATTTTAGATGTATCAGACGGAGTATTTTAAATATGTATAGAAATGATGTTGCATGCACTGACTGAAAACGTTCATCAGCGAATCCTTCAGCAAACCTCATCGAAATGCATCTCCACATCCTGTAAATATGATATCCATGACCAGCATACACTTCTCTATTGATTTCAAAATTCCAAAGCCAGAGGCAAATTAATCCTGCATCAGTTGTTAGACATAACTCTTGTCAACCGATGCAGCAAACAATATTAATTGATTGGTGAATGCATGCAGAGCATGAACAAAACACAACACATATTCCAACCAGAATGAATATCCTGGACTCTAAACTGGGACAATGCAACAGGTGTCGTCTGTTCTAGAACACACCTCGATGTTCCAAAATGCCCTGACTGACTTAAACTACATTATAACAACAAACCCATGTTTTTCTCAGTACCCTAAGACCAACGATATTCAAATCATGAATTCATACTTGTCAACTAGGTGACATACATGTGAGAAGCTCAACATAAAACGTTTACGTTTTTCTGCAAAGCTGTTGCAGCCGTCGCATCATCGCACTGGACAAGGAATCATTAAACTCTGTATCAACAAACCACCTCTCGACACAAACACAAGGCTAGAAGATGGTTGACACAAGAGCTCCCCATCACACAGCCATCCCTGTATCAGCTTACCATCACACTTTACATTTCCATCAATGATCATCAATAGAACAAACACAAACACAGACACATCCTCGAACAACCTTGAAGGTGCTCCAGCTTACACTGTGATGTAAGACAATACCAATCGAAGTTCTTCAATCAATGTCTCCAAGTTGCCATGCTTGCATCTTCCTCAGGTAACCATCCACGATGTGACAAATGCTATCTGCACTTGTGGCAAACAGGCCAAACTTTGCCCCGAGGCCAGGTCGCTTGTATTATGGGATGTGGACCTGCACATCAACCACAGAATCACAACAGGTTTATCAGTATGGGCCTCAGTTCATTCCAGGTGAGACAAGGTGCTAATGAGAAGCTCTCCCATTTGCTGTGTGTACCTATCGGTAAGAGGATTACATATTCTGATAGCCTGTGGTGAACGTGTTACTTCATCAAACCAGTTTCCCACTGAGTTGTACACTGTAAGCCGAGTCTGTTTCTTTAACACAACAAGCTCCCTATGGTGTTTAGTACATCCTTGCCAGAGCACTGTCAACTTGTCAGCAGCTGATTTATAACTGTAAACAATCATGCACATGACACCAAATGCAGTGTGAGACTCAGCCAACTATCATTGGACAAGGAGTAGGTCAGATATTTAAATATCTAATGAAAGGTGATCCTCCACTTTCAGACATAAGGATCAATATGTATCTGTTTGTGACTTGTAAAAACAACAACTTAAGCATACAGTGCATCTGTTTAACCAAGCTTTATTGGAATGTGACTCCTTAATCATACAAAAACAACAATTTCAGAATTAAAAACCCATCAAATTCATGTTGTAATGCTAAAAAAAACACCATTGTCATCAGTAATAAATACACATAAACTTTATTGCATTTTTTTAGTTCGAGATTTCAAACTACCTACACAAGTATCATGGAAGCATTTGTTTTAACTCCCCTCAAATTGTCAAAACTGCAGTTTGTGCTATTGATGTAGGTGACCCCAATTCAGAGTTCCAGCCTACTGCACATGCAGATCATGCTTGGCAATATCGGTATGGCGCCAGCTGGTACTTAGTCACATGGCTGCTGCTGCTGCTGCCATCTGGGTGACATGTCTGAGACAACTCCACCTCTCATCACTTAAATTTCATTCTCAGCATTATTAAGTTCTTCTCATGTTTTCTTCCTGCCTTATCCTTTACATCAATTTATCCTGAGTAAATCTGGTCTGAACAATTGACTACAGTTTCCAGATTGTATACAAGATGCATAAGGGATGAGATACAAATGATGATGGGTTTGAGACTAGACCTGCTGATATTTGGCCCCATTTCTGTTGCAAATGGTATAAAAACATACTCAATTTCAAAGTCAGATGGAAAAAGTCATTCATGCAAATAAGGACTCAAATTTGCATACGCACAATAAATTTGAAAGTTAACACTGCAAGAAATGTTGTGTCAATTAAGGTTGGCTGTTATATTTCAGACCAAAAACAAATCACTTATATTTCAAGTTTTGGGTTGTAAAAACAACAACACTGGGATATGGTAATTCATAACCTAGCCACACATAAATCAATATTTCATCAAACTTCCTCCATTAAAATGCCCTATCTTCGAGAAACAGCAAACTTCCCTATTGAATGTCAATTATTAACAGCTGCTTATCCTCTGGCCTATTGATCAAAACCGATCCATCAATCAAATCAATAGTGAAAAGAACAGGGCCTGCAGCTAATGAGCAGCCCCAACTCATCAATATCCACCCAATATCATAATTAAACCAACCTTTTAAACACACTTGCCCAGAGAGGCTGACTTCAAAAAGGCAAACTTCTTAGCATGAGAAACTAATCTCGTTTGCAAACAAAAGGCCTTTCAGCAGAGGTGTGATGGAAGTTAATCTGTATGTAACATTAATGTGCAATCAGGTCCTGTGGCTACTCCCTAGTAGGCATCAAAGGATACCATGCCTTGCCCTCAAGTGACCCCTGGGGTCAGTGTTAAATGGGCAGATAATGCTGCCTTGCCACCCAGCATCAACAGTTAATGCTAATGCACACTTAGGACTGATTCTATGGGAGGGTTGCTGTGACATAATACTGGCCTGGTATGACACAATATCCATAGCTCCTGCTGATAAGGGGGGAGTATAAATAACCACTGCAAGTCTGGGCAAGAGATAACAGGGGAGCTAATTGCGTCCCCCTCATTATCATGGTCCTTCAAGTAGGTCCATGAAGAAATCTGACGGGATCTCGATACTCTGTCCATAAACTGGTCATACACCATTATGCAAAATATACAGCCTGATCACAAACTGGGGTCATATTTGTTTAGATGTACTTGTCATAACGACCTACATGAATGCTGAAAGCATGAAAAAAAGGTAATATGTACTTTTTCATTCTACTGTTGTACTGTAGAAATCTGGAGATAAATGTAGCGATATTCTAGTCTGTCTCACATTCCCTGAACCACATTATATTCCCTATTGCCTAGCCCTTCCCTGCAATGCTAAAGCCCTTAATGAATAAGTCTAGATTCCTTCAGGTTGTAAATTTTCCATCTCACTTGGGCTCCTTTTCAATTTTTAATGGGTTTATTTGTTACTATCAAAATATATATATTCAGAGACTAAGCATTAGTCCAGCATTATTTTTGTGAACATACCAGTTTTCTTGATCACTGGTACCTGATAATATATCACCCACATAATGCATGTAGTAAACTATGGTTATAAAAAACTAAAAGAGACCAGTAATTTTAGTTTGTTATAACCATGGTTCATTACAATTATTTGGACTAAAATATACAGCAAGTGGCTTGAACACAAAACATGTTTGCTACATCTGTAAGTTTGTCATATATACAGTCTACTGTATTTTGTTTTTATCATCTTCAATATCATTATCAATAACAAAATTGGGGACACCAGAAATGGGCTTCACACATTGCAAGCATATGGGAAATAGAATCCGGATTGTGGACATGATGAATTACTTTAACCACCAGACTACCAAACCGGCCCTAAAAGTGAGTGAGTGAGTTTAGTTTGAAGCCACTTTTACCAATATCACAACGGAGTACACCAGAAATAGGCTTCACACATTGTACGTATGTGGGGAATAGAACCCAGATTTCAACGTGATGAGTGAATGCTTCAACCCCTAGACTACCCAAACCACCCCTAAAATATACAGCAACTGACCGAGACAAAAAGTTTGCCATATTCATCAGTTCATTATAGGCACATCCATCACAGTTTACAGTATTTTGTTTTCATCACCTGGTGACATCCCACTGTAATGACTGAAAGACTGAGTAAACATCATATGTACACCATGTTTACTTGACAGATAAAACGACCCGACTGAGCTACAGTGTGCATTTAGAAACACCATGCAAACAAAGCATGACAGGTGTGCAAATGATTTGTACATTATACCATAATGCATGTACTTCATATGAGAAGGGGCGGTGGGGTAGCCTAGTGGTTAAAGCGTTGGCTCGTCACGCCGAAGACTCGGGTTCGATTCCCCACAAGGGCACAATGTGTGAAGCCCATTTCTGGTGTCCCCCGGCGTGATATTGCTGGAATATTTCTAAAAGCGGTGTAAAACTAAACTCAGTCAGTCATATGAGAAGTCTGCTTCTGACAGCTAGATAACCTTTCCGGAAAAGATGACAGCATATTCCGGCTGTTGACTTTTATGTCAGAATGCAATCAACATGAATATGTTATCAAACAAGAATTATGCCATCAAAAACCCATTAATGGTAACATTTTAATCTGCAAAGTTTTGGGATATTATTCAATAATTATTACAGGTGTTTCCATGGAAACACTGAAAATCAACATAAAGCAAAAAGATTCAAATTAGGTTGTTGCCATAGTAACTGAATCCAGGGCCTCTTATGTCTTCAGTTCTTATCATTGGGGTTACAAAAGAAAGCCATGGACTTCCATGCTCAAATTCAAACACTGAAACATATGCACAGTTTTGAGAAAAGGTATTTAATGTTATGAGTTATGTCTGGATTTACAGACATGGTAAAAGTATTCCACATCAACTAGTGAGTGAGTGAGTTTAGTCTTACACCACTTTTAGCAATCTTACAGCAATATCACGGCACCAGAAATGGGCTTCACACACTGTACCCATGTAGGGAATTGAACCCGGATCTTCAGCATGACGAGTGAACATTTTAACCACTAGGCTACCCAACCACCCCTCCACATCAACTGAGGATAACAATATTTTATCATAAACAAAATGCATTGGCTACTTTATTCCTTACTGTCTTACTCATGTAAACAAATATGACAAAATTTGATGTGCATCATAAAAAATCAAAAGTATAAACAACACTACAAGAAAGACAAAAAAAATCAGCTTCACTATAGTATGTACAAAAGGATTTTAGATTAGCAAAAGATTTAGAGATTTGGCAAATTCTTTATAAATTACAAAATTTGATTAAGATATAAAAGTCTCGTGAAGAATCTATTAAAGGGACAATGCAAGGAAAGGCCCCCCAAGCCTTTCATCACAACACAGTCCACATGAGTTACAGGTGCTTTACCACTAATGTGTGGAAACAACTGGACAGTAAGAGTTACCTCCCTTTACTCACCCACCATATCACTATCATGTAAAAACAAAATGCTTTTTCTTGATGCCAATTAGGTCAAACTTTGTTTAAATTGGAACCAATATCGTGTTGTTTCTTATTAGTTTTGTGGAGAGCTGTTAGAATGATTATTATTATAAATATATCAGTTATGGATGTGTTGTGTCAGCTGGTTTTGTCTCCAAAAGGAAATGTAACCTGGGTGTATTATGGAAATGTGCAAGTTTGTTTCTCCAGCTGGACTTATCATAACTTGACGTCATTTACATTTCTGAAACAGAAAAACTGGTGAAAACAGCTGAGAACTCATGATGACGTTTCTTTTGACTTTACTTTACAGAGTTATAAGAAATGAAAGCTATGCACAGTTAAGCACAATTCTACTTTCATATGTTTTACACATTTGGCAAAACTTAAGGCAAACTTCAAATTAATGATTTCATGGCCATGTAGCTGAAGGAATTTCATCTTTCAAACGATGCATTTAGATTTTTGTAATTCTTAAGTAACAAGTCAAAAGTTATATAAGTTCATATATGTTGGCGAACAAACAAAATATTTAGAACAAATATGCAGGGTTTTACAAAGACTTTGAAAAATTGTTGTCATGGTGACTCACAGTACAGGGTATTGGGAGTCATTTTCTTAATTTGTCCTAAAAATGTTTTGTAATTTAAAATACCATCATTAATTATAAACAAGGCAAGGATGATGAAAGCATATTTTGTGGCATTGATATAATGCATGGTTATTGTATTCAGTGAAGTTTTTTTGGATTCAAGGTACACATATTTAAAAAAAAAATACATCAGCTATCACTCGTATAAAAATATTTTGGAAGGACTTTACCAAATTGTTGATTGAAATATGCAGGAATTACGCACCATTTAAAACCCTGAATCTCTAACCAACATCCAGGAATCAGGAATTCAAAGATATGATCTGCAGATCCAAACACAACAAAGGGATGCAACTGTGTAAAGCACATTACAGCTGGGACGTGGATGCCCCAACCATTATTTTGTGAATGGCTCGACCTACGATAACCCTAAGTGTATGAGCACTGAGTTTCTTATGACCAGTGTGTCTGGGGTTGAACCAGGATGCTGCCAATGGAGAAGTACATATGTTATGTACAGACAATGGCCATGTGTGAAGGCAAGTTTTGCATCCAAGTCTCTTGGGGAACTAGTTCTGTATCACAAGTCTTGCAGTGAAAAGGTCACGTCCGTTCCTCAGGTTTATATATAGTGCCCCGGAATCAGCCAGCTTCAGTTCACTGCAGAATGTGTGGGAGGATACTGAGAAATGTCAGCCTGGATCTCCCAAATAACTAACTACCTGGCTAGCTTAGCTGGGAAAATAACAAAGGCCAAATCATTTTGACAGTTAGTTTTTTAGTTTTTTTCACCCAACACTTTTAAAGGACAGATGAAAAAGAAACAAAACCCAACACACACATGGTCTAAAGCCAAATAGTGAGTGAGTTCAGTTTTATGTCACACTCAGCAATATTCCAGCTATATGGTAGCAGTCAATAAATAATAATGGACCAGACAATCCAGTGACCTACAGCCTGAGTATCGATCTACGCAATTGGGATACTATGACATGTGTCAACCAAGTCAGCAAGCCTGACCACCTGATCCTGCAAAAATTGAATAAAATAGGTGAGCTCCTGCATTGATAAACATGTAGGAATACAAAGTTTGTTGTAGTTTCATCAAATATTTCATATGAGAAAAAAAAAAAAATCAGATTGGTGTTAAAATGCTGTTATAAACAATCACAAGATAAAAAAATAAGGCTTAGCACTTTTTGTTTCTTAACCTCGAAAGGCAGGGGCGTTGATCGTTTAATTATCATTGTAACTGGTGTATAGGCAATACTTGAGTTGTCAGTTTGCTAGATCACAACACTAGAAATCCACCAGAAACTGATGTCTGGTGGAGTTACTTCCAGCAGAGGTAACATTGTATTCTTTCATGCTTGCTCTCTGTTGAATGTTGCACTGGGCCACAATCTAGTGGTATGATGGGGGTCTGTAAATAATCAAGTCTGGACCAGACAATCAAATGATGAACATCATGAGTATTCATCCATGCAATTTGGATAAACCAGCATCAACTTAATCGGTGAGTCTGACCACTTGATGTCCATTAGTTGCCTGTTACCATAAGGATTGGTTGTGGAAACCAATTCTAACCCGGATCTTCAGTGGGGTTTGGTATGTGAAGTGAAAGAGAATATCCGAACTAGACATGTGACCTGAGCAGTATGACTCACCCCATAACATTTTCTGTATAAACAACCTGTGCATGAATAAACAGGAATCAATATCTCAAATTAATTAAAAATGTCTGTCATCAATAATCCCCAGCCATGCATAACCAGAGCCATTTGAATCAACCAGGGATTTACAGGGCGCAAATTCCTGCATCCTATACGCATAAAAATTGACAAAAGACGAAACAAAATTTAATAGCAAGTCCACAGGGACACAGAAAAAATCCAAATAATTTTTGTAAAATTTCGATCAAGTAACAACAAGTTATCACTGAGTCTGCTACTAGCCGTGTTATTGTATCATTTAATTACTATAACAATGTGATGATCATGATACACATTACAATAACAGTAACTGAATTACAACAATATTACAACATAGCATTAATAATAATATTTAAGTGTCTGGGACCCCCATTTTGTAGTCCAGGACCCCTGAAAATTAAGAGTATTTGAAGGACCCTCAAATACAGGACTCAAGGTAAATCCCTGATCAACGCACCTAGATGGAACACTGGAATTTGTTCAGTCATCAGAATCACTTCAAATATCATAACAATCGAGCTTAATGACAGTTCATCCCCCTTCAACAACTATGAGTACACTCTCTAAAAGAATGAGTCAAAACTCTGTATTATTCCATCCAGGACAAAGCTAATGTCTGAATCAACAAGAGCAACAGAAACTGAGGATCGAGAATAGATCGTTTATTGTAGTAGGTTCCTATGTGGAACATAATGGCTGGCAACGGACCATCAGCGCCACGTGGAGGCGACGTGTAGCGGAAGTGTGGATGCTGCTGGTAGTGTATCAGTGTTATCTCTGTTCACTCCACAGCAGCTTCTGTTTGTGTAAGAGTTGCCTCCCTTATATAGCAATTATATTTCATAATTCATAGGATTTGTTTTCAGTGATATGCTCTGGGTGTTATCGAGAAATACTGAATAACATAATTATAACAGTGTAGATATGACATCTGATGTTAAGTCAGGCATTCAGAAATGTATTTCAAACAAGTTTGAATTAATGACATAATTTGAACTATTATACATATCTTCTTTGAGAGGCATTTTAGAAGTTGTATAGATGAAGGAAAACCAAATTAAATGGATAGCCA